>NC_092721.1:8037624-8715297 GCF_047496885.1 Scyliorhinus torazame
CTCACTCACTCACTCACACACACACATTCACACTCACTCACACTCACACACCCACACACTCAATCACACTCACACACACACTCACACTCACTCACACACACTCACTCACTCACACACACTCTCACTCGCACACACACATTCACACTCACTCACACTCACACACCCACACACCCACACACACACACTCACACACCCACACACTCGCACACCCACACACTCACTTACACTCACACTCACTCACACACACTCTCAGACACTCAGACACTCACTCACACACATACACACACTCACACACACACACCCACTCATACACACACTCTCTCACACACTCTCTCACACACTCCCACACACCCACCCACTCTCTCACCCACTCACCCACTCATACTCACACTCACACACTCATACTCACACACTCACACTCACTCACACACGCTCACTCACACACTCACTCACACACACACGTGCATACACACACACTCACACTCACACACCCACTCACACACCCTCATACACACACTCACACACACACACAGCCTCTCACAGAAACACACCCACACACCGACACACCCACACTCAGCCTCTCACAGAAACACTCTCAGATAGACACACAAACTCACACATCATCAATTCATCATCACCCACTTTCATCCATTTGTAACATTTATTCAAGGAACTTAGGCATCGAGCAGTTGCTGAATGAGTGAACGATAACCCCAAATTCAGAGAGTGTTTAACTTGCTGCAAGCTGAAAATTTACAATTAATAATAAAGGTAATAGAAAATGATTGGACTTTATATCTTGTTTTATCAAACACCTGATTTAAACACAGGTTCTTAAGTAATAATACCTCTATCAGAGATTATACTTTGTCCACTTGCTGATGTGTCAGAAAAAGAACAGTAGGCCTTGTTGGACCAGACCGCTGTGTGAGTGTGTGAGTGAGTGTGTGTACTTAAACCATGAGAAGATATTCGGCACAGCCTTAGAATTCAATTCATTTTTCCTAATTCTGGGGCTCCCAGATAGGAGAATAATTGGCGTTGATGAAAAAAGGCTGTATAATATCCTAATCTTTGCGGCACAGAAGAACAACCTTTGCTCGTGGATTAGCGCAATACTTTTCAATTCAGAATTGGCATGAAATTATAGAACATAAGAACTAGAAGCAGGAATCGGCCATCTGGCCCCTCGAGCCTGCTCCGCCATTCAATGAGATCATGGCTGATCTTTTGTGGACTCAGCTCCACTTTCCGGCCCGAACACCATAACCCTTAATCCCTTTATTCTTCAAAAAACTATCTATCTTTATCTTAAAAACATTTAATGAAGGAGCCTCTACTGCTTCACTGGGCAAGGAATTCCATAGATTCACAACCCTTTGGGTGAAGAAGTTCCTCCTAAACTCAGTCCTAAATCTACTTCTCCTTATTTTGAGGCTATGCCACCTAGTTCTGCTTTCACCTGCCAGTGGAAACAACCTGCCCGCATCTATCCTATCTATTCCCTTCATAATTTTATATGTTTCTATAAGATCCCCCCTCATCCTTCTAAATTCCAACGAGTACAGTCCCAGTCTACTCAACCTCTCCTCGTAATCCAACCCCTTCAGCTCTGGGATTAACCTAGTGAATCTCCTCTGCACACCCTCCAGCGCCAGTGCGTCCTTTCTCAGGTAAGGAGACAAAAACTGAACACAATACTCCAGGTGTGGCCTCACTAACACCTTATACAATTGCAGCAGAACCTCCCTAGTCTTAAACTCCACTCCTCTAGCAATGAAGGACAACATTCCATTTGCCTTCTTAATCGCCTGTTGCACCTGTAAACCAACTTTTTGCGACTCATGCACTAGCACACCCATGTCTCTCTGCACAGCAACATGTTTTAATATTTTATCATTTAAATAATAATCCCTTTTGCTGTTATTCCTACCAAAATGGATAACCTCACATTTGTCAACACTGTATTCCATCTGCCAGACCCTAGCCCATTCACTTAGCCTCATCTATGTAAATTGTGAACAGTTGTGGGCCCAACACTGATCCCTGAGGGACACCACTAGCTACTGATTGCCAACCAGAGAAACACCCATTAATCCCCACTCTTTGCTTTCTATTAATTAACCAATCCTCTATCCATGCTACTACTTTCCCCTTAATGCCATGCATCTTTATCTTATGCAGCAACCTTTTGTGTGGCACCTTGTCAAAGGCTTTCTGGAAATCCAGATATACCACATCCATTGGCTCCCCGTTATCTACCGCACTGGTAATGTCCTCAAAAAATTCCACTAAATTAGTTAGGCACGACCTGCCCTTTATGAACCCATGCTGCGTTTGCCCAATGGGACAATTTCCATCCAGATGCCTCGCTATTTCTTCCTTGATGATAGATTCCAGCATCTTCCCTACTACCGAAGTTAAGCTCACTGGCCTATAATTACCCGCTTTCTGTCTACCTCCTTTTTTAAACAGTGGTGTCACGTTTGCTAATTTCCAATCCGCCGGGACCACCCCAGAGTCTAGTGAATTTTGGTAAATTATCATTAGTGCATTTGCAATTTCACTAGCCATCTCTTTTAGCACTCTGGGATGCATTCCATCAGGGCCAGGAGACTTGTCTACCTTTAGCCCCATTAGCTTGCCCATCACTACCTCCTTGGTGATAACAATCCTCTCAAGGTCCTCACCTGTCATAGCCTCATTTCCATCAGTCACTGGCATGTTATTTGTGTCTTCCACTGTGAAGACCGACCCAAAAAACCTGTTCAGTTCCTCAGGCATTTTCTCATCTCCCATTATTAAATCTCCCTCCTCATCCTCTAAAGGACTAATATTTACCTTCGCCACTCTTTTTTGTTTTATATGTTTGTAGAAACTTTTACTATCTGTTTTTATATTCTGAGCAAGTTTACTCTCATAATCTATCTTACTCTTCTTTATAGCTTTTTTAGTAGCTTTCTGTTGCCCCCTAAAGTTTTCCCAGTCCTCTAGTCTCCCACTAATCTTTGCTACTTTGTATGCTTTTTCCTTCAATTTGATACTCTCCCTTATTTCCTTAGATATCCACAGTCGATTTTCCCTCTTTCTACCGTCATTCCTTTTTGTTGGTATAAACCTTTGCTGAGCACTGTGAAAAATCGCTTGGAAGGTTCGCCACTGTTCCTCAACTGTTTCACCATAAAGTCTTTCCTCCCAGTCTACCTTAGCTAGTTCTTCTCTCATCCCATTGTAATCTCCTTTGTTTAAGCACAAAACACTAGTGTTTGATTTTACCTTCTCACCCTCCATCTGTATTTTAAATTCCACCATATTGTGATCGCTCCTTCCGAGAGGATCCCTAACTATGAGATCCTGAATCAATCCTGTCTCATTACACAGGACCAGATCTAGGACCGCTTGTTCCCTCGTAGGTTTCATTACATACCGTTCTCGGAAACTATCGCGGATACATTCTATAAACTCCTCCTCAAGGCTGCCTTGACCGACCTGGTTAAACCAATCGACATGTAGTTTAAAATCCCCCATGATAACTGCTGTACCATTTCTACATGCATCAGTTATTTCTTTGTTTATTGCCTGCCCCACCATAATGTTACTATTTGGTGGCCTATAGACTACTCCTATCAGTGACTTTTTCGCCTTACTATTCCTGATTTCCACCCAAATGGATTCAACCTTATCCTCCATAGCACCGATGTCATCCCTTACTGTTGCCCGGATGTCATCCTTAAATAACAGAGCTACACCACCTCCCTTACCATCCACTCTGTCCTTCCGAATAGTTTGATACCCTCGGATATTTAACTCCCAGTTGTGACCATCCTTTAACCATGTTTCAGTAATGGCCACTAAATCATAGTCATTCACGATGATTTGCGCCATCAACTCATTTACCTTATTCTGAATACTATGAGCATTCGGGTAAAATACACTTATGTTGGCTTTTTTACCTCTGTTCTGAATCTTAACACCTCGATCAGTAACCTCTCCTAAGTTATATTTCCTCTTAACCTTTCTCCTAATTTTCCTTGTCGTTGAACCCACATCTTCATGTAACAACCTGCCGCGTCGCTTACCATTAACGTTTTCACTTCCCGTTTTATTCCTTTTAGTTTTCCTGGTCCTATTCACTGAGCTCCCCTCAGTCACTGTACCTTGTACTGTCACCCTTTTTGATATTTGACTATGGCTTCTCTGCCTTACACTTTCCCCCTTACTGCCTTTTGTTTCTGTCCCTGTTTTACTACCTTTCAACTTCCTGCATCAGTTCCCATCCCCCTGCCACATTAGTTTAAACTCTCCCCAACAGCTCTAGCAAACACCCCCCTAGGACATTGGTTCCAGTCCTGCCCAGGTGCAGAACATCCGGTTTGTACTGGTCCCACCTCCCCCAGAACCGGTTCCAATGCCCCAGGAATTTGAAACCCTCCCTCTTGCACCATCTCTCGAGCCACGCATTCATCCTATCTATCCTGACATTCCTACTCTGACTAGCTCGTGGCACTGGTAGCAATCCTGAGATTACTACCTTTGAGGTCCTACTTTTTAGTTTAACTCCTAACTCCCTGAATTCAGCTTGTAGGACTTCGTACCATTTTTTACCTATATCGTTGGTGCCTCTGTGCAACACAACAGCTGGCTGTTCACCCTCCCCCCCACCCCCCCAGAATGTCCTGCAGCTGCTCCGAGACATCCTTGACCCTTGCACCAGGGAGGCAACATACCATCCTGGAGTCTCGATTGCATCTGCAGAACCGCCTGTCTATTCCCCTTACAATTGAGTCCCCTATCACTATAGGCCTGCCATTCTTCTTCCTGCCCAGTTGCGCAGCAGAGCCAGCCACGGTGCCATGAACCTGGCTGCTGCTGCCTTCCCCTGGTGAGCCATCTCCCTCAACAGTATCCAAAGCGGTATATCTGTTTTGCAGGGAGATGACCGCAGAGGACACCTGCACTGCCTTCCTACTCTTGCTCTGTCTTTTGGTCACCCATTTTCTATCGCCCTCAGTACCTTTCACCTGCAGTGTGACCAACTCGCTAAACGTGCGATCCGCGACGTCCTCAGCATCGCGGATGCTCCAAAGTGAGTCCATCCGCAGCTCCAGAGCCGTCAAGCGGTCTAACAGGAGCTGCAACTGGATATAATGGAGTGTATCCCCATGGAGTTCCTAACGTTCATACTCCGTTCTAAAACGGATGTATTCCGGAAAGTATGGGACCCGTATCTCAAGTTTATAGGTTCCGTTGTGTCCGATTTGATTCTACTAGAGTTTCCATAAGTTATGTGGCACCATTTTGAATTCGCTATATATGAAGGTGTGCATCATCTTGCAATGTTTGCTTGGCCTTACCCTCTATTCCCCAATTCTCTTGTCTATCTGTGATTTGAAGAAAAAATTGTATGGTTGGAGGCACTGATTCTAGGAATCAACTATGTTGGTGTTCTCCTGTCTTTTTCTATACTCATGTCTGCAGAAGCATTTATAATGTACTGGAACAGTTTTTGAGGGTTTGTAAAAATGAAGAAACTCCAATAGAACCTTATGTAAAATAAAACTAAGAACAGAGGGAAGATCTTCCCTCTGGAAAGTGGCCTCCTGTTGCTAAGCACCGACTTACTCTTACCTACTCTTCATGCAGTAGCCCTCTCTAAGCACAACTGAAACACAGTCGGAACTTACCCAACACCCACCAACATACAAACACCTTTGTCCAGCATGGATCTAACTATAGGTTTTAACCTTCCAGACCAGAAACATTACATTAAACCCAATTAAAAGTATACCTTTTTTCCAATCATTGGATCGTTGATTGTTGTTTTGATATTGGTTGAGTTAATGATAATAGTCAAGAAGTCTTACAACACCAGGTTAAAGTCCAACAGGTTTCTTTGGAATCACCAGCTCTCAGCATAGCTCCTTCACCAGGTGAGACTTTAACCTGGTGTTGTAAGACTTCTTACTGTGCCCACCCCAGTCCAACCCCAGCATCTCTACATCATGGAAAATAGTCACTATTACACAATATTGGCCCAAGGAATAGATATTGGCCCATACACCAGTGAGAATTCTCCTGCTATTTTAACTAGATAACAGTTTCTCAAACAGCAATGGCAACTAATAGTTACAGAAGTAATTTTGACAGCACCTCTCAAACCCACGACCTCTACCATCTAGAGGGACAGGACGAAGTCTTACAACACCAGGTTAAAGTCCAACAGGTTTGTTTCGATGTCACTAGCTTTCGGAGCACTGCTCCTTCCTCAGGTGAATGCAGAGGTCTGTTCCAGAAACACATATATAGACAAATTCAAAGATGCCAAACAATGCTAGGAATGCGAGCATTAGCAGGTGATTAAATCTTTACAGATCCAGAGATGGGGTAACCCCAGGTTAAAGAGGTGTGAATTGTATCAAGCCAGGACAGTTGGTAGGATTTTGCAGGCCAGATGGTGGGGGATGAATGTAATGCGACATGAATCCCAGGTCCCGGTTGAGGCCGCACTCATGTGTGCGGAACTTGGCTATAAGTTTTTGCTCGGCGATTCTGCGTTGTCGCGGGTCCTGAAGGCCGCCTTGGAGAACGCTTACCCGGAGATCAGAAGCTGAATGCCCTTGACTGCTGAAGTGTTCCCCGACTGGAAGGGAACATTCCTGCCTGGTGATTGTTGCGCGATGTCCGTTCATTCGTTGTCGCAGCGTCTGCATGGTCTCGCCAATGTACCACGCTTCGGGACATCCTTTCCTGCAGCGTATGAGGTAGACAACGTTGGCCGAGTCGCACGAGTATGTACCGCGTACCTGGTGAGTGGTGTTCTCACGTGTAATAGTGGTATCCATGTCAATGATCTGGCACGTCTTGCAGAGATTGCCATGACAGGGTTGTGTGGTGTCGTGGTCACTGTTTTGAAGACTGGGTAGTTTGCTGCAAACAATGGTTTGTTTGAGGTTGCGCGGTTGTTTGAAGGCAAGTAGTGGGGGTGTGGGGATGACCTTGGCAAGATGTTCATCGTCATCAATGACGTGTTGAAGGCTGTGAAGAAGATGTGCCTTCAACACGTCATTGATGACGATGAACATCTTGCCAAGGTCATCCCCACACCCCCACTACTTGCCTTCAAACAACCGCGCAACCTCAAACAAACCATTGTTTGCAGCAAACTACCCAGTCTTCAAAACAGTGACCACGACACCACACAACCCTGTCATGGCAATCTCTGCAAGACGTGCCAGATCATTGACATGGATACCACTATTACACGTGAGAACACCACTCACCAGGTACGCGGTACATACTCGTGCGACTCGGCCAACGTTGTCTACCTCATACGCTGCAGGAAAGGATGTCCCGAAGCGTGGTACATTGGCGAGACCATGCAGACGCTGCGACAACGAATGAACGGACATCGCGCAACAATCACCAGGCAGGAATGTTCCCTTCCAGTCGGGGAACACTTCAGCAGTCAAGGGCATTCAGCCTCTGATCTCCGGGTAAGCGTTCTCCAAGGCGGCCTTCAGGACCCGCGACAACGCAGAATCGCCGAGCAGAAACTTATAGCCAAGTTCCGCACACATGAGTGCGGCCTCAACCGGGACCTGGGATTCATGTCGCATTACATTCATCCCCCACCATCTGGCCTGCAAAATCCTACCAACTGTCCTGGCTTGATACAATTCACACCTCTTTAACCTGGGGTTACCCCATCTCTGGATCTGTAAAGATTTAATCACCTGCTAATGCTCGCATTCCTAGCATTGTTTGGCATCTTTGAATTTGTCTATATATGTGTTTCTGGAACAGACCTCTGCATTCACCTGAGGAAGGAGCAGTGCTCCGAAAGCTAGTGACATCGAAACAAACCTGTTGGACTTTAACCTGGTGTTGTAAGACTTCGTACTGTGCTCACCCCAGTCCAACGCCGGCATCTCCACATCATAGAGGGACAGGAGCAGTAGATACCTGGGAACCCCACCACTTGGAGGTTCCCCTCCACGTCACTCACCGCCCCGACTTGGAAATATATCGCCATTCCTTCACTGTCGCTGGGACATCCTGGAACTCCCTCCCGAAGAGCACTGTGGGTGTAGCTACTCCTCAGGGACTGCAGAGGTCCAAGAAGGCAGCTCACCACCACTTTCTCAAGGGCATTTAGGGATGGGCAATAAATGCTGGTCTAGCCAGCGACACCCACAGCGTGAGATTGAATACATTAAATAGACATTATTGGGAAGGCTGTTACAGTAAACGCCCAGCTATAATTGTGACATTGCAAAGAACATTTTCCACTTACATGTTCAATAATTGAACTCAGTGACCCACTGCAGAAGGAATGTTAACATCCACAGTTTATACTCATAAACTCATTCCATTCCATCCCATTGTTTCGAGCAGCCAAGTCTACTTGCTCCTGAGTATTTTCTGTAAAGCCTAGGAAAGTGAAGAAATTAGTTAAATGCTGCAGGTTCCTGGGAATCAAATGTGTGAAGGTTGTCTAGAAAGGCACATCACAATGGGAATTAGAAGTTCTCCCGAGTAGAGAAGATTAATGCATGGTCTAATTGACGTGCTTAAAGGATTTGATAGGGGGACAAGAGGGAAATTATATATTCTGCTGGGGGATTACACTGAAGCCAGACCGTCCAGGGGTGGTGTCAGGAAGCATTTCCTCACACAAAGGGGGTAAAACCGGGAACTCGCTTCTCCCAAATAGCTGCTGACTGGCGGTCAATGGACGGCTTCCAAACTGAGGTTGACAGAGTTTTTTGGGGGTACGGGGTTTGAGGGTTATGGAACCAAGGTGCGTAGATGGAGCTAAGAAATGGATTGCATGTTGGAACAGAATCACCTCTTGCTGTTATTAAGCAAATCGATGAGTACATAAAACATAGAACATACAGTGGCAGAAGAGGCCATTCGGCCCATTGAGTCTGTACCGACCCACTTAAGCCCTCACTTCCACCCATTCCCTGTAACCTAATAACCCCTCCTAACCTTTTTTTTGGACACTAAGGACAATTTATCATGGCCAATCCACCTAACCTGCACATCTTTGGACTGTGGGAGGAAACCGGAGCATCCAGAGGAAACCCACGCAGACACGGGGAGAACGTGCAGACTCCGCACAGACAGTCACCCAAGCGGGGAATTGAACCTGGGACCCTGGTGCTGTGAAGCCACACTGCTATCCACAATGCTACCGTGCTGCCCGTTTATCATTAAGGTGAGCCGGCAAAAATGTGTAAATGGCAGATCGTGCTTGACTAATCTAACTGAGTTTTACGGTGAAGTAACAGAAATTAAAAGGAATGCAATGGATATTGTCTGTATGCATTCCAAGAAATCATTTTGTACATGCGATTAATGAGATACTGTTGGATCAGTGTTAACTTAGATTTTTGAACTGTGGTAAATGGTTGCTTTACAAGCTGTAGGAAGTGGTGTTCCCAAAGGTTCAATGCTAAGTCCACTATTTTATTTGATTATATACACAAATGACTTGTAAACTGCAATATCAAGTAAAATTTTTAAATTTGCCAATCGTCCCAAATTTGGATGTCGTAAGCAGTAAATTATCTCGACCATCTCCATGTCTACCAACATTTTGTCGACATTTTCTTGATTAGTAAACACTGATACTAAAGTACTCATTAAGTATTCTAGCCGTACTTGAATTTTCTATTGACTGCAATACAACAGATAAGCTAGAAAAATGGGTAGATAAGTACCAAGTGGAATTAAATGGAGAGTGATCACTTGGGCTTCAGGAATAGTCACAGATTACATACATGGTGAGGCGAAGATGAAGCTAGCCAAGATTGGCCTTCAGGTAATGTCACCTGGGAGAAGGTTCTATAATTTGGCAACTGGTTGTAAATCCCAGACCCTTAGGGGAAGTCTGTTCAGAGGAAGCCCAAAGGAATCAACCCGCTTTCTGTTTTGTTACCTGTGTGGTAGGGAACATGTGCTACTCATTCCTTGGTTAGTGATGAGGTATTCTGAATCCCGATGTTAAAGATTTGAACTCTTTGAAACGTAAGAAAAGGTTTATTGAGTAACTACAACAATATTTACATGAGTTCTTTACTTTAACTTTGCTACTAGTGATAAGGTTAACAAGATCTAACTATGGTAACTATACGTAACTCCACTAGCCATCTGAACTAGTTTGCTACTGCCCTGGTCACAGTGCACCCAGGAGAGAGAGAGAGAGACCCAATGTGGTTGCCTTTTGTACCCCGGTTGGTCCGGCCCTCTTGTGGTGCTATTGATGACACATTAACCCCTTGTGTACATGCACACATAGAGATCACCACACTTTCTACATTGGATCAATGTTCTCGAAACAACAGCTCCCTGGGATTTTCTAAAGCTAGCAGAATTTACGAACATTATAGTCAAAGTCTCTTTTTTGGACAATTGGAGCTGATGAATGTCTTTCCGCAGGGATTGGTGTGACTGAGGGATTGTGATTGTATAATACATGTCATCTGTAGAACAGAAACAGGCCATTCAGTCCAACTGCTGGTATTTATCCTCCACACGAGCCTCCTCCCATCTCTCTTTGTGTAATCCCAACAACCTATATCCTTCTATTCCTTTCACCCTCACTTGTTTATCCAGCTTCCCTGCTTCCCCTTAAATTTATCTCTGTTGTGGCCATTTCGGAGACATGGATACGGCGGGGGCGGGATTCACACCAGCTACCGGCGATTCTCCACGGATAGAGCAGGGACAGGAATGGTTGTTGCAGGTGCCGGGGTTTAGATATTTCAGTAAGCTCAGGGAAGGTGGTAAAAGAGGGGGAGGGGTGGCATTGTTAGTCAAGGACAGTATTACGGTGGCAGAAAGGACGTTTGATGAGGACTCGTCTACTGAGGTAGTATGGGCTGAGGTTAGAAACAGGAAAGGAGAGGTCACCCTGTTAGGGGTTCTCTATAGGCCTCCGAAAAGTTTCGGAGATGTAGAGGAAAGGATTGCAAAGATGATTCTGGATAGGAGCGAAAGCAACAGGGTAGTTGTTATGGGGGCCTTTAACTTTCCAAATATTGACTGGAAACGCTATAGTTTGAGTACTTTAGATCGGTCCGTTTTTGTCTAATGTGTGCAGGAGGGTTTCCTGACACAGTATGTAGATAGGCCAACGAGAAGCGAGGCCATATTGGATTTGGTACTAGGAAATGAACCAGGACAGGTGTTAGATTTGGAGGTAGGTGAGCACTTTGGTGATAGTGACCACAATTCGATTACGTTTACTTTAGTGATGGAAAGGGGTAGGTATATACCGCAGGGCAAGAGTTATATCTGGGGGAAAGGCAATTATGATGCAATGAGGCAAGACTTAGGATGCATCGGATGGAGAGGAAAACTGCAGGGGATGGGCACAATGTAAATGTGGAGCTTGTTCAAGGAACAGCTACTGCATGTCCTTGATAAGTATGTACCTGTCAGGCAGGGAGGAAGTGGTCGAGCAAGGGAACCGTGGTTTACTAAAGCAGTCGAAACACTTGTCAAGAGGAAGAAGGAGGCTTATGTAAAGATGAGACCTGAAGGTTCAGTTAGGGCGCTCGAGAGTTACAAGTTAGCTAGGAAAGACCTAAAGAGAGAGCTAAGAAGAGCCAGGAGGGGACATGAGAAGTCTTTGGCAGGTAGGATCAAGGATAACCCTAAAGCTTTCTACAGATATGTCAGGAATAAAAGAATGACTAGGGTAAGAGTAGGGCCAGTCAAGGACAGTAGTGGGAAGTTGTGCGTGGAGTCCGAGGAGATAGGAGAGGTGGTAAATGAATATTTTTCGTCAGTATTCACACAGGAGACAATGTTGTCGAGGAGAATACTGAGATTCAGGCTACTAGACTAGAAGGGCTTGAGGTTCATAAGGAGGAGGTGTTAGAAATTCTGGAAAGTGTGAAAATAGATAAGTCCCCTGGGCCAGATGGGATTTATCCTAGGATTCTCTGGGAAGCTAGGGAGGAGATTGCTGAGCCTTTGAGTTTGATCTTTAAGTCATTTTTATCTCCAGGAATAGTGCCAGAAGACTGGAGGATAGCAAATGTTGTCCCCTTGTTCAAGAAGGGGAGGAGAAACAACCCCGGTAAGTATAGACCAGTGAGCCTTACTTCTGTTGTGGGCAAAATCTTGGAAAGGTTTATAAGAGATAGGATGTATAATCACCTGGAAAAGAATAATTTGATTAGAGATAGTCAACACGGTTTTGTGAAGGGTAGGTCATGCCTCACAAACAAATGTTCAGACTGGAGTCCAGTTACTAGTGGTGTACCACAAGGATCTGTTTTGGGGCCACTGCTGTTTGTCATTTTTATAAATGACCTGGAGGAGGGCGTAGAAGGATGGGTGATTAAATTCGCAGATGACACTGAAGTCGGTGGAGTTGTGGACAGTGCGGAAGGAAGTTACAGAGGGACATAGATAAGCTGCAGCGCTGGGCTGAGAGGCGGCAATTGGAGTTTAATGCAGAAAAGTGTGAGGTGATTAATTTTGGAAGGAATAACAGGAAGACAGAGTACTGGGCTAATGGTAAGATTCTTGGCAGTGTGGATGAGCAGAGAGATCTCGGTGTCCATGTACATAGATCCCTGAAAGTTGCCACCCAGGTTGAGAGGGTTGTTAAGAAGGCGTACGGTGTGTTAGCTTTTATTGGTAGAGGGATTGATTTTCGGAGCCAATAGATCATGTTGCAGCTGTACAAAACTCTGTTGCGGCCGCATTTGGAGTATTGCGTGCAATTCTGGTCGCCGCATTATAGGAAGGATGTGGAAGCATTGGAAAGGGTGCAGAGGAGATTTACCAGAATGTTGCCTGGTATGGAGGGAAGATCTTATGAGGAAAGGCTGAGGGACTTGAGGCTGTTTTAGTTAGAGAGAAGAAGGTTAAGAGGTGACTTAATTGAGGCATACAAGATGATCAGAGGATTGGATAGGGTGGACAGTGTGAGCCTTTTTCCTCGGATGGTGATGTCTAGCACGAGGGGACATAGCTTTAAATTGAGGGGCGATAGATATAAGACAGATGTCAGAGGTAGGTTCTTTACTCAGAGAGTAGTTAGGGCGTGGAATGCCCTGCCTGCAACAGTAGTGGACTCGCCAACACTAAGGGCATTCAAATGGTCATTGGATAGACATATGGATGATAAGGGAATAGTGTAGATGGGCTTTAGAGTGGTTTCACAGGTCGGCGCAACATCGAGGGCCGAAGGGCCTGTACTGCGCTGGAATGTTCTATCTATGTTCTATTCACCTCAACCACTCGCAGTGTAACAGTCTCATCACTCTCTGGATAAAGAAGTTTCTCCTGAATTCCCTATGGAATTTATTAGTCAGTGTCTTATATTGTTGGACCCTAGTTTTGGCCTCCTCCACAAGTCGAAAAAAAAGTTGTGCCTACCCTATCAAACCCCTTCACAGTTTGAAAGGATTCTATCGGGTCACTTGGCAGTCTTCTGTCTTCACTGGTGAAGAGCTCAGTCCACTCCGTGTCTGGCGGCTCGAGCCCCTGAGCACCAGAACAGAAAATAGAACCTCCTTCACACAGCTGCCTGTTTCAATATATAATTACAGGTGGTGCAGCTACATTTCTGTTATTGTTGGATAACTTACTGTTGACAGTTAGGGTGATAATGTGGCCCTGTGCTGACATTGACCCAGTGACAGTTAGCTTGACCTGGCACTGATACCTCCTGCTATCTGATTGATTTAGCTTTCAGAACCGAAGCAGGACAATCACAGCAAAGCTCCCAGCTTCCTGTTGTTTCAGCTCCGTGTAGTCAACTTCAGAGTCACTGTAATCTTCTCTTCCAGAACATCCAATTCCTCCCTTCAGTCTCTTGGACCAATCAATCTGAGGCTTTTCATTCTCTGAGGTGGTTTATCTCACGGTGCAATTCAGCGTCAATTCCTTTCCCTCTTCGAGCTCAATGTGCGCCGCTGGGTAAATGATCTGAAGCGACGCACGACACTCTGTGAAGAAGAGGAAAAGACGATGAGTGCCTGAGTACGATGCGGAGTTCATGTTGCAAAGTCCATGCTCCTCATTCGGAGTCAAACTGGGTGATACACAGCTCAGCAGTGGGCTATTTGGTGGTTGCTTTTGCACAAACTGATAGCTCAAGGCAAGGGTTTTGTTCCATTGGCTTCATCAAACTGCATAATCTTCAACCAGTCACAGTCACTAAGGAGACAGCTCCTCGCTTCGACCACATACTGCATATATGTGCATAGCTGTGAGTTTCTAATAAATATTCACGGTTAACCTACTTGTGGTAGTCGGTA
This sequence comes from Scyliorhinus torazame, assembly GCF_047496885.1. Classification (NCBI taxonomy): domain Eukaryota; kingdom Metazoa; phylum Chordata; class Chondrichthyes; order Carcharhiniformes; family Scyliorhinidae; genus Scyliorhinus; species Scyliorhinus torazame. The sequence continues at coordinate 8,051,913 of NC_092721.1, forward strand.
TTAGGGGTATTACGGTACCTAGGTTGAGGCTGTAAGATCATTGGTGTGGGAGGTACCCGAGACAGGAAGATCATTGGTGAAGCCTGCCTGCGGGTTCCGCCCAGTAAGGCGGAGTATAAGAGTCTGTGTCTCCCTAGCAGCTGCATTCTGTACGTGCGCTGCCGGGGGAAACATCGAGTCCAATAAAGCCTTCAATTGTCTTCCAATCTCGCTTCTGGAGACATTGATCGAGCATCAATTTATTGGACTAGATTTCAAAGAATGGAGCTCAGAATCAAGCCGGAGTGTCTGCAACTCAGCCCCCACGCGGCAAACTCGGCGGCAACCTTCAAACACTGGCTGGCGTGCTTCAAAGGGTACCTCAGGACGGCCACGACTGCACCCACGGAGGACCAGAAGATGCAAGTTCTCCACTCGAGGGTAAGCCCAGAGATCTACACCCTCATCGAGGATGGGGACGATTTCGAGGCCGCGATGGCCCTGTTGAAAGGACACTACATTCGCCCAGTAAACCAGGTTTACGCCCGATATCTGCTAGCGACAAGGCGACAAATCCCGGGGGAATCGCTGGATGAATTCTACTGCGCGCTCCTGGTACTAGGGAGGAACTGTGACTGCCCGCAAGGTTCAGCCAGCGACCACACAGAACTTTTAATCCGGGACGCATTCGTTGCAAGTATGCTGTCCTCCCAAATCCGTCAGCGGCTGCTGGAAAAAGAGACACTAGGCCTCAAGGAGGCACGGGCCCTTGCTAGCATCCTGGAGCGCATATGTCCCCGACCGCGCGGCAGCCCCTTGGGTAGCGTGGAACCCACCCGCGGCCGACCTCGATGCATCCGCCATCCCCCCACAAGCTTGTGCCGCGCGGCTACCACGCAACCCCGGGGGGCCCTGCTGTTATTTTTGCGGGCAAGCCAAGCACCCCCGGCAGCGCATGCCCGGCCCGCTCCCCCACCTGCAAAGGTTGTGGCAAAAAGGGTCATTTCGTGGTGGTATACCAGGCCCGGGCGGTCGCCGCTGTCTCCGGGCACCACCATCTTCATTTTCCCGAGCCATGTGCGGGCCCCGGGCGCCGCCATCTTGTTCCCCAGCGTGTGATGCATCAGCGCCGCCATCATGCCCACCCCCAGCCATGTGCGACCCGTGGGCGCCGCCATCTTGGCTGGAGTCTCAGGATCCCGATTCGATGACCACACACCGCCCGAGGAAAATCTTCAACTTTTACCACGACTCGCCTCGGTGACCCTGGACCAGTCCCGGCCCCGAACGCTCACGACCGCGACCAAAACATCCTGCCTGATCAACTCCAGGAGCACAGAGAGCTTCATACACCCCAACACGGTAAGGCGCTGTTCTCTCCCCATACACCCAGTTAACCAAAGAATCTCCCTGGCCTCCGGGTCTCACTCTGTAGAGATCAAGGGGTTCTGCGTAGCGAACCTCACGGTCCAGGGAAGAGAATAAAATTTCCGACTCCACGTCCTCCCTCACCTCTGCGCTGCCACGCTCCTGGGATTGGACTTCCAATACAACCTCCAGAGCTTTACCTTTAAATTCGGCGGCCCTATACCGCCCCCCCCTCACTGTCTGCAGCCTCGCGACCCTCAATGTCGACCTGCCTTCCCTTTTTGCGAACCTCACCCCGGATTGCAAACCCGTCACCACCAGGAGCAGACGGTGTAGTGCCCAGGACCGGACCTTCATTAGGTCGGAAGTCCAGTGGCTACTGAAGGAAGGTGTTATCGAGGCTAGCAACAGCCCCTGGAGAGCTCAAGTAGTGGTTGTAAAGACCGGGGAGAAGTACAGGATGGTCATCGCTTACAGTCAGACCATCAACAGGTATACGCAGCTCGACGCGTACCCTCTCCCCCGCATATCTGATTTGGTCAATCAGATTGCACAATACAAGGTATTTTCCATGGTGGACCTCAAATCCGCCTACCACCTGCCCGGACGACCACAAGTACACTGCATTTGAAGCAGAGGGGCGGCTCTACCACTTCCTAAGGGTTCCCTTCGGCGTCACAAATGGGGTCTCGGTCTTCCAACGGGAGATGGACCGAATGGTTGACCGGTAAAGTTTGCGGGCCACGTTTCCGTACCTCGACAACGTCACAATCTGCGGCCACGTCCAGCAGTACCACGACACCAACCTCCGCAAATACCTCCATACCGCAAAAACCCTTAACTTAACCTACAACAAGGACAAATGTGTGTTCAGCACCGACCGTCTAGCCATCCTCGGCTAAGCAGTGCATGATGGAGTCATAGGCCCAGATCCCGAACGCATGGGTCCCCTCATTGAGTTTCTCCTCCCCGACTGCTCCAAGGCCCTGAAACGCTGCCTGGGATTTTCTTTCATATTATGCCCAGTGGGTCCCCAATTATGCGGACAAGGCCCGCCCACTAATCCAACCCTCGGTTTTCCCCCTGTCGGCAGAGGCCCGCCAGGCCTTCAGCAACATAAAGGCGGACATCGCAAAGGCCACGATGCACGCAATCGATGAATCCCTTCCCTTCCAAGTTGAGAGCGGCGGGTCCGACGTAGCTCTGGCAGCCACCCTCAACCAAGCGGGCAGGCCCATGGCCTTCTTCTCACGCACCCTCCATGCTTCAGAAATCCGTCATCCCTCCATTGAAAAGGAGGCCCAGGCCGGGGGGGGGGGGGTGGTCTTGCCCAGGCCCAGTAGAAGCTATGCGGCACTGGAGGCATTACCTGGCCGGCAGGAGATTCACGCTCCTCACTGACCAACGGTCGGTAGCTTTCATGTTCGATAATGCACAGCGGGGCAAGATAAAGGACAATAAGATCTTACGGTGGAGGATCGAGCTCTCCACCTACAACTATGAGATCTTGTATCATCCCGGGAAGCTAAATGAGCCTCCTGATGCCCTATCCCGCGGCACATGTGCCAACGCATAAGTGGACCGACTCCATGAGGACCTCTGCCACCCGGGGGTCACTCGATTCTTTCATTTTATCAAGACCCGCAACCTGCCCTACTCCCTCGAGGAGGTCCGGACCGCCACCAGGCACTGCCAAATCTGCGCGGAGTGCAAGCCGCACTTCTACAGGCCGGAGAAAGTGCACCTGATAAAGACTTACCGTCCCTTTGAACGCCTCAGTATGGACTTCAAAGGGCCCCTCCCCTCCACCGACCACAACACGTACTTCTTGAACGTGATTGATGAGTACTCCCGATTCCCATGCGCCATCCCCTGCCCCGACATGATCGCAGCCACCATCATAAAAGCCCTCCACAGTATCTTTACGCTGTTTGGTTTCCCCGCCTACATACACAGCGATAGGGGTCCTCCTTCATGAGCGATGAACTGCTTCAATTCCTGCTCAGCAAGTGCATTGCCTCGAGCAGGACGACCAGTTACAACCCCCGGGGACACAGATAGGTAGAGAGGGAGAACGGAACGGTCTGGAAGACCGTCCTACTGGCCCTACAGTCCAGGAATCTCCCAGTCTCCCTCTGGCAGGAGGTCCTTCCCGATGCACTCCACTCCATCCGATCACTGCTGTGTACCACGACAAACGAAACACCTCATGAACGTCTCCTAGTCTTCCCTAGGAAGTCCTCCTCCGGGACCTCGCTCCCAATCTGGCTGGCAGCTCCTGGACTCATTCTGCTCCGCAAACACGTGGGGGTGCACAAGTCAGACCCATTGGTAGAGAGGGTCCACCTCCTTCACGCTAACCTCAGTATGCCTACGTGGTGTACCCCGACGGCCGGCAGAATACGGCTCCCTATGGCACCTGGCGCCCGCTGGATCCCCCCCCCCCCCACCAACCTCACCCTCCCTCCCACTGGCGCACCCCACGGCTGCCCCCTTCCCAGGTGGATCGGTTCATCCACTGGTCCCACCCAGGGGTAATGAAGCCACCGACGAAGCCAAAGTCACGCTCCCGGAGTCACGGATGCCCGAGCCGGCGCCTGCATCACCGCCGAAACTGCGACGATCACAGAGGACGACCAGGGCCCCGATCGACTAATTGCCTCATCCTGATATGTACATGTAAAATGAATACTGTAAATAGTTGTGACGTGTAATAAGGCAAAACACTGTACCACCGACGGGTACCACCGTAACTTCTACCACTGTATGATGCGAGACCACCACCCCCGCCGGACTCTTTTTTTTTAACAGGGGGTGAATGTGGTAGTTGGTATTAGGTGTATTACGGTACCTAGGTTGAGGCTGTAAGATCATTGGTGTGGGAGGTACTGAGACAGGAAGACCATTGGTGAAGCCTGCCTACTGGTTCCGCCCAGTAAGGCGGAGTATAAGAGTCAGTGTCTCCCTAGCTGCTGCATTCTGTACCTGCGCTGCTGGGGGAAACATCTAGTCCAATAAAGCCTTCAATTGTCATCCAATCTCGCTTCTGGAGTCATTGATCGAGCATCACTACTTAAGACTACAAGGACTTTATTAAGGCTGACTGAGAAGTAACCAAACCCCACAACAATAACCAGATGCAAATAATCATCGAAGGAATGTGTCAAACAGCAAAGAAGATGTAATGAAAACATAGGGAGATAGGGATGAGGTGAAATGATAAGAGAAAGGTTTCACCACCAAAAGGGGATTGAATGTTAAATCTTCCTGCCTTGAATGTTGGGTGGGATCTTCCGGCACTTCCCGTCGGGGGGGGGGGGGGGGGGGGGGGGGGGGAAGGGGGGATCTTCCAGTCAATTACCCCAATCCTGCCACAGGTTCTCAGGCGGCGGAGGAAGTGAAGAACACAAATCGGCGGGTACAGAAGATCTCATCGTCTCTGCCACCGCAAAACACGGCGCGGGGATGGTGGTGGTGGGGGGGGGGGTGCAGAAAACCCCGCCCTCAGTCTCAGTTTTCTCATCTTTCTCTAAGTAATGAACTCTACTCTTGTCCGAGTGTGAATAGAAATACACGGCACGCAGGAATGGATTGCCAACCCTCTAGGACTGCCCTGGAGTCTTCAGAAATTAAGAATTAATTTCATTCAACCAATTTGGAGGAAAAATCATTGGAAAACAAAATAAAGAAAATATTGTTTTTAAAATTCCATTGTCTTTCAGTAATGGTCATGAACTTCTAGGAGATTGGGGACAGGAGACTGGATTGAAGGGCAGCAAGAATCACCCCATTGGTTACTGAGGAGTCTGTTCATTTTCCGATTGGTTGCGGTCACGGCGTTGGGCATGTCAGGTAGGGAAGTGTGGGGGTGCTGGAATTCCTGAGGCGAAATCTCCAGGAATATGTCAACCCAGAGCTGGCAACCTCTCCTCAGGAGCGGTGAGGAAACAATGTGAAGAGTTAAAGCTGTGAATTCATTTCACAACAACAATTAAATTAAGGCTGAATGAGAGAAGTAGAGTATGAGGGAAGGAAAGGTAACCTCAAGCCAGCTGGCAATTGGTCAGAAGGAATGTCAAGCATTCCAATCAGCCCGCTGATTGTTTACCTGGAAAATAATCTCATTGACAGTTCTTACTAAATTATAGAAGCTTAGAATAACAGCACAGGAGACCATTGAACACATCACGCCTCTTTGAAAGAGCTCTCCAATTAGTTCCTTACTCCTGCTTTTTCCCCATAATCTTGTAAAGTTTTCCTTTTCGAGTATTTCTCCAATTGAGGTGGAGCTGCCTCTCATCAGCGCTCGAGTGGAAACGAACAGTTGCACACAAAGTTGTCTGGTCATTGTGGAACCCACTTTAGTCATAGCCTGTCAGACACCGACTGCAAAAGATCTATAATTAGCAGAAAAGTCTTAACTTGCAACGTACACAATGATAGTGTGTGATGCAACTCAGAAAACCCACCCTAGGTTATTGTGTATGACACTCGAGATCCCCAAGCCAAAATCGACAGGTCCGCCTGTCATACTTTCCGACGATGAAGCCTTTTCTTTTTTTTGGGTCAGCACTTACAATCTTGGCTGCATTTAGCACACTGGTTTAGCACACTGGGCTAAATCGCTGGCTTTGAAAGCAGACCGAGGCAGTCCAGCAGCACGGTTCAATTCCCGTACCAGCCTCCCCGAATAGGCGGCGGAATGTGGCGACTAGGGGCTTTTCACAGTAACTTCATTTGAAGCCTACTTGTGACGATAAGCGATTTTCATTTCATTTATATTTTGCAATTTGGGTCCTCTGTTTCTTCATAATACAAGCTTCCAGCCTGATGGGTTTGACCATAGCGGCTTCCTAGACATTGAGTTCATGTCACAGAAACAGGTAATTTCCCCCATTTGCTCCGTGCGGGTGTTTTTGTTGCACACGAGCCTCCTCCCATCCCCCTCTCCATCTTACCCTGTCAGCACCTCCTTCTATTCCTGTCTCCCTCATGTGAGAATCCAAGTTCCCCTTCAACGTGTCAAAACTATTCACCCCGCCCACTTCCTGTGCCAACGGATTCCACATTCTCAGCACTCTCTGGCTAAATAAACTTCTCCTGAATTGCTGATTGGATTTATTAGTGATGATCTCCTACTAATAACCTCCAAATAAGATCTTTGAAAACATCACCTCTACTCCTACCCTTTCATACTCCTTCATTAATTTTGACAACCTCTAATAGAAATATCTTATGGGTGCTAGATGGCCAGCATAGACATGATGGGCCAAAGAGCCTCTTTCTGTGCTGTAAAACTCTATTACTACCAGGTTGCTTGGTTTCTGCCTAAGCCTGAGGGGGTTGTGATGAGTGTCCTTGGAAGAGTCAAACTCAGCATTAGACTTCGCAAAAGTGGCACGGTGGTCAGCGCTACTGCCTCATAGCACCAGGGACCCGGTTTAAATTCAGGCCTCGGGTCACTGTCTGCACGTTCTCCCCTGTCTGCGCGGGTTTCCTCCGGGTGCTCCGGTTTCCTCCCACAGTCCAAAGACGTGCAGGTTAGGTGGATTGGCCACGCTAAATTGCCCCTTAATATCCAGGGATCTGCAGGCTAGGAGGGTTTTGGGGATAGGGCAGGGGAGTGGGCCTAGGTAGGGTGCTCTTTCAGAGGGTTGGTGCAGACTCGATGGGCTGAATGGCCTCCTTCAGCACTGTAGGGATTCTATGATTCGATGAAAAGCCGCAATCGATGTTCTCACACTGAGCAAATGAGTCTCATGCTATCGCGGTCTGATTATGGGAATATAAATGAGCGTCTGGTAAGGTTCTGCCTCACGGGATTTTGAAGTACAAATTTTTGAAATTCATTGGCACCCTGAGGCACGATCAATTTGACTGGAGACGAAGTTGAATCCAAACTGAGGCTTTATTAGTAACAGATGTGTGGCCTCCCACAGCAGCTGACAAAATGGCTGCGAGCTGGAGGCCACGCACATTTATACCCCGCCTCCTGGGCGGAGCTAGCATGCAGGGGCCCAGGTGAACCTGTAGTGCAGGTTCTACTGTACAACCCTTAATATAGGAACACAGTGGTTTACCACACACCCTTGCCTGATGCACCTCCCTATTTTGTGCTACCACCTGTACAATATGGGTGACGTACATCCAGTCCGTGCAGGAAGGGACCACTTCTCATATTGGTGAAATGCTCCTGCACCTTCGCGCTTGCACCGAAAATGGGGATCAGGTCCTATGCAAATCGGGGGGCTCAACAGCTACTCCAGGGCCTGATTTACACAATTCGTTCAGAACTGGCCGCAGATTGCGAGAAATATTCTTTGATCCTTGGCCGCCAATCCCAGCAGTTTTTAAAGAGCTGCTGGAGGCTGACTCCCAACAGGCTGTGCTTTTATTATTTTATTTGACTTTAATTTGGAGCCGTGTAGAAGCAGGAGTGGCCACCCCCTGCTCCATAGATAAATTGGGGGGGGGGGGAGACAGTATTTCCCCAACTCCCAAATACTTCATAACCCAACCATCTCGCCTTGGCTGGAGTTCAAGCCTGATCTTGGTGAATGGTCCGAGATCTCTCTGCCTCTTTCGCATTTCCTGTTTTAATCGCTCTACGATCCTGCCTGTTATAACCCTGCACGGGACTGATCCAGCTGGGATTGTTCCCTCGTACTGGGTGGGCTGTGAGTTATCCAGAACTATGTATAACAGGTCAGCTGACAGGAAGGAGTGAGGGCCCTGAGATGTGTTACCGGGTCCTGTGCAAACACTGCTGTGATGCCGAATAAACGTCTTTCTTATGAACTCTTCCGACTCCCCCTTTGCCGTTTACTTCGCTGCCTTCAGCTGCCTGGGCTGGAGCTCTGGAATTCCCTCCCGAAGTCCCCCCGCCTCTCTACCTCCCGCTACTTAAAGTCTCGACCAAGCTTTTGGTTATCTATCTGAATATGTTCCAGTGTGGCACGGTGACAAATTCCGTTTCATAATCCCGCTGTGAATGTTTAATCAGATTAAGGTGCTAGATAAATTCAAATTGTTCTTGTTCAGTCAGTGGAGGTGAAATTCTACCCTGACAGTTTTTGTTAAAACAGTGACTAAATTTAATAATAATAATAATCTTTATTATTGTCACAAGTAGGCTTGCATTAACACTGCAATGAAGTTACTGTGAAAAGCCCCTAGTCGCCACATTCCGGCGCCTGTTCGGGTACACTGAGGGAGAATTCAGAATGTCCAAATTATCTAACAAGCACGTCTTTCGGGACTTGTGGGAGAAAACCGGAGCGCCCGGAGGAAACCCTCGCACACACGGGGAGAACGTGCAGACTCCGCACAGGCAGTGACCCAAGCCGGGAATCGAACCCGGGACCCTGGCGCTGTGAAGCAACAGTGCTAACCACTGTGCTACCGTGCTGCCCTTTTCATATGGACTTCATTGGCTGAAAAGCACTTTGAGACGTCTGGTGATCGTGCAAGGTGTGAATTGCGAGTCTGTTGTTTGTTCCGTCGAAGATTCATTCAGACCCGTTAACTCGCCTGTTTCTCTCCACAGCAGCTGCCAGGTCCCCTGAGTCCATCCAGCAGTTTCTGTTTCTATTTCAGTCTTTCCTTCACACTTTCTGCTATTTTTTTCTTCCTTTTCTTTTTCTTACTTTCCTACTGCTTTGATCGTCGATAAAACAAATGCACTTCAATGAATATTTAGTGAGAGATGTCAGCTCGTGCGCACCAGTCCTGTGGCTGGGCTGCATATGCACAGGAAGCTGTTGGAACAGGAGGTATTTTTATTTAAACACCACAACAGCCATTCTCTGAAATCTTCCTGCCTGCAAAGCTATGGAGAGATAGGGGCTGTGGTTTAATGTCAAAGGAACCTTAAGCCAAGGGCTGCGCCTCTGAGCGACTTGCGAAGTGTTCAAAGCCACCAGCAGCGATAATATTTTCAGCAGCTGTTATGATAGGTTGCAACGGACCCTGTCTATTTTGAGAGCGATAGAGTTGGTTAGGCCATGGTAGCAAAGGATAGGGAGCAAAGGCAGGGAACTGGAGTGAGGCTGCATCTCTGCAGCCAAGGTCAAATAGGATCCTGGACAAACAACTCAAATGACTAAGATATGGCACACTTCCTGAATCTATCTATAAATATTAAAACGCTGCGTCTCGGCACATCACATTCTGTTGCATAGGAACAGGAAGAGATTACTTAACGTCTCAAACCTGATCCACCATTCCATGAGTTCCAAGCTGATCTGCGACTAAGACCATAAGACGTAGGAGCAGAATTAGGACACTCGGCCCATCGAGTCTGCTCCGCCATTCAATCATGGCTGATATTTTTCTCATCCCCATTCTCCTGCCTTCTCCCCATATCCCCTGATCCCCTTATTAATCAAGAACCTATCTATCTCTGTCTTAAAGACACTCAGTGATTTGGCCTCCACAGCCTTCTGCGGCAAAGAGTTCCACAGATTCACCACCCTCTGGCTGAAGAAATTCCTCCTCATCTCTGTTTTAAAGGATCGTCCCTGCAGTCTGAGATGGTGTCCTCTGCTTCTAGTTTTTCCAACAAAAGTGGAAACATCCTCTGTCCACTCTATCCAGGCCATGCAGTATTCTGTAAGTTTCAGTAAGCTCCCCCCTCATCCTTCTGAACTCCAACGGGTACAGACCCAGAGTCCTCAACCGTTCCTCATACGACAAGCTCTTCATTCCAGGGATCATTCTTGTGAACCTCCTCTGGACCCTTTCCAAGGCCAGCACATCCTTCCTTAGATACGGGGCCCAAAACTGCTCGCAATACTCCAAATGGGGTCTGACCAGAGCCTTATACAGCCTGAGAAGTACATCCCTGGCCTTGTATTCTAGCCCTCTCGACATGAATGCTAACATTGCGTTTGCCTTCCTAACTGCCGACTGAACCTGCACGTTAACCTTCAGAGAATCTTGAACAAGGACTCCCAAGTCCCTTTGTGCTTCTGCTTTCCGAAGCCTTTCCCCATTTAGAAAATAGTCTATACCTCCAGTCCTCCTTCTAAAGTGCACAACCTCACACTTTTCCACATTGTATTCCATCTGCCACTTCATTGCCCACTCTCCTAGTCTGTCCACATCTTTCTGCAGCCTCCTTGCTTCCTCAATACTACCTGTCCTTCTACAAATCTTTGTATCACCTGCAAACGTAGCAATAGTGCCTGCAGTTCCTTCTTCCAGATCATTAATGTATATTGTGAAAGGTTGTGGGGCTGGATTCTTGGCACCCCGACGACGAAATCGCGTTCGGCGACGTGGCGGCGAATCCAGTTTCACGCATGAAATCGGGACCGGCGCTAGTTCAGCGATTCTCTGAGCCCCGAAAGGTGGCGTACTCGGGGATTACGTCGTGCCGATTATCCACCACCTGAGGCCATTGCCTGAGGCCCGGCCCGCTATACACCGTATCGACCGACCGCATTCCCGACGGCGTGGACCACTCACGGTACCACCGTCTGTGATACCCGCGTGCCGGTTGCGGACTCGGTCCAGGGCCGCCACAGTCGGGGGAAGGGTCGATCAGGGGGGAGGGGCTCATTCGGGACTGGGCTTTTTTTGTGCGGACGGTCCGTGTCAGGCGAGCGGCCGATCAGGGGCACTATTTCCACGGTCCAGGTCCGCGGTCCGAGTCCGCCATGGAGCACCGCGCGGCCGCTGGAGGCCGCCGCCCTGCGCCTGCGCGGCCTCTGACCCGGAACTGCAAGGGGCCATATCGGCAGCTAGAACTGTGAGCTCCACGACAGCTGCCTGCTAGCCCCCAGCAAGACTGTGAATCTGTGGCCTATCGATGCCAGTTTTCCTGGCGTAAAAGCACAGTTTTCACGATGACGTGGGGACATAGTCCCAAAAACGAAGAATCCAGCCCGTGGTACCAGCACAGACCCCTGAGGCACACCACTATTCACCAGCTGCCATCCTGAAAAAGACCCCATTATCCCCGCTCTCTGCCTTCTGCCAGTCAGCCAATCCTCTATCGATGCCAGGATCTTACCCTTAACACCATGGGCTCTTAACTTATTTAACAGTCTCCTAAGCTGCATCTTGTCAAAGGCCTTCTGGGAATCTAAATAAATCAGGTCCCCTGGTTCTCTTTTGTCTAACTTCCTTGTTACTTCCTCAAAGACTAACTCCTGTCTTTACCCCCATATCACTTTGGATTAGAAACATCTATCAAACTCAGATTTGTACTGAACAATGTATCTGTCATTAATTGCCATTTATGGAAAGGAGTTCCAAATTTCTACCTCCCGTTGTGTGTAGGACAGTTTCCTACTCTTCCTCCTGAAAACCTGGCTCCATTTCATTGGCGATGTCCCTTGGTCCTTGATTTCTGACCAATGGGAATAGCCTCTCTTTATTGATCCAATCTGTTGCCTCTGCCATCTCACGAGCTTCCATCAAATCACTCCTCAACCTCCTAAATTCCAGGGAATACAATCCTAATTTGAGTAAAAACAGAAAGTGTTGGAAAAACCCAACACCTGGGGAGAGAGAAACAGAGCTGGTGTTTCAAGTCGAGATGTCTCTGCACCAGAACACTGCTCATAATGTAAACTTTGGAATCCAGGAATAATTCAGATAGATCTACAATCTACACTGCATTCCCTCCAACGCCAGGAGCTCCTTCTTAATGTGTGGTGCCCTGAGCTGCTCAGAGTTACTCTGGGTGTGCTCGAACCTGGGGTGGGATTTTCCGTTCCGCTGGCAACGTGGGGTGGCCACAATGGGAAATCCCTTTGGCAGGTGGTGGGAGTGGAGATCCACTCAAGGCGAGGGCGTGCTGGAAAATCCCGCCCCTGGTGTCTGTATAACTGAACTGCCATTACTCCCTGAAGCATTCTTCCAATCCACTCGCTGGAAAGGCCAGAATTCCATAGAAAGCCATTTTCAAATGTTGGCCATTTCAGAGATGCCGCCTATCCCAAAGCTCTTTAACAAACTGGACTTCAGTCACCTAATTGTGAAGAATAATACTGAGCAAAATTCATTCTCTGTTTGGGAGATTGTTCTCCCGGAATCAGGAAGCAATTCCCAATCCTTAGCCATGCAAATTATTCTTGCCGAGGATTGTGAGGGAGTCCCTATGGAATCCCGCGATCGAGCAGCCATTTTGAGTGGGCGGCCCGATAGCGAGACCCCGCAGCTAGGCTCCCTTGCCCCCACAATGCAATTCAACCCCTCACTCCTGCTGCATAATGCAACCTCCCCCCAAACGGATTCTCTATATCCCCCCCCTCCCCCATCAGTACAGGAGTGACCCGACACTCCACCCCCCCCCCCGCCCCACCCCACACACACAGACTTCCTAACTAAAGAGACACCCACACCGAGACTCCCGAAATAACGATCCCCCCCAGAGATCCCCTAAATGTAAGGGTGGCACAGTGGTTAGCACTGCTGCCTCACAGCGCCAGGGATCGAGGTTCAATTCCGGCCTTGGGTCACTGTCTGTGCGGAGTCTGCACGTTCTCCCCGTGTCTGGGTGGGTTTCCTCCGGGTGCTCCGGTTTCCTCCCACAGTCCAAAGATCTGCAGGTTAGGTGGATTGGCCATGCTAAATTGGCCTTAGTGTCCAAAGGTTGGGTGGGGTTATGGGGATAGGGAAGGGAGTGGACCTGGGCGGGCTGCTCGTTCAAAGGGTTGATGCAGACCCTGGGCTGAATGGCCTCCTTCTGCACTGTAGGGTTTCAATAATTCTATGGAGACCCTCCATAGACACCCCAGAAAAGTGACCCCTGTCTGGAACCTTGAGAGCAGTCCAGATAGAGGCAGTGAAAAGAATTCATTGATCTGCAAGCCATTCATTCATGTCTCTTTGATATTTATTTTACCAGGCTGTGATTGACAGCTTCCACACACACACAGCTGACAGCATTGCTCCATTCACCTTCCTTCAGGCTTGAGTAACTCTCACGTGCTCGAACCTCAATCTTTATAAACATTAAGCTATGATCGACAGCTCCTAGTCCACTTCAAACAGAGTTAAGTGCTGTCAATTTCCAGCTGACCACCTCAAAATCACTCAAACATGAAGGGAGGTGATTGGAAAGCGCTTAATTCTGTTTGATTCAAGAGAAGGTCTTGCAGCTCACAGATCTGAAGGGGTTTAAACACAGCTGACTGGTTTCTCTTTCTAGGAATTAACAGGTGCTGCTTCCTGTGTTTGAGCCAGCAGGTGTATTGCCCAGGTGAGTGTTAAAGCAGTGATGTTTTTCACTACCTCTGGCTGGACTGCACTCTCGTCTCTCTTCTGAAAGGTCTCTTTAGGGTTCCTTACTCAGTGGGTCTCTGGGTGAATGGTTTAGGGGAGTATCTGGATGGGTCCCCTTTACTGATGGGTACTCTGTGGGAGGAGCAGTGGGGGCGGTCTGGTGGACGCAGGGTGGGCAGTTCTTGCATTGTTGGGGGGGGGGTGGCCCTCGAATGGACTTTGGGGGCAACTCCCTTAAAGAGTTGCCCCCTTGGTCCATGGCGAAGCCCATCACATCAGGGCCACATTTGTCAAGAGCAGCAGTGATTCTCGCCCACGTGATTCCCAGCCCAGAGGATGGGCGGGCCTGGAGAATTCGGTGCCCGTCCCATTTGCACATCCCACCGGCACGCGGGGGGGCCGCTCTGTGATCACGCCAGTGGGGGGCCCAGGGCATTGAAAACGAATGGGAGCTGTCATCACAAACCGCTGAATTCTCCGCCTCACCCGGACCTCTGCTACCGGCAGCTCGAGGCAGAGAATTTCACCCACTGTCTGTAAGACTGGCTGAGCTGTGACGTTTACTGTGCAAGGAAAGGAAGCCTTTAACATTCCCATCAGTACTGAGGGAGTGCTGCACTGTCAGAGGGTCAGTACTGAGGGAGTGCCGCACTGTCAGAGGGTCAGTACTGAGAGAGTGCTGCACTGTCAGAGGGTCAGTACTGAGGGAGTGTCGCACTGTCAGAGGGTCAGTACTGAGGGAGTGCCGCACTGTCAGAGGGCCACTCCTGAGGGAGTACTGCACTGTCAGAGGGTCAGTACTGAGGGAGTGCTGCACTGTCAGAGGGTCAGTACTGAGGGAGCTGCACTGTCAGAGGGTCAGTACTGAGGGAGTGCCGCACTGTCAGAGGGTCAGTACTGAGGGAGTGCCGCACTGTCAGAGGGTCAGTACTGAGGGAGCGCCGCACTGTCAGAGGGTCAGTACTGAGGGAGTGCTGCACTGTCAGAGGGTCAGTACTGAGGGAGTGCCGCACTGTCAGAGGGTCAGTACTGAGGGAGTGCTGCACTGTCAGAGGGTCAGTACTGAGGGAGTGCCGCCCTGTCAGAGGGTCAGTACTGAGGGTGTGCTGCACTGTCAGAGGGTCAGTACTGAGGGAGTGCTGCACTGTCAGAGGGTCAGTACTGAGGGAGTGCCGCACTGTCAGAGGGTCAGTACTGAGGGACTGCCGCACTGTCAGAGGGTCAGTACTGAGGGAGTGCTGCACTGTCAGAGGGTCAGTACTGAGGGAGCGCTGCACTGTCAGAGGGTCAGTACTGAGGGAGCGCTGCACTGTCAGAGGGTCAGTACTGAGGGAGTGCCGCACTGTCAGAGGGTCAGTACTGAGGGAGCGCTGCACTGTGGTCCTATGAACCTAGGCTCGCCAGCTCTCTGGATTGGATGTAAAAGATCAGGTGGCAATGTTCATTGAATTACATAACATGATGATTGTACAAGTTGTTTGTGCCATACGAGCCTCCTCCAATTCATATTCTCACTCGATCAGCATGTACATTTATGTCTCACCCCCTGGTGTGTTTATCAATCGTCCCCTTAAATGAATCAATGCCATTCACTTCAACCTGTGTGAGTTCCACATTCTCACCACTCTCTGCCAGAAATGTTTTCCTGAATTTCTGATTAGATTTATGAGTGACTATTTTAAAATTACAACTCTTGTTCTAGTCCTCACTTCAATGGAAATGTTTTATGTCCCTCTTTCCTGCCCCCCCCCCCCCTTCATCACCGTGAAGATCTCTATTCGGCCAGCCCTCTGAATTGTAGGGAAGGTCTCCCAAGTATCGATGTCTCAACCAACTGCAAGTCTGTTGATTATCCAATTATTGTCACGTCAATTTGGGTGCGATTTGCTCTGTGTAAAATCGGGAAGATATTTATCAGGTTGCTCCTCAAGAGGAAAGGGAATTACCCTGTGCAGTCTCTCTGGCTCGGTGTAATCTCACAATTCTGATTCCATCCTCAATAATCTTCTTATGCCTCCAAATCCTTTTCAACAGCTTGGTGGAAAAAGCTGCACTTTCACAGAAAACTGGTGCGGATGAGCGATACTCTTTCTAATACTCATGCCTGACATTTTCACAGTTCCAGTGGAGATGTTTGGTGAGAAGGATGCAAGCATTGATTGCAGCAACAGTTGAACAAAACATTCAAAGTTTCGATGCGTTAAAGGCAGCCGAATGTTAGAGCATTGTAACTCGCGGCGACCACATCTAATACCAGAATTATTTAACATTGGATCAACCCAAAACGTTTGGCACATCTGCAGAAAGCTCAAATGTTCACTTCTAACTTTCTGGAGTTCAGTTCCTACCTCGTATTGCAACGTCCACAACGATAACCACACGATGTCAGCACATCTGGAATTTCCACTCACAAACATCGTTCATTAATCAAGAGACGTTTACAGTGAATGTTCTGTTCTAATGATGAGGGGCACGAAAATGACACTCGGCATCAAAACTAATCAGGCTTTGTGTCCTTTGAAGATATAAGGGGTGTTAGCTCAGGATGGACATTAATAGCCCGCTGTCTTTGTTGAAAGGTCTCAGGGTATCTTTAGCCTCCAATCGTCGCAAAGGCTGAGCTGACACTTCCTTGCATATCACCTCTGTAAAGCAAATAGTCTCCATTCACCACGATTACATGGTGTGAGAGACCCGAGGACGGCTCTTTCTGGTCCGGTTACCATTCATGTGGAACAGCACAACGCGTGCACGGAAAGACTGGCACCTTTGCAATGGCTCAAAGTAGCAAGTACGATAAAAGTGATACCCGGTCAGGCTGTTATATCACCCGGGACATAGAATCATCCAGTCCAGAAGGCCGTATGAACATTTGGCCCATGCCCATCATGCCTGTTCTGCCTTTTTACTTAGTCGCACTCCCTGCTCTTTCCCCAGAGAACAGCATTTTGTTCCCTTCTGCTGTGTGACTCTGTTGTGGATTGGAGATGTTGGGGCTGTTCTCCTGATGGAAGAGAAGATTGAAAGGGGATTTGATAGAGGAGTTCAAAATCATGAAAGAGCAGACGGGGAGAAACTCTTGGCTGAAGAATTGAGATCCAGAGCTTACAGATTTAAGGTGATTGGCAAAATAACTACAGGCAACAAGGGGAAAGTCTTTTTTAATGCAGCCAGTGGTTAGAGCCTGGAATGCACTGTCTGAGAGTGTGGTGGAGGCAGATTCACACAGCGAGTGGTTAGAGCCTGGAATGCACTGTCTGAGAGTGTGGTGGAGGCAGATTCACACAGCGAGTGGTTAGAGCCTGGAATGCACTGTCTGAGAGTGTGGTGGAGGCAGATGCACACAGCGAGTGGTTAGAGCCTGGAATGCACTGTCTGAGAGTGTGGTGGAGGCAGATTCACACAGCGAGAGGTTAGGATCTGGAATGCACTGTCTGAGAGTGTGGTGGAGGCAGATTCATACAGTGAGTGGTTAGGGTCTGGAATGCACTGTCTGAGAGTGTGGTGGAGGCAGGTTCACACAGCGAGAGGTTAGGATCTGGAATGCACTGTTTGAGAGTGTGGTGGAGGCAGATTCACACTGCGAGTGGTTAGGGTCTGGAATGCACTGTCTGAGAGTGTGGTGGAGGCAGATTCATACAGTGAGTGGTTAGGGTCTGGAATGCACTGTCTGAGAGTGTGGTGGAGGCAGGTTCACACAGTGAGTGGTTAGGGTCTGGAATGCACTGTCTGAGAGTGTGGTGGAGGCAGGTTCACACAGCGAGAGGTTAGGATCTGGAATGCACTGTCTGAGAGTGTGGTGGAGGCAGGTTCACACAGCGAGAGGTTAGGATCTGGAATGCACTGTCTGAGAGTGTGGTGGAGGCAGATTCATACAGCGAGTGGTTAGGGTCTGGAATGCACTGTCTGAGAGTGCGGTGGAGGCAGATTCACACAGCGAGTGGTTAGGATCTGGAATGCACTGTCTGAGAGTGTGGTGGAGGCAGATTCACACAGCGAGTGGTTAGGGTCTGGAATGCACTGTCTGAGAGTGTGGTGGAGGCAGGTTCACACAGCGAGGGGTTAGGGTCTGGAATGCACTGTCTGAGAGTGTGGTGGAGGCAGATTCACAGCGAGCGGTTAGGATCTGGAATGCTCTGTCTGAGAGTGCGGTGAAGGCAGATTCACACAGTTCTGTGAGAGTGGTGGAGGCAGGTTCATACAGCGAGTGGTTAGGGTCTGGAATGCTCTGTGTGAGAGTGTGGTGGAGGCAGGTTCATACAGCGAGTGGTTAGGGTCTGGAATGCTCTGTGTGAGAGTGCGGTGGAGGCAGGTTCACACAACGAGTGGTTAGGGTCTGGAATGCTCTGTGTGAGAGTGCGGTGGAGGCAGGTTCACACAGCGAGTGGTTAGGGTCTGGAATGCACTGTCTGAGAGTGTGGTGGAGGCAGGTTCACACAGCGAGTGGTTAGGGTCTGGAATGCACTGTCTGAGAGTGTGGTGGAGGCAGGTTCACACAGCGAGTGGTTAGGGTCTGGAATGCACTGTCTGAGAGTGTGGTGGAGGGAGGCAGGTTCACACAGCGAGGGGTTAGGGTCTGGAATGCACTGTCTGACAGTGTGGTGGAGGCAGATCAATCAAGGCTTTCAAAACAGAATTGGATCATTGTCTAAATGGAAAAGATTGCAGGCTATGGCGTAAAAGTGGCTTTACCTATGCTGCTCTTGAGAGGGCCAGTATGGACACAATGGGCTGAATGGCCATCTTCTATTCTGTTACCACATGATTCTACAAATAGAAGAAACTTAAGCTGGAGATGTTGTGGAGCCGGAGTCAATATAGATCCATGGGGCAGGGAGCAACAGAAACAACTTACATGTAATTCATAAAGTTACGCTCCCCTGGGTGCTGCACTGAACTAACAACATTTGTATAATGTTCTCTGTATGCACAGATCGCGAGGTCTTTGGATTTGAAGTGATTCAGAGAACATACGGCTTGGTAAATGAACAAAACTGTTTATTAATGAACTAAAACACTAAAGGGTTTCTATGATGTCTACTAAGATTACAGTTGGATATTACGGCTAAATACAAACAACTATGATTACTATTATTAATAACGGTTGACTCAGGACTGCTCGATATGTTACTATACCCTGTGCTTGCTGTCCCGATTCTCCCTCTGTGTCTCTATGCTGTCCAGGAGAATACATGCGGTTTGGGTATTACATTACATACATCGATGATAGTTCACATATCATCACAATTTGATGCCGAGACACATAAGGAGGCTTTAGGGCAGGTGACTAAAAGCTTGGCCGGAGGAGCCAGTACTTAAAGAGCACCTTACAGAAACGAGAGAAGTGGAAACGTTTAGAGAGGAAATTCCAGAGGTCAGGACACAGGAAACCAAAGGCATGGCAACCAATTGTGGAACAATGAAAATCAGGCTGCCCTGAAAACGGCCAGAGCAAGGCACGGCTGACGACCTGCGCCAGTCGCGCCATAAAACATGGCACCGGCCGTGCGTGAACCCAACCCGCCAACCGCGACTCCACAGCCCACCCCCTGGCCGCCCCCACCAGTCCTCCCCAGCCCTAGCAGAAGCCCCTCCCGGCCAGCGGCTCGGACCCCGGCTGAGTGCGCGCCGCTGGACGCAGTCCGCAGCCGGCACGCCGGGATCCCGCACGCTCGGGACCACACATCGGGGGCGGAGCATCACGGGTGGGCCAGCCGATGACACGCCAACGCGGTTGAAACGGCGCGCGGCGCACGTCACGATGACGCCGGTTAGGAGGGGCCGGACCAGCATCGGACTGTCGCCGGCCCTGATTCTGGTGTCGGAATCCATTCTCTGCCCAATCACAGATCACAAATTCGGCGGCGGAGAGTCCAGCCCATCCGATTTATAATGCTCATTATCTGGTAATAAATGACGAACAGCAACTATTTTTGGAAACAAAATTGGACTTTATTCAAACTGAAGAGATATAAAGAGATGACGGAATAACCTTCCTCTCGAGCTCTTTGTGTCTGGGTTTCTCTCACTCTGCCCCATTTACTTACAACGCCCTTGAGAACTTAACCTTCAATCTTACTGTTGTCATGTGGCAGGTAGGACCCTGAACTCTTCCAAAGTTGTCCTCCCTGAAAACTATTCACCCGAGAAGATGGTCCTTGACAGATGATGTGATATTCAGGAAGGAAGATTTTTATAGACGGGAGCGAAAGTTTGCTTTACAAGTGCAAAAAAACAATTTGGAAATTAAAGATGTTTCTTGATGAGAGGTCAAGAATTAAATGATCTGGGCCGAAATTGGAGGAATGCTGTGCCTCCCAGGTTAGACAAAGGAAGGTGACACAAACTTATACCAGGAGGTAAAAAGGGTTAAATAAGATCAATGTGTAAAATCGATTCTTCAACCAGAGTAAACTTGGCGCACGATGTGGAACCAGGTTAGATCCCAATTCACTGTCGCGGGATCAAATTCCAGGAACACCATCGCTACCAGCACTGTGGGTGCACCTACGTCACAGGGACTGCAGCGGTTCAAGAAGGCAGCTCACCACCACCTCCTCCACAGCAATTAGGGGTGGGCAATAAATGTTGGCCGAGCCAGCAATGTCCACATCCTGGGAATCAACAGTTTTTTATATCCGATTTGCGGAGAATGACATTTGGGAAATGAAGATAAGGGACTTCTGCAAAAGTGTCAACAGTGCGGCACTCCCTCAGTACTGCCCCTCTGACAGTGCAGCACTCCCTCAGTACTGCCCCTCTGACAGTGCGGCACCCCCTCAGTACTGACCCTCTGACAGTGCGGCACTCCCTCAGTACTGACCCTCTGACAGTGCGGCACTCCCTCAGTGCTGACCCTCTGACAGTGCAGCGCTCCGTCAGTACTGACCCTCTGACAGTGCAGCACTCCCTCAGTACTGACCCTCTGACAATGCGGCACTCCCTCAGTACTGACCCTCTGACAGTGCAGCACTCCCTCAGTCCTGACCCTCTGACAGTGAAACACTCTCTCAGCACTGACCCTCTGACAGTGCGGCACTCCCTCAGTACTGACCCTCTGACAATGCGGCACTCCCTCAGTACTGACCCTCTGACAGTGCAGCACTCCCTCAGTCCTGACCCTCTGACAGTGAAACACTCTCTCAGTACTGACTCTCTGACAGTGCGGCACTCCCTCAGTACTGACCCTCTGACAGTGCGGCACTCCCTCAGTACTGACCCTCTGACAGTGCGGCACTCCCTCAGTACTGACCCTCTGACAGTGCGGCACTCCCTCAGTACTGACCCTTTGACAGTGCAGCACTCCCTCAGTACTGACCCTCTGACAGTGCAGCTCTCCCTCAGTACTGACCCTCTGACAGTGCGGCACTCTCTCAGTACTGACCCTCTGACAGTGCAGCGATTCCTCAGTACTGACCCTCTGACAGTGCAGCGCTCCCTCAGTACTGACCCTCTGACATTACGGCACTCCCTCAGTACTGACCCTCTGACAGTGCGGCACTCCCTCAGTACTGACCCTCTGACAGTACAGCACTCCCTCAGTACTGACCCTCTGACAGTGCAGCACTCCCTCAGTACTGATCCTCTGACAGTACTGCACTCCCTCAGTACTGACCCTCTGACAGTGCAGCACTCCCTCAGTACTGACCCTCTGACAGTGCGGCACTCCCTCAGTACTGACCCTCTGACAGTCCAGCACTCCCTAAGTACTGACCCTCTGACAGTGCGGCACTCCCTCAGTACTGACCCTCTGACAGTGCGGCACTCCCTCAGTACTGACCCTCTGACAGTGCAGCAGTCCCTCAGTACTGACCCTCTGACAGTACTGCACTCCCGCAGTACTGACCCTCTGACAGTGCGGCACTCCCTCAGTACTGACCCTCTGACAGTGCGGCACTCCCTCAGTACTGACCCTCTGACAGTGCAGCAGTCCCTCAGTACTGCCCCTCTGACAGTACGGCACTCCCTCAGTACTGACCCTCTGACAGTGCAGCAGTCCCTCAGTACTGACCCTCTGACAGTACTGCACTCCCGCAGTACTGACCTTCTGGGTGAGCACTCAGAGCCTGCACGGACCAGCTGGCGAGTGTATTCGCAGATATCTTCAACATCTCACTCCATCGCTCTGAGGTCCCCACCTCCTTCAAGAAGGCCACCATAATACCAGTACCAGAGAAGAACAGAGTAGCCTGCCTCAACGACTACCGACCGGTGGCCCTAACATCTGTTATCATGAAATGCTTTGAGCGGCTAGTCATGAGACGGGTCACTGCCAGCCTCCCAGACGGTCTCGATCCGCTGCAGTTTGCCTATCATGGCAACCGGTCCACAGCAGACACTATCTCACTGGCTCTGCAATCAACACTCAAACACCTCGACAAAAGGACACCTACATGAGACTGCTGTTCATCGACTACAGCTCCGCCTTCAACACCATTATCCCGACAAGACTAATAACGAAACTCCGCAATCTTGGACTTGACCGCTCCCTGTTCAGCTGGACCCTTGACGTCCTCACCAACAGGCCGCAATCTGTCAGGATGGGCAACAGCACCTCCTCCACAATAGTCCTCAACACCGGGGCCCCGCAAGGATGTGTGCTCAGTCCTCTACTGTACTCCCTGTACACACATGACTGTGCAGCAAGATTTAACTCCAACTCATAAGTTTGCGGATGATACGACTGTGGTGGGCCGTATCTCAAACAACGACAAGTCTGACTATAGAAGGGAGATAAATCACTTGGTTGCATGGTGCACCGAAAATAACCTCTCTCTAAATGTCAGAAAGACCAAGGAACTGACCATCGACTTCAGGAAGCGTAGCACGACACGCATTCCTGTCTGCATCAATTGCTCCGAAGAGGGGATGGTTAATAGCTTTAAGTTCCTGGGGGTCGCCATCACCAACAGTCTGTCCTAGTCCACTCACATTGGTGCAACAGTCAAGAAAGCCCACTAACGTCTCTACTTCCTATGGAAGTTAAAGAAATTCATCATGTCTGCATCGACTCTCACAAACTTCTACAGATGTGCGATAGAGAGCACCCTATCCGGCTGCATCACAGCCTGGTATGGCAACTGCTCGGTCCAAGATCGCAAGAAACTGCAGTGTAGTGAACTCAGCCCAATGCATCACACAAACCTGCCACCCGCATATTGATTCTGTCTACACCTCCTGCTGCCTCAGGAAGGCAGACAGCATTATCAGAGACCCCTCCCACCCAGGCATTGCCTTCTTCCAGACCTTTCCATCAGGCAGAAGGTACATAATTCTGAAGACCGGCACATCCAGACAGAGGAACAGCTTCTTCCCCACAGCTACCAGACTCCTCAACGACTCTCCCTCGGACTGATCTGTTCCCTTTAAGAACACTATTCACGACGCCCTAGGCTGCTCTTGCTCATGTATTTGCTTTGTTTGGCCCTTGTTCCGCACTGTAACCAATCACTGTTTGTTGATGTATCATTTGTCAATGTTCTCTGTTGATTATTCTTTTGTCTACTATGTACGTCCCTCGGCCGCAGAAAAATACTCTTCACTGTGATTCGGTACATCAAATCAAATTAAACATTGCAGCGCTCCCTCAGTACTGACCCTCTCATAGTGCGGCGCTCCCTCAGTACTGACCCTCTGACAGTGCAGCACTCCCTCAGTACTGACCCTCTGACAGTGCAGCACTCCCTCAGTACTGACCCTCTCATAGTGCGGCGCTCCCTCAGTACTGACCCTCTGACAGTGCAGCACTCCCTCAGTACTGACCCTCTGACAGTGCAGCACTCCCTCAGTACTGACCCTCTCATAGTGCGGCGCTCCCTCAGTACTGACCCTCTGACAGTGCAGCACTCCCTCAGTACTGACCCTCTGACAGTGCAGCACTCCCTCAGTACTGACCCTCTGACAGCGCAGCACTCCCTCAGTACTGGAACTCTGACAGTGCAGCACTCCCTCAGTACTGACCCTCTGACAGTGCAGCACTCCCTCAGTACTGACCCTCTGACAGTGCAGCGCTCCCTCAGTACTGACCCTCTCATAGTGCGGCGCTCCCTCAGTACTGACCCTCTGACAGTGCAGCACTCCCTCAGTACTGACCCTCTGACAGTGCAGCACTCCCTCAGTACTGACCCTCTGACAGTGCGGCACTCCCTCAGTACTGACCCTCTCACAGTGCAGCACTGCCTCAGTACTGACCCTCTGACAGTGCGGCACTCCCTCAGTACTGACCCTCTGACAGTGCAGCACTCTCTCAGTACTGACCCTCTGACAGTGCGGCACTCCCTTAGTACTGACCCTCTGACAGTGCGGCACTCCCTTAGTACTGACCCTCTGACAGTGCAGCACTCCCTCAGTACTGACCCTCTGACAGTGCAGCACTCCCTCAGTACTGACCCTCTGACAGTGCGGCACTCCCTCAGTACTGACCCTCTGACAGTGCAGCACTCCCTCAGTACTGACCCTCTGACAGCGCAGCACTCCCTCAGTACTGGAACTCTGACAGTGCAGCACTCCCTCAGTACTGACCCTCTGACAGTGCAGCGCTCCCTCAGTACTGACTCTCTCATAGTGCGGCGCTCCCTCAGTACTGACCCTCTGACAGTGCAGCACTCCCTCAGTACTGACCCTCTCACAGCGCTCCCTCTGTCCTGTGGTCGAACAGTGCAATTTATGATGATTAGACAATTGGATACAACTAATAAAAAGAAACTATTGGCTCTAGTGGGGTGAGTTCAGAACAAGGGGCAGAACCTTAAATTGGAGCTAGGACGTTCAGGGGGTTACGTCAGGAAGTATTTGTAAACACAGCCGAGTGGAAGATTGATGCCTAGCGACTCCGACGACCTCGGCCCCGGGGCACTGTCCGTGTGGAGTTTGCACATTCTCCCCGTGTCTGCGTGGGACTCTCCCCCACAACCCAAAGATGTGCAGGGTAGGTGGATTGGCCGCGCTAAATTGTCCCTTAATTGGGAACATTTTCTCAAAGGAATGGCAGTTTGAAACCCCTGAAAAAGCTGTTGAGGATGAGGATCAATTGCAAATCTGAATGTTTGCTATAAATTAGTGGAACTGAGGTGGGCAGATGGAGATCAACCAGTTTGTCTGTTGGAACAGAGTCAGGGCTGAATGACCAGTTCCTGTTCCTCTTCCTGTCGAGTTTCCTGCAAGGTGACTAATGTGCCAATATGGATGATTGATGCTTTATTCATTTAATGCTCTGAAAACCATTTCCCAGAATGGTGTGTGTGAAAATTTGATGTCACAATACACACTCTCCGACCATGAGATCGGAAATTCTGGAAGGTCTTCTGAAAGTGGCGACTAAAGGATTGTGCTCAGTCTGACATCACCAAGTTTGATCAGATGGAGGATGCAAGGTGATGGGGTGATACCTTCGAAAGGTGCCAGCCACCCTCATCTGCATGTACAGGGGAGAACTTAGGAAACCCAAGTACTCCTGCCAAAATAAGGAGTGAGCCAAAAGCAATCTGTCCAATTTGCTAAATTGTCCGTGTTACACATGAAACACACACCAATATCTACCCTTGGGCATTTTATTTACAATCAGCAGCTACTCAGGTGTTTGACTACCTGACGAACTCCGTCAAACGCTGTCTGCCCCTCTGAAAGGTGAGGGGACCCTCCTGCTGGTTCGCGGATATGATTTCCTAGAACTTCCACATTTTCCGATGGCGCCTTGAAGGGGTTCAAAGAGCAAGTGATCTGCAGAAAGGAATAGCCCCTTCCCCCTTTATGCGTACGACGCACTGTTGCAAATGTTTGATTTCTTAATTCAGGTGTTTCAAAGGTCTAACTTTTAATTTTAGGAGTTTAAGGTAAGATAAATTGAAACAGCTGAGTGAAAAACTGATAAACAACCCTGAGGTAAATGCAATTCAAACAGTCCTGTGGTGATTACAGTTTCAAAAGGTGACCCATGCTTTTTTTAAGAAGGTTAGTAAACTTAAACAACGGGTGACCAGTCTTTGAGTTTTTGGTACGATTGAGAGCTCTGCAGTTATTTCAGTAATGGATTTAAATTGTTCATATAGTTCCTAGATCAATTAAACTAAAAGCACCTTTATAAACAAGGGGGTTCCTTGGTAGAACCAGCAAGACTGAAGAGAGAGTTGTTTAGCTCCATTTCAGGTATAAGTTATTCATGTAGATCCCATAATTGAAGAGAGGTTTGAGGGTAAAGAGAATTAGTTGACACTTCTTTTTGGAACATCCCAAGTATGCCACATTGCCATGGAGATAGGCCTTTGGGCTTACGAATGTTCCTTTGTTTATTTATCTGCGTGTTTGCTCACATGCAGTCAGCAGTTCAGTTTTTGAAATACACGAGTCAGCTGCAGAGATAAACGCTAGCCAGGTGCAACCGTAAGCAAATTTTCCAGTTTTTCCCCCCAAAAGTGACGTCAGAGGGAAGCTGTGATCTGATTGGTTGATAGCAAATCTGCCCCAAATTTTAAAAAAAACACAGCTAAACTCGTAAACTTAAATTAAACTAATTAATTAATTAGTGATGGCTGGTCAGGTGATGTGCTTGAGCTGCTTGATGTGGGAGCGGGCAGATCCCATTGCGAGCTGCAGCGACCACATCTGCAGTAAGTGTTGGCTGCTCGAAGAGCTCCGGCTCAGAGTTGATGAGCTGGAGTCTGAGTTTCAAACACTGAGGCACATCCGGGAGGGGGAGACTTACCTGGACACTGTGTTTCAGGAGGCAGTCACACCTGTCAGAGTAAGTAGTTTAAATCCTGCCAGTAGCCAGGGACAGCAGGGTGTGACTGTAAGTCAGGCAGGTAAAGGGAACCAGCAGTCAGGAACTCAGGAGCCTCAGCCCTTGACCCTGTCCAACAGGTATGAGGCACTTGCTCCCTGTGTGGATGGCGAACAGGGCTGCAGGAAGGATGAGTCAGCTGACCAAGGCACCATGGTTCAGCAGGCCATTCAAGGGGAGGGAGTAAATAGGCAAGTTGTAGTTGTAGGGGATTCTATTATCAGGGGGAGAGATAGTATCCTTTGTGAGCAGGATAAAGAGTCCCGCATGGTATGTTGCCTGCCCGGTGCTAGGGTGCGGGACATCTCTGACCGGCTTGAAAGGATACTGGAGAGGGAGGGGGAGGATCCAGTTGTTGTGGTCCATGTCGGTACCAACAACATAGGCAAGTCTAGAAAAGAGAACCTGTTTAGAGATTATAAAGAGCTAGGATTCAAATTCAAAAACAGGTCCTCAAGGGTCATAATCTCCGGATTTCTGCCCGAGCCATGTGCAAATTGGCATAGAGAGGCAAGAATAAGGGAAGTTAACACGTGGCTGAAAGAGTGGTGTGGGAAAGAGGGGTTCCTTTTCATGGGACACGCATCAGTTTTGGGACAGGGGGGACCTATACCGTTGGGATGGTCTCCACCTGAACCGAGCTGGGACCAGTGTTCTGGCGAAAAGAGTAAATAGGGTGGTCAATAGGACTTTAAACTAGAGATTGGGGGGGAAGGGAAAGTCAGGGAACCAAGAGGTGAAGTAATCAGTGGGAAGCGTAGCTGCTTAGGAATACAAAAAAGCACGAAAAGACAGAACTCAGGAGAGGTTACGATAGTCTCCATCCCACAAAATATGACACAGTGTATGGAAAGGCTCAGTAAACCAAGGTCCACCACACTAAGAAAACAAAAAGGGACGGTCAATAGAGAATTAAAGGTGCTATATTTAAATGCGCGCAGTGTACGGAACAAGGTAGATAAGCTTGTGGCCCAGATTGTGACTGGCAGGTATGATGTGGTAGGCATCACAGAGACGTGGTTGCAGGGGGTTCAGGACTGGCATTTAAACATCCAGGGATTCACAACCTATCGAAAAGACAGAGAGGTGGGCAGAGGGGGTGGGGTTGCCTTGTTAATTAGGAATGGAATTAAATCAATAGCACTAAACGACATAGGGTCAGATGATGTGGAGTCTGTGTGGGTAGAGTTGAGGAACCACAAAGGCAAAAAAACCATAATGGGAGTTATGTACAGGCCTCCTAACAGTGGGCAGGACCAGGGGCACAAAATGCACCACAAAATAGAAAGTGCATGTCAGAAAGGCAAGGTCACAGTGATCATTGGGGACTTCAATATGCAGGTGGACTGGGTAAATAATGCTGCCAGTGGACCCAAGGAAAATAAATTCATTGAATGTTTACAGGAGGGCTTTTTGGAACAGCTTGTGATGGAGCCCACGAGGGGACAGACCATTCTGGACTTAGTGTTATGTAATGAGCCAGACTTGATTAAAGATCTTAAAGTAAGGGAACACTTAGGAGGCAGTGATCATAATATGGTAGAATTCAATCTCCAATTTGAAAGAAAGAAGGTAGAATCAGATGTAAAGGTGTTACAGTTAAATAAAGGTAACTACAGGGGCATGAGGGAGGAACTGACGGAAATCGACTGGGAGCAGAGCCTAGTGGGAAAAACAGTAGAACAGCAATGGCAGGAGTTTCTGGGAGTAATTGAGGACACAGTACAGAGGTTCATCCCAAAGAAAAGAAAGGTTATCAGAGGGGGATTAGGCAGCCATGGCTGACAAAGGAAGTTAGGGAATGCATCAAAGCAAAAGAGAAAGCCTATAATGTGGCAAAGAGTAGTGGGAAGTCAGAGGATTGGGAAGGCTACAAAAAGAAACAGAGGAAAGCAAAGAGAGAAATAAGGAAAGAGAGGATCAAATATGAAGGTCGGCTAGCCAGTAACATTAGGAATGATAGTAAAAGTTTCTTTAAATACATTAAAAACAAACGGGAGGCAAAAGTAGACATTGGGCTGCTCCAAAATGACACTGGTAATCTAGTGATGGGAGACAAGGAAATAGCTGAGGAACTAAATAAGTACTTTGCGTCAGTCTTCACAGTAGAAGACATGAGTAATATCCCAACAATTCCGGAGAGTCAGGGGGCAGAGTTGAATATGGTAGCCATCACAAAGGAGAAAGTGCTAGAGAAACTAAGAGGTCTAAAAATTGATAAATCTCCGGGCCCAGGTGGGCTACATCCTAGAGTTCTAAAGGAGATAGCTGAAGAAATAGTGGAGGCGTTAGTTATGATCTTTCGAAAGTCACTGGAGTCAGGGAAAATCCCAGAGGATTGGAAAATCGCTGTTGTAACCCCCCTGTTCAAGAAGGGAACAAGGAAAAAGATGGAAAATTATAGGCCAATTAGCCTAACCTCGGTTGTTGGCAAGATTCTAGAATCCATTGTTAAGGATGAGATTTCTAAATTCTTGGAAGTGCAGGGTCGGATTAGGACAAGTCAACATGGATTTAGTAACCCCTCTTGGGTTGAATTAGGAAGTAAAAGGAGAACTGTGTTTATACTTAAATCTTGACAAACTATCATACTGTTAGCAGTTCTGCTTTGTTTTCTTTTTTTGTAAGTACAATAAAGTTTGTTTTATTTTAAAAACATGACGTTTTGTGGCATGGTTCTTCCAGTTAATCGCTGGGTGTTCAAATTTCTCTTTAAACATGAATGGTGTCTACGGTGATCGTAACAGCGCCCAGACAGGTTTGCCAACCACAATGGAATGTGATGGAGAAGAAAATCGATGCCAGACTCATTGTACCCAAGAACAATGCAGAAAGAAGCTTCACAATCACACCAGGACTACACAGGTACGAGTCCCCTTCAACGTCTCCCTTACTCTCTCCTGGGCCCCTGTACCAAAAACTCTTCTTCCCACATGACCAGCATCTGCCCTCCTCTACTTCCCCTAATTGCCCTCTAATCACTATGGGATGCTCCACTGCCTATGATGACACTCCCGGAGCAGACCCCAACATGGCTGGGACACCGGACAGAAACCCCTAAATTTAATTTTGTCAGACTGTGAGGAAAGGAATCCTCGCTCCGGGAGGGATTTCACACAGAATAGGGATTTGGGATGTTAAAACAAACTTTAGTACGAACACAGTATTAAAATATCTTTAATATCAACTAAGAAAACAGCTTACAATTACCCCTTAAACAATGCTGATCAATACAGTGCCACAATAACCCTTAACTGCTATCTTTATTCCCACTAAAACAACTAAACCATCTCAGCTCTCAATCCACTTTTAAATGCAGTTAGCAGATCCAGGCATACTGGCTTAAAAGATGTCCTTTGAGACGGTTTTAAGAGAGATTCCTGAATCCTGTCAGAACAGTGCAGGATCTCCAGCTGAAGTCTTCAGAAACTGTCTGCATGGTTTGGCTTCCAGGAACCAATTGAAGTGCCTGTTTTTCTGCAAAATGCCTGCCACTTTAGCTCCTCCCATAAGTTACATCATCTTACCAAGCTGAAACACAAAGGGCTGGATTCTCCGATAGCCGACAGCAAAATTGTGATCGGTGCTTTTACGGCAAGTTCAGGGGCGGCGCCATTTTTCAGATGCTCCGCACCCTCAAAAATGGCATAATCATTGAGTACGCCGCACACCGTTGCGCCGGCATCAGGATGTCACCTGAGGTCCTCCCTGATGCTCCGCCCCCGATGGGCCGCCATCTCGATGGCGTCGGTCGCGTGTCCTCTCAGTTTTCGGGGCTCTCACATAGCGGCTGTGGACTGTGTCCAGCACTGCCACAGTCGGGGGGGGGGGGGGGGGAGGGGAAGCCCTTCTGCAGGGGGGGCTTCGGCGGGGGCTGGGGGGGCTGGTGGGTGCTGGTCCGGGGTTGGTGAGTGGGATACAGGTGGGCACCATCTGGCAGGCTGGGTCCGCGTGTGACCGGTGTCATGTTATACAGCGCGGCAGCCGTAGGTCGCCGAAATGCGCATGCACAGCCATGGACCCGTCTATTCTCCGTCCGTATCTGCAGGTAAAGCCGGGGGCTTTACGTGGCATGGCTGCTAGCCCCCCACCCGTGCGGAGCATCGGTGTGTAGAAGCGCCGACTTTTTGGTCGTAAGACCAGATGCTTCCACCGGATGCAGCCGCAAAATCGGAGAATCCAACCCAATGTAATTAATTACTTCATAGAGGGAACCTTCTTAATCCAAACAAAAATCCATGATCCCAAAGTCTTCATGATGCCTTAATTGTACATCTGGCTCCCGACAACCCTGGCTGTCTTGCAAACCAGGATTGTTAAAAACATGACAGCAGCAGTCACACACACTAACCCAGGCTTTAACTCTTACTGCACCAAATACTGATAATGCAATATATCTGAAATTGTTACGTTCATCACACTATACTTCCAGAATCAACTACTCACAATTATTCCCCCCTTGTATCTGACATTTCTTATCCCTTCCTCTCATCATCCACATTGTTAAGGTGCCTAACACATCTTCAAAATACCCTTCCACAGCTTACACACTGACCCTTTCTGCAAAGGAAACCTTGCTAACCAAGAACAACAGTCACTTAGCGCTTAAACGGTAAAGAGATTTACGCAGTGTCCTGGCTGAATGGTAAGGTTATGTTGGCACTTGGAGAATTCCACAAAGCAGCATTTCCTCAGAAAAGGGTATTATTATGACCTATGGCTCTCTGGAAGCAGCCACATTGGATCAATTATTGGATGTAATAAAATAGGGAATGCTATCGACATCCTGCTTACATTTTCCAGTCCCCTGTTGAATTGTTGAATCTTTTAACCAACCCTTGATCAAAGTCCATCAGCGTAGATTGCACCAAAAAAAAGAACGTTCGTAGATTCTCTCGGGACTCAACCAGCCAGAGTTTGGTAAGCACTTTTCCCCCCTATTTTACCTGGATTAACTTTGGGTGGGGATATGGTTTGAATTTAATTGTCAGCTACTAACGTTGGAATGTAACTTCTGTCTGTGACTTGCCCTGAGTCTGTTTTAATCGTTGATCACATTGTTCATGTGTCTCTGGAGTTCTGCTACACTTCAAATACCGGCTGCAATCACCAAGTGATCATGTTTAATTGAATAAGCAGGTAAATAATTTTTAATTACAAATTCCACACTTACTGGGGATTTTCATAATTTAAGCAAAGCGAAGTATCCAGACAGCCTGGAATTCTCAGTGAATACAATTTACTCCCACAACGGTTTTGTCCCAGTAACAGACCACTGTCCTGATTCAATTTACCCAACTCATTTCGCACATCTTTCATACACTTCTGAAAATCGAGATTGCAGATGAGAAGGTCACCAAATACAAAATTCACAGTTAATTACATTAGGTACTGTAAAGTAGGGCTATTGCACTGTTCATTTGGAATGCCAGTACAGCCATGGCAGACCGAATGGCCTCCTTCAGTGCAACAACTATTCTGTGGGTAGGGGTCAGGAGGTGCTATCTAAATGCAGGTTTTTTTCTATCTTTTAGACGCCTTGAGAATAATTATCTCGTTCTGTGCTGCCGACCCTGGGCTCACTGCCAGCACTCAAAGGGTTAATTCACATGGACAGTCTGCACAGACTAGACTTGTATTCCCTGGAGTTTAGAAAGTTAAGGGGTGGTTTAACTGAGATATTTAAGATGATTCAATAATAGCATTAATATTTGTCAGGGTGGTAAGGACACACGTGGAGACCGAACAATCTCACCTGACTCAACATCGAAGCCTCGACTGTTACTTTCAATCAGGTCGATAGAAAGAAGTGATTGGCTCTGGTGGGGGGGGGGGGGGGGGTTTGGCTCTGGTGGGGGGCGGGGGGGGGGGGGGGGGGGGAGGGGGGCAGAACTGGGGGATTTGTGCCGGTGATGTCAGGAAGCACATCTTCCCATAAATTAGAGTGAAAATCTGGAACTCCCTTCTCCTAAACGTGTGCACCAATTGGCTCTTTCAAGACTGAGATTCCTAGACATGTTGAGTAAGAAGATGGAGGGATGTGGATCAAAGCCACGTAGAGCG
Source organism: Scyliorhinus torazame (assembly GCF_047496885.1). NCBI lineage: Eukaryota > Metazoa > Chordata > Chondrichthyes > Carcharhiniformes > Scyliorhinidae > Scyliorhinus > Scyliorhinus torazame. Next base: position 8,084,335 of record NC_092721.1, read on the forward strand.
ACGCTATAGACACAATCTCGCAATATAGGCTGGAGGGGCTGAAGGGCCTGTTCTTAATGTAGCAATTGGCAGTATTATCACAGTGGACCCTGGAAGCTGGCGAATCTTTGTGATCAGTGGCCCCCTTGGACAGCTAACCTCATCAATGTTCTGTCAAATGTTTCTCTGTCACGTGCAGCATTGCATTGAACATCGTTGATCACTGCACCAACGCAGTTTAAAGGGAACATTCATGTTGTGCTAAGGACACAGCAGGGTTAATGTGTACCTGTACCCTAATGTACCTGTGCTACCAGTGCAGAGTTAAAGGTTACAGCTGAAATCTCACTGGACTCTGTCTCTGAGTTCTTGGTACACTCACCTGATTTTGGAAGTTTGTGCCCAGAGAGTGAGATTGGGAATGGCTGTAATACACTTCATGGTGGAGGTGAGACATTTCGACCATTGGACCTCGTTCCACCAGGTCCCCTATGGGTTCCAGCGGTCTCTGCAATGCCTTGGGAAGAGGTCCTCCACCTGCCTCTCAGAGCCAGGGTGGAAAAGAATGGAAGATCTTGTATTTCACAATCTCAGGACGTCCCGGATTGCTTTACAGTTAATGAGATACTTTTGAAGTTTAGTCACTGTGTAATCTAGAAAGCATAGAGATCACCTTACACACAGAAAGATCCCACTGACAGCAATGTTAAAAAATGACCAGGTAATCTGTTTTAATGGGATCAATCAGCCAGGAGAACTGTGCAGCTCTCCGTCGAATCTAGAGGGTGGACATAGCATCTGAAAGACAGCACCTCCAACAGGGCAGCACTCCCTCACGACCACACCTGGGAGTCTCAGTCTAGATTTTGTGCTTGTCTTTGGAATGGGTCTTGAACCCACAACCTGCTGACTCAGAGGTGCGAATGCCATCCCTGAGACACAGGTGGCAACATAACAAAGCCTGTCCCAACTGGGAGCCTGGTTGGCTGTAAGGTATTAAAGGAGGCAGCTACACTGAGTGAGAGGTAAGGTGTTTTGGGGTCTGGAAGAATCCTACACTGCGCCATCATCCAGCCAGGAATTAACATGATTATTTTGTAGCAGATTAGCACCCTTGTTCAGGGAGTTGTAAGGTCCAGTAGTGGGTTCCAGGGGACAGCTGGGTGCATGGGGGTAGTCCCCAAACTTTCTGGAAGTCAAAGGCATCCAACAGTGACGTCGTGCCTCCAGCTGCCTGGCTCCCAAGCTCTGATATTCTCTCCCTCCAAATATCTCCTTGAGGGACTCTCGCCGAGAACACACCGGATATGTGACTTGGGTAACAAAAACTTCATCTGATAATTGCTCCAGTCAAACACATTGGGACACTTTACAACATCAAAGATGCTAAATAAAGGTTATTGTTGTACACTTCAAGATGTTCAGGAGGCCGCTCTATCAGGCGACTGGGTGATGCTGGAGGCTGGCTCCAGGCTCAAGCCTAATCAACCTTCTCTGCCCATGCATAAGAGTTGTCATTCCTCAATGACCATGTGAGGGTTCAGTCGGACTAATGATGTCCACACTCCAGAACTGGCCTGGAGTCTCCGGGAATTGAATACTGATCTCCAGGACACAACAGGGAGAAAATCCATGGGGAATGTTAAAAGAAAAGTGTGTTTTTATTCACTTTGTTTGAACCCTTCCATTCATCTGTGATTGGAGATGGGAAGAAATGAAATTCTGTTCGACAAGAAACCAATCACCATCCAATCAGGTAACAATGAGCCTGTCCACGTATCAATTGGCTGTGGGAAGGATGTTGGGAAGGTTACATTGGATGACCAACTACCAATGAGAGCACTGTGGGAGTGGGACAGTTCGACGCAGCAAGGAACCATTGGGAGTACATTGGTAAACCCTGGTGTGGGCTGGAAACAAAGTTCAGCTCTCTGGGGCCTGGAGGCCACATCACCTCCCTGAATGTACAGAGCACAAAAAATATTTATTTAATTAACCAGGGACAAATTGGAACACATTCCACCACCCCGATGTTTTAGCCGGGGGGACAATCCTGGTTTTCCACCCACGTTCTGCTGAAGTTACAATGGGCGAGAGCGGGGAACTTCAGGTCCGGAAGCATGTGTGGAGAGAGAAACAAAAGCAGTTCACATTTCAAGTCCAATATGGCCCTCTGTCAGAATGTGTGAGGTGCATGTAGACATGATGGTTGGAAATACGGACACAGTAAATCGCCACTCAAGATGAACACAGTGGGTGTGCAATGCGATGGAGTGTGTACACCGACTGCACCTTTGGTGTGGTAAACCATTCCACAGCACTTACAAGGAATGATGTCAGGGGAGGTGATTAAAAGCTTGGTCAAAGAGGCAGGTTTTAAGGAACGACTGAGAGAGCGGGAGAGGCGGAGAGGTGGTTTAGGGAGGGAACTCCAGAGCTTAGGGCCCCGGCAGCTGAAAGCAGGGCCGCAAATGGTAGAAAGATGAAAAGCACATGAATCCCAGAGAATTGCAGGGCTAGAGGGGGTTGGATAGGAGTGAGAGCATGGAGGGATTTGAAAAGGAGGAGATGGGTCTTTGGATCTCTGGATCTGTAAAGATTTAATCACCTGCTAATGCTCGTATTCCAAGCATTGTCTGGCATCTTTGAATCTGTCTATATATATATGTTTCTGGAACATACCTCTTCATTCACCTGAGGAAGGAGCAGCGCTCCGAAAGCTAGTGACATCGAAACAAACCTGTTGGACTTTAACCTGGTGTTGTAAGACTTGTTTACTGCACGAAGACCTGGGCTGGAGTCTTGGCCTGGCTGCTCTACGCTGCCCCTAGTGGTGGTCTGTGAATTGAGCTGCAGTGATTTCGTCCTTGTGTGATTACACAGGCTGCGGGTCCAACTGTACACGCCCACACAATCTTCCAAATTGGGTAATCATTATCAAAGCTGCCAAGTTAATCATGAACGCGGGCAGAAAGTTCAGCAACGCTGTTACTGCCCGGCAGTAAATAACAGAAGTAGCTGTCAGCAAAATTCCTGTACCAGTGCTGTGAGGAACATTAAAGCAGTAGGACCTTTGCTCCAAATGTTGCTGCATGAATAAATGTGTGAAAAATACTGCAGCTCAACGCGAAACCTCAGCTCTGAAAATGTGTCTGGCAGACGGGCGGCAAGGTAGCACAGTGGTTAGCACTGTTGCTTCACATCGCCAGGGTCCCAGGTTCGATTCCCAGCCTTGGGTCACTGTCTGTGCGGAGTCTGCACGTTCCCCCCGTGTCTGCGTGGGTTTCCTCCGGGTGCTCCGGTTTCCTCCCACAGTCCAAAGTCGTGCAGGGTAGGTGGACTGGTCATGATCAATTGCCCTTAGTGTCCAAAAAGGTTAGGTGGGGTTACTGGGTTACGGGGATAGGGGGGAGGTGTGGGCTTAGGTAGGGTGCTCTTACCAACACCTCCCCCTCCCCCCCCACCACCACCACCACCAAATCCTGGCTGACAAATTGATGCCGTTGACTCTGGCATTTCATCCCACAGATTGCTGATGCTCTCGTTTGGCTGCTCACACGTCCCAGAAACACTTCTGCCAGCAGAGACTCACATGTCAACATTTGGAGTGGGAAGTGGTTTTGAGTGAATGGCTACTTCACTTTTCTAGTTCCTTATACTCACTTTTCACTTTTAATCTCACTTCTATGCACAAACTGCTCTTTGCCATCATTACTGTGGTTTCAGGCCCCTCACCAGGTCTGAGCACATTAACCCAGTTAACAGTCAGTGCTGCAAAAAGACTTGAAAGGACTTTGCGTTTATAGAAGCATCGGATCATAGAATGGCCACAGCTGAGAGCCCAGACTCTTCGCCACTCTACGCTGCTTACTGTCCCTCAATCAATGCTACCAGTGTCCCCTTTATCCGCTGCGCCCGTTACAGCGGGACCCTACATTTTAGATTTGTCTCTCATTGTTCTTCCTCCCAAAATGTATCACTTCGCACTTCTCTGCATCCAGTTTAACCAGCCACGTACCAGCCAATTCGAACCCGGGTCCTTGGAGCCGTGAGGCAGCAGTGCTAACCACTGCACTACCGTGCCGCCCGTTAAAACAGTTTAATTTGACCCGGAAGACACATGGGCAGGCACAATGAGTGCAAACCCATCAAGGGGATTAATTCGATCTGGGGGAATGGCTGCTTTTACAGGCAGGGCCAACTTGCAGCATGATTTTTTAAGAAATAGCACAAGTATTATGGAAGCTCCAATTGTGCAGGATGTAACTTGCATTAAAAGTCCAGTGACCTCTTGGCTGATTCCGAGTGACTTTTTCTGAAGAGGTCAAACTCTATCGCCTCAATACTGACAGAAATATCTGTGGACCCGAAGCCAGCCATTTTGGAACTTGACCCATTACTGTTGCGTATTTGATCATTTTAGGTCTCCGAAACACCAAGCGATGGCAGCTGACCTTCAGCCTCGGGTTTGCAAACTCTCCAAGAAGGCGGGTGAAAGCTTTGGTTTCTTCTTAAGGATAGAGAAGGACATTGAGGGGCACTTGATCCGTTCTGTGGTGACAGGAGGTCCCGCTGACAAAGTCGGATTGAGAGACGGCGATCGCGTCGTTCGGGTCGACACGGTTTTCGTGGATAGTGAGGAACATCAAAAGGTATGAACCTCATGTACTGATGGCCTATTGTTAAGATACCCCAGTTATACACACACATATACGTCGAACTAGGATTTGTGTTAATCACAATAAGATTAAAGTGTTTATTGTTTCTTACTCAATGCAATTAAAATCAATAAAAGTGTTTTTTTAGAAAATATTTTATTCATAGAATCATAGAATTTATCTGCAGAAGACACTTAAGGCATTTATAATTTGAGCATTTTAAACAAAGAGATCCAACGCACACAAAAACCCCACAATAACATACCCATCTCCGCCCCAACCAGAACCTCTAACTACTATGATCCATGTACCTACTCCATCCCACGGTTATCTCTTCATTAGATCCCCTACCCTTATTCATCACTTCCATGCCTCCCCTTTCCCCCTCCCATCCCCCCTCCCTGTTGACAGAATCATTTTCCTTGAGGAAGTCGATGACCGGCTGCCACCTCCGAGCGAACCCCTGTAGTGAACCCCTTAAGGCAAACTTACTCTTCTCTAGCCTAAGTAACCCTGCCCTGTCACTGACCCAAACACACGTCTTTGGAGGCTCCGAGTCCCTCCAACCCAGCAAAATCCACCTCCGGGCCACCAGGGAGGCAAAGGCCAAAACGTTGGCCTCTCTGCCCCCCTGGGCCCCCAGATCTTCCGCCACTCCAAATATTGCCACCTCTGGTCTCGGAGTCACCCTGCCTTCCAGGACTTCTGACATGACATCTGAAAATTCCTGCCAAAATCCCCTTAGCCTCGGACATGCCTAGAACATGTGCACATGGTTTGCAGGACCTCCCCCACACCGCCCACACCTGTCCCCCACCTCCTCAAAAAACCTGCTCATCCGGGTCACAGTCATATGAGCCCTGTGGACAACCTTGAACTGGATCAGACTGAGCCTGGCACACAACGAGGATGCATTGACTCTTATGTATTCTCATGGCAACATCGTGAAACAGTCAAGGCAGCTTAGGAGGTAAGAACAATGGAAGCAGAATGAAAAGAGTTGGTATCTGTTATCTTCATACCAACTTGATACCATACGTCCTTTGACAATAACACTTGTCATATCATAATGAAATAGCAGATAGTTCTGCTTGTGAGGAGCACATTGGGCCTTCGCTTCCCTTAACAAGTTATAGAGAGTTGGTTTCAGAAAGGAACATCAAAGATTTCTATCTAGAAAACGGAATAGGGAAATAATTGTTCATTTCTCTAGATGATTGTATCTGACTAGATTTGGATCAAAACAGGAAGCGATAAGGTGTCAGACATCAAACTGCATGCGCTATTCCATTGTACCATCCCCACCAATCCCACTGTCCACTGCTACAGTCATTATGGAAAATCTTTCTGGATTGTATCGGGCCCAACTGGAATAAGGAGGTTCCCTACCAGACACCAGAATAAAACACCCGTCCCGGTAATGTATTTATAGGCACAGAGTACAAAAAAGAAGGAAATTACACCAAACCTGAATTACATACTGGTTAGGCCTCAGTGGGAGCATTCTGTTCAACTCTGCGCTCCACTCCTTAGAGAGGATGCCAGGGCCTTGGAGAGGGGGCAGAGGAGATTTAATGGAATTAAAAAAAAATATTTAACAGCATGTGGCCAGGCCTGCAATTTATTCCCCATCCCTGTTACCCTGGAGAAGGTGATGGTGAGCTGCCTTCTTGAACCGCTGCAGTCCATGCGGTGTAGGTACACCCACAGTGCTGTTAGAGAGGGAGTTGCAGGGCTGAGGGACTTCAGTTAATGTGGCGAGACTGGACACGCTGTGATTGTTCTCCTTAGAACAATGGGAGAATTTAATAGATGGTGGATGGTGGAATTGGAAAAAAAACTGGAAGTAAAAGTCTATTGATGACCATGAAACTATTATCGATTGCCGTAAAAACCCATCTGGTTTATTAATGTCCTTTAGGGAAGGAAATCTGCCATCCTTACCTGGTCTGGCCTACATGGGACCCACAGCAATGTGATTGACTCTGAAATGCCCCTGTGAAATGGCCCAGCAAACGTCTTCTCAAGGGCAATTAGGGATGGGCAATAAACAGAAAATTGCAAACCAATATTTAGGTGTCAGAAATCAAATGATTCCATTGTACCAGCCCCACCAATCCACTGCAACTATCATTATCATCCACTAAAAACAAGAAGTGTTTCCAGTGGCAAGAGAGTCAGTAACCAGATGAACGCAGATTGAAGATAAATTAACATTTTAAAAAACGAGCTGGAGATGATGAGAATTCTTTTGCGCAGCGAGTTGTTGTGATCTGGAAGGTGCTGCCTGATGCCAGCGAAGTTGCCTGTCCAATAAGAACTTTCAAAAGGGAATTGGGTAGATATTTGAAGAGGGAGATTTTCAGGGCTCTGGGGAAAGCGGGGGCAGTCAGACTAACTGGATAGTCCTTTCAAAGAGTCAGCACAGACAGGATGGAAAGAAAGAACGATAAGCGATGGAGGGTACAAAGCTGATTCACTGTCACCTGTCAATAATCAATCTCTCTCGCTTGATTCTCCAGGGGAACCTGATAGTTCCACATTCCACACTGTCCCTCTCTGTTTCAGGTGGTGGAGCTGATTAAACGGTCCGGGAATTCTGTCACCCTTCTGATATTGGATGATATCTCCTACACACAAGCCAAGAAGCAAAGCATTAACCTTTCTGAATTGGGAGGTCCCAGTCCCAGTCCCAGTCCCATTCCCAATCCAGTTGAGCCTGTGATGAATGGAGTCAGTGGACAAACACCACAGCCAAAACTGTGCCACCTGGTGAAACAGGCATCGAGCTTTGGATTTTCACTGAAGACCATCGAAGGTAAAACTTTAAGTCATTTGGCGCATCCTGATCGAAGCAGGCAAATGGAATGTTAACCCTGCAATACGAGTGAGAAATTCTTGCTGCAGGTATGTAGGGCTTTGGCAAGACCACACCTGGAGGAATGGTGCTTTTATCTAGGGAAGGATATACTTGCCTTAGAGAGGGGTGCGACTATGGTACAGTAGATCAGTTCCTGGGATGAAAGGGCTGTTACATGAGGAGAGATTGAATAGGATTGGCCTGTATTCCCGAGAGATTGGAAGAATCTTTTTGAAACATGAATTTCTTCCCAGGTTAGAGAGTCCAGAACCAGGTCATAGTCTCAGAATAAGGGGTCGGTCATTTAGGTCGTACACACTGACGTACAGAAATACAAATCAACAGCAGGAATAGTCCATTCAGGTCCTCGAGCTCGCCTCACCATTCAATGAAATCATGGTTGATCTGGTTGTGGCCTCAACAACTCCATTATCCTGTCCAGTCTTTTGATACCCTTTGATTCCCTTGTTAGTCAAGAATGTATCTAGCTCTGTTCAGCTCTGACCCCCACCTCCAGATCTCTCTGGGAAGGTGAGCTCAAAGACTCACAAATGAAACTGTGGAATTCTCACCCCAAATGACCAGTGGGTGCAGTTGTTGTGTATATTCAGACAGAGATCAATAGATTTTTGGGCACTCATTGAATTCGGAGATGTGGGGAGAGGGCTGAAAGGTGGACTCGGAGTAGCTCAGTTGTGATCCTATTAAATAGGGGGCGGCACGGTGGCACAGTGGTTAGCACTGCTGCCTCACAGCATCAGGGACCCGAGTCCAATCCCAGCCTTGGGTGAGTGTGCGGAGTCTGCACGTTCTCCCTGTGCCTCCGTGGGTTTCCTCCGGGCGCTCCGGTTTCCCCCCACAGTCCAAAAGATGTGCAGGTCAGGTGATTTGGCCATGCTACATTTCCCCTCAGTGTCCAAAAGATTAAATTTGGTTATGGGGATGGTGTGGGGCTGTGGGCCTAGGGAGGGTGCCGTTTCAGAGGGTTGGTGCAGAATTAAAAAAAAAAATTTAGAGTATCCAATTCATTTTTTCCAATTAAGGGGCAATTTAGCGTGGCCAATCCACCTGCCCTGCACATCTTTGGGTTGTGGGGGTGAGACCCACGCAAACACGGGGAGAATGTGCAAACTCCACACGGACAGTGATCCAGAGCCGGGGTCAAATCCGGGCCTCGGCGCCGTGAGGCAGCAGTGCTAACCCACTGCGCCACCGTGCTGCCCTTGGGTTGGTGCAGACTTGACGGGTTGAATGGCCTCCTTCTGCACTCTCGTGGTTCTATGAATTAATATCTGTGGATTGAAATAAGTGATTTAAATAAATCATTGTTTTGATGTAAACATCGCAGGCTCAGCCAGCATTTATTGCCCATCCCTAATTGCCCTTGAGAAGGTGGTGGTGAGCTGCCTTCTTGAACCGCCACAGTGCATGTGGTGTAGGTACACCCACTGTGCTGTTAGGGAGGGAGTTCCAGGATTTTTACCCATCGACAGGGAAGGAACGGCGATATATTTCCCAGTCAAGATGGTGAATGGCTTGTAGTGGAACTTCCAGGTGCTGGGGTTCCCATGTGTCTGCTGCCCTTGTCCTTCTAGATGGTAGAGGTGACAGGTTTGGAAGGTGATGTCAAAGGAGTCTTGGTGAGTTACTGCAGTGCATCTTGTAGATGGGACACACGGCTGCCACTGTGTGTTGGTGGTGGAGGGAGTGAATGTTTGTGGAAGGGGTGCCAATCAAGCGGGGCTGCTTTGTCCTGGATGGTGTTGAGCTTCTTGAGTGTTGTTGGAGCTGCACTCATCCAGGCAAGTGGAGAGTATTCCATCACACTCCCGACTTGTAAGATGCAGTTGCAGGAAATCTCAGACATTGATGCCTGAGCGAGTTCGATTTGCCTGTTGCTCATGAACAACAATGTACCAGGTTAGTGTTGTGATAGCAATCAAGAATAACTGTAACCCCAACTACTTAGTAAGTTTAAGAATACAAACAGCAATTGGATCTTAACATGGTGTTTTTTTACCTCGTATCTGTTCTTGTACTGATGGAACGTTAAGAAGGTGCAAACTCCTGTGTAAACGTAACTTTTTCTGTCCAAAATAAACAGATACTTGAGACACTGTAACTGGTAACATTAAAATTGACATGGACGCAAAACGTTACTGGTTATCACACTTCGGAGGAGACAAGCAGGAACGTGACCGAAAGGTGAACAATTTAGAAAGTGGAAGCTGTATTATTTTACAGGATTAATTTTTAAAAGATGTGTGACAGAGTTTGTTGGAAAATGAACATTATCCACACGTTCAGGGAGTGAGCATTCTCGAAGAGTTTCTGTCTGACTAAACCCAGGGATCTGTTAAAGTTCTGATTTACTCAAACCTTTCCTTTTGCAGGAGTCTCTGGTCTGTTCATGACCGAGATCACTCCTGACGGCGCAGCCGCCATTGCTGGAGTCCAACCCAATGACAGGATCATTGAACTGAACGGAGAAAATGTTGAAAACATCAATCATCAGCAAATGGTGTCCAAGGTACTCTGTGCAATGTCTTGACTCATTCCCCGAATGTACAATCAAATTCTCTTTGTAACAACAAAGCACCCTTAATATAGTAAAACATGCCAAGGCAGTTGACAGGGGTTTTTCTAAAACACTGAGCTGTAAGGAGACATTAGGACAGGTGACTTAAAGTTTAGTCACAGTAAGAAATCTTACAACACCAGGTTAAAGTCCAACAGGTTTGTTTGGAGTCATTAGCTTTCGGAGCGCAGCTCCTTCATCAGGTCAAATAAACCTGTTGGGATTTAACCTGGTTGTCATGATATGCAAACATGCAGCCAATGAGCACATAGAATAGGACACGACCAATGAGCAGTCAGGACACTCAGGGGTGGTATCTCACTATAAAAGGGATGAGGCACTCACACCCCGCCTCTTTCCACAGACCAACATCTACAGAGTGAGACAGGGTGTATCCTCAGCACCACACCCCAGCACGTGGCTTAGAGCAAGGCTGGTTCAGTCAGACTGAGTTACGGCATTTAGATTAGCAGAGAGTCGAACTCATTGAGAACTGAGCTAATAGTTCAATAAAACACATTGAACTCACTTCAAAGTCTGGAGCATCTTTTACTCAAAACTGCATCAAGTGGCAGCTTGTGTTATTCCAAATTACATAACACAACATGATACCAGGAGTCTGTTCAATCTAGTTAGTTGAACTCAGAAAGATCCGTGACGACCAGCGAATGTATACCGGCACAATGGAAAAGATTCCGACTCCTCACCAGCTCAGGACCTCCGGCAATCTCAATGCCAACTGGCAGACATTCAAGCAGAAATTTCAGCTTTACGTCGAAGCATCACACCTCAATGGTGCGTCTGATGCACGGAAGATAGATCTGTTCCTCACCACAGCGGGTGATCACGCCTTGGAAATATTCAACTCCTTTCACTTCACCGAAGGCCAGGACAAGACAAAGTTTCAGACCATCCTGGACAAGTTTGACAGCCGCTGTGAGGTGGACACCAACAAAATCTTCGAGCGCTACATATTCAAACAGCGATTGCAAGGTAAAGACGAATCCTTCACCTCATATTTAACTAATCTTAGACTGCTTGCGCAATCCTGCAACTTCGGTGATATCACTGACTCCATGATCAGAGACCAAATCGTTTTTGGAGTTCACTCTGATCCTCTGAGAGAGCAGTTACTGAAGATCAAGCATATGACCCAGCCAGTCGCGATTGAAACACGCACAGTGCATGAGCACGCTAAAAATCGCCATTCCAAGTACAAAGCGGCAGAAAATGATAAACTAACCTCCCATGAGGTGGTGAGTGTGCAGGCCATCTCCCGGATGCAGTGCCTCAACATTGACGAAAGTGGCCATTTTGTGCGCTCTTCCCGGGGCCCGACGCATGTGCGATGCGAACGGGATAACGAAGCGGCCGAAACCTGCACTACGCAGGTGCAGACGTCTGAGAACCGCACTGCGCATGTGCAACGACGCACGGAGCGTCAGGATGCCGACGTCATGACGTGTTTGAACTGTGGCATCGCCCATTTAAAGAAACACTGCCCTGAAAGAGGCAGACGCTGTTTAAACTGCGGGAAGCCAGGCCACTATGCAACCCTGTGCAGAGCTGCACCACCAGTCAGGCTTCCATCCCGCCTGTCAAGGTGCCGTCGTCCCCTCCGCCACCTCTCCGGCGGTCGTCCAGGATCAGGCGCAAGCCTCAGAGACTGGACTTGTGAACATTTGTTTTATTTGCTCTGTTCTGTTGTCCTCCATCGGTCATGTTAGACAGACTCGTTCACATGTAAATACATTCACATACGCCAACAAAACATTTAAAAAAGGGGACCTGATAGAGGTATACAAAATTATGAGGGGCATAGACAGAGTGGATAGTCAGAGGCTTTTCCCCAGGGTAGAGGGGTCAATTACTAGGGGGCATAGGTTTAAGGTGAGAGGGGCAAAGTTTAGAGTAGATGTACGAGGCAAGTTTTTTACGCAGAGGGTAGTGGGTGCCTGGAACTCACTACCGGAGGAGGTAGTGGAGGCAGGGACGATAGGGACATTTAAGGGGCATCTTGACAAATATATGAATAGGATGGGAATAGAAGGATACGGACCCAGAAAGTGTAGAAGATTGTAGTTTAGTCGGGCAGTATGGTCGGCACGGGCTTGGAGGGCCGAAGGGCCTGTTCCTGTGCTGTACATTTCTTTGTTCTTTGTTCTTTGGGAGATGTCATGATATGCAAACATGCAGCCAATGAACACATAGAATAGGATATGACCAATGAGCAGTCAGGATACTCAGGGGTGGTATCTCACTATAAAAGGGATGAGGCACTCACACCCCGCCTCTTTCCACAGACCAACATCTACAGAGTGAGACAGGGTGTATCCTCAGCATCACACCCCAGCATGTGGCTCAGAGCAAGGCTGGTTCAGTTAGACTGAGTTACTACATTTAGATTAGCAGAGAGTCGAACTCATTGAGAACTGACCAATAGTTCAATAAAACACATTGAACTCACTTCAAAGTCTGGAGCATCTTTTACTCAAAACTGCATCAAAAGTGGCAGCTTGTGTTATTCCAAATTACACAACACAACACTGGCGTTAGAAGACTTCTTACTGTGCTCACCCCAGTCCAGCGCCGGCATCTCCACATCATTCAAGTTTGGTCAAAGAGGTAGACTTTATGGAGAGTTTCAAAGGAGAACAGTGAGGTAGAGAGTTTTCAGGGCAGTTAAGAGTCAGTCATATCTCTGTGGGTAAGGACACCAGGTTCGCTTCCCGAAAGGCCATTAGTGGACCGGATGGGCTTCCACAATAATCGATGATGGTTTCATGGCCACCATTTTTCAATTCCAAGTTGTTTCTAAATTAATTGAATGAATCCCACCTGCTGTCAAGGTGAGATGAGATTTTTAACCCATGTCCCCAGAGCATTAGTCTGGTCCACTGGATTACTAGTCCAGTGCCATTACTGTTACGCTGCAACTTTCCTCCCAAGCTGCCAAGGCCCTAAGCTCTGAACCCCTCTCCCTCTTTCTCCTTCACACTCTATAAGATGCAGCTTAAAACTTATCCCTTTGGCCAAGCTATTGGTCAATTGTTCTAACATCTCCTTCTGTGACTCGGTGTCAAATCTTTCCAGAAAACACTTTACAAGGTGACCTATCAAACATGTAGTTTGTCTCTTTATCAAATCGCAGAGGGCAGAAGGAGGCCATTGTGCCTGTGGTGGTTCTTTGAAAGATCTATCCAATTAGTCCTCCAGCCTTTTCCCCATAGCCCTCAAATCTTTCCTTTTCAAGTTTTTACCCAATTCCCCAAAAATCAATTCAATCTGATTCCACTGCCCTTTCAGGCAGCGCATTATAGCAAGTTGCTGCATAAAAATTGTTGCTGTATAAAAATTATGAACCATCATAGAATCCCTACAGTGTAGAAGGAGGCCATTCAGCCCATCGAGTCTACACCAACTCTCTGAAAGAGCCTCTACCAAGGCCCACTCCTAGCCCTATTTCTGTAACCCCGTAACCCCACCTAACCATTGGACACTAAGGGACAATTTAGAATGGCCAATCCACGTAACCTGCGCATCTTAGATGGATACAGTAGGACCCCTCTTGCCAGTAGAACGTAATGCTGAGAGAAGGTGGAGAGATTATTCTTTATATAACGGTTTGCTCAAGAGGCATTTAATTTACCGAAAGGTAGAGTTTCTTGGGGTGCTGCAGGTAACGATCGACATCCTGAACGTAGTCACAAGGAGCATTGAGGAGGCCTTTCCCCCGGGTAGTGGTCTGCAGCCTGATACTGAGATTCGTTGGTGCAAAGGTTCATCCAGTTTGTAGGAATTGGACTGCGAAAAGGTCAGTTCTTGATTCCTCTGGCCAGGGAGAACAACCAATCTGCTTCCATTCCTGAAGCTGCTGTCTCAGGGTCTCCGTGGCTCTGTCTTCCAAAGGCTTTGGTCAGTCTCCCCATGGATGTACAAGATCTATTACTGCTAAGCAAACAGGAGTAAGGAGCCTGCCCAACATTGCGTCCATCATTCCACACCCTAACTGACTTAATTACTGGCCAATTAGCATATTTGCTATTTGTGGATGTTACCCTGCGCAGAATTAGCTGCTAAATTCGCTGACCAGTGATAGTCTTTCAAAGTGAATTCACTACTTTGAACACAGAACTTATTGGCAGGTCGTTGTTTTTGTAATATTGCCTCTGGCTAAAGCTCCTTTTGTGACATAAATTATTTCTGTGTATTTTTAACTGTGTGGTATCTTTTTCAGATCAAAGTTTCGGGGAACAGTATTGTGCTACTGCTGATTGATGAGGCCTCGGATAAATATTTCAAAAGCAAAATGACTAAGGTGGTGGCCGCAATGGCCAGTGTGAAAGGCCTGCCTCACAAACCACGGATTGCGCAGCTATCCAAAGGACCTCAAGGCTACGGATTCTATTTGAGAGTTGAACAAGGCCGAGAGGGTATTTATTGTAAACCGAGGCGTTATTTGTAAGAGATTGATTCTGTGCTTTTAGTTAGGGGCTCCCTGCTGGGTCTGTGCATCCAGGAATCATAGGAGTGGCCATTGGCCTTAAACACTGCCTTATAAAACGGTTCTTATTCTTGTTCTTGGTTGGGTTCAAATAATAATAATAATAATCTTTATTATTGCCACAAGCAGGCTTCCATTAACACTGCAATGAAGCTACCTTGAAAAGCCCCTAGTCACCTCACTCCGGCACCTGTTCGGGTACACTGAGGGAGAATTCAGAATGTCCAATTCACCTAACCTGCACGTCTTTCGGGACTGTGGGAGGAAACCGGAGCGCCCGGAGGAAACCCACGCAGACACGGGGAGGATGTGCAGACTCCGCACAGACAGTGACCCAAGCCAGGAATCGAACCTAGGAACCTGGCGCTGTGAAGCAACAGTGCTAACCACTGTGCTACCGTGCTGCCCATGGGGTAATATTTGCACTCTCAGCGCCAACCCACACCGACCTCAGTCGTGCAATGCTGCAATTTTAAAATTTTCATCCTCACGTTCAAATCCCTCTGTGACCTCACCCCTCCCTATCTTTGTAATATTCTCCAGTCCTACAATGTTCCAAGGTAACCGTGTTTCTCCGATTTCTTTCGTTTCACCATCGGTTGCCCAGCTTTCAGCTGCCTGGGCCCTTAGATCCGGACTTTCTGCCGTAACCCTCTCCACCTCCCGCTTATCCTTTAAGGCATTCTTTAAAACCTACCTCTTTGATGAAGGTTTTGATCACCTGCCCAACAAGTTTGTACCAAGAGTAATGAATCCAAGTTTGCTGATGATACAAAACTAGGCAGGAATGTTAACTGTTTGAAGAGCACAAATAAGTTGCAAAGGGATTTGGACGGGTTACGTGAGTAGACAATAAGGTGGCAGATGGAGTATAATGTGGGAAAGGGTGAGGCCATTCGCTTTGTTCAGAAGAATAGAAACGCAGAATACTGTATTTCTAAATGTTGAGAAACTTGTAAATGTTAATGTTTACAGAGTCACCATGTGTCCTTATAAAAGAAAACAGATATTCATCTGCAATGTCCTGGGAAAATGCCATGCTGGCCTATAGTGAGAGGGGATTGGAACACAGGAATAAAAAATGTCTTGCTGCAATTGTACAGGGTTTGATGAGACCACATCTGGAGCATTGTGTGCAGTTTTGGTCTCCACATTCGAAGGAAGGACCTACTTGCATTGGTGATGATACAGCGAAGGCTCACTGGATTGGTCCCTGGGATGGGAGGGTTGTCCTGTGATGAGAGGCTGAGTAAATTGTGTCGATATTCCCAGGAGTTTAGAAGAATGAGAGGCGATTTCATTGAAAGATACAAGATTCTGAAGGAACTTGACGGGGTGGACAGCAAGACCAAGATGAGGAGGAGTTTCTTCAGCCAGACGATTGTAAATCCATGGAATTCTCTAACCCAGAGAGCTTTGTCCTTGAGTCTGAGACAGATTTCTGGCCACTGAGTGAATCACGGGATGTGGGGAGAGGCTGAGAAAGTTGAGTGGCTGTAAAAGGTCACGATCCTATTGAATGGTGGAGCTGGTTTGATGGGCCGTGTGGTCTATTCCTGCTCCTATTTATTATTGTTCCAATAATTGTGAATCTGTAGCGAGGTCAGCTTTCATCAATGCACAGTTAAGCAGCAATTGTGATTGTTCAGCTTTGGTTGAAATTTAAATTGGAACAGCTGGGGAGGCAGAACATGATATTCCTTCACCCTTCACCTCAAGCAATCTGCATTTTAACTCAAACCAAAATCAAATAATAAGGATCTTCTCTCTCTCTGGGATGCAAAGTCACCTTTGTGCCACCTCAAACCCACTTTCCAAAAGAACCCAAGGGGGGGGGGTGGGGGGGGGGTGCAGGGGGGGCACTATTTGATCAGAGTTTGGGAATCTTGAGAACCGAGGTTGGTTGGTATACAAAATGAAGAATAATCAGAGATGCGGTAATGGTTCCAGTACGTTGGTGGGTTCATGTCCTGGAACTTTAACCTGCATCTAACCTGTGTCTCCATCAGGCAGGTTCCTCACTGTTAACCCCAGTTGCCGTCACCATCTCTTCAAGTCTGAAGGGTCTGAAGATTACTCCGTGGTAAAAGTGACCTTTAAAATGTTGGGTTGTTCAAAAACCCAACTGATTTACTAATATAATCCCTTTGCAAATATCTAGGTCACTACATCAGGGAGATTGACCCAAAGAGTCCAGGGGAGAAATCTGGGCTGCTTGACGGTGATCTACTGGTTGCTGTGAATGGGAATGTCATAGACGGTCTAGATCATGAAGCGTTAGTCGATAAGATAAGGAACTGCGGGAACCAGACCACACTCCTTGTTGTCGATAGTCCAACAAATGAGCTTTACAAACAGGTAGGTGAATGAATCAACATGGGGCCAACCGCAAATGATGAACCCTGACCTCACTGACCTGTGCTGCATTGGAAATGGAATCCAAAATTTCATTCAGCTTAAACTTTTCTCTCAAATCAGGACCCTATCAAATTGCAACTCCTCCAGAATTGTGGGCAGGAGTCTTAATCACATTTGACTTTATTCCGATGCACCATGGCATAATTTTAGCAAAGCGTATGTGCCCTTCCCTGGGCGAGCGTGAACAGAGAGTTTACAGGGCAGGCCTGTTGATTCACCTCTTGTTGAGATGCTACGATGCCCGCGCAGACCCAGAGTTAGGTTTAGAATAGGTTCAGCCAGGGTTTCTGTTCCTGTTGCTAACAGCCACCTGTGCTGCAATTTAGGTGTGCAAGCATCTCATTGGAAGAAGGAATCGCGGATGACTTCTACAAAGGGTAAAGGTAAAATTCCAGATACCCAAAACCCTGGTTGAAGCACACTTGTAGTTCTGGGCACCAAACATTCTCGGGAGGAGGGATTGCAGTGTAGATTTACCAGAATGACACTTGGATCCCAACATTTGGATTATGAGGGATAATTCTACAAACTAGGGTTGTATTCTCTCGACTTTAAGAAGTTAAAGGGTGATTTGATCAAAGTTTATGAGATATTAAGAGCAACAGATTGGGCAGATAAAGAAAAACTGTTTCCACTAATGGAAAGTCTAGGACTAAAGAGCAAAGAGTAAAAAATAGAAGCAGAGCCGGGATTCACCGAGCCCGCGGCGACTTGGAGGATCGGAGTTGACGCCGAGATGGCCCGCACGCCGGTCCGACGCTGGGACGTGATTCTCCGGCGACTGGAGAATCGCCGCCAGCCGCGCGCGATCGACACGGCGCCGGTCGGGGGCTGTTGAAAGAGGCCCCCGTGGCGATTCTCCGCGGTCGATCGGCCGAGTTCCCGCCAGCGTGGTTCTAACATGGTTCCACCCAGCGGAGCTGGGACATGCGTCCGCGGTGGCTGTCCTGGTGGGGGGGGAGGGGGGGTTAGACTCTGGGGGGGGGGACCCCCACGACATCCAGGCCCGTGATCGGGGGTCTACCTTCTTCCGCGCCGGCCCGCTGTGTGGCTCCGCCACCTTGCGTGGGCCCGGCGTGGAAGCGGCCGCCGTGCATGGGCGGACCTGCGGCCGGGGTGCAAGGCCGCGTATCGGTGCCTGCGCTGCGTGGAGCACTCCGGCGCCATGCTGACCCTCTGTGGGCCACGGAATCGCTGGACCAGGACGTGCGTTGACGCCGGCGTGAAACACTCCGATGTTAGTATTAACTCTGGTCTTAGAATTAGTATTGCAGAATCCCGGCACTAGTTTCTAAAAGACTAATTCTTGAGCATGATTGTTATTGGTTCTGAAAGTTTTGATTGACCATTGTTACTGTGGAGTGGGGTTGGGGACGAGCGACTGTCTGGGAGGGCATGGAGGGGCGATAGTTTCCAGTGGGGTTGGGGACGGGCGACTGTCTGGGAGGGCATGGAGGGGCGATAGTTTCCAGTGGGGTTGGGGACGGGCGACTGTCTGGGAGGGCATGGAGGGGCGATGGTTTCCAGTGGGGTTGGGGACTGGCGACTGTCTGGGAGGGCATGGAGGGGCGATAGTTTCCAGTGGGGTTGGGGACGGGCGACTGTCTGGGAGGGCATGGAGGGGCGCTAGTTTCCAGTGGGGTTGGGGACGGGCGACTGTCTGGGAGGGCATGGAGGGGCGATGGTTTCCAGTGGGGTTGGGGACTGGCGACTGTCTGGGAGGGCATGGAGGGGCGATGGTTTCCAGTGGGGCTGGGGACTGGCGACTGTCTGGGAGGGCATGGAGGGGCGATGGTTTCCAGTGGGCTGGGGCCTGGCGACTGTCTGGGAGGGCATGGAGGGGCGATAGTTTCCAGTGGGGTTGGGGACAGGCGACTGTCTGGGAGGGCATGGAGGGGCGATAGTTTCCAGTGGGGTTGGGGACGGGCGACTGTCTGGGAGGGCATGGAGGGGCGATGGTTTCCAGTGGGGCTGGGGACTGGCGACTGTCTGGGAGGGCATGGAGGGGCGATAGTTTCCAGTGGGGTTGGGGACGGGCGACTGTCTGGGAGGGCATGGAGGGGCGATGGTTTCCAGTGGGGCTGGGGACTGGCGACTGTCTGGGAGGGCATGGAGGGGCGATAATTTCCAGTGGGGCTGGGGACTGGCGACTGTCTGGGAGGGCATGGAGGGCGGTGGCTTCCAGTGGGGTTGGGGACGGGCGACTATCTGTGAGGGCATGGAGGAGCGATGGTTTCCAATGGGGCTGGGGACTGACGACTGTCTGCGAGGGCTTGGAGGGGCGATGGTTTCCAGTGGGGTTGGGGACGGGCGACTGTCTGGGAGGGCATGGAGGGGCGATGGTTTCCAGTGGGGTTGGGGACTGGCGACTGTCTGGGAGGGCATTGAGGGGCGATGGTTTCCAGTGGGGCTGGGGACTGGCGACTGTCTGGGAGGGCATGGAGGGGCGATGGTTTCCAGTGGGCTGGGGACTGGCGACTGTCTGGGAGGGCATGGAGGGGCGATAGTTTCCAGTGGGGTTGGGGACAGGCGACTGTCTGGGAGGGCATGGAGGGGCGATAGTTTCCAGTGGGGTTGGGGACGGGCGACTGTCTGGGAGAGCATGGAGGGGCGATGGTTTCCAGTGGGGCTGGGGACTGGCGACTGTCTGGGAGGGCATGGAGGGGCGATGGTTTCCAGTGGGGCTGGGGACTGGCGACTGTCTGGGAGGGCATGGAGGGCGGTGGCTTCCAGTGGGGTTGGGGACGGGCGACTATCTGTGAGGGCATGGAGGAGCGATGGTTTCCAATGGGGCTGGGGACTGACGACTGTCTGGGAGGGCATGGAGGGGCGGTGGTTTCCAGATAAACTCTTCTTCCTCTTGCACTATTTACAGATGCTGAGATTATTTATTTAGTTTCCCACAAATTGGACAATGAACCTGTGACCTCCCCAAAATGAACCAAAAAACTATTTCCTACTGGCTGTTCAAGGAGAAGGTTAAACTCTTGTGGAACATTTGCATCCCCTTCTTAACCACAGGCTGGAATTTCTCCAATCTGTTACTGGCAAGAGGTTTATGAATCACGGCCATCGGTGGAAATTGAGGAGCCGCGAGAGAGCCAGAGATCGGCAGACAGCCCTCAGCATGGCCCCAAAACATGCCATTTCACGAAAGGTCCAGACGGATATGGCTTCACTCTCAATGCAATCAAGGGTGTGCAAGGACAGTTTATTCAACAGGTACAAACACTTGGTGCGGGGTCAAAGTAAGAATGTAGAATCTTAGAGTTTGAGAGAGCATTTTGTCCACCGCAGCTGTGCCAATACTTTGTAACAGCTGACCAATATGCTTCATCCCCAGTTCCTGTGCTTCATTCCCAGTTCCTGTGCTTCATTCCCAGTTCCTGTGCTTCATTCCCAGTTCCTGACCAATATGCTTCATCCCCAGTTCCTTTTCGAACATTCTTGTTGATGGGTCAGGAGGAGAGTAAAATACCCAATTCATAGAATCATTGAAACCCTACAGTGCAGGAGGCCATTCGGCCCATTGAGTCTTCACCGACCCACAGAAAGAGCATCCTACCCAGGCCCACTCCCCTGCCCTATTCCCGTAACTCACCTAAGCTGCACATCTTTGGACTGTGGGAGGAAACCAGAGCACCCGGAGGACGCCCACGCAGATACGGGAAGAACGTGCAGACTCC
Source organism: Scyliorhinus torazame (assembly GCF_047496885.1). NCBI lineage: Eukaryota > Metazoa > Chordata > Chondrichthyes > Carcharhiniformes > Scyliorhinidae > Scyliorhinus > Scyliorhinus torazame. The sequence goes on from NC_092721.1 coordinate 8,105,018, forward strand.
GCACAGACACCCAACGCCAGAATTAAACCCAGGTCCCTGGCGCTGTGAGGCAGAAATGCTAAGCACTGTGCCACCGTGCCACCCATATAAGAATTTAGGTGTAGATGGTAGTTATTCTGCTGGACTAGAAATCCGGAGACATGAGTTTATATTCCTACTATAACAGCTGGGGGGGTTTTAAATCAATCAATTAAATATATTTGGAATAAAAAGCTAGTCTCATTAATGAAAACCAATAAGCAATCACTTTGAAATAAAAAAACATCCAATTCACTAATGTCCTTTAGTGAAGGAAATCTGCTGTCCTTACCCGGTCTGGCCTACATGTGACTCCAGGCCCACAGCAATGTGGTTAACTGCCCCTCTGTAATGGCCGAGTGAGACACTCATTTTCAGTCAATAAGGCAGCTCCTCACCAACTTCTCAAGGACAATTTGGCATGAGCAGTAAATGGGCAGCACGGTAGCACAGTGGTTAGCACTGTTGCTTCACAGCTCCAGGGTCCCGGGTTCGATTCCCGGCTTGGGCCACTGCCTGTGCGGAGTCTGCACGTTCTCCCCGTGTCTACGTGGGTTTCCTCCGGGTGCTCCGGTTTCCTCCCACAAGTCCCGAAAGATGTGCTGTTGGATGAATTGGACATTCTGAATTCTCCCTCTGTGTACCTGAACAGGTGCCGGAGTGTGGCGACTAGGGGCTTTTCACAGTAACTTGATTGCAGTGTTAATGTAAATCTACTTGTGACAATAAAGATTCTCACAAAAGATTGGTATTATAAATGCTGTTTTAGCCAGCGGTGCACACATTGAATGAATAAAAATAATCTCTGCCCTGCCCTTTGCAGCTATGGTGTTGATATGACTGGGTCCAGTTAAGCTTCTGGTCAATGGATCATCCTAATGTTGACAGTTGAGGAACTAACAATGACTGAAGGTCATGGAGAGGTGACTTTCTAAACTCCTTTCATATTACTAGGAATCCCATAGTGTCCAACAGCCAATGCATTACTGTTGCATTCGGTAAATGTAGGGTGGACAATACTGCAACCAGGAGTGACAAGTGAAAACATGACTGGAGCGATTTGGATCAATTCTAGTCTCCATGGTTACTTGAAGGTTATTTGTGTAACACTTCGGCCAATAATTAATGGTTGCAGTCTCTCAACCTCAGTCGATATCAGTATATTATTGAGATGTCTAGTTAAAGTTACAAGGACAGCTAAAACAAACAGCAATCAAAAAATTGATACACACAAGCCAAGGTTCTAATTTACTTTTCATTATTTCCTGGAATGTGAGTGATTCTGGCAAGGCCAGCGTTTATTGCCCATGTCTCATGGTCCTCGAGAGCTTGGTGATGAGCCTGCAGTCCATCTGGTGTAGGTACACCCACAGTAATGTTAGGGAGTTCCAGGATTTTAACCTCGCAACAGTGAAGGAATGGTAATATATCTCCAAGTCAGGATGGTGTGTGAGGGCACGCACGGCGGCGCAGTGGTTAGCACTGCTGCCTCACGGCGCCGAGGTCCCAGGTTCGATCCCGGCTCTGGGTCACTGTCCGTGTGGAGTTTGCACATTCTCCCCGTGTCTGCGTGGGTCTCACCCTTACAACCCAAAGATGTGCAGGGTAGGTGGATTGGCCACGCTAAATTGCCCTTTAGTTGGAATTATTTTTTAAAGGGTGTTGTGGTATGGGGGGCGGGGAGGGTGGGGAGGGCATCCAGGTGGTGGTGTTCCCAGGTATCTGCTGCCCTCAGAGGCAGAGGATTTTTACAGCACGGAAAAAGACCCTTCAGCCCATCGTATCCGTGCCGACCATCCATCACCTATCTCTTTTAATCCCATTTCCCAGCACTCGGTCCGTAGCCTTGTCTGCTGGGGCATTTCAAGTGCTCATCTAAATACTTCTTAAATGTTGTGAGGGTTCCCGCCTCTACCACACTCTCAGGCAGCGAGTTCCAGATTCCCCACCACCCTCTGCGTGAAAGAATGTTTCCTCAAATCCCCCCTAAATCTCCAGCCCCATACCTTAAATTGATGTCACCTCGTTATTGACCCCTCGGCTAAGGGGAAAAGCTTCTTCCTATTCCACTCTATCTGTGTCCCTCATCATTTTGTACACCTCAATCAGGCCCCCCCTCAGCCTTCTCTGCTCCAGGGAAAATAACCGCAGCCTAACCAGCCTCTCTTCACAGCTGAAACGCTCCAGCCCTGGTGAATCTCCTCTGCACCCTCTCCAGTGTCTGTGTATCCTTCCGATAGTGCGGGGACCAGAACTGTACACAGTGCCCCAGCTGTGGCCAAAACAGCATTTCACACAGCTCCATCATATCCTCCTGCTCTTATATTCTATATCTCAGTTAATAAAGGCAAGCATCGCATGGGCCTCCTTAAGCACCTCATCTACCTGTCCTGCTGTCTTCAGGGAACATGCACATCAAGGTCTTCCTAATCCTCTTTACTTCCTAGGGTCCGACTGTTCACTGTATAATTCCATTACCTGGTTAGTCCTCCCAAAATTCATCATCTCGCACTTTTCAGAGTTAAATTCCATTTGCCACTGTGCTGCCCATCTGACCAACCCGTCTATATCATCCTGAAATCTAAGGCTTTCCTCCTCTCCCTGTGGCACACCACCAATTCTTGTGTCATCTGCAAACCTATTGAACGTACCTCATAACTCCATGCCCAGGTCGAAGTCATGGATTTGGAAGGTGCTGTTGAAGGAACCTTGGTGAGTTGCTGCAATGTGAAGGCTGTGGGGATGCGTTAGGTTGTTTGTACTGAAGGCCCGACAGAGATTCCTATAGTGCAGGAGGAGGCCATTCAGCCCATCATTTCTGTGTTTCTTCTTTGAACGGGCTATCCAGTTACCCATTCTTTCCCTTTAGCCCTGCAAACATTTCCTGTTCTCACACAGATCTAGTTAAAACTTGAAAGTTAGCAAGGAATTGTTCTTTCAGGCAGTACGTTCCAGAAAGGTCAGCCAACTGTGATTAAGTGTATTCCTGGAGGTTCCATTAATGATTTGCCTCCGCACGCCAGCCAGAATTCGGCCAACACGACCATCCTTGTGAAGCACGGCCTTCCCCCGCCAATTGGAAAGCAACAAATCTCATTATCCGATTGGATGAAGCTTGATTGTCGGCCAGTCTTATTTTTCTCCATTTTCGATATGTTTTACATCTGGCCAACAGAAATGTTCAAAGAAGGTTAAAGACAATAATTTTCAATGTGTCGATGATTTACCTCCAGGGTCGCACACAGCAGCGTCCTGGAGATCGACCTCGAATACCTGGAGACCCCAGGCCAGTTCTGGAGGGTTCATAAGGGCCGCACGGTAGCATTGTGGATAGCACAATTGCCTCACAGCTCCAGGGCCCCAGGTTCGATTCCCGGCTTGGGTCACTGTCTGTGCGGAGTCTGCACGTCCTCCCCGTGTCTGCGTGGGTTTCCTCCGGGTGCTCCGGTTTCCTCCCACTGTCCAAAGATGTGCAGGTTAGGTGGATTGGCCGTGATAAATTGCCCTTAGTGTCCAACATTGCCCTAAGTGTTGGGTGGGGTTGCTGGGTTGTGGGGATAGGATGGCGGTGTGGACTTTGGATAGGGTGCTCTTTCCGGGAGCCGGTGCAGACTCAATGGGTCTAATGGCCTCCTTCTGCACTGTAAATTCTATGATTCAAATTCTATGATAACTCTACGTCTAGACATTAACAATGTGTTGAACAAAGAAACATCTCCTTGTCTCCGCCCTAGGTTGTTAAAGGAAGCACAGCAGAAGAGGCAGGCCTGAAAGAGAATGATATAGTAATGGAAGTGAATGGCATCAACGTGGAGGCAGATACACACGAAGAACTGGTGGAGAAAATAAAGAGCAGCGGGGTCAAGCTGAGCCTGCTGGTGATTGGGAAGGAAGACTATCATCACTTCAAAGCAACAAACACCCCTACCTCCCCAACAGAAATCCCCGAGCCAACACCTCAGGCAGTTTCCAATCCCGAGAGTATCAAAGAGGAGAGCACGCCTGAGGAGCAAGTAGCTCAGGAAGCAGTAGCTGCCAGCCCTCCCCAGGAAAGAAGAGAGCAGGTAAATCACTCAACTATACCAACGAGTTGCATTTATATAGCACCTTTAACATAGTAGATCCTCTCAGGGCATCGCATTGGAGCATAAGTAAACAAAATTTTAAGTATCAAAAAGTTGGGTCAAAGAGGTGGGCTTTAAGAAGCCTCAGAAAGGGTGAGAGAGAGCGAGGGAGGGGTCGTAACAGCTGACGGCACAGCACCAAGATGAAGAAAATCGGGCTGGATTGGAGGAACATAGTGACGAAGTATTGCAGAATATTTACAGCATTGATTGTATCCACACTATTCACCTCAACAACTCCCTGTGTTAGTGAGTTCCACTTTCTCACCACTCTCTGACGAAAGAGGTTTTTCCTGACTTCCCCATTGCAGTTGTTAGTGAAGATCATGAGTTTAAGTCCCACTCCCGGACACGTGCACACATAATCTATGCTGACACTCCATTGCATACAGAACAAGTGCTGCACTGTTGGTGAGGGAGAGCAACACTGTCAGAGGGTCAGTACTGAGGGAGAGCTGCACTGTCAGAGGGTCAGTACTGAGGGAGTGCTGCACTGTCAGAGGATTAGTACTGAGGGAGTGCTGCACTGTCAGAGGGTCATTGCTGAGGGAGTGCTGCACTGTCAGAGGGTCAGTACTGAGGGAGTGCTGCACTGTCAGAGGGTCAGTACTCAGGGAGTGTTGCACAGTCAGAGGGTCAGTACTGAGGGAATGCTGCACTGTCAGAAGATCAGTCCTGAGGGAGTGCTGCACTGTCAGAGGGTCAGTACTGAGGGAATGCTGCACTGTCAGAAGATCAGTACTGAGGGAGTGCTGCACTGTCAGACGGTCAGTACTGAGGGAGTGCTGCACTGTCAGAGGGTCATTGCTGAGTGAGTGCTGCACTGTCAGAGGGTCAGTACTGAGGGAGTGCTGCACTGTCAGAGGGTCAGTACTGAGGGAGTGCTGCACTGTCAGAGGGTCAGTACTGAGGGAGTATTGCACTGTCAGAGGGTCAGTACTGAGGGAATGTTGCACTGTCAGAGGATTAGTACTGAGGGAGTGCTGCACTGTCAGAGGATTAGTACTGAGGGACTGCTGCACTGTCAGTGGGTCAGTACTGAGGGAGCGCTGCACTGTCAGAGGGTCAGTACTGAGGGAGTGCTGCACTGTCAGAGGGTCAGTGCTGAGGGAGCACCGCACTGTCAAAGGGTCAGTATTGAGGGAGCGCTGCACTGTCAGAGGGTCAGTGCTGAGGGAGTGCTGCACTGTCAGAGGGTCAGTACTGAGGGAGTGCTGCACTGTCAGAGGGTCTACTGAGGGAGTGCTGCACTGTCAGAGGGTCAGTACTGAGGGAGTGTTGCACTGTCAGACGGTCAGTACTGAGGGAGAGCTGCACTGTCAGAGGGTCATTGCTGAGTGAGTGCTGCACTGTCAGAGGGTCAGTACTGAGGGAGTGCTGCACTGTCAGAGGGTCAGTACTGAGGGAGTGTTGCACTGTCAGAGGGTCAGTACTGAGGGAATGCTGCACTGTCTGAGGATTAGTACTGAGGGAGCGCTGCACTGTCAGAGGGTCAGTACTGAGGGAGTGCTGCACTGTCAGGGGGTCAGTACTGAGGGAGTGAGTACTGACAGGGTCAGCACTGAGGGAGTGCTGCACTGTCAGAGAGTCAGTACTGAGGGAGTGCTGCACTGTCAGAGGATCAGTACTGAGGGAGTGCTGCACTGTCAGAGGGTCAGTACTGAGGGAGCGCTGCACTGTCAGAGGGTCAGTGCTGAGGGAGCACCGCACTGTCAGAGGGTCAGTATTGAGGGAGTGCTGCACTGTCAGAGGGTCAGTACTGAGGGAGCGCTGCACTGTCAGAGGGTCAGTACTGAGGGAGTGCCGCACTGTCAGAGAGTCAGTACTGAGGGAGTGCTGCACTGTCAGAGAGTCAGTACTGAGGGAGTGCTGCACTGTCAGAGGATCAGTGCTGAGGGAGCACCGCACTGTCAGAGGGTCAGTATTGAGGGAGTGCTGCACTGTCAGAGGGTCAGTACTGAGGGAGTGCTGCACTGTCAGAGGTCAGTACTGAGGGAATGCTGCACTGTCAGAGGATCAGTACTGAGGGAGTGCTGCACTGTCAGAGGGTCAGTACTGAGGGAGTGTTGCACTGTCAGAGGGTCAGTACTGAGGGAATGCTGCACTGTCAGAGGATTAGTTCTGAGGGAGTGCTGCACTGTCAGTGGGTCAATACTGAGGGAGCGCTGCACTGTCAGAGGGTCAGTACTGAGGGAGAGCTGCACGGTCAGAGGGTCAGTACTGAGGGAGCGCTGCACTGTCAGAGGGTCAGTGCTGAGGGAGTGCTGCACTGTCAGAGGGTCAGTACTGAGGGAGTGCTGCACTGTCAGAGGGTCAGTACTGAGGGAGTGCCGCACTGTCTGAGGGTCATTGCTGAGGGAGTGCAGCACTGTCAGAGGGTCAGTACTGAGGGAGTGCTGCACTGTCAGAGGGTCAGTACTGAGGGAGTGCTGCACTGTCAGAGGGTCAGTACTGAGGTTGTGTTGCACTGTCAGAGGGTCAGTACTGAGGGAATGCTGCACTGTCTGAGGATTAGTACTGAGGGAGCGCTGCACTGTCAGAGGGTCAGTACTGAGGGAGTGCTGCACTGTCAGAGGGTCAGTACTGAGGGAGTGAGTACTGACAGGGTCAGCACTGAGGGAGTGCTGCACTGTCAGAGAGTCAGTACTGAGGGAGTGCTGCACTGTCAGAGGATCAGTACTGAGGGAGTGCTGCACTGTCAGAGGGTCTACTGAGGGAGTGCTGCACTGTCAGAGGGTCAGTACTGAGGGAGTGTTGCACTGTCAGACGGTCAGTACTGAGGGAGAGCTGCACTGTCAGAGGGTCATTGCTGAGTGAGTGCTGCACTGTCAGAGGGTCAGTACTGAGGGAGTGCTGCACTGTCAGAGGGTCAGTGCTGAGGGAGCACCGCACTGTCAGAGGGTCAGTATTGAGGGAGTGAGTACTGACAGGGTCAGCACTGAGGGAGTGCTGCACTGTCAAAGAGTCAGTACTGAGGGAGTGCTGCACTGTCAGAGGATCAGTACTGAGGGAGTGCTGCACTGTCAGAGGGTCAGTACTGAGGGAGCGCTGCACTGTCAGAGGGTCAGTGCTGAGGGAGCACCGCACTGTCAGAGGGTCAGTATTGAGGGAGTGCTGCACTGTCAGAGGGTCAGTACTGAGGGAGCGCTGCACTGTCAGAGGGTCAGTACTGAGGGAGTGCTGCACTGTCAGAGAGTCAGTACTGAGGGAGTGCTGCACTGTCAGAGAGTCAGTACTGAGGGAGTGCTGCACTGTCAGAGGGTCAGTGCTGAGGGAGCACCGCACTGTCAGAGGGTCAGTATTGAGGGAGTGCTGCACTGTCAGAGGGTCAGTACTGAGGGAGTGCTGCACTGTCAGAGGTCAGTACTGAGGGAATGCTGCACTGTCAGAGGATCAGTACTGAGGGAGTGCTGCACTGTCAGAGGGTCAGTACTGAGGGAGTGTTGCACTGTCAGAGGGTCAGTACTGAGGGAATGCTGCACTGTCAGAGGATTAGTTCTGAGGGAGTGCTGCACTGTCAGTGGGTCAATACTGAGGGAGCGCTGCACTGTCAGAGGGTCAGTACTGAGGGAGAGCTGCACGGTCAGAGGGTCAGTACTGAGGGAGCGCTGCACTGTCAGAGGGTCAGTGCTGAGGGAGCGCTGCACTGTCAGAGGGTCAGTACTGAGGGAGTGCTGCACTGTCAGAGGGTCAGTACTGAGGGAGTGCCGCACTGTCTGAGGGTCATTGCTGAGGGAGTGCAGCACTGTCAGAGGGTCAGTACTGAGGGAGTGCTGCACTGTCAGAGGGTCAGTACTCAGGGAGTGTTGCACTGTCAGAGGGTCTGTACTGAGGGAGTGCTGCACTGTCAGAGGATCAGTACTGAGGGAGTGCTGCACTGTCAGAGGATCAGTACTGAGGGAGTGCTGCACTGTCAGAGGGTCAGTACTGAGGGAGTGCTGCACTGTCAGTGGGTCAGTACTGAGGGAGTGCTGCACTGTCAGAGGGTCAGTCCTGAAGGAGTGCCGCACTGTCAGAGGGTCAGTACTGAGGGAGTGCCGCACTGTCAGAGGGTCAGTACTGAGGAAGTGCTGCACTGTCAGAGGGTCAGTACTGAGGGAGTGCCGCACTGTCAGAGGGTCAGTACTGAGGGAGTGCCGCACTGTCAGAGGTGTCACCTTTTGGCTGAGAGGTGAAAACAAGGCCCAATCTGTCCGCTAATGTTGGTGTAAAACATTCTCTAGCATTTGTTCAAGAATGAGGAACACAGTTCTTCCCCATGTTCTTGCTGTGAATCAAGTACAGCTGTCTGAGTTCTGATATCCCCAGCAAGCGTAAATCTTCCTTTTGAATTTATTGCTGGATTAAAAGTTCAACTTTAAGAAATTCTGAATCTCAGAAGAGCTTAATTAGCTGGGCTAACTAACGATTGGGCCTGAAGATAAAATGCCTTCTCTACCAGGGGATTTTAAACTAAACAAAATAATCTCAGGAAGATATATACACTGTTGTTATAACAAATCTGCTATTCCTATAAGAAAATTCTCAGAATATCCTATAATTAAGAATTCCAGAAACTCTACATTATTTGTGAGGTTACAGACTGAGATTGTAACCTTTTTAATGGTTACTACATAATAATTTATTATAAATTTAAATCTTGGGTTACATATTAATAGTTTTGAACACTACAAGGTAAACTAAAAGTACTAAATCCAAATCCATATTAGGTGATAAAATTCTCAGGATATACAAACATTTAACTTTTTTTATGCTTCCAGTCCAAAGTATAAAGCATAGCTTTTGCTTTTGTTCATGGGAATATCTAACAGACCTCAATCCTATAACTGCGGAGATTTTACTTCCTCGTGGATTTCAAAGTTTACATAAATTTCTGATATCGAGAGAATCTGCTGCCTTTTCGAAGTTTATATGTGTTTCAATTCTGAGAGTGTGAAAATATGCTTGAGAATCAAAGCAACATGCTCCTGTCAAAATAACTCCTTGTTAGCAGCCTGTTTTTCTTGTCTGGAATGCCTCTTTTTTTGACTCTTTATCTGTATCTGTGAAGGCAACGCGTGTTTCTCACGGAAGACTTTTAGTTGTATTCTATTTGAATTGAATTTTAACCCTTTTATAGACTATATAGGGGCTGCACAGTGGCACAGAGGTTAGCATTGCTGCCTCACAGCTCCAGGGTCCCAGGTTCTATTCCCGGCTTGGGTCAGTCTGTGCGGAGTCTGCACGTTCGCCCCGTGTCTGCGTGGGTTTCCTCCGGGTGCTCCGGTTGCGGGGATAGGGTTGAGGCATGGGCTAGGGTGCCCTTTGCAAGGGCCAGTGCAAACTCAATGGGCCGAATTGCCTCCTTCTGCACACAAATTCTATGATTCTCTTTTGATTCCTTGACACAGAGCTATTGAATCTCCACCCGTTACCCCCCCTCCCCCCGACAAGATCCTCTGCAGTTGTCATGAACAGTCAGTGCGCCTTTTAGTGTCTTGTTTGCTACTACACTGAAATATACCAATTTGTTCCTTATTGATGAGAAAATGCCAATTATATATTTGCAAGGCTGGGAATAAAACCAAAACATCTTTATTATATAGAATTTACAGGAAGAGCTAATTGTGACCATTTAGTCTATGTTGGTGTTTCAGGTCCACATGAGCTTCCTCTGTCCCTCTTCATCACATCCCAAAAATATATCCTCTATCCATTTCTCCCTCTTGAACGGTTGTCGAGCTGACAAGGTTAAAGACCGGGATGGGTGAGGCCATGGCGTTAGTTGAATATGAACGTGACATTTTGAAGTGTCACTGGACTGGATGACAATGTTGGTCATTGAGCAACAAGGATATGTGAGTTTGTGGGACTTGGTACTACTAGTTGGATATTTGAATTAAAATCCTTTTTTACTTTCTAGGTCAAGTCATCCTCCTCATCGTCCGCTGATGAGGGCACAGATGATGATACACAATTGTAACAAGATCATCGAGGAGCAACATAGTCACCTTCTCAGCAACCTTTAATAACTGGAAGAATCTACAAAAGTGTATGGCTCAAATTCGTCTTTGCTAATCAAACCTTGTTTCTCATTCAAGCAAAATTCTGACACAGAAATGTGTTAAAGTAATGATAGTTAATTATTATTCATTAGCTATAAAATTCAATCATCAAATCTTACAGCATCAGAGGGTGCTTCTCAGCTCAATGTGCTTGTCCCAGCTGTTTCTCTGACCCTTTCCCCGTCGATTTTCCCCGTTTCCAGTGTTTATTCAATTTCCTTCTGAAAGTTCCTGTTGAAGCTGCCTCCACCGCCTAGTCAGGCAGCGCCTTCCATCACAGCATCTCACTTTGTAAAAGTTTATATAATTTCACCTTTGCTTCTTTTGCCAATCACCTTAAATTTGTGTCGCTCTGGTTACCGACTGACCTGTCAGTGGGTTTAATTTCCCATTAACCTTTTCTGCTCTACAGAGTGAATGAAGTGAACCGAAGCTCGTAGCTGTGAAACTTTGCAAGAAAATGTTATTTAATGTGGGCATGACCACTGATGTAAAGTTTATTGTCGGTGAATGCGCTTGAATGATAGACACAAAGGGCTGAATGGCCTCCTTTGCTGTAACCATTCTGACTCGATGTATTATCTGCATTACCCCCATGTTGCAGAGCTCCTCATGATAGGACTGTTACTTGGAATATTAAGTTTAGAGGTCACTTCCGATTCCTAGCCTGCTGAACAAAAAAATAACCCCACTCCACTACCCCCTACTTTCCTCAACCCATTGCCTGGGCGATGAAAGAAATGTTTGTCAAGTTTGGAGAAACTCTGGGAAGCTCCCCACCAATCCCATTCATCAATGCTCAAGGGGTTCAATGGGGCAATTTTCACCAGATGGAGAGTTTAGGATCTGGGGTCACCGTCTCAGACTAAAGGGTTTAGGACCAGGCTGAGGAGAAATTTTTTTTCAATGGGAGGGCTGTGAATTTTGGCGATTCTCTACTCCAGAGAGTTGACTGTTCTGTCATTGAGTATATTCAATATTGTGTTGAATAGATTTTGGGCACCAAGAGAATAAGGAGATATGGGGAGCAGCTAGGGAAGTGGAGTTGATATTGCAGATGTGCCATTCAGCGGGATTCTCCATCGGCGGGATCCTCTGGTCTGCAGCCATGGGTTTCCCGAGGGGATGAGATGGCCACAACGGGGAACCCCATTGACTGGCTGCGAGAACGGAGAATCCCGCCCGTGATCTCTCAGAACGGGCAGAACATGTTTGACAGGCCTACTCCTGATACTTCCCATTTCCTTGTTAATTGAGCCAAGGTCTGTTCAATTCCTGCAACTCATCCGTCTCTCCTGCTTTCCAACTACCACAAAATAACTTGTATTTATCTAGCACCTTTAACCATTTAAAGGAAGTCCCGAAGAACTTCAAGAGTCAAAAACTCATCAATTTCAATTCTGCATGTCGGTGCTTCCAAATGACCCACCATCTCAGCACCTTTATTCTGATTTTGCTTGCTATCCATTTCACGTTTTCACAGTAACTTCATTGCATTGTTAATGTAAGCCTACTTGTGACACTAATAAAGATTATTATTGTTTGCTGAAAGGATTGGAAAGAAAATGAGAAATTCTCGATTCGCTAGCGCCCGATTCATATTCCTGCCCAGGGTCACTTATTGGTGGCAAATCAATAAGTCAGACTACATTGCGATCACAGATATTTCAGTTTATTAATAGCATCTTCAACATTGTACATTTCTATAACACCCTTAATTTAGTAAACGGCCCAAGATTCTTCACAATAGTGTTCGCAATCACCAGTGTTACCAGTGAGCCACAAAAAGAACATATTAGGACAATTTTTACAGATGCACCATAGAAAGCAGTCTATCTGGCTGGCAACTGTTCGGCCCAAGACCGTAAGAAACTACAGAAAGTCGTGAACACAGCCCAGTCCATCACACAAGCTGCCTCTGTCTGCATCTCACGCTGTTTGGGAAAGCAGGCAGAATAATCAAAGACCCATCCCACCCGGCTTATTCACTCTTCCAACTTCTTCCATCGGGCAGGAGATACAGAAGTCTGAGAACACACACGAACAGATTCAAAAACAGCTTCTTCCCCGCTGTTACCAGACTCCTGAATGACCCTTGTATGGACTGATCTGATCTCTTCAAACACCTTTGTTACTGAGTAGTACTGCACTCCTATGTGTTTCACCTGATGTCTGTGTCTATGTATTTACATTGTGTATTTATGTATGTCCTGTTTTTCATGTTATTGGAATGATGTGTCTGGCTATACGCAGAACAACTTTTCACTGTACCTCAGTACAGAATAAATCCAATCCAATCCAATGCAAAGAGTGTCATCAGGGTTTGCAAATTGCAGCTATGAGGAGAGATTGGATAGGCTGGGTTGTTTTCCTTAGAACAAAGGAGACTAAGAGAGCGAAGTGTACAAAATTATGAGGGGCCTAGACATAATAGACTGGAAAGACAAGTTTCCCCAGCTGAGGATTCAATTACCAGGGAGCATAGATTTAAGATGATTGGTAGAAGGATTAGAGGGAACATGAGGGGAAACCTTTTCATCAAGTGATTGGAGTCTGAAACGCTCAACTTATCCGGCGCTGAAGTGCTGTAACCTGCAAGTCTAGGGTCAGTGACGGAAAATGGGATTAAAACGAGCGGTTAGTTTCTTTTTTGATTGGCGCAGGCACAATGGACTGAAAAGGCCTCTTTCTGCACCGTAACATTTCCGTGGTTCTAGGTGTCCAAAAACCTCATCAACATCTCCTCCAACAGGGGAAAATGAAAATTGGGTTTAAAGGAGGATGGGTGCCAATCTAGGAGCAAATTAACCCCCAGTAAACATTTCACCCAATTCATCCCCCTGTCTTTCAAATGAGATGTCAAAGAGGCCCCAACAGCCCACACAGGTGGATATAAGAGATCCTATGGTGGTAAAGACCAGGGGAGTTGACCTGATGTTGTTGCTAACTTTTGGTTGGTTCAATTTGCTCTGTTTTATAACCTTTGCTCTCGAGTTGCCAGGTATCTTTATGATACCGCCACGAGGTTCAAGTTCAAGTAATGATCAATAACTCAATACACCAATTAGTAAGATTCAAATCAAAGCACATTTATTATACACAGTAATTGCTACTCATGCATAAATTCTACTTCTAAGCTACTTCTACAACTAACAGGCCTATACTTAACTTCGGACTGGCCCACCAGGTCAGGGGAACAAATGGCCTTTCGTTCGGGTTCTGAGTCTGCGGGATTCAAAGTTGGTATGGGCTGGTAGCTAGGAGCGCCTATCTCGTAGCGAGCGTTGACTTAAGACTTACGGGCGCTTGGCAGCAGTTGAACCAGTCACTGACAAGGGTTGGTTCGCATTGCTGAGTGACCCGGTCAAGAAAGACGATTTGAACTTGGGGGCTTAACTTTATAGTCCCATGGGGCTTCCCACCTTTCGGGGCGGACCCTGTACCTGATTCCAAGTGATTGGACTTCGTCAGGGATCAGAGACAGGTCGAGGGGAGGTACAGATCAGTCACCATCAGACCACTCGACTAGCTGAACGGGTGTCTCCTGTTCCTTCGAACATAGTAGAGGAAAACGTGATCCAGTTACTTTATAAATAGTGCCTTGAGAATCAAGATTTGTTTTGTTATTCTATGGGATGTGGGCGCCAATGGTGAGGCCAATTGGTTGCCCTTCAATTGAGTGGCTTGCTAAGGCCATTTAAGAGGGTTGTTAGGACATCGCTGTGGGCCTGGAGTCACATGTAGGCCAGACCAGGTAAGCATGGCAAATTTCCTTCCCTGAAGGGCATTAGTGAACCAGGTGGGTTTTTACAACAATTGATGATAGTTTTCACCATTACGGAGATGTACATTACAGGATGGTCAGTAACTAGAGGATGCAGATTTAAAATCATTGGCAGAGAAATTAGCAGGGGATTGAGGGGAATATTCTTTACGTAACAAGTTTTGATCTGGAATGCAATGCCTGAAAGAGGTGTTGTTGACAATTCAACTGTAACTTTCAAAACGGAATTGGAAAAGGACATGAAAAGGAAAAAAAACAATGCAGGGCTGTGGGAAGGAGGAGGAAAGGGACTAACAGGGACGAACTAACCAGACAGGATGGGCCAAATGGCCATTTTCTGTGCTGTATGATTCTCCGATTATATTATAACCTTTGCTCAAAATTAGAGATTCCATGTTCTTATCCAACACAATGAGGTTAAACTTTGAGAAGTTCACAGCACACTTACAGTGTAATATAATATTCATGGAAAACCACAAGTGCTGGAAATGCACTGCAGACCCGTGGAATCTATAAAGCGAGAAGGCAACTTAATATTCCTGGGATCATCCGTTTGGATGCAAAGGACAAACACCCACCAGTCTGCTCGTGGAGACATGTGGATCTGATGAACGTTTCCATATTTTTGTGTTTCCATTTTAAACTTGCAGTATTTGTTGATATTAATGCTTTGTTTTCTAATTGGTTGAGCAAGATTAATAAACGCGGCATTCCTACTATAGACAGCTGCTTGAGCAACACATCTGGCATACTGACTTCGTAGCTGTTCTCAAGACCCACCAGCTCATGAGCCCAGCTAAAGTAGTGAAAAGCATTTTGTTGAATCAAGATAGAGTGAGTTCACTCAGTTGCAAATTTATTTCATTCTATCATCAAGGTTCAGGGCAACCTTTGGTCCATCATAGTCTATGTATACTTCAGTTTATAACTGCGTGCGTGTGCAGACGCACGTGTGTTGGGGTGTGTGCGTGTGCCAGCTTTTGCGTTGTGTGTGTTCAGATGAGACAATGGAAATGATCAATGAACATTGATGACAGTTTACTATGTACTGCATTAAAAGTTAATATTCCAGCCGTATCCGTTCTTTTGAGTGTCACATCCTCATTCAACGATGAATACTGTAGGGTGGTCGATCTGGAAATGGCTGCCGATACGTTATTTTCATTTGGTAATTTAATACTCAAAATGCAAGATGATATAATAAAGTTGGATGTACATATACAACAACTTGTATTCATATCGTGTTTGTAATGTAATCAAGTGTCCCAACATGTTTCACAAGAGCATTTTAAAAGAAAACTTGACAGTGACCAAAAGCTTGGCCGTAGAGGTAGGTTTTACAGAGTGACTTCAAGTTGAAAAGTGAGGTGGAGAGGCAGAGAGAGAGTTAGGGCAGACATTTCAGAGCTTAGAGCTCAGGTAACCAAGGCAGGGCTGCTAAACGTGACGCAATTAAAATCAGGGATGGGCAATAAGTAGAATTGGAGGAGCAGAGAGACCCTGGAGGATTGAAGAATATTAGGAGATAGGGAGGGGCAAGGCCTTGGAGGGGTTTAAAACAAGAATGAGAATTTTAAAATGGGAGTGTGGTTTACCCTGGATCCAATGCAGGTCAGTAAGTACAAGGGTGATGGATGAACAGGACTTTCACGAGAGTCAGGACACAACAGCAAAGTTTAGAGGACCTCAAGTTTACACACAAAATAAGGCACAAAGTAGAGATTTAAAACAAAATCTGAGAGATCGGCAGTTCACAGTGAATGCGGACAGAAACTATTTAAGTTCATTGCACAGGAATAGCATGAGATGCTGGGAATGTACAGAAACCCGAGGAAGCCGCTTAAAAGGTCATTCAGAATATTAAAGCTTTGTCGTTACAACTTTGTTGTTGAATTCAATATCTGCTGAAGCTCATATTAAACATCCATGAATTCTACACGTAATTTTCTTTGCATAAATAATATTTAATTTATTGGACCCTTTAAGTTTTTTGGGAAAAACACAGAAGCACCATCACAACAGAAACACTGGTCAGAGTAATAAAGAACCTGGAGAGATCAGACACTATGGAAGAGGACCCTTTTAGATCGTGCAAACAATCCAGACACGCTTGAGGTAGACTCAGATGAAATACAATGCACATAGAGAAGGTGCTTCCACTTAGTATGTACGTTGCTTGTGTGAGAACAATCAGAAGGTCATCATCGACACAACTTCATTTACTGGAAAAAGCTTAGGCATTCCCTGGATGATACATTCCAGATATCAGAAGCTCAAGAGGCTACCCAGAGAAGCGGCAGTGTCGCTGGGATCTCCACTTCAGCAACTATCCATTGCAAGATCAGCGGTGGCAAACTGTGTCTCATTAAAATTCACCTTCCTGTTCGCTCCAGGGGGAAAAAAATTCAGAAACTTTTTTTTACAGAGTGGGAACTCAACCAAATTCCTACGCAAAGTTCCTAAGGCTTTGAGATTACCTGCTGGTGGGAGTTAAGGGTTAATTTTTATAAATGCACACTCTCAGACAGCGGCCTTGCTGGAGACACACACTGGGGAACTACAGAACTTCCCACAGCTTTTCAGTTGGAAAATTTATCCCTTAACAAAGGTTTGTTTCAAACAGTAATTACAAAAACAAAACTTGAACATCAAACAGCTGCTTTAAAAAAACGACTTACTGTGTGATTTCAATCTTTGCAATTCAAAAATATTTGTAAACTTTAGCAATGATTTCGCCTCTGATACCTATCCAAACAAAGTCTTTTATAAGTAAAATTTTTCATATCCTTTACATCAAACCACCAACCATTCAGGTTTTGTAATCTTCAAGCAGGACTGACTGTCTTGCACACTGTCCTTTCTCAATATGCAAGTGGTGGATTTTGACAGAAGGTTATGATCCAGTGGTTTACAAAGTGGATGTGAACACAGAAGCGGAGTTGCCCCAATCGGCAGTGGTTTCAAAAGCTCATGTGCTTTTCAGGGGCTTGTTTGTGTGCCAGGTAAAGGAAGACAATACTGGACAGCGCGCTGACTAGGAAGATGACGTCGAACCAGCGGTGGTAGAAGTTAAACTGCAACTCCCCCAGGACCTCAGTGACAATGGTGCGATATTCAAGGGGCATGCTCATTCTCATCAGTAACACCGACGACACAAAATACATCCCCTGTGCCAAGAAACAGGACAAGAGGGTAAACATGTGAGCATCCTGCACATCAGAATAAATGTTAACATTTTTAATGCTACTGTGAATTTGGATCAGGATTGAGGTTTGAAGCCGTGGGATATCTGACCAGATGGAAATCTGTTCCCATTTTAAAATCATTACCATTTGTCTTTATCATTATTTTCCATTAATGTTCCTCTACGAAATGTTTAATTTATAACGCCAACTGCCTCAAGTTGTCACTCTGCATTTACACCCCGCTAGTGCTGGGAGCAGTGCAATGCCTCCACTGGGAAGAGGACGCAATTGCAGTGTGACATGTTTACACAGACAATCACCATTATAAACTGTGGGAATTTATGAGAGCTATTTGCAAAAAGTGAACACATATTTCAACTGCTAACGTGGATAAAGCTCAATTTTGGGAACTGAACATTAAATAGAATGGCAAGAATATATGCAAGACAACTGATACACACAAAGGTCACAACTTGGTTCCCCTCCCTTAAAGAACAGAAGAAATAGGAGCAGGAGGAAGTCTTTTGGCTCCCTCGGGTCTGCTCTGCTGTTCAATAAAACCATGGCTGATCTGATTGGTCTGATCTTGGCCTTGATTGCACTTTCTTGCTGGGCTCCAAAACTCAAGGTGTGGCCTCGCCAAGGCCCTGTATAACTGCAGCAAGACATCCCTACTCCTATACTCAAATCCTCTCGCTATGAAGGCCAGCATGCGGCAGCATGGTGGCGCAGTGGTTAGCACCGCTGCCTCACGGCGCCGAGGTCCCAGGTTTGATCCCGGCTCTGGGTCACTGTCTGTGTGGAGTTTGCACATTCTCCCCGTGTCTGCGTGGGTTTCACCCCACAACCCAAAAATGTGCAGGGTAGGTGGGTTGGCCACGCTAAATTGTCCATAATTGGAAAAAATGAATTGGGTACTCTAAATTTATTAGGGGCTGTTTAGCACAGGGCTAAATTGCTGGCTTTGAAAGCAGACCAAGGCAGGCCAGCAGCACGGTTCAATTCCCGTAACAGCCTCCCCGAACAGGCGCCGGAATGTGGTGACTAGGGGCGTTTCACAGTAACTTCATTGAAGCCTACTTATGACAATAAGCAATTTTCATTTTTTTTCCCATTTCATTAGCTTTCCTCACCACCTGCTGTACCCGCACGCCAACCTTCAGCGACTGTTCCACCATCACACCCAGGTCTCGTTACACTTCCCCTTTTCCTAAACTGCCACCATTCAGATAATCTGCCTTCCTGTTTTTGCCACCAAAGTGGATAACCTCACATTTACCCACATTATATTACCTTGAGTATTGTGGCAGTTTTGGTCTCCTAGTTTGAGCAAGGACATTCTTGCTATTGAGGGTGTCCAGCGAAGGTTCACCAGACTAATTCCCGGGATGGCAGCACTGACTTTTGAAGAAAGACTGGATCGACTGGGCTTGTACTCACTGGACTTTAGAAGAATGAGAGGGGGACTCATTAAACATCTAAAATCCTGATGGGACTGGACAGGCTGGACGCTGGAAGAATGTTCCCGATGTTGGGGACGTCCAGAACTAGGGGTCACAGCCGAAGAATAAGGGGTCAGCCATTCAGGACTGAGATGAGGAAGAACGTATTCTCTCGGAGAGTTGTGAACTTGTGGAATTCTCTCCCACAGAAAGCTGTTGGGGTCAGTTTGTTGGATATATTCAACAGGGAGCTGAGCGTGGTCCTTGCGGCTAAAGGGATCAAGGGGTACGGAGAGAAAGCGGGAGTGGAATGATCAGCCATGATCAAATTGAATGGTGGTGCAGGTTCGAAGGGCTTGATGTTTCTATGTCCAAGTCACCCTGAAGCCTATTTGCACCCTCTTCACAGCACACTCTGCCACCTAGCTTAGTGTCATCTGCAAATTTGGAGATATTGCATGCAATTCCTTCAGCCAAATCATTGATGTATACTGTGAACAACTGGGGTCCCAGCACTGAACCCTGCGGTACCCCACTAGTCACTGCCTGCCACTCTGAAAAGGACCCGTTTATTCCCATTCTCTGCTTCCTGTCTGCCAACCAGTTCTCTATCCCCGTCAATACATTACCCCCAATACCATGAGCTTTAATTTTGCTCACTAATCTCTTGTGTGGGACCTTGTCAAAAGCGTTTTGAAAGTCCAGATACACAACATCCACTAGTTTACCCTTGTCCACATTACTGGTCACATCCTCAAAAAATTCCAGAAGATTTGTCAAGCATGATCTGCCCTGATACTTAAATGTTCCAAACTAGTAAAAATTTCTCACTCTAGAATTTACGGTGCTGAAGGGGGCCATTCGGCCCATCAGGTCTGCACCAGCCATTGGAAAGAGCACCCTACTCAAGCCCACGCCTCCACCCTATCCCCGTAACCCAGTAACCCCACTTTGGACACGAAGGGTAATTTATCATGGCCGATCCACCTAACCTGCACACCTTTGGACTGTGGATGGAAACCGGAGCACCCGGAGGAAACCCACACAGACACGGGGAGAACGTGCAAACCACACAGACAGTGAACCAAGCTGGGAATCGAACCGGAGACCCTGGAGTTGTGAAGCAACTGTGCTAACCACTATGCTACCGTGCCGCCCTCAATTGAGAAGAGTTTTGTTCTAGGAACTGGGTTTGCGATTGTCCAAACTCATTTCAAACAGGGCTCCTGTAGCCAGCGGGCAGAATAAATATTTGTCCGCTTAACTGGAGTTGCCTGTAAATCACTAACCAGCCACGCCACTTTATCAATGCTGTTATTACTTACCATAATCTGTGCAAGGACCAGTACTATAACATTAGATGATTTATTGCTGGAGATTGCATAAAAGAACTAGGAGACAAACAAAATAAAACAGTTAAAACAGGTCAAAGGTATATCGACCACAACAATACCAGGGATGAGGCTATGGGAAAACAAGAGAAACAGCGATTGCTCTCCTTTTGTTTCCATCTTTTCTTTCTTTACTACAACCATTACCACTCCTTTTAGCTTTTGTACCATGAAACCGTTTGTCACTTCATAGAGTACATAGAACATACAGTGAAGAAGGAGGCCATTTAGCCCATTGAGTCTGCACCGACCCACTGAAGCCCTCCCTTCCACCCTATCCCCGTAACCCAATAACTCCTCCTAACCTTTTTGATCACTAAGGGCAATTTATCGCGGCCAATCCACCTAACCTGCAAGTCTTTGGACTGTGGGAGGAAACCGCACCCGGAGGAAACCCACGCAGACATGGGGAGAACGTGCAGACTCCGCACAGACAGTGACCCAGCGGGGAATCGAACCTGGGACCCTGGCACTGTGAAGCCACAATGCTATCCACTTGTGCTACCGTGCTGCCCACGGTATGTAATCTCTCTGAGTTATCGTAAACCTTCCATTTTGCCCTTCTTGCTCCTTTCACTGGCATCCTTTCACTGTCTCAAAACATGTTACATTTCTCACGGAGCGGCACCCCATCTTTCCATTAGACACTTTGGAACTTTCTAGGCTCTCAGTTCAACAATTTCAGACCACGAACTCTGTTCCCCATTTTGATCCTGTTTTTTTTTAGTTATGTGCTGGTTTGAATCGTGTCCCTCATGCTTTTGCACACAACTGTTCATTAATCTGGCATTCACGCTCACTCTGAACAAAATGCGGTGTCTCCTGACTACAACCATTACCGCTCCCTTTGCCTTTTATTCTGGGACATCTTTGTCACTTAATCTCTTCCACCCACTCTCCCTTCCCCTTTGTTCTCCTTCCCCCTCCCCTCTTTCGATGGCACATCACCAATCACATTTCTATCTCTCTTCGGTTATGAAGAAGGGCCATTTTTAACTTGAAACATTTCTCTCTTCACAGATGTTGCTGGACCTGCTGAGTGTTTCTGTTTTGACTGCTCTCCTCACAGCAGCGAAGGTTGAGGGGGGATTTCATAGAGATGTTCATTATTATTATGGTGGGTTGTTCGGAAGTCCCATTCTAACTTTCTCAAGAACAACTAGAGATGGCAATGTTGGCCGAAATCCACATTCTGTGAATGAGCTGCAGCTACTAACTATGTGCCAGCGTGGAGTTATGCAGAAACAAACACCTAATGGCCAGTGTTCGGAGAAAGAGTGTTGCTTGTGTGTGAGTGAGTGAGAGCATACATATGTACACAGATGTACATGAGCATGAGTGAGAGTCTGTGTCTAGGAAAGAGAGCGCGTGAGTACGTACACAGATACGCGAGTCCATGCATCAGACCAAAGCTGTGCAGGTTAGGTGGATTAGCCATGCTAGATTGATCCTTAAGTGTCCAAGGATGTGCAGGTTAGGTGGGTACAGGGGTGTGGGCCTAGGTAGGGTACACTTTCGGAGGGTGGGTGCAGACCGATGGGCTGAATGGCCAGCTTCTGCACTGTAGTGATTCTATGGATACATGTCTAAGAGAGAATCTGCACGTGTGTGTTCTGGTGTGTGTGAGAGCATGAGAATGCACACAGATATATGTGAGTCCTTGATGCGAGTCAGCGTGTGCTCCCTTGTATTTTTTGCTTCTTTTGCTTTCTCTTGTACTGCTCTTTGTTGGGTTTCTGTCTCCGTGCTATTCTGGTCCTGTACCTTGTTTATAATTCCCCCCCTCTCACCTTTATGGGTGTCTTTCTCACTCTCTCACTGTTCTGACTCTCGTCTTCTCCCTGTTTTTGTCTGCTCACTTCCCTCTTCTTCCTCAGCTCAAATCGGTTGGCAGGTGATGGGAGCCACAGTGCAGATTGGGTCAGGGAGTGACCGGGAGAGGGATCTGGCCAGGGTCACGGACCAGCAACGAGTGGAGAGATCAGATCCCATCCCCAAAAATCCAGGTCCAGCCCCTGGCACTATGGTGTAGTGTGTTACCCTCCCTTAAGAGACACAAATTGAGAGCTGGGAGAACCACAGGTTGCTGATGGAATAAATACATTGCGAGCTATGTTGTATTTCAAATCTTGCAGCCAGTTGTGACAGAAATAGCACAAATTGTGCAGCAGCAGCAAGAAAATTAAGGATTAATAGAAATTTGATAATAGCGCAGCTATCCTTTGCACTGAATAAAGACGTATAGGTAAAGCTGAACTTAAGTTTGTGCACATACCTTGGTGAGTGTGATCAACAAGCCCCGAATGGAAGTGACAATGATAATTCCCACAAGTATAAAGGAGATATGTTGAGACCAAAACTTCACCTGCATTTAAAGGAAACCAACATGAAAATGCTACTCGAAAACAGAACATTTCCCATTCTGCTCAGAAACCAGGAGCCGTGAGAGAATATACAATAACTCAGAGCTAACAGAATCTTACATGTCATAGAATTTACAGTGCCATTCGGCCCATCATGTCTGCACCGGCCCTTGGAAAGAGCACCCTACTTAATTCCACGATTCCACCCAATGCCCATAACCCAGTAACCCCATCTAACCTTTTGGGCACGAAGGGACAATTGATCTTGGCCAATCCACCTAACCTGCACATCTTTGGACTGTGGGAGGAAACCCACCCAGAAACAGGGGAGAACGTGCACACTCCGCACAGACAGTGAGCTGAGGCCAGAATTGAACCCAGGACCCTGGAGTTGTGAGGCAACAGTGGTAACCACTGTGCTGCCATGACTCCTGTGTGAGAGAGAATCACGGTGTCCCAAAGCACTTTGCCGCCAATTCAGAACTTTTGAACTGTAGTCATTGTTGCATTATAGGAAATACAGCAGCCAATTTGCGCACAGCAAGCTCCCACCAACAGTAATGCAATAATGATCACTTATTTTGTGACTATTATTGATCAGGATGCTAGGTGGATCCTCCTTGCTCTTCTCTGAAATAGTAGTCAAGAGATCTTTTACGGGACACCGTGGAGGTCTTGAATGGTGATGTGGTTTTGGTTTAATGTCTCACCCGAAAGTTAGCATCCCCAACAGTACAGCACTCTCAGTGCTGCATTGGAGTGTCAGCCTTGAGTTTTGCTTTCAGGTCCTGGAGTGGGGCTGGAACCCAGAACTTTCTGACTCAGAGGCAAGTCCGCTGCCCACTGACATCGCAGGGACATTGTGGACAAATGTTTGGAACAATATATAAACTGTGATAACAGGATCACTTGAAGCATAATTAGGTGATATAACTGAAAAGCTCATTTACGAGTGGGCTGAACTTTGATGGACCGAGCGCCCTTTGTTTCTTATCCCTGATTTTTATGTTGTCAGCTCTGAAAAAGGAAAGAACAGTATTCGCACCAGCATGGCCCCCCACACTCAAAGTCAGGGTCCACCGAGGGCTTAAATAATGTTTCCATTTTATGCATGAGCGATTGAAACGGATTGTTGCTCTCCTGACTGCCATACAGGATATTTTGATTGCGTCAATGCCACGTGAAACACGTCACTGAAACTGCAATCTACTTTGACTTGATATCTGGGAATAGGTCACAGAAACATACAGCGCAGGAGAGGCCCTTCGAGTCTGCAATGACACACCTGACCTACCTACTGAATCCCACTTGCCAGCACATCGCCCTGAATGTTACAACGTGCCAAATGCACATCCAGATACTTTTTAAAAGATGTGAGGTCACCCGCCTCGACCCCCTGCATTCCAGGTCAAACACTGAAGGGAACTGAAAATAATACAAAATTATTTCCCTTGAAACTGAGCTCAGTTCCATATAAAAAATAAGCAACTGAAAATGTTCTTTCTAATTTGTTAACAACTATGCCAGACTCGCCTCTCCAGTTTGGATTCTGCTGAGTCTGTATTTTCAAGAGGATTTTGCCTCACTGGTAGGCACATCCCTGGCAAAACAACCAGAGGGGAGATGAGGAGAAATTTAACGCACTGCATTGGGATTGAAGGACAGTGAAGCAGACTCAATAGTAACTTTCAAAAACGAACTGGATAAATAGCTGAAAAAGAGAAATTTACAGGGCTATGGGGCGAGGTCAGGGGACTAATTGGCTATCTTTCAATGGGCCAGCACAGGCATACTGGGCCAAATGGCCCCTTTCTGTGCTTTCCGATTCTATACCACATCAGAGTCCCAAGATCTGTCAGCACCAGTTAGTTGAAATGTGTAAATTAATGAAGACATGATTAAGGAAGATAGATTGGAGAAGTTAGGGCTGTTTTTGGGCCGGCACAGTGGTTAGCACTGCTGCCCCACAGCACCAGGGACGCGGGTTCAATTCCAGCCTCGGGTGACTGTCTGCGTGGTGTTTGAACGTTCTCCCCGTGTCTGCGTAGGTTTCCTCCGGGTGCTCCGGTTTTCTCCCAGTCCAAAAATGTGTGGGTTAGGTGGATTGGCCGTGCTAAATTGCCCCTTAGCGTCCAGGAATGTGCAAGTTAAGTTCCAGGGATATGGTGGAGTGGATGGGGGAGTGTAAATGGGTAGTGTGTTCTTTCAAAGGGTTGGTGCAGGCTTGATGGGTTGAATGGCCTCCTTTTGCACTGTAGGGATTCTGTGATTCTATATTTTCCTCAGAGAAATGAAGGCTGAGAGGAGATTAATCAAAATCACGAGGGGTCTGGATTAAATGGATAGAGATAAACTGTTCCCACACGTGAAAGGATCAGGAATAAGAGGGCAGATGGTAAAAGAAGCGAGAGAGAGAAGAGGGAGACTTTTTCATGCAGCGAGTGGTTAGAGTCTGGAATGCACTGTCTGAGAGTGTGGTGGAGGCAGGCCCACACAGCAAGTGGTTAGGGTCTGGAATGCACTGTCTGAGAGTGTGGTGGAGGCAGGTTCACACAGCGAGCGGTGAGGGTCTGGAATGCACTGTCTGAGAGTGTGGTGGAGGCAGGTTCACACAGCGAGTGGTTAAGATCGGGAATGCACTGTCTGAGAGTGTGGTGGAGGCAGAGTCACAGAGCGAGTGGTTAGGATCGGGAATGCACTGTCTGAGAGTGTGGTGGAGGCAGGGTCACAGAGCGAGTGGTTAGGGTCTGGAATGCACTGTCTGAGAGTGTGGTGGAGGCAGATTCACACAGCGAGTGGTTAGGGTCAGGAATGCACTGTCTGAGAGTGTGGTGGAGGCAGATTCACACAGCGAGTGGTTAGGGTCTGGAATGCACTGTCTGAGAGTGTGGGGGAGGCAGGTCCACACAGCGAGTGGTTAGGGTCTGGAATGCACTGTCTGCGAGTGTGGTGGAGGCAGATTCACACAGCGAGTGGTTAGGGTCTGGAATGCACTGTCTGAGAGTGTGGTGGAGGCAGATTCACAGAGCCGGTAGTTAGGGTCTGGAATGCACTGTCTGAGAGTATGGTGGAGGCAGGTTCACACAGTGAGTGGTTAGGGTCTGGAATGCACTGTCTGAGAGTGTGGTGGAGGCAGGTTCACACAGCGAGAGTTAGGGTCTGGAATGCACTGTCTGAGAGTGTGGTGGAGGCAGATTCACACAGCGAGTGGTTAGGGTCAGGAATGCACTCCCTGAGAGTGTGGTGGAGGCAGGTTTACACAGTGAGGGTTAGGGTCTGGAATGCACCCTCTGAGAGTGTGGTGGAGGCAGGTTCACACAGCGAGTGGCTAGGGTCAGGAATGCACTCTCTGTGAGTGTGGTGGAGGCAGATTCACAAAGCGAGCGGTTAGGGTCAGGAATGCACTCCCTGAGAGTGTGGTGGAGGCAGATTCACACAGCGAGCGGTTAGGGTCTGGAATGCACTGTCTGAGAGTGTGGTGGAGGCAGATTCACACAGCGAGAGTTAGGGTCTGGAATGCACTGTCCAAGAGTGTGGTTCAGGCAGGTTTGATTGAAGCATTCAAAATGGAATCAGAGTGTTATCAAAAAGGAAGAACATTCAGGGTTATGGGGAGAAGGCGAGTGAATGGAACTAGGTGAGTTGCTCATTCAGAGAGCTAGTGTAGACACGATGGGCCGAATGGCCTCTTTCTGCACCTTACCAATTCTGTGATTCTGAGGAAGCTTTGTCTGCGATCTCTCTGATATGCCAACTATGCAGCCTTCTTTAGGGCAGTACGGTGGCGCAGTGGTTAGCACTGGGACTGCGGCGCTGAGGACCTGGGTTCGAATCCTGGCCCTGGGTCACTGTCCGTGTGGAGTTTGCACATTTTCCCCGTGTCTGTGTGGGTTTCACCCCCACAACCTAAAAGACGTGCAGGTTAGGTGGATTGACCACGCTAAATTGCCCCTCAATTGGGGTGGAAAAAAATTGGGTACTCTAAATTTTTTTTAAAACTATGCAGCCTTCAAACACAAACGCTTGGCAGCTCATGTACTGGAGTGATGTGCTTTGATGGTTAAATGGCTTTCCCCTCATTCCTGAACTCTATTTATGTTCTTAACTCCATTTTGGATGACTTGATGAAGAGTGGTAGGTGTGAGCCAGGTGGGTGTTAAGCAATGGCTATTTATTTTAAGAATCAGGAAGGTAGGGATTCAACCAGTGTTACTCATTGCCCAAGATCGAGAAGTCAGTGGGCAAAACTTGTACTCACATCAAACTGAATGCCCAAGTAGTTCACCGTGATCTCTATACCGCGAGTGACCGGGTCTGTTTTACCAACTCGATCAAAGACAATATTTATGGTTGCCTGCAATTAAATGGAGGGAAAAATACAAATCAAACATCCAACAAGACCCGGCTTATCTGCAATGGATTACATTTCAGTTACATCCGAGCTCACCCGTGTTAACATAGCTGAATAAGAATTGACGAATGCTATCTTGGTGGTGTCAGATTTAATGCCAATGTCAAGTGCTTAAAACTAACCCACTGAGCCCTTTGTAGTCTGATTGCTGTACACAGGACCTGCAGGATATCAATCAGCCCCTTGAACATGTTCCACCATTCAATTAGAACGTAATTGATCCATATCTTATCTCATCTACCTGTTTTAGTTCTGGAGACCTTAATCCACTTACCCAACAAAAATGTGGTGCTTTCAAATTTTTCTCACAACCCTTTGTGTGAAGAATAACAGAACTTTATATTCTACGGAAACCAAATACCGATTGAAACACAGATTTCACACCATCAATGCAATAATAAATTAGCTGCAGCGCTTCCTTTTGGAGCTCATCTTTGAGAGATTGGTGACTTAACGCCTTTCAAAATAGGAGCAATGACACTTAGGACCGAAATGAGGGAAAATGTTTTTAAACACAGAGGGGGGGGGGGGGATGAATCTTTGCAATTCTCCATCCAAGAGGCTGTGGAGTCTCAGTAATTGTGCATGTTTAAAGCAGCAAATAATAGATTTCCGATTCACACTAATGTAAAGGATTATGGGGCTAATGGGTGTGGGGCGCGGGGGAAGGGATGTAGTTGTGTGTGTGGGGGGGAGTTGTGTCTGGAGTGGGAGTTTGTGTGTGGGGGAGGGGTGGGAGTTGTGTGTAGGGCAGCGGGGGTGTAATGTATGTGGGACAACAAAATACCAACAGGACAAGCTGTTGGGTAAGATTTATTTGAGATGAGCAATGAGTTGCCTCGGTTTTACAGGGCTGGGGATTTGATGATTACAAATAGTCGCTCGTCACTATTAATGCCTCCATCGAACCCACCCTTCTCCTTTCTGTGTGCAACAGTTTTATATGATAAAGCTCACTCACCATGAAGATTTTCCAGACACAGTATATAGAGAAAAAGTAACCCAAGAAATTGAAATATTTTCCTTGAAATGTTTTTGAGTATTCAATTCTTTCCTGCGGAAGTTAAAAAGGAGACATACTTTTAGTACCAAATTTCTGCGTCTCAAGGATGTTTCTGTTAGTAAGAAAGTGCAGAGGTCAATCCCATTAAACCTTCAGGGAAGATCTGGAATTCTCCCAATTGAGTTATTTTTCATTCACTTGCAATTTTCGTGCTCATAATCTCTTTGTTGCACATGACTGCATCGGAGCTATTCCATTTCCTCAGAACACAGTGGATCAAAGGCAAAAAAAACAGGAGACATGAAAAACAAGATCTTGTTTTGAAACAACTCCCAAAGAAGCTAGGCTAATCCTTTATATAACACTGATTAGGCCTCGGTTAGGAGTATTATGCCCAGTTCTGGCCAGCAGACTTTAGGAAGGATGTCAAGGATTTGGAGACGGTGCAGAGAAGGTTTACTAGGCTAGTATCCAGGATGATAGACTTCAGTCACATGGAGGAGCTGGAATTGTTCTCCTTACAGCAGAGAAGGTTAAGGGGAAATTTGATAGCGGTGTTCAAGATCATGATGGTTTTGATAAGTAAATAAGGAAAAACTTATCGCTGGCAGAAGGATTGGTAACCAGAGGGGCACAGGTCGAAGAGAAATGGCAAAAGAAGCAGAGGCGAGATCAGGAAAACTTTCCTGTAACGAGTTATGATGATCTGCAGCTTGCTGCCTGAAAGGGCGGTGAAAGCAGAGTCAATAGTAGCTGTCAACGGGAACTGGATATGTTCTTGAAAGGGAGACTATGGGGAAAAGCAGGGGAGTGGGACTAATCGGATAGTTCTTTCAAAGAGGCAGCACAAACACAAAGGGCCAAATGGCCTCCTTCTGTGTTATGAAATTCTATCGTATCAGCAACTTGAGATATCTGTATGTTAATGAAGACTTGTTTAAAACTTTGTATGTAGCTCCCATGATATGTAAACAAGCAGCCCAGAGCCACAAATTGCAGCGGCTCTCCTGCTATAGTGACTCCACAGGAAATGATTAATATTCTACACCTTACATTTTGCTGTGGGGATTATCTCAATTTATTTTTAACCATACCACTGTCACTTCCTACATTAATTTTCCATTATGCTGTTATTTTCACTGTTATAAGATTTAGGGAAAACTGCTTCCCTACAGCACTCAAGCTAGTAAATGGTTATACTCATGACAGGTCTTCTTTTCTAAGCATGAGGCTATCCACTTTGGTAGCAAAAACAGGAGGACAGATTATTATCTGAATGGCTATAGATTGAGCAAGGGGAATGTGCACGGAGGCCTGTGTGTCCTTGTGCACCAGTCGCTGAAAGTATGCATGCAGATGCAGCAGGTGATGAACAAGGCAAATGGCATGTTGGCCCTCATAGCGAGAGATTTCGAGTACAGGAGCAGGGCCGTCTTGCTGCAATTATACAGGGCCTTGGTGAGACCATGTCTGGAATATTGTGTGTAGTTTTGGTCTTGTTATCTGAGGAAGGATGTTCTTGCTCCAGAGGGAGTGCAGCGAAGGTTTAGCAGACTAAATCCTGGAACGACGGGACTGTCAGACGTGGTGAGATTGAGTTGAATGAGGGGAGATTTGATAGAAACCTATAACATTTTAACAGGACTGGACAGGGTAGATGCAGGAAGGATGTTCCCGATGGCGGCGGTGTCCTACTCCGAATTTCTATGTTTCCATGTCGGGCAAATGTCTAGGTAAAGTAAACAATGCAGTCAACAAACTCCTAATGCTTGTTTCAAATATTTTTCTTCTTGTCTTAAAACGTTACTAGGGTAAGATTTTATTTATAACACCAGCAGTTCTCCCTTGATATTGTTTACCAGACTGTAATCTCCTTTCGAAAGACGATATAATGTCAGACCATTTCATGCAGAACACAACTGCAGTCATGTTTCTTTAATGCTATTGAGCTGAACTAGTAACCAAAGACTCAGTTATTAGGGATTGAATTAGAAACCTTCCAAGCTGGGATGTAATTGTCAATTTAGGCTGGCAGATTTAAACAGAGGAATCTAGGCAGTCGTTCCCTGTGCATCACTCACTGAGTGCTGCATTTTCAGAGATGAGGACATTAAATGGATGGCCTCATCTGCCCTCTGTGGTGGATGTGAAGGGTGCCACAGCCACTACTGTGAAGGAGAGCAGAGGGAATTCTTCTCCCAACGTTCAGCTTCATATTTATCCCTCAATAAACATTTCTACCTGTCATTATCATGCTGCTGTTTATGGGAGCTTGCTGTGCACAAATTGGCTGCTGCGTTTCCTATATTACAATAGTGACTACACTTAAAGTACTTTACTGGCTTCTCTATCCCGAGGTTGTGAAGAGCACTACAGAAATGCAAATTTATTATTTCTTTCTCCCAGCAGTGCCCATACACAGATGTTCCATTCTTCATATATTAGCCACTCAGGCAGACAAGGCCATCGGTTTTAAGTGGAGGAGGATTGCAGGGTAAGAAATAATTCAAGTGTCACACTTCTGACTTTTTTCTATTTATGGTTAAATGCCAAAATCCAGGCAGAGGAATAGTTGGTTAGCGAGTCAGCAGACACAACACAGAGGCTGCAGCACCATCATTGGCAAGACGGTGTAACTACAGCAGCCAAGTTAATGAGGAGAGTTTCCATTAGAAATATCCAATAGGAATAGATAATGGGAAAAAGCTGACACAAAACGGTGACCAGAAGATGCAAACACAAGAGGGTGGTGAAAGTAGATCCAATAGTACCTCTCAAAAGGCAACTGGGTATACAGTTGAAAAGGAAAACATTTGCAGGGCTATGGGGAAAGAGCAGGGAAGTGGGACTCATTGGATAGCTCTTTCAAAGGGCCAGCAGTGGCAGGAGGGGCTGAGTGGCCTTCATCTGTGTTGTGTCATTCCATGAATAGGAGTTACGTTTGATAGAAAGGGAATGAAGGAGATTTTGAATACATCATAAAAAAGTTACTTTAGATCTTTTCCAGCTGTTTAAATTGTTGTGAGCACGGCCTGTACTATTTCAGATGGTGGAGAAATGGTCAATTTAATAATACCTTAGTCGCGTGAAGATCAACTGTCTCGAGAAATAACTGCCGGCTCAGTTCCTCCAGTGCATCCACCTCTTGCTGAATAAGTGAGAGATCTGAAGGGAAATGTTAAAGAAAGCGCCAAGTGAGCCACACTGAACTCAGCGTGGCACGCATGAACTGTATCTTTCATTGCAGGAGTAACAAAAAGCCATATGCAGGTTAAATAAATGACGGAAGGAAGTCTGAAGTATTTACAAGAAATGATGCGTGTGTTCTTTTAACACACTTCAAGAGCTACTGTGCCAGTTATGGTCTCCACATTGTAAAATGATATGCAGGTACTGGAGAAAGTGCAAAACAAAAGATATATAAAGCTGACATTGGAACTGAGATGATCAATTGGGAAAGACAGAACAGGCTGGAGCACTTTTCTCTAAAGAAACATGGGACTGAGGGGTGACCTAATAGACATTAAGATAATGAAAGGGTTTGATGGGGTGGACATAAAGATATTTACAAGTGGGGGATCCAAAATTAGGGGCCATAAAGATAAGATACCAATATCTGCAGGGCAGCACAGTGGTTAGCACAGTTGCTTCACAGCTCCAGGGTCCCAGGTTCGATTCCCGGCTTGGGTCACTGTCTGTGCGGAGTCTGCACGTTCTCCCCGTGTCTGCGTGGGTTTCCTCCGGGTGCTCCGATTTCCTCCCAGTCCAAAGATGTGCAGGTTAGGTGGATTGGACTTGCTAAATTACCTTTAGTGTCCAAAATAATAGGTTGTGTGGGGTTATAGGGTGGATGTGTGGGCTTGGGTAGGGTGCCCTTACCAAGGGCCGATGCAGACTCGATGGGCTGAATGGCCTCCTTCTCCACGTGATAGTGAGATGAGGAATAGGGAGAGAGAGCAATTAAAATCGTGGCTACAGGGATGGTGCAGGCGGGAGGGATTCAGATTTCTGGATAACTGGGGATCTTTCTGGGGAAGGTGGGACCTCTACAGACAGGATGGTCTACATCTGAACCTGAGGGGCACAAATATCCTGGGGGGGGGAGATTTGTTAGTGCTCTTTGGGGAGGTTTAAACTAATGCAGCAGGGGCATGGGAACCTGGATTGTAGTTTTAGGGTAAGGGAGAATGAGAGTATAGAGGTCAGGAGCACAGATTTGACATCGCAGGAGGGGGCCAGTGTTCAGGTAGGTGGTTTGAAGTGTGTCTACTTCAATGCCAGGAGTATACGAAATAAGGTAGGGGAACTGGCAGCATGGGTTGGTACCTGGGACTTCGATGTTGTGGCCATTTCGGAGACATGGATAGAGCAGGGACAGGAATGGATGTTGCAGGTTCCGGGGTTTAGGTGTTTTAGTAAGCTCAGAGAAGGAGGCAAAAGAGGGGGAGGTGTGGCGCTGCTAGTCAAGAGCAGTATTACGGTGGCGGAGAGGATGCTAGATGGGGACTCATCTTCCGAGGTAGTATGGGCTGAGGTTAGAAACATGAAAGGAGAGGTCACACTGTTGGGAGTCTTCTATAGGCCTCCAAATAGTTCTAGGGGTGTAGAGGAAAGGATGGCGAGGATGATCCTGGATAAGAGCGAAAGTAACAGGGTAGTTATTATGGGAGACTTTAACTTTCCAAATATTGACTGGAAAAGATATAGTTCGAGTACATTAGATGGGTCGTTTTTTGTACAGTGTGTGCAGGAGGGTTTCCTAACACAATATGTTGACAGGCCACGTTGGATTTGGTTTTGGGTAATGAACCAGGCCAGGTGTTGGATTTGGAGGTAGGAGAGCACTTTGGGGACAGTGACAACAATTCGGTGACGTTTACGTTAATGATGGAAAGGGATAAGTATACACCGCAGGGCAAGAGTTATAGCTGGAGGAAGGGCAATTATGATGCCATTAGACGTGACTTGGGGGGATAAGGTGGAGAAGTAGGCTGCAAGTGTTGGGCACACTGGATAAGTGGAGCTTGTTCAAGGATCAGCTACTGCGTGTTCTTGATAAGTATGTACCGGTCAGGCAGGGAGGAAGGCGTCGAGCGAGGGAACCGTGGTTTACCAAAGAAGTGGAATCTCTTGTTAAGAGGAAGAAGGAGGCCTATGTGAAGATGAGGTGTGAAGTTTCAGTTGGGGCGATGGATAGTTACAAGGTAGCGAGGAAGGATCTAAAGAGAGAGCTAAGACGAGCAAGGAGGGGACATGAGAAGTATTTGGCACGTAGGATCAAGGAAAACCCAAAAGCTTTCTATAGGTATGTCAGGAATAAGCGAATGACTAGGGAAAGAGTAGGACCAGTCAAGGACAGGGATGGGAAGTTGTGTGTGGAGTCTGACGAGATAGGCGAGATACTAAATGAATATTTTTCGTCAGTATTCACTCAGGAAAAAGATAATGTTGTGGAGGAGAATGCTGAGCCCAGGCTAATAGAATAGATGGCATTGAGGTACGTAGGGGAGAGGTGTTGGCAATTCTGGACAGGCTGAAAATAGATAAGTCCCCGGGACCTGATGGGATTTATCCTAGGATTCTCTGGGAGGCCAGGGAAGAGATTGCTGGACCTTTGGCTTTGATTTTTATGTCATCATTGGCTACAGGAATAGTGCCAGAGGACTGGAGGATAGCAAATGTGGTCCCTTTGTTCAAAAAGGGGAGTAGAGACAACCCCGGCAACTATAGACCGGTGAGCCTCACGTTTGTAGTGGGTAAAGTCTTGGAGGGGATTATAAGAGACAAGATTTATAATTATCTAGATAGGAATAATATGATCAGGGATAGTCAGCATGGCTTTGTGAAGGGTAGGTCATGCCTCACAAACCTTATCGAGTTCTTTGTGAAGGTGACTGAACAGGTAGACGAGGGTAGAGCAGTTGATGTGGTGTATATGGATTTCAGCAAAGCGTTTGATAAGGTTCCCCACGGTAGGCTATTGCAGAAAATACGGAGGCTGGGGATTGAGGGCGATTTAGAGATGTGGATCAGAAATTGGCTAGCTGAAAGAAGACAGAGGGTGGTGGTTGATGGGAAATGTTCAGAATGGAGTTCAGTTACAAGTGGAGTACCACAAGGATCTGTTCTGGGGCCGTTGCTGTTTGTCATTTTTATCAATGACCTAGAGGAAGGCGCAGAAGGGTGGGTGAGTAAATTTGCAGACGGTACTAAAGTCGGTGGTGTTGTCGATAGTGTGGAAGGATGTAGCAGGTTACAGAGGGATATAGATAAGCTGCAGAGCTGGGCTGAGAGGTGGCAAATGGAGTTTAATGTAGAGAAGT
Source organism: Scyliorhinus torazame (assembly GCF_047496885.1). Lineage (NCBI taxonomy): Eukaryota > Metazoa > Chordata > Chondrichthyes > Carcharhiniformes > Scyliorhinidae > Scyliorhinus > Scyliorhinus torazame. Next base: position 8,139,106 of record NC_092721.1, read on the forward strand.
GTGAGGTGATTCACTTTGGAAGGAATAACAGGAATGCGGAATATTTGGCTAATGGAAAAGTTCTTGAAAGTGTGGATGAGCAGAGGGATCTAGGTGTCCATGTACATAGATCCCTGAAAGTTGCCACCCAGGTTGATAGGGTTGTGAAGAAGGCCTATGGAGTGTTGGCCTTTATTGGTAGAGGGATTGAGTTCCGGAGTCAGGAGGTCATGTTGCAGCTGTACAGAACTCTGGTACGGCCGCATTTGGAGTATTGCGTACAGTTCTGGTCACCGCATTATAGGAAGGACGTGGAGGCTTTGGAGCGGGTGCAGAGATTTACCAGGATGTTGCCTGGTATGGAGGGAAAATCTTATGAGGAAAGGCTGATGGACTTGAGGTTGTTTTCGTTGGAGAGAAGAAGGTTAAGAGGAGACTTAATAGAGGCATACAAAATGATCAGGGGGTTGGATAGGGTGGACAGTGAGAGCCTTCTCCCGCGGATGGAAATGGCTGGCACGAGGGGACATAGCTTTAAACTGAGGGGTAATAGATATAGGACAGAGGTCAGAGGTAGGTTCTTTACGCAAAGAGTAGTGAGGCCGTGGAATGCCCTACCTGCTACAGTAGTGAACTCACCAACATTGAGGGCATTTAAAAGTTTATTGGATAAACATATGGATGATAATGGCATAGTGTAGGTTAGATGGCTTTTGTTTCGGTGCAACATTGAGGGCTGAAGGGCCTGTACTGCGCTGTATTGTTCTATGCACTGTAGATTCCATGATTTATGAATAAACCCAATAGGGAATTCAGGAAAACACCTTCATCCAAAGAGTGTGGTGAGGACGTGGAACTCGCTCCCACAGTGAGTGGTTGAGGTGAATAATATCAATACATTTAAGGGAAGCTGGATAAAGACATGAGGGGGCGAGGAATAGAAAGACATCCTCATGGGGTGAGGTTAAGAGGGGATGGGAGGAGGCTCATGTGGAGCAGCTTGCATGCTGTAAATTCTATGTTGCTCATTGTATAACGGATAGCTTTGAAATCCATTCCGTGTAAAATAACAAGGCATATCCTCATTTCAAGGTACAGAATGTGGCACCCAGTTTAGTCATTGCAAAAGGATATTTTCACTGTTGGAAGATGATGATGTCACACTTTTAATCATTCCCCAAAATCCTGCAGGCTTATTCTGCACCTCGCCACGCTGGTACATCATCCTCCTGGTCATAGCAATTCTATTAGGGGACCAAACAAGAAGTCAATCAGATAGGACATCTTACATGGGTCAGGCACATTACCCAGTCAAACACAATACCACCAATCAATAGAAAGGTTATCTGGAACTCAATAGGCAACCAAGGAAAGGATTGAGTCAGAACCCTCATCAGTATGTGGTTGTGAGTCAGGATATTTATTTGACACTAAAATAACAGCAAAATACTGTGGGTGCTGGAAATCAAAAATAAAAACAGAAAGTGCTGGAAAAACTCAGCAGGTCTGGCAGTGTCTGTGCGGCGAGAAACAGAGTTAACGTTTTGAGTCAAATGTGACTGCTTCAGCGCTCCTTGAGGTTAACAGCAGAGAGCAGGATATGGAGAGGAAAAGGTATTGGAATGAGGATGTGGGGAGTTTAAAATCTCAGTGTTATCCTATTATAAATACAGAAGCCTATTATCCTAACTACTAAATATTTCTAGCTGAACTGGAGCCCATTGCAATTATCATCATTACCAACAGCCCAATGCTGCTCAACAATGTCCAACAAGTCATTGATAAAGGAGACATAGAATTTACAGTGCAGAAGGAGGCCATTCAGCCCATCAAGTCTACACTGGCCCTTGGAAACAGCACCCTACTTAAGCCCACACCTCCACCCTATCCCCGTAACCCCACCTAACCTTTTTGGACACTGAGGGCAATTTAGCATGGCCAATCCACCTAACTTGCACATCTTTGGGCTGTGGGAGGAAACCGGAGCGCCCGGAGAAAACCCACGCAGACACGGGGAGAACGTGCAGGCTCCGCACAGACAGTGTCCCAGCCGGGAATCGAACCTGGGAAGCAACAGTGCTAACCACTGTGCTACCATGTTGCCCTGGGTTAGAGCTCGGCTGGACAGCTTGGAAAGTTAAGGGTTAATAATTGAACTTCCTTGAATCTTGGAAAAACAGGCTTTTCATGATATACAAAATGTCAGGAGGGAAGCATGATTTGCTTTCTGCTTTTTTGCTCGAGTGTGATACACGAGAATTGTTTGTGCAGGGAACTAACGTGACAGCAATGTGATCTAGCATGAGTGACTGAAGTATAGCCTTAATGATGAGTGTAATACTACAGGTAGAGGGATCCGTTAACTACAGTCTGCAAAGCTAATGGTTAAAATGTCTTTTCTTCGAAGGATTCAGAAACTGTTAAGTCAGGAAGTCTTGTCTGATGGAAGTATCTTTGGAGTAAACAAGTACAATTGTTCACATAAATACTGTGTTTAAAAGATTTAACACGAGAAACATCATGAGGATCTGATCTGTGACATGCATTTTCGATGTAATATACAGTGTCTGTAAAAGAGCATAGATTCCAACAGGTATTTGGAGGGGCTGGAAGATAAACAGAAACCCAGAGCCACACTCTCTCTGTTAGATCAATCCCCAGTACTCAGTATTAATAAAGTCTGTTCTGTACTTTCACCATCATGTCTTGTGCTGACTCAAAGCGCGCTGCTGTGACGGAGAGAAGGAAGGAGTTTGACAGAATGTTAAACTTTTATATAGGTCTGAAATAATTGGTGCCAGACATTCTCAGTGGGTAGCACTCCCACCTCGGAGTCAGAAGGATGTGGGTTTAAGTCCCATTCTACAGACGTCAGCATACTTCAGTGCAGTACTGAGAGAGTGCTGCACTGTCACGGCCAAGATGTAAAATGGAGGTCTGCTCTCACAGGTGGACGTACAAGAGCCCATGCATTATTCGATGATCCAGAGAACTCAACCTGGTGTCCTGGCTGATAGTCATCCCGAAGAAACAGATCATCTGATCAGAATCACATTGCTGTTTGTGGGATCTTGCTGTGTGCATCTTGGCTGCCAGGTTTCCTGCATTTCATCACGGAATATAAGTACTTAATTGGCTGTAAAGTGCATTGAGATGCGAAGGGACTGAAAGAAGCAAGTTCCTTCCTTTTTCCTTTACATCTTCAATGCCCCTCACTCCTCTTAAGGATGCTTAAAACAAATCTCTTTGTCCAAGTCTTTGGTCACTTGTTTCATCTCTTTATGTAGTTTGGTGTCAAGGTTTGTCTGATAATGCACCTGTGAAGGCCCTTGAGGTAATTTTACTATGTTAAAGATGCTATACAAAGGCAGGACACTTGGTGTTGGGTTACTGAGCACGTTGGTATCAAAAGACTATTTGTACTGCTAAAAATGCACAAAGTACCATGCTCCAGTGGCTTTTAAAGACGGACGTATCCTTAGAATTTGAATGTTCAGGGCAGCACGGTGGCGCAGTGAGTTAGCCCTACTGTCTCACAGCACTGAGGACCCAGGTTCGATCCCAGATCTGGGTCACTGTCAGTGTGGAGTGACCACAACCCAAAGATGTGCAGGCTAGGTGGATTGGCCACGCTAAATTGCCCCTTAATTGGAAAAAATGAATTGGGTGCTCTAAAAAAATTTATTTTTAAAAAAAAAAATTGGAATTCTCTTCCTTTTGACATCGAGATGATTCCAGATTTTGGATGGCTTCGGGAACTGGGACCAATTGCCTAACACCTGATATCTGGCAATGAACGTATTGTCAGTTTAAATTGTCACTTTGCTGCCTCATTCTTGGTTTCACATCATTGAGGCCTGACTGGGTGGTGTGATTGACAGATTTGGACCACAGCCAATCTAGATGGCTTCCCAGGCTAGATGAGTAGGTAGCTCCATTGGCAAACCCAAGTCTTATTCAGCTTCACTCACTAAAGTAACCTTGTCTGAGCCCATTCACACGAGACGATTAAAATTTTATTTATTAATAGAGCCTTACACTACAGAAGGAAACCATTTGGCCCAGCATGCATGTACTCTTTGAAAGAGCGATCCGATTCCGACCTACACCTCCGACGCTTCCCCATGAGCCTGAAAAATAGTTTCCTCAAGTACATGTCCAATTACCTTCTGAAAGCTTTTATAGAATCTGATTCTACCATCCTTTCCGTCTGCGCACCGGATCTGAACAACTCTCCTCACTTCTCCATCTAGTTCCTTGGTCGGCTATTTTAAATCTGTGACCTCTGGTTACCAACTCACTTGCTTGAGGAAACAGTTTCTCCATCAAGACTACTCACCATTTTGCACGCCCCTAATAAATCTCCCCTTAACGTTCTCTGCTCCAAGCTAAGCAACCCCAGATTCTCCAATTATCTAAACCCCGCTCCCCAGCTAACATCCTGGCAAACCTCCCCTGGAACCTCACCAAGGCCTGGAAACCTTCACAATGCATGGTGCCCACAACTGTATACATTCGCAAAATGTGGGCATCACCAGCATTTACTGTCCGTCACTGGTTGCCTTTAAAACGTGGTGGAGTGAAGAGCTGACTTCTTAAACCACTGCAGCACCTGTGGGAGAAGGTACTCCCGGAACTGTCAGGTCTTCACAGTCTTCTTCTGAAGAGTCAAGACTCAAAACATTAACTCGGTTTCTCTTCCCACACATGATGCCAGGTTTTCCAGCGCTTTGTTTCTATTTCAGGTTTAAACAGTGTTCCAAGGACAGGCTCGCTGGATCTGCTGGAGACGTTTCAAAATGTACCTGGAGATGACGTAGATACTTGTCAGCTACACTCCTTAAGCATGTAACTGCCAAGAGAGCAGCTGTGTTAAATCATGTGGCGTGAATGGGTCTTTGCCCATCTGGAAATGATGCTGAACATCATACATAAGTAACTATAGATTCTTCTAATTTTACTGATTCATGGACATCTGAGGGGACGTAAATTTAACAACAACTCGCATTTATCCAGCAGCTTGAACAGAAGGTACTTCACCGGAGTGTCAGCAAACACAAAACTAATAGTGAGGTAAAGATGGTAATAATAGGAAAGGGTGACCAAAAGCTTAGTTTAAGGGGTAGATTAAGGAGTTCTAAAGGAGGAGAAAGAGCTGGAGAGGTTTAGGGAAGGAATTCTAGATCTTAGGACTTTGGCAGCTGAATGCACAGCTTTTAATGCTGAAACAATTAAAACTGGGGATGCAGCAGAGAGCACACATGCAGAGATTTTAGATGGTTGTAGAGCTGGAGGAGGTAACAGAGATGGGGAAGTGTGGGCATAGGGATGTTGAGAATTTGAAATCTGAGTTGGTGCTAAAGTATTGCATTAACGGGACAGGGTGAGGTTAGCAGCGTTCCAAATGTTCGTCCAGGGTAATCCCAAGAAGAATGAAGAACAAAAAAAATCAGAAGAAATTTTTCATGGTGTTATTAGTTCATGGAACACTTTAGCAGAAGTGAATAGCAAGAAAGACATTAGAACATCACATTTAAAAAGCATCAAGAAATATTTTAAAAGTATGCACAAGGATACAGAGATAGGGAAATGGTCATGGTAAGGTGATCTTTAAACTTAATCCATCATTCAAAAAATGATGCAGGGAATAGAACATTTATTCAAATTGGATTTCCTCTTCAAGATTTTTTAAAAAACTACCACTTCAATCTGCATTCTGGTTTCAACGAATGCACAAAGCAGACAGTGTAGGCACACGGAAAGGCTGTGCAGTTTACCAGAAACAACATATAGCAAGAAAAACAGATGAACTCATCGGGTCATGGACTATAACCTTCTAGACCAGTGGGAGATGAAGGAGATTAAAACAGGCAACAATAAATTGAATTGCGAATTCAGAGAAACTTCCAGTACCCAGAGAATGGAGAGAATGTAGAACTCACTGTCACATGGAGCAGCATTAATGCATTAAAGGGAAGCTAGATGAACACATGAGGGAGAATGTAATACAAAGACATGATGGTAGGGTGAGATGAAGCCGGGTGGGAAGAGGTCATGTGGTGTAAAAACACTAGCATGGACCAGATGGACTGAATGGCCTGCATTCGATCTGATTTTCAATGCTTTCAGATAGGAACCATTTCTCCCATCATTTTGGTCCTGGCTCTTTATTTGGACAATCCAAATTGATTGTTTTTCCTTCCTTGCTCTGCTTCAAATATTTCATCCTTCCCCCAGCCCCCTCCAAGAGTAAAGTAAAGGTTTCTACTTCAACCAGTCCGTGGGCTACAGCACTCCACGGCGCAGAACATTTCTTTCTACCTCTCCTCTTTTTCAGTTCATAATCCGTCATTAATCAGAATCACAGAATACTGCAGTGTAGAAGAGGCCCTTCGGCCCATCGAGTTTGCACTGACACCAGTAAAACACCTGACCTGCCCACCTAATCCCACTTGCCAGCACTCAGCCCATAACCTTGAATGTTCTAACGTGCCAAATGCTCATCCAGGCACTTTTTAAAGGATGCGAGGTGTCCCGCCTCTCCCACTTACTCCTTCCAAAGTGTATCACCTCACACTTTTCAGGGTTATACATCGCTACATAGTAGTTAGGAGCAGGAGCCTTGGGTTAAATTCCATCTGCCACTGATTCGCCCATTTGACCATCCCGTCTATATCTTCCTGCAACTCAAGACACTCAACCTCACTAAGTTTGTCATCCACAAACTTACTGATCCTACTCCCCACAGTCACCCATGTCATTTATATAAATGACAAACAATAGGGGACCCAGTACAGATCTCTGTGGTACACCACTGGTCACTGGCTTCCAGACACTAAAACAGCCGTCTATCATCACCCTCTGTCTCTTACTGCTAAGTCAATTATGAATCCACCTTATCAAATCCCCCTGTATCTCCTGTGCATTTGCCTTCTCAATAAGTCTTCCATGTGGGACCTTGTCAAAGGCTTTGTTGAAATCCATGTAGACTACATCAACAGCAATACCCTCCTCTATACACTTGGTTACATGCTCAAAACGTTCAATCCAAATTGTTAGGCATGACCTCCCTCTGACAAAGCCAGACTCCCCAATGAAGGTAGTATTTTTCACTGCTTGCCCAATCAAAGCCCACCATAATTTAAAAACTCTATGAAATTTACACTCCTTCGGCAGCAAAATGTTTTAAAAGTTTGTCACACTTGTGAAGCAAATAGTTAATCGGTTCTTTCACTGCAGGTTTCTAAACAAAGATTGTCCAATGGCACGCTGACTGAATAGTTCAGTAAAAGGAGAGGTTTTAAAACAAGCTGTGTTACTACATCGACATACAAAACTGGCGAGGCAGACAAAACCAGCTGAAACACCGAGCCTGACCTCATGAGGGCAGAGCAACAGGATTGGACACTTCACTCATCCATGCACAAAGTCACCACAATACTAATACTGTTTCTGAACTTCGGGTTATTATTAGGGTGCTGAGGATCAGGATATACATCCCATCCTTCCAGAAGTTGACAATGATGCACTTTAAACAAATGATTGATAATGTTCGGGGAAATATTAATTAGTCTCAAACTATCACTTTGAAGGTAATTTTGCAAATTTGTTTTTGCTTGCATGTCAGATCAGATCAAAAGAGATGACTATCCTTCCTTCATTTAAAAAAAATAAATTTAAGAGTACCCAATTCATTTTTCCAATTAAGGGGCAATTTAACGTGGCCAACTACCTGCCCTGCACATCTTTGGGTTGTGGGGGCGAAACCCACGCAAACAGGGGGAGAATGTGCAAACTCCACACGGACAGTGACCCAGAGCCGGGATTGAACCTGGGACCTCGGCGCCGTGAGGCTGCAGTGCTAACCACTGCGCCACCGTGCTGCCCTATCCTTCCTTCATCACCATTTTTCAATAAAAATAAATCCCAGAAGAATGGCTTGCTTACCAAAGCCCGGTTGTGTGTCAATCGTGGTTCGGTTGGTTGTACTCTCACTTGAGTCTGAAGATTGTGTGTTCCAATCCCGCTCTTGAGGCCAGAGCACAAAGCTCCAGGCTGACACTCCAGTGGATTACTGATAGACTGCTGCATCCTTTTTCAGATGAAGCTTTAATTCATCTGCCCTGACAGGTGGAAGTAAAAGATCTCTTGGTACTATTGGGGGAAGAGCATGTAAGCACTCTCTCGGGTTTCCAGGAGCCAATATTTATCCTTCAACCAACATCATTATATATCCGGTCGTTATCACGTTGCTGTTTATATAAGCTTGCTGGGCATAAATTGGCTGCCACATTTTGTTACAATCCCAGAATGCAACCCTAGCTCAAAAGACTGTAATTTTTACTTTGTTCAATAAAATATGAAGGAACAGTCACAGGACTGCTAATTTGTTTTTTAACAATAAAAAAATGTATTAACATGAAAAAAATTGTATTATACAATTTACTGTTATATACTGATATATTACTGTTCCTTCTCTGTCGCTGGGTCAAAATCCTGGAACTTCCTCTCAAACAGCACTGAAGCAGTTCAAGAAGGCAACTCACCCCCACTCCTTTACTCCCCTCTTAGCTTAACAAATACACACAGATTTAAAGATCAACATGATTACAAAGTACATCTTAAACTACAATGGTCTCATTAACGCTCAAAGTCTCTTTAAAGCACATAAGATGCCTGTGGTAAGACACAAACCCAAGTGGATGTCTGTGGATTTCGCCTCGAAATCCCCCCAGATGATTCTTGTACCGTGAGTCACCTTGTCTCACTAAACTCCGGTTTTCACGAGTAATTTCAAATGCCACTTTCAAATCTTCTTTTAAATTATGCTTTCCCTTCACTGCTTCCTCCAAGGTTTCACTTTCAGGTTTTACACCTCTTATTTCGAGCTTCCTTTGTCTTAAAGGATTTTACACAAACTCCGAAGTACAGCCACTGATATCCACAATTATTTCAAATAATGTCTCCAAACTGTAGTAATTTCTCACAATTCATAGCAGACATTTTCCGGCCTCTCACAATCCAATGTGTTTTTAACTCTGTGACTTTACTGAACAGTAATCTGTGTTACTACATCAACATTCAATCCCTCCAGCACCTTCCAATCCCACAACCACCACCATTTAGAAGGACAAGAGCAGCAAATAGCTGGGAACCCCACCAACTGGCGGGTCCGCTCCAAGTCATTCACCACCCTGACTTGGAAATATATTACTGTTCCTTCTCTGTCGCTGGGTCAAAATCCTGGAACTTCCTCTCAAACAGCACTGAAGCGGTTCAAGAAGGCGACTCACCCCCACCTTATTAAGGGCAACTAAGGATGGGCAATAAATCCTGGCCTAACCAGCGATGCCCAAATCCCGTAAATTAATTTTAAAAAAAAATCTATTCTGGTTCTCCCTGTTCCGTTAATTCCAGACTTCTTGGAAATCTCTCTTCATTTCTCTAGTTTCCTTAACTAGCTGGACTTTAGATTTCCGGCATCTGTTTTCTTAACCGTTATTCCATAGTATGGCTGTTATTCTAGCAAGGCTGTGAGAGATGTTCCCTCGCTAGCCTTCTTAAATCAACTTTTTCTAGCCAACCCCTCACACATAAACACCTTTATCCAACATGAATCTAACTATAGGTTTTACCCTTCCAGGCAAGAAACATTAAATTAAACCCACTTAAAACTATACATTATTACTAATGTTTACCAATGCAAATATAAATCCCTTAAATGTACTTTATTTTACCAACAATTTCCTACATTAGAGCAATGACACTTCAAAGGTACTTGATGGGCTGTAAAGCACTTTTGTGAGGTGGGAGTCTGATATCATGAAAGATGCTATACAAATGTAAGTCTTCTTTATATGGGCTATCTGACCCAAAGATCCATTCCCATTAAGTTCGGAATTAGTTAAACTTGCTGGGGCAACTATTGAATGGATGCTATGAATGATCATTAAGCCACAGAGGAAAATCAGCTCATATCCCTACCACTGACACCTGTTTTGCTAGAAGGTGCCCTAGTTCATGTGAGGCTAGGAAAGGGCATGAAGTCACAGTTGAAGAGCCTGTTGACACACATTGTTGAGCTTCACTTTAGAACAGTTACTTGGACAATGTGGTAAAGGCCAACCCACAACAATGGAATTGTACAGATATTAATGACCTGGACTTAGGTATTTATAAATAGAGGCATAGAGTATAAAAGTAAAGAAGTCACGCTAAAACTTTCTCAAACTTTGGTCAGGTCTCAGCTGGAGCAGTGCCCCCAATTCTGAGAGCCACCCTTCAGGATGGATGATACCTGGGAGGAGTGGCTTTAGTTACGTGGCGAGACCAGGGAAGTTTGAATGCTCTCCTGGGAACAGAAAAGGTTGAGGAGAAATTCAAAAGAAGTTCAACATCTTGAAGGTTTTGATCGAGTAAATAAGGAGAAACTATTTCAATTGGCAGAAGGGTCAGTAACCGGAGGGACATAGATTAGAACCAAAAGTGAAACAAGGAGAATTTTTAAAAAACAATTGAATTGTGATCTGGAATGCATCACCTGAAAGAGCGGGGAAGCAGTTCCAATGATAATTTTCAGAAGGGAATTGGATAAATATTTAAAAAGGAAAAAATTGCTGGATAATGGAGAACAACAAGGCCATGAGCCAGCTTTGAGAAAGAGTCATCTGGACTCGAAACATTAGCTCTTTTCTCTCCTTACAGATGCTGCCAGACCTGCTGAGAGTTTCCAGCATGTTCTCTTTTGGCCATGAAACTAATTGGATAACTCTCTCAAAAAGCTGGCACAGACATAAGGGGTCGAATGGCCTCCTACTATACTATGAAGCATGATGGGAAGAAGGGAACAAAATGAAAATGTTTACGGCAAAACCGGCAAGAGCCATGTATCACAAGTCCAAGTCCCAAACATTATCACACTAAATGTAGCTTCCAAATGTGTGATGCAACAGCGTCTGGAAAGCTTGTAGTGAGATATACCTTGGGGTCATGGGTCTAGGGTTTAAGGGGTATGGTGCCAAGGCAGGAAGATAGCATACAGATCATCTATCATCTGAATGAATAACGGGGAGCACACTTAAGGCGCTGCTTGGTCTCCTCCTGTTAATGATGTATCGAGCAGTTTCTTAAACAGGCCAGGTACATTGAGCTGCACAATTCAGATTATTCAGCGTGCATGTGTGAGTGTTTGCATGCGTGAGGGTTTACACGCACAAGGGTCTGCACATGCGAGAGTTTGGACATATGAGAGTTTACAAGCGCAGGGGTTTGCACGCGCAAGAGTTTGCACGAGTGTGTGGCTGTCTGTGTGTGTGTATAGAGAGAGGTGGGAAATTCCAATGGTATATTATGAAAATATTTTTTAAGGAATTTGGGTACTTTGGGATTTCCCTGTCCATTGAACTATCTGATTGAGCAATAATGCTTTATGAGATGAGTTTCAATCTAAAATTCAACATAATAGTTCTTTTACTTCAAAGTGTTCAATCTTTTCCCCCACACATCTATCATACTTCAAAGAAAGAATTGCATCAAACTTTTCACATCACGGTGTCCAAATGATTCACAGGAGTAAGTAATTTTAGGGAGTATAGTCACTGTTTTAATGCGGGGAACACTGCAGCTAATCTTTGCACAGCAAGCTCCCACAAACAGCAATGAAATAATGACCAGATCATCTGATTTAATGACATTGATTGAGGGATAAAATATTGCCCGTGACCCAAGTGAGAACTCCACTGCTCTCCTTTGCAATAGAGGCTACAGGATCTCTTAAATCCATCTGAGGGGACAGATAGTGCTCTCAGGCTTACTAGCTCTTCTGAAAAATGACACCTCTCACTGTACAGTGCTCACTCAGTACTGGTACTGGGAACGTCAGCCTGGATTTTGTGCTCAGGTCACTGGCGTGGGCCTTGAACACACAACCTTGCGACTCAGAAACAATTGTGCTACTACAGAGGCATGGCTGGCAGTGCGACTGCTTACTCCAAATTATTGAGTAATTCAATTTATTTTTAATTTTAAATAATGGATCAGAAGACTGAAACTAATGTAGATGTTTAAAAGGTCCTCTGGTGTCAGAAATTTCTGCTTTCAGACAAATTGGATTGTGATCCAAATCCAGTATTCTAATCAACAGAAAGTCAGCTACCAATTTTTCAGCATTAGTCTGGATGCTCTTTGCTCAATGTTTTTCTTTCTCTTTGAAGCATTTGAATACTGACCTTTCAATAACATCCTCAGCTACTCTGACCCATTACTCTCCTCACCTCCCAAGACTGGAAAATTCCACTCGCTAGTTAGCCTGAAACAAATTAATCTTCAGCTTTGGTGAGCTGCAAAAACCTGTGTTTACCTCTCTCCATTGCTATCTATAAAAGGGAGCAGTGTAGGGCAATCTCCTACAAATGGCAGCACCATTCCAAAGAGGCAAAACTACCTCTTCCATATCTATTAAATATTACATAAATTTATTGAATGAGGAATCTTTCACCATGATTTCTTTTAAAAATTAACACAGTATTTGGAGAGTCTGCAGACGCTGGCACTGTTTTCCTTGTGGTTGAGATTAGGGGGAGATTTGATGTATGCGTTCGAAATAATGCAGGGTTATGAACGAATAAATAAGGAGAAACTATTTCTACTGGCAGAAGGGTCGCAAACTCGAGTGCACAGGATTAAGGCAATTTGCAAGCGAGCCAAGGAGGAAATGAAAATTTTTTAATGCGGTGTGTTACCATGATCTGTGAAGCCTGAAAGGAAAATTAAAAAGGGAATTGGATAAATACATGAAAAGGGAAAAAAAGTCTTTCACTGTGGGGAAAGGGCAAGTGAGGCTAATTGAGAGCTCTTTCAGCGAGCTGGCACAGGCATGATGGGATGAACAGCCTCCTTCTGCGCTGTACTATCCAATGAGCAGCCCTCTATTTATTTATTTATTCTGCCTAATCAATTTAGTTTACTTTAATTGGAAGATATTGAGCTGGTGAAGTGCAGGATTTAAATCCATGATCAATGCACCGGCTCTCTCTTGACTAACCAGTGTGCAGTGCAAAACTTAAAAACCACGTCTTCAAACTTGATATTTCCTCACTTCTTGTAAAAAAACATATTGTGAAAAGTGCTGCAAATCACACTCTGGAGAGGCACGGTACTTTAGACAGTCCACCTTTAGTCATTGAAACTGAAAATGTCAGCTTTTGTATCAACTGTCCTGATCTTGTTGTCTTAAAACAGTCTCACAGCTTTTCCTCCCATTGTTTGTTATCTGCGTTCTCCGTTTGAACTTCATCAGTTTGCTTTCCACCCTTTCTGGCTCCAGAGCGTTTGAAGGGTTTTGCAATGTTTTTTTTGATTAGAATAGTTACATTTCTGCTACAGTAGTAAGCCTTTTGTGCAACTAATCTACGTGAACCAGTAATGTAGGTCACAGACTTACGTTACAAGGTAAGCACCATAAACCGCAGTCATCCGAGAATGTGCACTTCCTGAGAACTTTAAATTGCACAGTAAAATGGTGAAAAACTTTCAGACTCTGGTTGCAATGCAAATAAACCACATCCCGTCAAAAATTATATATTATCCTACGGCAATATTATGCATATTGTTGAGAATATTAGAACAGAAATGAGAAATTTACCGTATGTTAAAGAAAATGACCACAACCATGTGCACAAGAAGTTCCATAATGAGAACAGCACAAAAAAAACCTGTACGCAAGGAGCAAAAAATGCACCAGAATTATGAAACTTGCGAAAAGAGTAGGAGAGTTTTCCTAGTGTCATTTGATCCCAACAGGAATACCTCCCAGTGTCCGGGCTACAATTGGTCATTCAATTAACAGGTGACCTGGTCATTATCACATTGCTGTTTGTGGCACCTTGCTGTGAGCAAATTGGTTGTCATGTTTCCTACATCACAATAGCAACTACACCTAATTACCGCCCTAATGACTGTGCGAGATTTGAGGTGTTTGGCTGCTTTTAGCTGTCATGAGCTCACAAAAGGTGTAGTATTAATGCAAGTCACTCATTCTATTAATTGACCTTCTAAGTATGTCCGGTACCCTGGTTTGTATAAGCATCAGGTTGGACTGAGCTTCGTACTGTATTAGAACTGCTAAACGCCAAGTCAGTAAAGCTGGTTGTTGTTTACATCAGTGTTTTTCAAACCTTTTTTCCCCCGGGACCCACTTTTGCGAAACGGCCGACCTTTGGGATCCACGCTTCTGACATTTGGGACTCCTGCCGGCCAATCTTTGCCACACAGGTTCGCTTACCTTTAATGCCAACGGGGAGTCTACTTGGTCGTTACGATTTTACTTGAATCAGGTTCAGAGGAGCCTAATCAGATGCAGACAACAGCCAGCTCCTTTGTGCCATTATCACCTTTGTGTGAAAATGGAAAATCCAACCTTGCACATGTAGGTCGACGTGAAGGGCAACAGCAACAAAATGCGTGTTTTATTCAGCACTGGATACTCCTGGGAGATGCTACTCCAGAATGCTGACACCTTTGGCATGTTTTTAACTAGCTGCCACAGGTCAGGTACAGCAATGTAGACTTTCCATTAGCTGTAAGTTAATAACTGATTCTGGGGTCTCAATCTCAAAAGGAATTTGTCACCCACCACTTCTCTTTCAAAATCTGAAACTTCTCTTTTGCCAGTACTTCCCTGCATATAACACACGTGGGCTTTGCATCCTTATTTGTATTGGCACAATTGACAAAACCAAACCTCACAGGGGCAGCACGGCGGTTAGCACTCCTGGGTTCAATTCCGGCTTTGGGTGACTTTCTCCCCGTGTCTGCGTGGGTTTCCTCCGGGTGCTCCGGTTTCCTCCCACAGTCCAAAGATGTACAGCTTAGGTGGAGTGGCCGTGATCAATAGGATGAACCTGAAGTTCAGTTTGTGTTCCCTTCAGCTTGGAAGGACAAGTAGTGATCTAAATGACGCATTTAAAATAATAAAAAGGATATAACAGGGTAGATATAGGCAAATTGTTTCTTCTGGTGGGAGAATCCATAAAAGAAGAGCATAATCTTCAAATCAACACAACCCTTACACAAGGAGGAATGGAAATCCGGAATTCCCCTCCTCTAATATTCTGTGGATTGTATAAAATCGATACTGAAATCAAGATTTTTATTAGGTGAAGCAGAGCAGAAACATGACTGACTCCTGCTCCTAATTCTTATATTCACACGTAAGGGATGTTAAAGGTGTGAAAATGAGCTTGAGGGTCAGATCTGCCATGGAATTGAATGATGAAACGTTGATGGGCCAAATGGCTGACTTCTGTGCCTATGTTTATCTTGAGTAGATGCTTTCAATAGCCTGTTAGTGCCACCCACTGGAGGTCAATAGTATGGCAGCCATTTGTTACAGTCGCCTGAAGATTCAGAAACTAAGACAAATTAAAAGCAGGAGGGCATTCGGCTCATCGAGCCTGCTACCCCGTTCAATAAGCTCATTGGCTGACTGGATTGTAACCTCAGCTTCACATTCCTGCCGACTCCCAGTGCCCTTCCACCTCCATGGTAATCAAGAATCTATCTAGCTTTGCCTTAAAAATATTCAAAGATTCTACTTCCACCGCCTTTTGAGGAAGAGAGTTCATAGAATCACAGAATTTACAGGGCAGAAGGAGGCCATTCGGTCCATCGAGTCTGCACCGGCTCTTGGAAAGAGCACCCTACCCAAGTCCACACCCCCACCCTATCCCCACAACCCAGTAACGCCACCCAACACTAAGGGCAATTTTGGACACTAAGGGCAATTTATCACGGCCAATCCACCTAACCTGCACATCTTTGGACTGTGGGGGGAAACCGGAGCACCCGGAGGAAACCCACGCACACACGGGGAGGATGTGCAGACTCCGCACAGACAGTGACCCGAGCCGGGAATCGAACCGGGGACCCTGGAGCTGTGAAGCAATTGTGCTAACCACCATGCTACCGTGCTGCCCGTGAGTTCCAGAGACTCACCACCCTCAAAGAAAAGATTTCTCGGTTTTAAATGGATGATCCCCTCATTGTTAAACAGTGACCTCCTAGTTCTATATTCTCTGACAAGAAGAAACATCCGCTCCACATCCACCCGGAAAATACCCCTCAGGATGCTTCAATCAAGTTGCCTCTCACTCTTCCAGACTCCAGCAGATACAGGCCCAGCCTGTCCAACCTTTCCTCATAAGACAACCCGCTCATTTCAGCTATTAGTCTCGTAAGCTTCTCTTAATTGCTTCAAACACATTTACATCTTTCCTTAAATAAGGAGCCCATACTGTATACAGCACTTCAGTTGTGGTCTCACCAATGTCCTGTCCAACTGAAGCAAAACCTCCCCACTTTTGTATTCAATTCCCCTCGTAATAAATGATAACATTCCAATAGTTTTCCTAATTTCTCGCTGGACCTGCATTCAAACCTTTTGCGATTCATGCACCAGGACACCCATATCTCTCTGCATCTCAGAGCCCTGTAATCTCTCACCATTTAGCCTTTTTAAAATTCTTCCTGTCACAATGGACAATTGCCACATCTTTGCCCACTCTCTTTAGCCTAAGTATGCCCTTTTGTGGTTTCCTTATGCCCTCTTCACAACTTACTTTCCTACCTCCCTTTATGTCACCACCAAATTTATCAACCATATCTTCAATCCCTTCATCCAAATTATTTATATAATCTGTAAACAGTCCACCCCCACTCCCAGTGGAACACCACTCATTACATCTTACCAACAAGAACATTTTCCCATATATCCCTATTCTCTGTTTCCTGTTAGTCAGCTAATCTTCTATCCATGCCAATATGTTACCCCTACACAATGAGCTTTCATTTTCCACAATAACTTTTGATGTGGCACCTGATCAAATACCTTCTGGAACTCTAAATGTAATTATGGGGTAATCATGATGCGATTAGGCAAGAATTAGGGAGCATAAGACGGGAACAGAAACTGTCAGGGAAAGGCACAAATGAAAAGTGGAGCTTGTCCAAGGAACAAATATTGCGTGTCCTTGATAGGCATGTCCCTGTCAGGAAGGGAGGAAATGGGAGGGAACCATGGTTCACAAAAGATGTTGAATATCTTGTCAAGAGGAAAAAGGAAGAGATGAGAAAACAAGATTCAGTAGGGTCGCTTAAGAGTTACAAGGTAGCAAGGAAAGAGCTGACAAAAGGGCTTAGGAGAGCTAGGAGGGGGCATGAGAGGTCCTTGGCGGGTCGGATCAAGGAAAACCCCAAAGCTTTTTACTCTTACGTGAGAAATAAAAGAATGACCAGGGTGAGGGTAGGGCTGGTCAAGGACAGCAGTGGGAACTTGTGCATGGTGTCAGAAGAAATAGGAGGAGTTGAATGAATGCTTTTCTTCAGTGTTCACAAAGGAGAGGGGCCATGTTTTTGAGGATGAGAGTGTGATTCAGGCAGGTAGGCTGGAGGAAGTAGATGTTCTGAGGAAGGATGTATTAGCAATTTTGAAAAACCTGAGGGTCGACAAGTCCCCTGGGCCAGATGGGATATACCCAAGGATTCTTTGGGAGGCAAGGGATGAGATTGCAGAGCCTTTGGCTTTGATCTTTGGGTCCTCGCTGTCCACGGGGATAGTGCCAGAGGACTGGAGAGTGGTGAATATTGTTCCTCTGTTCAGGAAAGGGAATAGGAATGACCCTGGTAATTATAGGCCAGTTAGTCTTACTTCAGTGGTCGGGAAGATAATGGAAAATGTCCTGAAGGATAGGATTAATGACCATTAGGAAAGATGCAGTTTAATCGGGGATAGTCAACACGGATTCGTGAAGGGTAGATCTTGCCTCACAAATTTGATTGAATTCTTTGAGGAGGTAACTAAGTGTGTAGATGCAGGTAGAGCAGTTGATGTCGTATACATGGTTTTAGTAAGGCGTTTGATAAGGTTCCCCATGGTCGGCTCATGAAGAAAGTAAGGAGGTGTGGGATAGAGGGAAATTTGGCCAATTAGTTAAGTAACTGGCTATCACATAGAAGACAGAGAAGGTGGTGGTGGATGGAAAATTTTCAGACTGGAGACCAGTTACCAGCGGTGTACCACAGGGATCAGTGCTGGGTCCTCTGCTATTTGTGATTTTTATCAATGATTTGGAGGAGGCGGCTGAAGGGTGGGTCAGTAAATTTGCTGATGACACCCAGATTGGTAGAGGAGTGAATGAGGCGGAGGGCTGATGTAGGCTGCAAAGAGACATTGATAGGATGCAGAGCTGGGCTGAAAAATGGCAGATGGAGTTTAACCCTGATAAATATTTTCCAATCTAATGGAACTTTCCCCAAATCGAGGGAATTGTAGAAAATGAAAACAAATGCAAATACTATTTCACGAGCCAATTATTTATTAGCCAATCACCAAGGTGATTCATTTTGGTAGAAACATTTTGAATGCAGGTTACAGGGTCAACGGCAGGGTTCTGAGGAATGTGGAGGAACAGATCTTGGGGTTCATATCCCCAGATCTCTGAAGGTTATCACGCAAGTGGATAGAGCCGTGAAGAAGGCTTATAGTGTGTTAGCGTTTATTAACAGGGGGCTTGTGTTTAAGAGCTGCGGGGTTATGCTGTAACTATACATTTGGAGTATTGTGTGCAGTTCTGGTCACCTCATTATAGGAGGGATGTGGAAGCATTGGAAAGGGTGCAAAGGAGATTTACCAGGATGCTGCCTGGATTGGAGGGTAGGTCTTATGAGGAAAGGTTGAGGGAGCTAGGGCTTTTCTCTTTGGAGCGGAAGAGGATGAGAGACGACTTAATAGAGGTTTCTAAGATGATGAGGGGGATAGATAGAGTGGACGTTCAGAGACTATTTCCTCGGGTGGATGCAGCTGTTACAAGGGGGCATAACTATAAGGTTCAGGGTGGGAAATGTAGGAGGGATGTCCGGGGTAGGTTCTTTACTCAGAGAGTGGTTAGGGTGCGGAATGGACTGCCTGCTGTGATAGTGGAGTTGGACACTTTAGGAACTTTCAAGCGGTTATTGGATAGGCACATGGAGCACACCAGAATGACAGGGAGTGGGATAGCTGAACTTGGTTTTGGACAATGCTCGGCACAACATCGAGGGCCGAAGGACCTGTTCTGTGCTGTACTGTTCTATGTTCTAGTACATCCTCCTTCATCCACAGCACACATTATTTCTTCAAAGAACTCCAATAAATTGGTTTAGCACGATTTCCCTTTCACAAAAACATGTTGACTCTGCCTGACCACCGTGCATTTATCCCTGTGTCCTGCTATAACGCCTTCAATGATGGCTTATAAAATGTTCCCACACGACAGATGTTAAAGCTGATTGGACTGCAAGTTTCCTGCTTCCCCCCTCCCTTTTTGAATAAAGGAGTTGCATTCACTATTTTCCAATCTAATGGAACCTTCCCTAAATCGAGAGAATTGTAGAAAATTAAAACAAATGCCAATTATTTATTAGCCAATTATTTTCAGTCCCTAGGATGAAGTTCATCAGAACCCGACAGATTTGTCAGCCCGTAGCTCCATCAGGTTTCTCAGTACCACTTCCTTGAATAGTGTAATTTTCTTGAGTTCCTCCCTCCCTCCCTCCTGATTTACAGCTGTTTCTGGGATGTTACTTGTATCCTCTATAGTGAAGACCGATGTAAAATTCCTGTTCAATTCATCTGCCATCTCCTTATTTTCCATTATTAATTCCCAGACCCGCTTCGTATTGGACCAATGCTCACTTTGTTATCTCTTCTTTTTTAAATATCTATAGAAACTCTTACTGTCTTTACATGTCTAGCTAGTTTGCTTGCATACTCTTTTTCCTCATTATACTTTTGTCATTCTTTGCTTTTTTTTTTAGATATTCTGTCCAACATTCTGACCTGCCACCCACCTTTGTGCAATTATGCTTTTTTTAAAGTTCGATATTATCTTTAACTTTTCGATTTAACCACATGTGGTCGGTCCTTGGAATTTTTCTTTCTTGTTGGAATGTGTATTCTGAAATATTCCCTATTGACCTATCCCTTAATCTCATTTGCCAGCTCACAGTGAGGGAAATGCTTGTGAAAATTAAGGTGAACTCACCCAGTATCTGCAAACTAAGTTGGAGCTAGATGCAGTGTCAGTGCTTTCATGGATCAATCATTCAAGTGGATTCAATCACTTCAGTCAATACAGATGCACATCTACCCAAAGGTCACTGCTGTCATTCTTGCACATTGCTGCCATGTATGATGATATTCATTTATAACAAGGGACGCTTTGTATAATATCACAGAGTAAAATACAAACTGAATTAATTTTAAATATTTGTGGATCTGCTCATGGGAGATTTCAAGGTGCTTGCTTTCTCTGGAGACATATAGTATTATAGAAATCACCATCGAGCCACACACATTGTTATAGCAACACCGTTTGCCGCATACACTAATTTTAGTTGTAAATGTCTTACACACAACACAGGTAAACGTGCTTCGCATGGGTGCATTTGCTTGACAAATATCTCCTCCGTTCAGTAACCAAGATAGTAAAGCTCTCACAACAATCAAAAAAGCACACAGTTTTTCCTATTACTATTTTACCAACAAATTCATAAAAAGGTGTCAAGTTCTCCTGAAGATGTTGTGCGAACATGAGTACTGAGGCAGCACGGTAGCATGGTGGTTAGCATTGTGGCTTCACAGCGCCAGGGTCCCAGGTTCGATTCCCCGCTGGATCACTGTCTGTGCGGAGTCTGCACGTTCTCCCCGTGTCTGCGTGGGTTTCCTCCGGGTGTTCCGGTTTCCTCCCACAGTCCAAAGACGTGCAGGTTAGGTGAATTGGCCACACTAAATTGCCCTTAGAGTCCAAAAAAAAAAGGTTAGGAGTTATTGGGTTATGGGGATAGGGTGGAAGT
Source organism: Scyliorhinus torazame (assembly GCF_047496885.1). Taxonomy (NCBI): domain Eukaryota; kingdom Metazoa; phylum Chordata; class Chondrichthyes; order Carcharhiniformes; family Scyliorhinidae; genus Scyliorhinus; species Scyliorhinus torazame. The sequence goes on from NC_092721.1 coordinate 8,159,974, forward strand.
GAGGGCTTAAGTGGGTCAGTGCAGACTCGATGGGCCGAATGGCATCCTTCTGCACTGTATGTTCTGTGTCTACTGAGACCATAGACACAACTACTCATTGTTCCGCGCCTTATCAAAAACACAGTTGTCAATATCCAGATTTCCAAATGGCCCCATGTGGCTTACGACGGGTGTACTCGTCATCACTATTTTGAGGCAATACCCTATGTGAGTTTGGGGCTGCAATGTTTTATTAAACACTGAATACACTCTCCCCCTGCTTATTCATTTTTGTCCATTAGTATTTCTAATTAAGCAGCCTGAATGCAATGGCATTTTGTTTTGCGCTATCAAATTCAAATTAACAGATAACAGACAGCTTCAAATTGAAAGGAGACCATAAAGAAACAGATGATGAGAAATTCCTCTTGGGTCAACAGGAACATAACTGGAATGTCTATGTGATCACAATGTATGTTCAACAGCATCGTGAATTTCTGTAGTAGCTTTTATTTACTGGCAGGAATGTTGGAAGAATCACGGACATTTTTGTAGAAAAATTCATTCCCAGGAAGTGGGCATTGCTCGTCCCTAAATGCCCTCAAGCAGGTGGTGGTGAGCTGCTTTTTCAGCAGCCTAGACGTGGCAGGAAAGGGGTTCCAGGATTTTGATCCATAAACAGTGAAGGAACGACAATATAGTTCCAAGTCAGGATGGTGTGAGACTTGGAAGGGGAACTTCACTTGATTGATAAGAAAATTGGAAAGAGTGTAAATCCAGCTGCTGATCTTGCTATTAGACGAGAGAAAGTTTAGAACAGTATACTGTTTATACTGCCTATTCCTCTTGATTGAATCAGTCTGAGCTCAGCTTTATGGGGAGTACAAGACAGTCAGGAGGGCAGTAAACAAAAATGCCCTCAGCTTTCTGGAATTCCCTTCCTAAGCCTCTCTCTCCCTTTAAGACATTCCTGAAACCTAGCTCAGTGACCAAGCTTTTGGTCACCTGCCCTAGTGTCTCCTTGTGGTTCAGTATGTTTGGTACCATGTCTGTTAAATGCCTTGTGAGTCGCTACTATGTTAAAGGTGCTATATAAATGTAGGTTGCTGTTGTATTGTTCAAATGCATGGAACTTTCAAACAGAGCTTGGTTACTTCCCTTGAGATTCTGCTGCAAATAAAAGCAGCTGGTGTTCCCCTTGCCGACAGCTCCTACCTCTTCTTCTTGCTGACGATCATATCCATCGTCTGCAGCAATCGCCTCTCCAGTGCAAGGATGTCACTGTCGGTCACATTTCTTGGATTACGGACAAAAGGAGAGTGAAAGGCACATTAGAAAATTAGATACATATCAAAGTCGATTTAAATAGCTATCAATATGCTTCATCCCACACAGTGGAAGAACCCATGACTGTAGAAGAGAGGGTGCATGGATTGAGGCTGCACGTTCTGAAATTACACTGCTCCATAAGATCTTCAGTATGGTCCATAGAGCAGATTTTTAAAAAATCTTTATAATCCGGAGGCCATTTGGTCCCTCATGCATATCATTCAAATATCTATTCATCTAATCCCACTGCCCCAGCTCTTTTCCTGAGCACTGCAACAGCTCCTGTTCAAGTATTTATTCAATTCGCTTTTGAAAGTTATTGTTGAACCTGCTTCCTCCCCGTTCAGAGCAATCCAGGTGACAACCCGCTTTGTAAAAAAAAAAAATAATTCTCATTTATCCCGGCTCTTTTGCTCATGATTTTAATTATTTTCCTCTGATTACTGGCCCTTAAAATATAAAGATTGCTGGATATAAAAAGAAAAGCAAATTACATTTAAAAGCAGCCGGACGTCGGCTGCATTACGGATGCAAAAATAAACACTCTGCAAGTACAAACGTTCTCACTGCTCAACTCTGTGTCTTCAAGCCTTCAGTTCCTTTCCATATACACTTGTATTGTTCCTGCTCCCTCTTTCAGTCGGTCTTAGTCTCTCTGCGCCCCCTCTTCTGTTTACGCACTGCTCTTTGTCCCTCACTGATTTACTCAAATGTCACATTGTAAACTCAAGAAAATAATAGCCAACCCAGGACTATTCTAATATTCTTCATTTAATGGAAGTAGTCTCCAAATGTCATGAAGGTTATTGGCCCAGCTTTTGTGATCAGCACTGAATGAACAGCCCTCACAATTGACCTCAAAAAAGATGCCCACCAAGAATTATCGGGCCCCAAGAACACTGACGGCCGCTATTCAGCCTAGTTTGGACATTCAGCACTAAATGTGACTTGATATGCGATAAAAAGCTCAGTTACAGCTGACTGAAGGTTTAACATTCTCATTGGTCCTTTCACTGAGAATAATGTGCAAACGGTTCAAAGTTCCTGACAAGTCAATTGATTCCCAATGATTTAATCTGTGAAGGCTGCAACAGTGAAAAGTAACCCTGAAAGCACAGCAGTATCTGCCCATGCAGAGTGCTGTGTGGCTTGAAGAGGAACCTAGGACCAGTGGGCTCCCATGACATTGCTACTCTTGTCCCTCTGTCACGACACCCTGGGCTAGTGAATGGTCAATCCCAAGCCCACCTGCCCCGGAGTCACAACACAAGTGGATTAACCAATAATTCTTATAAAAATACCCAGAATCTTTGGCCCTTGTCACCTAATAATCAGTCACCAGCTTTGTAAATGAAAACGCGAGTACGGTTTATTTATAATAACTATCATGAAATATGCAATAAATACAACTGGTTAACGACAAGCTAATACCTAATATCCACTTTAACGTCCCACCCTCTACCCACACACACAAGGCAGACAAACACAGAGAGGTGGAAAGGGGTAAAAATCAGACATGGAGGGAAGAAAGAGTCTTTGTTCTAGATGATGGTTTTAGCACTTTTCTTCACAGTAAACTTGCAGATTAAAGGCTTTGGTTTGTAGCCTGTAATGATCCCCTTGTAGATTCATTCATTCAGGCAGTCTGTAGTTTAAAAATGCATTACTCTCAACGTCCCTGGAGAGGCACCTTACTTCACAACAAACTTTGCTTTCAGTTGTGGTTTGTCTTCAGGCCTCTGCAGCCCCAGGAAAACAGCCCCCAGAGACTTTCGGGAGAGAGAGTCAGCCTTCCGGGGAGAGTTAGCTGAATCTTTCTGGGGAGAGTCAGCTGGATCTTTTTGGACAGAGTTAGCTGGATCCCTTCGCCGTTAATCAAAACTGAAACCAAACTCAAAACTCAGGACTCTGAAAAACATCCCAGTGGGATCAGAACCAATCACCACCTGTTACAGGGCAGAGCACAGCCTTTTGGACCAATCCATTGGCCACCAGCCAATCAATCAAAACGAGGCCCAACCCCATCTCCGTCTTTGGAGGCGGCAAGTCTTCAGCTTCTGTTGGGATTTTCCTGCTTGAATTAAAGATATAGGCTGCTTGCCTTAAAATGAGATGCCCATTAATCACCCATCGATCAAAAATGTAACGGCAAAAATAAAAGAATGCTGGAAATAAGGGAATAAACAGGAAGGATCCCTACATCTCTAGGTGGTGTGAGCGCAGGTAAGGGAGGTATTGTCAAAGTGCAGCGGATGGTGTAGATAAGAGTTAATTGCCAGGGAGACCAATCCTGTTCACACAGAGACGAGGGACTGCCCTTGACATCAAGGCAGAATTTGGCCAAATCTTCTTTCTTCTTCATTAATGGGATGTGGGCGTCACTGGTTCGGCCAGAATTATTGTCCAGCCCTAACTGCACTTGAGAAGGTGGTGGTGAGCAGCCTTCTTGAACCACTACAATCAAGTCAGTGTAGGTGCACGCACAGTGCTGTTAGGGAGTTCCAGGACTTTGACCCACCGGCATGAAGGAGCAGCCATATATTTCCAAGTCAGGATGGCGAGTGGCTTGGAGGGGAAATTCCATGCATCTGCTGCCCTTGTATTTCTAGATGGTAGTGGTTGTGGGTTTGGAAGGTGCTGCATGAGGAGCCTTGGTGAGTTCCTGCTGTGCACCTTGTAGATGGGAAATACTGCTGTCACCATGTGCAAGTGGCATCAAGAAGCCCTCGCAAAATTGGAGTCAATGGACTGGAGGGGAAAGCTCTCCTGTGCTTGGAATCATACTAGCACAAAGAAACTTGATTGTGGTTGTTGAAGATCAATCATCTCGGCTCCAGGACATCGCTCCAAGAGCTCCTCAGTGTAGTGTTTTTAGCCTAACCATCTTTAGCTGCTTCATCGATGCTTTTCCTCCATTATACGGTCAGGACGGAGGATGCTCGCTGCTCATTGACAGTATTCATTTCCAGTCATAGCTCCTCAGTTACTGAAGCATCTGCGACCACATGTAGCAAGACCTGGACAACATTCAGGCTTCGGCTGACAAGTTGCAAGTTATTCATGCAACACAAGTGCCAGGTAACAACCCCATCCAACATGAAAGAATCTAATGTACCAAATAACTCACCTCACGACTCCTGAAATCCTGCCCGTCATCTACAAGGCACAAGTCAGGAGTGTAATAGAATACTCTCCACTTGCCTGGATGAGTGCGGCTCCAACAACACTCAAGAAGCTTGACAGCATTCAGGGCAGGGCAACCCCTTGATCGACATCCCATCCACCACCACCTTAACCATTCACTCCCTCCACCATCAGTACACAGTGGCAGGAGTGTGTACCATCTACAAGATGCACGACCGCAGTTCGCCAAGGTCGATTGAACGCACCTTTGGTGGAGATGGGAGCATTTATTGTCAAACAAGAAAGAAAACACACAGCCTGAAATTGAACGTGAAGCAATGATATTAAAAGTGAAAGGTAGTTCAAATGGATACACACAACAGACAATTCCGAAAATAACAATCGGGGAGTTTGAGGGTACACAGGGCTTTTTACAGTAGTCAATCATCAGCTTCCTCACCTCAGAAAGTATGACATGTAGGTATACGGACAATTTACTGCACCAAAACCTGACAACAGTGCCATTAACGTGACACCAATAACCCCAACTCTGCTGATCAATTGTTCGATTGATAGAATACCTGATGGAGAGAAGGCAAATAAATCAAACACAAATGGATTTGCATGTTAATGATGCCAGGTTTCTAAAATAAAAATGTAACATCACTAGAAATTGGAAATCAATCTGCTATATAGATTTTACAATCAGTCTGGATAACCCTAGAAAAACCAAATAAACCGACGAGAAAATTGTCAGAATGGTTTTAAAAATATGATCATTTTGACGGAGAAGGAAAATACACTGATGTATTGGAAGAGGACAGGTATTTACTATCCAAAGATTCACAACCCTCTGAGAAGAAATTCCTCCTCATCTCAGTCTTAAATTTGCCCTCTGGTCTTCCACTCTCCTATGAGGGGGGACACCCTCTCAGCATTTACCCTGTCAAGACCCTTAAGAATCCTGTATGTTTCAAAGAACAAAGAAAAGTACAGCACAGGAACAGGCCCTTCGGCCCTCTAACCCCTGCCGACCATGCTGCCCGACTAAACTACAATCTTCTACACTTCCTGGGTCCGTATCCCTCTATTCCCATCCTATTCATGTATTTGTCAAGATGCCCCTTAAATGTCACTATCATCCCTGCTTCCACCACCTCCTCCGGCAGCAAGTTCCAGACACCCACTACCCTCTGTGTAAAAAACTTGCCTCGTACATCTACTCTAAACCTTGCCCCTCGCACCTTAAACCTATGCCCCCTAGTGATTGACCCCTCTACCATGGGGAAAAGCTTTTTACTATCCACTCTGTCTATGCCCCTCATAATTTTGTAGACCTCTATCAGGTCGCCCCTCAACCTCCGTCGTTCCAGTGAGAACAAACCGAGTTTATACAACCGCTCCTCATAGCTAATGCCCTCCATACCAGGCAACATTCTGGTAAATCTCTTCTGCACCCTCTCTGAAGCCTCCACATCCTTCTGGTAGTGTGGCGACCAGAATTGAACTCCAAGTGTGGCCTCACTAAGGTTCTATACAGCTGCAACATGACTTGCCAATTCTTATACTCAACGCCCTGGCCAATGAAGGCAAGCATGCCGTATGCCTTCTTGACTACCTTCTCCACCTGTGTTGCCCCTTTCAGTGACCTGTGGACCTGTACACCTCGATCTCTCTGACTTTCAATACTCGAGGGTTCTACCATTCACTGTATATTCCCTACCTGCATTAGATCTTCCAAAATGCATAACCTCACATTTGTCCAGATTAAACTCCATCTGCCATCTCTCCGCCCAAGTCTCCAAACAATCTAAATCCTGCTGTATCCTCTGACAGTCTTCATCGCGATCCGCAATTCCACCAACCTTTGTGTCGTCTGCAAACTTACTAATCAGACCAGTTACATTTTCCTCCAAATCATTTATGTATACTGCAAACAGCAAAGGTCCCAGCACTGATCCCTGCGGAACACCACTAGTCACAGCCCTCCAATTAGAAAAGCATCCTTCCATTGCTACTCTCTGCCTTCTATGACCAAGCCCGTTCTGTATCCACCTTGCCAGCTCACCCCTGATCCCGTGTGACTTCACCTTTTGTACTAGTCTACCATGAGGGACCTTGTCAAAGGCCTTACTGAAGTCCATATAGACAACATCCACTGCCCTACCTGCATCAATCATCTTTGTGACCTCTTCGAAAAACTCTATCAAGTTAGTGAGACACGACCTCCCCTTCACAAAACCATGCTGCCTCTCACTAATACGTCCATTTGCTTCGAAATGGGAGTAGATCCTGTCTCGAAGAATTCTCTCCAGTAATTTCCCTACCACTGACGTAAGGCTCACCAGCCTGTAGTTCCCTGGATTATCCTGCTACCCTTCTTAAACAAAGGAACAACATTGGCTATTCTCCAGTCCTCCGGGACATCACCTGAAGACAGTGAGGATCCAAATATTTCTGTCAAGACCTCAGCAATTTCCTCTCTAGCCTCCTTCAGTATTCTGGGGTAGATCCCATCAGGTCCTGGGGACTTATCTACCTTAATATTTTTCAAGACGCCCAACACCTCGTCTTTTTGGATCTCAATGTGACCCAGGCTATCTACACACCCTTCTCCAGACTCAACATTCACCAATTCCTTCTCTTTGGTGAATACTGATGCAAAGTATTCATTTAGTACCTCGCCCATTTCCTCTGGCTCCACACATAGATTCCCTTGCCTATACTTCAGTGGGCCAACCCTTTCCCTGGCTACCCTCTTGCTTTTTATGTACGTGTAAAAAGCCTTGGGATTTTCCTTAACTCTATTTGCCAATGACTTTTCGTGACCCCTTCTAGCCCTCCTGACTCCTTGCTTAAGTTCCTTCCTACTTTCCTTGTATTCCACAGGCTTCGTCTGTTCCCAGCCTTTTAGCCCTGACAAATGCCTCCTTTTTCCTTTTGACGAGGCCTACAATATCTCTCGTTATCCAAGGTTCCCGAAAATTGCCGTATTTATCCTTCTTCCTCACAGGAACATGCCGGTCCTGAATTCCTTTCAACTGACACTTGAAAGCCTCCCACATGTCAGATGTTGATTTACCCTCAAACATCCGCCCCCAATCTAGGTTCTTCAGTTCCTGCCAGTATTGTTATAATTAGCCTTCCCCCCAATTTAGCACATTCACCTCGGACCACTCTTATCCTTGTCCACCAGCACTTTAAAACTTCCTGAATTGTGGTCACTGTTCCCGAAATACTCCCCTACTGAAACTTCTACCACCTGGCCGGGCTCATTCCCCAATACCAGGTCCAATACAGCCCCTTCAATGAGATCATCTCTCATTCTTCTAAATTCTAACTAATCAAGTCCCAACCTGTTTAACCTTTGATCATAAGACACTCTCTCCATCCCTAGTGAACCTTCTCTGAACCGCCTCGATGAAATAATGTCTTTCCTTAAATAAGGGGACCAAAACTGCTCACATTGCTCCAGATGTGGTCTCACCAGTACCTTGTACAGTTGCAGCAAGACTTCCCGACTCTCATACTCCAACTCCCTTGACATACGTGCCAACACTCCCTCGCCTCCCTGATTACCTGCTTCCCCATGGGCTACTTTTCTGTGTTTTGTGCACAAGTCCCTTTGTTTTACAGTTTTCTGCAGTTTTACTTAATTAAATAGTACTCTTATTACTTTGTTCTCCCTTCCAAATGAACTTCACATTTCCCCATTTGACAACCTTTTGCCCACTTACTTAACCGATCAATATCTCTTTGCAAACTCTTTGTATCCCTTTCCACCTATTTTTGTGTCAGCTGCAAATTTGGCTACTGTACATTCGCCTCCTTCCTCCAAGTCATTAATACATATTGTAAACAGCTGATTCCAGCACTGATCCCTGTGGAATCCCACTGATTATACGTCGCCAATCTGAAAAAGAACCCCTTATCCCCACTTGCTGTTTCCTGCCCTTTAGCCAATTCTCTATCCATGCCAATATACTACCTTCAACACCTTGGGCTCTTATCTCATGACTTAACCTTGACGAATGCCTTCTGGAAGCCCAAATACACACATCTACTGGTTCCCCTCTATCCACTCTGATTGAGACTTCCTCAAAAAACTCTTGATATATTAATCAGTCACAATTTTCCTTTCATGAAGCCATGCTGACTCTGTTCGATTAGATTACGCCTTTCCAAATGTGCTATTATTTCCTTAACAATTGATTCCAACATTTTTTCCAACAATAGATGTTAGGTTAATTGGTCTATAGCTATCTGCTTTTTGCCTCTCTTCCTTTTTGAACAGGGGTGTCACATTGGCAGCTTTCCACTCCTCCGGTGCTTCTCCAGAATTCAAGGATTTTTTGAAAATTACAATCAATAACATCCACAATCTCTGTAGCTACTTCTTTAAGGATCCTAGTACTCCAGTCAATCGCTGTCTTGAACATACTCAGTAACTGGACCTCCACAGCCTCAGGGGATGAGAATTCAACAGATTCCCCACCATCTGAGTGAAGCAATTCCTCCTAAATGACCTGCCCCTTATTCCGAGACTGTATCTCCTGGTTCTAAACCCCCAGCCATGGGAAACATCCTTCCTGCATCTACCCTGTCGAGCCCTGTAAGAATTGTGGATGCTTCAATGCAGTCACCTGTCATTCTTCTAAACCCCATAGAATACAGGCCCAGTCTCCTCAATCTCTTCTCATCGGACAATCCCACCATCCCAGGAAAAAGTCTGGTGAACTCTGTTTCAATTATTTCACGAGATGTAGGTATTTCTGGCTGGGCAAATATTTATTGACCATTCCTAATTGCCCTTGAGAAAGTGGGGTGAGCTGCCTTCTTGAACTGTTTCACCTTCTCTCTGGAAAGTGTGTCCCTCCTTAGATAAGGAGACCAAAATTGTACACAATGTTCCAGGTGTGGTCTCACCAAGGCTCTGTAGAACTGCAGCAAGACATCTTTCTCCTGTACTCAAATCTTCTTGAAATAAAAGGATGACATATGATTTGCTTCCCTATTTCCTTGCTGCACCTGTATGCTAGTTTGCAGTGACTTGTGTACAAGGACACCTAGGTTCCTTTGGACATTAACTCATCATTTGCACTTCTGTTCGTCCCAGCAAAGTGAATAACTTCACATATTTTCTCACTAAATTCCATCTGCTATGTTCTTGCCCACCGACCTATCACTGTGGGGAAGCAACAGCAGATCAGGTCACATGCCTGCTCTCTCAGCTGTATGCAAGTCAAGGAGGGGGTAAATTAGAAATGTTACCATGGGACTGCAGAATGCCGACAACTACTCAAGAACATAATAAATCGGCGCAGGGACACTGGCAAATATACAAGAGGGTGGAACGCTTATCATAAAAGACTGGGCTTTGAAAGAGGCCGGTATTCTGGCCTTTGCGTCCCTGGTAGCCCGGCGAAGAACTCTGCTTCAGTGGAAGGATGCGAGGCCCCCAAGCGTGGAATCCTGGATTAACGACATGGCAGGGTTTATTAAATTGGAGAAGGTGAAATTTGCCTTAAGAGGATCTGTGCAAGGGTTCTTCAGGTGGTGGCGGCCGTTCCTAGGCTTCCTGGCGGAGCGTTAGGAGATGGTCAGCAGCAGCAACCCGGGGTGGGGGGGGGGGAAGTTCGTGTCTAGTAGGGGATGCACTATTGTTTACTGTTTAACGATTATTTGTTTATTTATGCGCTTTTGTTCTTGTTGTTTTATTATTTGTGTAAAGGGGGGGTTCTATTTTCTGTTGTGATAATCTGTGAAAAATTTTGAATAAAAATTATTAAAAAAAAAAAGACTGGGCTTTGAGTTGGGAATCAATGGTGAGGTTTAACTAAATTTCCTCCATCGTCCCTTCATGGCTGCGAAAGTGCAGTTCAATCCATCAGATGTTTTTGTAAAAACTGTGCAGCTAGTTTTCAATTGTAAAATCAACCTTTCCTCAGTATATTATTGGTGAAATTATAATGCCATAAATCATCTTCACAGAAAATTGAAATGGACTCACCATGTTTTGGGCTTAGGATGGGAAAAGGATCTCCAAGCTTCCAGAAAAAGTACATGAATGCCAACCAAATGACACATGCAAACAGGAATCTCTTTCTCTGTACTAAAGAAAAGATACAGGTTATTACCAGAGTAATAGAGCACGCAAGGCCATTCAACCATCATACCTACATCAGCTCTTTGAAAAAGCTATCCATATAGTCCCACTCTAATTTATATCCTAATAGCCCTACAAATCTTTCCTCTTCAAGTATTTATCCAATTCTTCTTTGACAGATTTCTATTGAATCTACTTCCACCGTGCAGTGCATTCCAAATCATAATAACTCGTTGTGTAAAACATAAGACATAGGAGCAGAATTAGGCCACTCGGCCCATCGGGTCTGCTCCGCCATTCAATCATGGTCGATATGTTTCTCATCCACATTCTCCTGCACTCTCCCCATAACCCCTGACCAAGAACCTATCTATCTCTATCTTAAAGACACTCAGCGATTTGGCCTCCACAGCCTTCTGCGGCAAAGAGTTCCACAGATTCACCACCCTCTGGCTGAAGAAATTCCCCTTTAGTCTGAGATTGTGCCCTCTGGTTCTAGTTTTCACTACAAGTGGAAACATCCTCTCCACGTCCACTCCATCCAGGCCTCGCAGTATCCTGTAAGTTTCAATAAGATTCCCCCCTCATCCTTCTAATCGAGTACAGACCCAGAGTCCACAACCGTTCCTCATATGCCAAGCTCTTCATTCCAGGGATCATTCTTGTTAACCTGATCTTCTTTCTTTTCTCTGGTTCTTTTGTTAACAACCTTATATCTGTGTCTTCTGGTTACTGCCCAATGGAATCAGTTTATTCTTATTTACTTGATTAAAACCGTTTATGGTACTGAACACATTTCTCAAATCTCCCCATCACTTTCACCAATCCAAGAACAACCCCACCTTCTCCATTCTCTCCATGCAACTGTTGGGATGGTCCACAAACATAGTCACCACTCAAGTGCAGTTAGGAATTTGCTATCAACGAACACCTTTAATTTGCTTTTGCGATGTGCAGGTGATTTAAGTCATCTTTCCAGTTTTTTTGAATGGGTGTGCATGAGCGGTAACTTTAGGAGCTGGGTTTGTGCATGGCCTGTGTAGAAAGCTTTGCTTGGCTGAGCAGCTTAGAGGGAACACTGAATGTTACACCTCCAATTCCAATTTCAGCAAAATAGTCCCAATGCCTTTGCTCCAACTAGTTATCAGCAAGAACCGATTTCGGGAGTCTGAAGTGGACCCACTGTTTGATGCCAATGAGGACAGAAGGAACACCCTCTTTCCCAGGATGGTCTGCAGACTCAAACGTGCCCTCCTGAAGAGCACCTGGGAGGTGGTGGAAGAGGCAGTCAGCGCTGCCAGCCTCACGAGGAGACAGTTCGTAATCCTGAGGGGTGGGGTCATTGACAAGGCCTCTGCTTTGAGAGGGACAGTGTGCCAGAGAGCACTCCATAGGCCACAGTGCAGATGTCCTTTGGTTGGGGTGAGCTCAGCTAATACCCTGCATCCTTTGTAGTGGGGCCGCGCTTCAGAGGAGTGCACTGAGGAATGACAATACCTGGTGGGCCGGGAGCTTGATCAAGCAAATCCCCTTGATTAAAACCTGGGGTTGGAGGGTTTCCAGAGGGACAGGCAGGTGGGCTCCCATATCATCAGAGGCTCTCTGAACAGTCACAGGACACAGTGAGCAGTCAGCAGTGTGAACAGCCTGGGACGTTTGTGAGCCTAGGGGCGCTGGAGAAGTTTGGGCTACCCCCGGGAAACGCATTCAGGTACATGCAAGTGAGGGCGTTTGTGAGGCGACAGGTGAGGGAATTCTCGTTGCTCCCGGCACAGGGGATTCAAGACAGGGTGATTTTGGGTGTATGGGTCGGAGAGGGCAAAGTTTCGGCGATATATCAGGAGATGAAAGAAGAGGAGGCTTTGGTAGAGGAGCTGAAGGGCAAATGGGAGGAGGAGTTGGGGGAGGAGATTGAAGAGGGTCTATGGGCTGAAGCCCTGAGTAGGGTTAATTCCTCTTCCTGGTGTGCCAGGCTTAGCCTGATACAGTTTAAGGTTATTCACAGAGCGCATATGACAGGGGCGAGGCTGAGTAGGTTCTTTGGGGTGGAGGACAGATGTGGGAGGTGCTCAGGAAGCCCGGCGAATCACGCCCATATGTTCTGGTCATGCCCGGCCCTGGATGGGTTCTGGAGGGGTGTTGCGAGGACTATGTCTAAGGTGGTGAAAGTCCAGGTCAAGCCAAGTTGGGGGCTAGCACTATTTGGGGTGGCGGACGAGCCGGAAGTGCAGGAGGCGAAAGAGACCGGTATCCTGGCTTTTGCGTCCCTGGTAGCCCGGCGGAGGATCTTGCTATTGTGGAAAGACGCGAAGCCCCCAGTGTGGAAGCCTGGATAAATGACATGGCAGGGTTCATCAAGCTGGAGAGGATAAAGTTTGCCTTGAGAGGGTCTGCGCAGGGGTTCTTCAGGCGGTGGCAACCGTTCCTAGACTATCTCGCGGAGCGTTAGATGGAGGTCGGTCAGCAGCAGCAGAAACCCAGGGGGGGGGGGGGGGTCTCTTTCGGGGGGGCGGGGGGGGGGGGGGGGGTGGTGGTGGTATATGGGTGGGCGGGGAAGGGGGTTTTCCTGGGGGCGCTTGAAAAAGGAAAAGCATAAACATATGGGAGAGTCAGTATGTGCGGGAGGAACCCAGTGTACAAGTTCTGTATTATGTTGGACTGATATGTTTATGTTTTGTTCTGTTCCTTCTCTTTTCTTTTTTGTTCCGGGGGGAGGGGGGGGGGGTTGAAAATATTTGTTGAAAAATTTAGAATAAACATATTTTTTTAAAAAAGCATTGTGAACAGACAGGAGCCTGTAAGTAGCACCAAAGGTATGCATTTGAATCACATACTTTTCATAGAATTTACAGTGCAGAAGGAGGCCATTCAAGAGTCTGCACCGGCTCTTGGAAAGAACCCCCCACCCATGTTCAACACCTGCACCCTATCCCCATAACCCAGTAACCCCACCCAACACTAAGGGCAATTTTGGACACTAAGGGCAATTCATCATGGCCAATCCACCTAACCCGCACATCTTTGGACTGTGGGAGGAAACCGGAGCACCCGGAGGAAACCCACGCACACACGGGGAGGATGTGCAGACAGTGACCCAAGCCGGAATCGAACCTGGGACCCTGGAGCTGTGAAGCAATTGTGCTATCCACAATGCTACCATGCTACCCTATACAGCAGCGGTCTGAGCCAGGCCACCCCGATCTTACGGGGGCACCCCAAGTCCACGGACCTGACACCAAATCGTTCCTCGCCACTCCCCACCGGCCCAGGCAGCCAGCCTCTAGCAAGCCCGACAGTTTTTTGAGGCTTTTTTAACCTTCTCGTTCGCCAAAAGCAGTCATGGCGCAATGCCCGACTTGTAAATACTTGCACCAATTCATGCCTGCGCGACTTCACACTGAGAGAGGTGGAGCATGAAGTGTCCAACCTGCTAATGAGATTTACATCCAGGCAGATGACGGTTTTGCATGGGCCCGGTGACATGCGGCACAAATTGCGGTTTTCCCTTGCGCCATATTCTCCACCTGTTCGCAATTCAATGGGAAGCGGAGAATTGAATGTTGAACAATGTTGCAAATTATCAACATTAATGTCCAGGCCTCAATGATGGATTTAAACTAACAGCAATTAATCTGTTTCAATAAAATCTATCGGGATGATAATTAATAATCGGGATAGCTACCATCAGGATGAGGCACCTTGGCAACTGTACCAAGTGCTGGGAAATTAGCACATTCTAAAGCAAAATTATAGCTCGACTTACTTCAAAATATACAAATTAAATATGTTTTCATAGATTCATAGAATTTACAGGGCAGAAGGAGGCCAATCGGCCCATCGAGTCTGCACCGGCTCTTGGAAAGAGCACCCTACCCAACCGCACACCTCCCACCCTATCCCCATAACCCTGTAACCCCACCCAACATTAAGGGCAATTTTGGACACGAAGGGCAATTTAGCCTGGCCAATCCACCTAACCTGCACATCTTCGGACTGTGGGAGGAAACCGGAGCACCCGGAGGAAATCCACGCAGACACGGGGAGAACGTGCAGACTCCGCACAGACAGTGACCCAAGTCGGGAATCGAACCTGGGACCCTGGAGCTGTGAAGCAATTGTGCTAATAAATATGCATTGTAGTATTATCTCGGGTACGTGATATGATTGAAACTACTTACAAAGTCGAATGTTGCTGACCACAAAGTAGCCAATGTAGAAAGGGACGATAAAAATAAGTGCCACGAGGGTGATGTATAGATTCAACTTCCAATGAAAATACCTCGAGCTGGAAGACAACAAAGGTTAGATGCAGTGAATATTCCTGCACTGCAAAACGATGTCTCAAAGCAGAATGCGTCTTTATCTGATCAGTTTGGCCCAGATTTTGGTTTTATCTACCCCAAATAACCCAGACTGTGTTTTTATCTGATCAGTGTGACTCAAGATTGTGTATTTATCTGACCAATGTGGTCCAGATTATCTCTTTATCTGCCCAATTTCTAAGTCAATGTAATGCGACTCGGGGAACAGACAGGGCACCTTGTAGTCTGGTTTACTGAATCACATACAGCCACATGATAACAAACACTTCAGCAGATGGGTGAATAAACATTGATCAAATTGAGGCTCGCATCAGCAACCAACAGAGCTGAGTTTGTCCTTGAAATTCGGAGACTGTTGTACAGCGCTCCCAATGCATGTCCAGAGTGACGGGGTATTTCCGGCTGTACAGGGGCACACGGCAGGGATGCCCATTGTCCCCGTTATTGTTCGCGCTAACAATTGAAGCTTTGGCCATCGCGCTTAGGTTGTCGAATGGGTGGAGAGGTATTGAGAGAGGGGGTAAGGGAGCATGCCGTGTCCATTCATGTGGACAATCCGTTGTTGTATGTTTATGACCCCCTATCTAGTGTAGAAAAGATAATGGAGATGCTGGGGAAGTTAAGATCCTTCTCAGGATACAAACTCAATGTTACCAAGAGCAAAATTTTCTCGGATAACCCTCTGGGAAGGGGGTAGGTTTGGGAATGCAGCCATTCAAGCTGGCCAAGACGGAGTTTAGAAACCTCGGGATTCAGGTGGCTCATGACTGAGCCCTGTTGCACAAATTGAACTTGGCCAGTCTGGTAGAGGGGGTGAAAGAGGACTTGAAGACGTGGGATGCCCTCCCGCTTTCATTGGCGGGTTCAGTACAGACGATTAAAATCAACATTCTGCCGAGATTCTTAGTTGTGTTCCATTCTCCCGATCTTCCTCCCCAAATCTTTTTTTGTTACGGTGGACAAGTTAATCTCGGCCTTTGTGTGGGCGGGTAAGACTCCCAGGATTCAAAGAGCCTTCCTGCAGTGGGAGCGGTGTTTGGGACGGCTGGCATTACCAAATCTAATGTTAAGTTACAGGGCGGCAAACATTGCGAAGATGCAAGTGGCGTTAGGGGAGCTGGGGTCAGGGTGGAGGCAGGTGAAGGAGGCCTCCTATGTAGGGTTGTGTCTAAGGGTGCTGGTTACTGCCCCTCTCCACTTCTCTCCAGCCAGATTCACAGCGAGCCCGGTAGTGGCAACGTCTCCAAGAATCTGGAACCAATTCAGGCAGTATTTTAGATTGGGGGGCATGTCAGTATTGCCGCCAGATTGCGGCCATAGGTTTGCACCATTGGGGATGGGTGTAACGTACAGGGTTTGGAAGAGGGAGGGGGTTGAGAGGTTCAGGGGTCTGTTGGGGAAGGTTTGAGGGACTGGAGGAGATGATGAAAAAATGTCAACTCTCAAGGGGCTTTGCAAAGAACTCTCTTTGTTCCCTCAGTTACCAAGACCTATACTGATGAACAGGATGCTATCTCGTGTCGAGTTGGGAGAAGGGAAGATATCTGATATATATGGGTGGTTGCTGGAGAGAGGGAAGGCTCCATTAGAGGAAATAAAGGGGAAGAGGGAAGAGGAATTGGAGTGAGATTTTGTCTCAGGTAAACTCCACCTCCTCTTGAGCCAGGCTGAGCCTGATACAATTTAAAGTAGCCCATTGGGCACACCTGACTAGAGTGCGCATGAGTGGGTTCTACCCCGGTGTAGAGGACAGGTGTGAATGGTGTCTAAGGGGGCCAGTGAATCACTCGCACATGTTGTGGTCCTGCCCACAATTGGTTGAGTTCTGGGTCTCGTTCTTTGAGACCATGTCGGAGATCATAGGGATTAGCTGGAGCCGCATCCACTGGTAGCCATTTTTGGGTGTTGGACTTGACGGAGATTCTTGACGGGAAGAGGGTGGATGACTTGCCTTCGCCTCTCTGATAGCCTGGCGACGAGTCGTGCTTGGATAGAAATCGGCAGTGCCTCCTGGGGCCCTGGCATGGCTGGGGGATATGGCAGAATTTCTGAGATTGGAAAAGATTAAGTATGCTTTCAGAGGGTCGGAGGGAGGGGTCTGCTCCAGGCGGAAGCTGTTCATCGCCTTCTTCAAGGATCTGTTTGTGGCCAAGAATTGGGGGTGGGAGCCTGCTTGTATCCAAGCCAGACGTTTCTGTTCCCGCTATTATTAATGTGGTGGATAGATTTAGCATTTCTCGGGCTACAAAATCAATTTTCAAAGTCTTCAAGGTTCTGCCATTGGGTGGGCTCAGAGGCAGACCTGCCTGATTTTCCATTTAAGTGGCCCCCTTCAGGGTTTACTTATCTGGATATTGTGGTTACCCCTCCTATAAACATTTGTATGGGGCAAATTTCCCCCCCATTAATTGCATTAGGTGGCACCTGCTCTGTCGGTCGTCTTTGCCGATATTGTGGTCGGGCAGGATAGAGTTAATTAAGATAAATGTGTTGCCTAGGTTATTGTATTCTTCACAGATGCTGACAATCTTGTTGTCTTCCAGGGTCATAAAGGAAATCAATGGGATGCTCAGATCATTTATATGGAAGAAAAATAAGCTTTCCTTGAAATTGGCTGAACTGTAACTCCCGGGCTCCAAGGGGGTTAGGTTTATAAGAGATTGGGTCAGAGAGGGCCCCTCCTTTAATTAGCTCAACATTGAATCAGGCCAGTCTGTATTCTCCTCACAGGCCCTGTGGTTTTACAGGGATTGCAAGGCTGGATCTGTTCAGTATGAGAATCCTATAATTATCAACACTCTTAAGCTTGAAGGATAGTCCATCAGCTGAAGGGTAGACCAAAATGAACTTCCGCTCTCTCGCCCATTCAGGGAAACTCAGATTTCCCACCAGGCCTTATTGACCATGGATTCAATATCTGGAGAGACAGAGATATTTGTAGGCGGGTGGACATGTTCAATGGTGTTTCATTGTCATCTTTTGAGCAGCAGTATGTATCAGTAATAAGGCGCACTGCAGCAACCTTGCTAGGGTTCCTTTGAAAGCACCTTTCAATCCCACCACTTTCAATCCCAACTCCTTGATCATGCCAAGGATGATACCACACCCTGCATGTTTCCCTTTAAGTCACACACTATCCTGACCTGGGATTATATCGCTGTTCCTTCACTGTCACTGGGTCAAAATCCTGGAGCTCCCACCCTAACTGCATTGTGGGTGTACCTACACTACATGGACAACTGCAATTTGGTGGCAGATCACAGCCACCTTCTCAAGGGCAATTAGAGAAGGTAATAAATATTGGCTTATCAGTGATGTCCATACCTCACAAATGAATTTAAAAAATGTTCAGGTGGATGGGAAAACTCCCATGGCAGTATTTTGAAGAGGAGAAGGGAATTTCTCCCCAGTGTGTTGGTCAATATTTACCCCATAGCCAACATTAAAAGCATCATCTAGTCATTATCACACAGCTGTTTATGGAACCTTGTTACACGTAACCTTGCAGATTTTCTCTCAATGAGTCTAGCAATGTGCAGGTTCAGTCGGCCGTTGAGAAGGCAAGTGCGGACTTCTGAATGCGGCTATGCGGAGCTAAGTCACACATTCGGCGGCTCCCGCAAAAACTGACTTTTGGACTCTTTTCAGGGCCCCCAACGGCACTTTTTCGACGTTTCCCGGTGTGGGGAGGAGTCTATAACAGCTCCCCGTCAGTATATGGCTTCAACTAGGGGTGACAAAAAAGGTGATGGTGGACCCGAAGAAGGTGCGAGGGAAGAAGGACAAAATGGCAGCGGGCGGAGACCAGGCAGCGTGGATGCAGTGGGCGGAGGAGCAGCAGGAGGGTATCCAGCGCTGCTTCAGAGAGATTAAAGCGGACCTGCTTGAGCCGATGAAGGCTTCTCTTGATAAGCTGCTGGAGACACAGACGGCCCGTGGGTGACGATCCGCGAGGCTCGACAAAAGAATCTTTGACAATGAGGACGAGATCTTAGGCCTGGCGGTAAAGGTGGAGGCGCACGAGGCGCTCCACAAGAAATGACAGGAACGGTTCGAGGAGATGGAGAATCGATCGAGGCGGAAGAATCTGCGGATTCTGGGCCTCCCGGAGGGGCTGGCCGGACGTGGGGGCCTATGTGGTCACCATGTTGAACTCGCTGATGGGAGCGGGGTCCTTCCAGGGGCCCCTGGAGCTGGAAGGGGCCCATAGAGTGCTGGCGAGGAGGCCCAAAGCTAACGAGCCTCCGTGAGCGGTGCTGGTGAGGTTCCATCGGTTCGTCGATCGGGAGTGTGTGCTCAGGTGGGCCAAGGAGGAGAGGAGCAGCAGGTGGGAGAACGCGGAGGTTCGAATATACCAAGACTGGAGTGCGGAGGTGGCGAAGAGGAGGGCCGGGTACAATCGAGCGAAAGCGGTGCTGCACAGGAAGGGGGTGAAGTTTGGCATGTTGCAGCCGGCGCGACTGTGGGTTACCTACAAGGACCGGCACCATTATTTTGAGTCTCCGGAGGCGGCGTGGGCCTTTGTTCAGGCTGAGAAGTTGGACACAGATTGAGGGTCGGGATGGGCGATTGGGGGCTGCGGTTGATATGTTATGTTTATTTATTTTTTTCTCGAGGGGGGGGGCCTTTGTATTGCTCCGGGTTTCTTTTTCTCTGTGTTTTTCTCTTTCGGGTTGGTGAGGGTGGTTGGGGCGGGTTGGGCACTGTTTTGGTTGGGTTGGTCGGGGGGGCTCTTGGATGGGGGTAGGTAAACAGAACAGGGGGGGGTGGACGGCGGTGAGACGGGGCCCCGCGGGGCAGGGGGAGGCCCGAGTCGGGGGTGAGGGGACCGGGCCTGCAAAAGGAGCTGCGTCAGAGGTGGCGGGGCCTGGTAGGTGGAAAGTGCGGGCTTTTTCCCGCGCTGAAGACTGGAGGGGGCGGGGCCGGGGTGGGGAAGCGAGGGTTGTTTCCCCCGCTTAGAACGGAAGGGGGAGAGCCTATGGATGGGGAATGGGAGAGGAGGCTGTGCCACACAATGGGAGGGGTCGAAGGAGAGGTGGAAGTGGCCGGGGTCAGCAGGAGTCAGCTGACTTGCGGAAGTGCAATGGGGGGCGTAAATCAGCTAAGATGGGTCAAAGCCGGGGGGGAGGGGGAGAGAAATCGAGTTGCTGCTGCTGTTAAGGAAGAGCTGGAGCGAGTGGGGGGGGTCCGAGACGGGGGTATGCTGCTGTGGGGAACGGGCCGGGTGTGGGCGCGTGGCTGGCCGAGGAGGGGTCATGGCTAGTCGGCGGGGGAGGGTAGCCCCCTGATCCGGCTGATAACCTGGAATGTAAGGGGACTGAATGGGCCGGTTAAGCGGGCCCGCGTGTTCGTGCACCTGAAGGGGCTCAAGACGGATGTGGTTATGCTTCAGGAGACACACCTGAAGGTGGCAGACCAGGTAAGATTGAGGAAAGTGTGGGTAGGTCAGGTGTTTCACTCGGGGCTAGATGCCAAAAATCGAGGGGTGGCGATCTTGGTGGGAAAGAAGGTGTCATTCGAGGCATCGAGCATTGTGGCAGATAATGGCGGTAGGTGAATAATGGTAAGTGGTAAGTTGCAGGAAGAGAGGGTGGTACTGGTCAATGTGTATGCCCCGAACTGGGACAATGCGGGTTTTACGCGGCGTATGTTGGGTCGGATCCCAGACTTGGAAGTGGTGGGTCTGATAATGGGGGGAGACTTTAACACGGTGCTGGATCCGGCACTGGATCGCTCCAGGTCTCGGACGGGTAGGAAGCCGGCGGCGGCTAGAGTGCTGAGGTGGTTTATGGACCAGATGGGAGGGGTGGAGCCTTGGAGATTTGCAAGGCTGAGGGCTAGGGAATTTTCATTCTTCTCACATGTCCATAAGGCTTATTCCCGAATCGACTTTTTCATTTTGAGTAGGGCGCTGATAGCGAGAGTAGAGGATACTGAGTATTCGGCGATAGCCATTCGGACCACGCCCCGCATTGGGTGGACTTGGAGATGGAGGAGGAGAGGGACCAGCGCCCACTGTGGCGTTTGGAGGTGGGGCTGTTGGCGGACGAGGAGGTGAGCGAGTGGGTCCGAGGAAGTATAGAGAGGTACTTGGAGACCAACGACAACGGGGAGGTCCGAGTGGGGATGGTATGGGAGGCACTGAAGGTGGTGGTGAGGGGAGAGCTGATCTCCATTAGGGCCCACAAGGAGCGGAGGGAGAGGGAGAGGCTGGTGGGGGAGATGGTGAGGGTAGACAGGAGGTATGCAGAGGAGCCCGAGGAAGGATTGTTGCGGAAGAGGCGTAGCCTCCAGGCCGAATTCGACCTGGTGACCACCAGGAAGGCGGAGGTGCAGTAGAGGAAGGCCCAGGGGACGGTTTACGAGTATGGGGAAAAGGCAAGCTGGATGCTGGCGCATCAGCTTCGGAAGCAGGACGCAGCTAGGGAGATCGGGGGAGTTAAGGACAGGGGAGGGAGTGTGGTGCGGAGTGGGGTTGGCATCAATGGGGTCTTCAGGGCCTTTTACGAGGAATTGTACCGATCTGAGCCCCCACGGGAGGAGGGAGGGATGGGCCGCTTCCCGGACCAACTGAGGTTTCCAAAGGTGGAAGAGGGACTGGTGGCAGGATTGGGGGCCCGATTGGGCTGGAGGAGCTGATCAAAGGGATAGGAAGCATGCAGGCGGGGAAGGCACCGGGGCCAGATGGTTTCCCGGTCGAATTCTATCAAAAATATATGGACCTGTTGGGCTCACTGTTAGTCAGGACCCTCAATGAGGCAAGGGAGGGGGGGCTTTACCCCCGACGATGTCCCGGGCACTGATCTCCTTGATCCTGAAGCGGGACAAGGATCCCCTGCAATGTGGGTCTTATAGACCGATTTCCTTGCTAAATGTAGATGCCAAGGTGCTGGCGAAGGTCTTAGCCACGAGGATTGAGGATTGTGTGCCGCAGATCATCCATGAAGACCAGACAGGGTTTGTGAAGGGGAGACAGTTGAACGTGAATGTGCGGAGGCTTTTGAACGTTATCATGATGCCGGCGAGGGAGGGGCAGGCGGAGATAGTGGTGGCGATGGACGCTGAGAAAGCCTTCGATAGGGTAGAGTGGGGGTGCCTGTGGGAGGTGCTGAAGAGGTTCGGGTTTGGGGAGGGGTTTGTCAAGATGGGTTAGGCTGTTGTATGAGGTCCCGATGGCGAGTGTGGCCACAAACAGGAGGTCAGAGTACTTTCGGTTGCACAGAGGGACGAGACAGGGGTGTCCCTTGTCCCCCCTGCTCTTCGCACTGGCGATTGAACCCCTGGCTATGGCACTGAGGGCGTCAAGGAACTGGAGGGGGGTGGGGAGGAGCATAGGGTGTCACTTTATGCGGACGACCTGCTGCTATATGTGGCACACCCAGTGGGAGGAATGCCAGAGGTAATGAGGATTCTTAGGGAATTCGGGGACTTTTCGGGGTACAAGCTCAATATGGGGAAGAGCGAGCTGTTCATCGTTCATCCAGGGGACCAGGAGAGAGGGATTGGCGAGCTCCCACTAAAAAGGGCAGAGAGGAGCTTCAGGTATTTGGCGGTCCAGGTGGCCAGGAGCAACCCGCTGTCCTTGGCGGGTAGGGTGCAGTCAATCAAAATGACGGTGCTCCCAAGGTTTTTGTTCCTGTTCCAGTGCCTCCCCGTTTTTATCCCAAAGGCTTTTTTCAGGCGGGTTAACAGGAGTATAATGGGGTTTGTGTGGGCGCGAGGGACTCCGAGGGTGAGAAGGGTGTTCCTGGAGCTGAGTAGAGATAGGGGGGGACTGGCGCTGCCCAACCTCTGTGGGTACTACTGGGCCGCCAATGCGATGATGGTGCGCAAGTGGGTGATGGAGGGGGAGGGAGCTACATGGAAGAGGTTGGAGACGGCGTCTTGTGTGGGTATGAGACTGGGGGCGCTGGCAACGGCGCCGCTGCCGCTCCCTCCAAGGAGGTATACCACGAGCCCGGTGGTGGTGGCTGCCCTCAAAATTTGGGGGCAGTGCAGGCGGCACAGGGGGAAAGTTGGGGCCTCGGCGTGGACCCCATTACGGGGGAACCACCGGTTCGCCCCAGGAAGAACAGGTGGAGGGTTTGCGGGGTGGCACAGGGCAGGGATACAAAAGTTGGGGGACCTGTTTGTGGACAGGAAGTTTGCGAGCCTGGGTGAGCTGGAGGAGAAGTACGGGCTCCCCCCGGGGAACACCTTCAGGTACTTACAGGTAAGGGCGTTTGTCAGACGGCAGGTAGTGGAATTCCCACGACTACTGCGACACACAGGACAGGGTGCTCTCGGGGGGGGGGGGGGGGGGGGGGGGGGGGATGGGTGGGAGTGGGGAAGAAACTTACCAGGTGATGCAGGAGGAGGAGAAGGCCTTGGTGGTGGAGGTAAAAGGTAAGTGGGAGGAGTTGGGAGAGGTAATTGAGGAAGGGATGTGGGCAGATGCCCTGGGGAGGGTGAACTCTTCCTCATCGTGCGCGAGGCTCACCCTCATACAGTTTAAGGTGCTGCACAGGGCACACATGACCGGGACAAGGATGAGCCAGTTTTTTGGGGGTGAGGACAGGTGTGTTAGGTGCTCAGGGAGCCCAGAAAATCACACCCATATGTTCTGGGCATGCCCAGCGCTGGAAGAATTTTGGAAGGGCGTAGCAAGGACGGTGTCAAGGGTGGTAGGATCCAGGGTCAAGCCGGGCTGGGGGTTCGCAATATTTGGGGTGGCAGAGGAGCCGGGAGTGCAGGAAGCGAAAGAGGCCGGAATTCTGGCCTTTGCGTCCCTGGTAGCCCGGCAGAGGATTCTCCTTCAGTGGAAAGATGCGAGGCTCCCAAGCGTGGAATCCTGGATCAGTGATATGGCAGGGTTCATTGAATTGGAGGGGGTGAAATTTGCCTTGAGAGGGTCGGTACAAGGGTTCTTTAGGCGGTGGCAACCGTTCTTAGACTTCCTGGCAGAACGATAGACATTGGTCAATGGCAGCAGCAGCTCGGGGGGGGGGGTTAACTTTATTATTGTTTTTGTTATTTACACTGAGGGGGTGTATA
Source organism: Scyliorhinus torazame (assembly GCF_047496885.1). NCBI lineage: Eukaryota > Metazoa > Chordata > Chondrichthyes > Carcharhiniformes > Scyliorhinidae > Scyliorhinus > Scyliorhinus torazame. The sequence continues at coordinate 8,183,866 of NC_092721.1, forward strand.
CACCTGTTGTGTTAAGTCGGGGTGTTAATGTTAATTTATTATTTATGTACGGGGGAGGGGTGGGTATGGGGTGTTGCTTTTCTAGATTGTGTTTTGTACTTAGCCCTGTTGGGTTCTTTTTTCATTTTGTTATTGATATTTTATGAAAACCTTTAATAAAAATTATTTTGAAAAAAAAAGAGAAGGCAAGTGCAATGTTAGCATTCATGTCAAGAGGGCTAGAATAAGGTAATGTATATTGGACTGTTGGATTGTATCTTTGGAGAGTAGCTATTTTTGACAAGGCAGTTGCCATTTAGTTTTGTTTTTGTTTCTGTTTATATATAATTTATTTATTTGTTTAAAATTGGCCACTGTTATTTATATTGCTTTATTGTTGTTTAAAAGAAAAACTGTGTACTGTTATGTTTGGCCAAAAAAATCTTGAATAAAATATATTTTTTAAAAAAAAAGAGGGCTAGAATACAAGACCAGGGATGTACTTCTGAGACTGTATAAGGCTCTGGTCAGACCCCATTTGGAGTATTGTGAGCAGTTTTGGGCCCGGTATCTAAGGAAGAATGTGCTGGCCTTGGAAAGGGTCCAGAGGAGGTTCACAAGAATGATCACTGGAATGAAGAACTTGTCGTATGAGGAACGGTTGAGGACTCTGGGTCTGTACTCGTTGGAGTTTAGAAGGATGAGGGGGGAGCTTATTGAAACTTACAGGATACTGCGAGGCCGAATAGAGTGGACGTGGAGAGGATGTTTCCACTTGTAGGAAAAACTAGAACCAGAGGACACCATCTCAGACGGAAGGAACGATCCTTTAAAACTGAGATGAGGAGGAATTTCTTCAGCCAGAGTGGTGAATCTGTGGAACTCTTTGCCGCAGAAGGCTGTGGAGGCCAAATTACCGAGTGTCTTTAAGATAGAGACAGATAAGTTCTTGATTAATAAGGGGATCAGGGGTTATGGGGAGAAGGCAGGAGAATGGGTATGAGAAAATATCAGCCATGATTGAATGGCGGAGCAGACTCGATGGGCCGAGTGGCCTAATTCTGCTATGTCTTATGGTCTTATGGCAAGGAACTTACTTTGGTTAGCTGTACTGGTGAAGAGAATTAATTCTAATTAGCTCAAAAATACCCAACAACCTTCATGTACAATTGGAAAAGCACAGAAAGAATGTTCTTGGATTGATCCAATAGGAGATGCATTCCTACATTATCCTAAAATGGAGATAAGGAATGCTCGCTCACCTGCTGTTTAAAAGACCCAGAATCTCGAAGATGATGAGTTCGAACATAGTGCAGGAGAAGGCAAACATCACTGAGAAAACCATTTGGACAACATACTGTCTCACCTGTAACAAAGGAGACAATATTTAACACTGTGTAGCGCAATGGACAGTAGCTTCCAGCCATGAAAACATGCAGACAGCTGCTATTCTTGGTAGGAAAGTATTAAAACAGGCTAAATGGTGTTATTCAGCTTAAAGGTGACAATTATTGCTGGTAGCAGGACAGGTAGGCAATTTTACCATTATAAACCCATCGCAAAGAATTTACATTACGGAAGCAGGCCATTTGGCCCAAAAAGTCTATGTCAGCATTTAGGCTTCACACAAGCCCTCACCCACGTCACTTCACCTCATCACCAAATTGTTTATGCGTGGTGGTTTCTAGCGAGGCTGCTTCTATCACACATTTCTAGTTACCTTTAACTGAATGGCTTGCTAGGCTAATTCAAAGAGAAATTAAAAGTCAGCTGTGCTGGTGTGGGTTTGGAGTAACATAGTGGCCACACCAGGTAAGGAGGGCAGGTTTATTTCCCGAAGGGGCACAGATGGACATTGGTTTGATGTATTACTAGTATTCAGTATAATCAGAAACTCTAACCCTTGAGAATAATGATTAATCTCACGCAGCATGATCTACATGTGCAATCTGTGAAGAAAACCTTTAAAATGGGGAGAAAGATAGTCTACTGAATTTATTAAATATTAATTCTGCCCTGCCCAATCTATACTGATAGGTATAACCATCAGTTTTGGTATCATTCTTGTAAATCTTTTTTGCATTTTCCCCAGTGCTTCTATATCCTTTTCAAAATATGGAGAGCACGGTGGCACAGTGGTTAGGACTGCTGCTTCACAGCTCCAGGGATCCGGGTTCAATTCCAGCCTTGGTCACTGTCTGTGTGGAGTTTGCACTTTCTCCCCGTGTCGGCGTGGGTTTCCTCCGGGTGCTCCAGTTTCCTCCCACAGTCCAAAGATGTGCAGGTTAGGTGGATTGTCCATGATAAATTGCTCCTTAGTGTCCAAGAGGTTAGTTACCAGGATAGGGTGGAGGCATGGGATTAAGTGGGGTGCTCTTTCTTAGGGCCGGTGTAGACTCGATGGGCCGAATGGTCTCCTTCTGCACTGTAAATTCTATGGTTCTATAGTTTAACTGTGCACAGTATTCCAAGTGTGGTCAAACCATGGAGACTTTAACTGTGCACCAAGGTTCAATATGTTCAACAATAATTTATATAGTGCCCTTAATGTGATAAAACATTCTTTTTTTAAAAATAATTTTTATTAAAGGTTTTCATAAAATACCAATAACAAAATGAGGAAGAAAAAAGAACCCAACAGGGTTAAGTACAAAACACAATCTAAAAAAGCAACCCCCCAAACCCCTCCCCCACTGTACGTAAATAATAAATTAACATTAACACCCCGACTTAAGACAACAGGTATATACACCCCCTCAGACCCTTCCAGTGTAAATAACATAAACAAAAATAAAGTAAACCCCCCCCCCCCCGAGCTGCTGCTGCCAATGACCAATGTCTATCGTTCTGCCAGAAAGTCTAAGAACGGTTGCCACCGCCTAAAGAACCCTTGTACCGACCCTCTCAAGGCAAATTTCACCCTCTCCAATTTAATGAACCCTGCCATATCGCTGATCAAGGATTCCACGATTGGGGGCCTCGTATCTTTCCACTGAAGGAGAATCCTTTGCCGGGCTACCAGGGACGCAAAGGCCAGAATTCCGGCCTCTTTCGCCTCCTGCACTCCCGGCTCCTCTGCCACCCCAAATATTGCGAGCCCCCAGCCCGGTTTGACCCTGGATCCTACCACCCTCGACACCGTCCTCGCTACGCCCTTCCAAATTTCCTCCAGCGCTGGGCATGCCCAGAACATATGGGTGTGGTTTGCTGGGCTCCCTGAGCACCTAACACACCTGTCCTCACCCCCAAAGAACCTGCTCATCCTTGTCCCGGTCATGTGTGCCCTGTGCAGCACCTTAAACTGTATGAGGGTGAGCCTCGCGCACGAAGAGGAAGAGTTCACCCTCCCTAGGGCACCCTCCCTAGGGTGATAAAACATTCTAAGACACTAATTGTGTTCAACATAATTTTCCTGCTTTTCAAATATATTTCTCTAGAGCACGAAGAAAAAGAAAACTTAAAAAAGTTACTACACACAAAATCCCAAGAATTTCAAACATGGGAGGTTTTAAACTAATGTGGCAGGGGGATGGGAACCAGATTAGGAAGTTAGAGGTCAGTAAAGAGGCAGCAACTAAAGCCAGTAAGGTACGAGATAATAAACTCAATGTGACTAAGGGGACGAGTAGACAGGGAAGAGATGAAGAACGCAAAGGGACAGGTGGTCTGAGGTGCATATGTTTCAATGCGAGAAGTGTAGCAGGTAAGGCAGATGAATTTAGGGCTTGGATTAGTACCTGGGAATATGATGTCATTGGCATTACGGAGACTTGGTTGAGGGAAGAGCAAGACTGGCAACTAAATATCCCAGGGTATAGATGCTTCAGGAGGGATAGAGAGGGAGGTAAAAGGAGTGGAGGAGTTGCATTACTGGTCAGAGATGATATCACAGCTATGATTAAGGAGGGCACGATGGAGGATTCGAGCACTGAGGCAATATGGGTAGAGCTAAGAAATAGGAAGGGTGCAGTAACATTGTTGGGACTTTACTACAGGCCTCCCAAAAGCGAGCGTGAAGTAGAGGTACAAATATGTAGACAGATTATAGAAAAATGTAGGAGCAATAGGGTGGTCGTGATGGGAGATTTTAACTTCCCCAACATTGAATGGGACTCATGGTGTGTTGGAGGCGTAGATGGAGCAGAATTTGTAAGGAGCATCCAGGAGAGTTTTTTCGAGCAGTATGTAAATAGTCCAACTCGGGAAGGGGCTATATTGGACCTGGTATTGGGGAATGATCCTGGCCAGGTGGTTAAAGTTTCAGTCGGTGATTAGTTTGGGAATAGCGATCACAATTCCGTAAGTTTTAGAATACTCATGGACAAAGACGAGAGTGGTCCTAAAGAAAGAGTGCTAAATTGGGGAAAGGCCAAGTATAAGAAAATTCGCCAGGAGCTAGGGAATGTGGATTGGGAGCAGCTGTTTAAGGGTAAATCCACATTTGAAATGTGGGAGTCTTTTAAGGAAAGGTTGATTCGAGTGCAGGACAGACATGTCCCTGTGAAAATGAGGGATAGAAATGGCAAGATTAGGGAACCATGGATGACGGGTGGAATTGTGAGACTAGCTAAGATGAAAAAGGAAGCATATATAAGATCTAGGCAACTTAAATCTGATGAAGCTTTGGAGGGATATCAGGAAAGTAGGACAAATCTCAAACGAGCAATAAAGAGGGCGAAAAGGGGTCATGAAATATCTTTGGCTAACAGGGTTAAGGAAAATCCCAAAGTCTTTTATTTGTATATAAGGAGCAAGAGGGTAACTAGAGAAAGGATTGGCCCACTCAAAGACAAAAGAGGGAATTTATGCGTGGAGTCAGAGGAAATGGGTGAGATTCTTAATGAGTACTTTGCATCGATATTCACCAAGGAGAGGGACATGACGGATGTTGAGGCTAAGGATGGATGTTTAAATACTCTAGGTCAAGTCGGCATAAGGAAGGGGGAAGTTTTGGGTATTCTAAAAGGCATTAAGGTGGACAAGTCCCCAGGTCCGGATGGGATCTATCCCAGGTTACTGAGGGAAGCGAGGGAAGAAATAGCTGGGGCCTTAACAGATATCTTTGCAGCATCCTTGAGCACGGGTGAGGTCCCGGCGGACTGGAGAATTGCTAATGTTGTCCCTTAAGAAGGGTAGCAGGGATAATCCAGGGAATTATAGACCTGTGAGCTTGACGTCAGTGGTAGGCAAACTGCTGGAGAAGATAGAGGGATAGGATCTATTCACATTTGGGAGAAAATAGACTTATCAGTGATAGGCAGCATGGTTTTGTGCAGGGAAGGTCATGTCTTACAAACCTAATAGAATTCTTTGAGGAAGTGACAACATTAATTGATGATGGAAGGGCTGTAGATATCATATACATGGACCTCAGTAAGGCGTTTGATAAAGTTTTCCATGGCAGATTGATGGAAAAAGTGAAGTCGTATGGGGTTCAGGGTGTACTAGCTAGATGGATAAAGAACTGGCTGGGCAACAGGAGACAGAGAGTAGTGGTGGATGGGAGTGTCTCAAAATGGAGAAAGGTGACTAGTGGTGTTCCACAGGGATCTGTGCTCGGACCACTGTTGTTTGTGATATACATAAATGATCTGGACGAAGGTATAGGTGGTCTGATTTGCAAGTTTTCAGATGACACTCAGATTGGTGGAGTTGCAGATAGCGAGAAGGACTATCAGAGAATACAGCAAAATATAAATAGATTGGAGAGTTGGGCAGAGAAATGGCAGATGGAGTTCAATCCAGGCAAATGCGAGGTGTTGCATTTTGGAAGATCTATACAGTCAATGGAAGAGTCCTGGGGAAAATTGATGTACAGAGAGATCTGGGAGTTCAGGTCCATTGTACCCTGAAGGTGGCAATGCAGGTCGATAGAGTGGTCAAGAAGGCATAGCATGCTTGCCTTCATCGGACGGGGTATTGAGTACAAGAGTCGGCTGGTCATGTTACAGTTGTATAGGACTTTGGTTCGGCCACATTTGGAATACTGCGTGCAGTTCTGGTCGCCACATTACCAGAAGGATGTGGATGTTTTAGAGAGGGTGCAGAGGAGGTTCACCAGGATGTTGCCTGGTATGGAGGGTGCTAGCTATGAAGAAACGTTGAGTAGATTAGGATTGTTTTCGTTGGAAAGACAGAGGTTGAGGGGGGACCTGATTGAGGTCGACAAAATTATGAGAGGTATGGACAGGGTGGATAGCAACAAGCTTTTTCCAAGAGTGGGGTGTCAATTACAAGGGGTCACGATTTCAAGGTTTGAGAGGGAAGGTTTAAGGGAGATGTGCGTGGAAAGTTTTTTATGCAGAGGGTGGTGGGTGCCTGGAACGCTTTGCCAGTGGAGGTGGTAGAGGCGGGCACAATAGCATCATTTAAGATGCATCTCGACAGATATATGATCGGGTGGGGAACAGAGGGAAGTAGATCCTTGGAAAATAGGTGACAGGTTTAGATAAAGGATCTGGATCGGCGCAGGCTGAGAGGGCCGAAGGGCCTGTTCCTGTGCTGTAATTTTCTTTGTTCTTTGTTCTTGGTACAACCAACGCAAGACAAAAATAATCTGAGGAGCACATTGTATCCGATAACAATCCAAACCATAATGGAACTCATTTTGGACGTTAGTCATATGAAAAATAGCCACCTCGAGTTGACTTTGTAGCACTTGGAAATTTACCTCATAGTCTTTGAATAACTGACGCATGAAGAAAAGCCACCCAAATCCGAAAAATAGGACCTGCAAAAGTGATGCACATAAAAACGTCATTCAATATCCCAGACCTAATTCAGCTGCAATATTCTCTTGTGTGAAACTGAGATGTTCCAATGACTCAGACTAGCGCACTGCAACAACAACTTGCATTCATATGACACCTTTAACATAGCAAGACATCCCAAGGCACTTCACAAGAGCCTTTATCAGATAAAATGTGACTCTGAGCCACATAAGAAGATATTAGGCCAGATGACCAAATATTCAGTCAGAGGCAGATTTTATGGAGTGTCTTAAAGAAGGAAGACTTAGAGAAGCTGTGAGCTTGGAACAGGTGTGAGGTAGGATTCGGGCAGCAAAGTTTAGAATGAGCGCCAGTTTACGGGAGGTGCAAGAGGTCTGACCGGTCAGGAGAAAATATTATTTGATCAAAGGATTCCAGTAGTAATTGTACATCTGACAGCAAAGATTCTAAACCACTCTTTGAGGCCCGACTCTGACCCTCCCTCACCCTCCCCCACCCAGGCCTGGCCCAACACCACAAATCATACCACTTGTCTTATACACTTCGTCTTGATCTGTCAAGGACCCTGAAACCTCACTGGATCTTTAATTTACCTGATTTATGGCAACTAGTGCTGTAAAATAAAAGGGTGTGTGGCTTCCTTGCGTCCGACAGAGCTGCACTTCAACACTTGGCTCTGGAGACGTGCTGCACTACTCTGACTTTGCCCGGCCTGAGCTGGAAGGTCGGGTGAGACATGATGAAAAAAAATGTTTTAAAAACTAGGAGCGGAGTGGCAATCTTAGTCGGACTGCCACTCTGAGGAAATTCAGGCCCAAATCCACCTACAAAAATATTGCTGAAACCAGTAATCCCATTATTTGTCTGACCATCATGACTTAGGGAAACACTGCTCTGTCTCAGCTTGGCGTATCAAACTCCAGTCAATCATTAGAAAAATAATTTTCTATAGTGTCTGTCACAATCTTAGAATGACTTTACAGACACTGAAGTACTTGTTGATGTCCTGTCACAATTGTAAAGTCTGAAGACCCACACATTCAGACATAGGAACAGCTTCTTCCCCACAGCTACTAGACTCTTCAACGACTCTCCCTCGGACTGATCTGTTCCCTGTAAGAACACTATTCACGATGCCCTAGGCTGCTCTTGCTCATGTATTACTTGTTTGGCCCTTGTTCCGCACTGTAACCAATCACTATTTGTTGATGTATCATTGTCAATGTACTCTGTCGATTATTCTTTTGTCTACTATGTACATATAGTGTATGTTCCCTTGGCCGCAGAAAAATATTTTTCACTGTACTTCGGTACATGTGACAATAAATATCAATCAATCAATGTAGGAAACACAGCAGCCAATATATACGCAGCAAATTCTCACAATGTGATAACGGCCAGATCATATGTGATGCTAACAAATATTGGCTAGGACACACTTCCTTAAATTCAGACTATGGGATATTTCATGTCCTTTTAGAGGCCCTCAGTATAACACCTCATCCAAAAGACAGCAGCTTTGACAATGTAGTACTCCCTCAATACAGGCCTGAAAGTGTCAGCCTGAACTTTAGTGCTCAATCTCTGGAGTGAGTCTTGAACCTTCAAACTCAGCGGCAAGCATGCTATCCACTGAGGTATGATCGCAGTTAATATTACTACTGGACAGGAAGGTGGCAGAATGAAACCCTGGCTCAGAAGACCGTAATGCTTACATTTTTTAAGAATACGTGGAGGAAGAGAGTCACGAGAATGCCAATTAGCTTTTCACAACAAAATTAATTATCAGACAAGGAAAGTTTGATTATAATATAATACTCCTACACTCCTCCCATCTTCACAAATGTACAGATTTCAAGGATAACAACCCATTCGGAAACCAACTGGCAGATGCTGCTCAATCGATCTTCTGTGGATTTCTCCTCAAATTCCCCCCAAATGATTGTCACAGGTGTTTCAAAGCTCCAATCTCAGAAAGATACACTTTAAAATCTTCCTTCAAATAATGCTTTCCATTAGCTGTTGGCATCAAGAATCCACCTCCAGTTTTTCCAACTATCCTTCCAAACAAAACTGCCTCGCCACTGATTTAAGGTTCTGTCTCCAGTTTTATCAAATCTCCCTTCAGGATTCCTTTGCCATGAATGCTTTAACAGAAACTCTGAGATCTGGCCACCGATTGCTCTACAATTATTTCAACTAACGTCTCACAAGCTATATTAAGATATCACAAACCTTAGAACGACTTCAGATAGCTTTCTGGCTTCTCACGAGCCAACTCCTCCTCAGCTCTGTCTGTCTTCACTGAACAGTACCTTGTTCTAGTTCCAGTTTTCTCTGCTCTTTTAACTTAAGACGTTCTTGAAACTTCTCCATTTTTCTTGTTCCTTTGATTTCTGGCATTTGCTTCCTTACCCCTTAGTCCATTGTATGACTTTTCTTCCAGCAAAGCTGCGAGAGATGTTCCCTCTCCTCCCTGCAAAGGTTTTCCTCTGGCTTCCAATTAAAAACTAAACTCAGAAAGCTTATTCCTAAAGGTGTCCCTGGTTGCTAAGCAACATCTCTTTCCTTATCCAAGCTTTTATTTACTTTTCACATTGCAAACTCTCTCAGTACAATAGAAACACAATTTGAATAGAAATTAAAACCCCCAAACATGCAAACAACTTTGACATGAATTTAACTAGAGTCTGACTCTTTCTTACACAAAAACCCCAAATCAAACCCACTTAAATCTATACCTTATTTCTAACCCTTAACAACACAAATGTAGCTCAGTTAAATGACCTCTGCTTTCCTGACAACTGATGCACAGCTAACACAGAAAACGGAAGGCATTTTTATCTTAGGAGTTCATGTCTGATCAAAGTTGCATTTCTAACTATTTCAGAGGTACTCTAAAGCACCCTGTTGCTGTACCTTCGACAGAAATGCATGATCATGCTTTTGTGGCTTTATTAACCGTTTTAAAATTATTTGTCCTTGTTAAAGGCAGGGGAGGGGGTAAGTTGGGTGTTTTCAACATAAGGTAAACAAATTTCCAGTGTGACACCACTTACTAGATCCAATCTTCAAAATCCTGTGTGGAATATTTTTTTGCTGGCAACTGATGCCTTTGAATCCCAATAAGACTAGGTGAGCATTATGTGAATACATGGCAGGGCAAGTCACTACTACAATAATAATAATCTTTATTGTGACAAGTAGGCTTACATTTACACTGCAATGAAGTTATTGTGAAAAGCCCATAGTCGCCACACTCTGGCACCTGTTTGGGTACACGGAGGGAGAATTCAGAATGTCCAATTCACCTAACAGTACGTCTTTTGAAACTTGTGGGAGTAAACCGAAGCACCAGGAGGAAACCCACGCAGACACAGGGAGAATGTGCAGACTCCGCACAGACAGTGATCCAAGCCGGGAATCGAACCTGGGCCCCTGGGACTGTGAAGCAACAGTGCTACCCACTGTGCTACCATGCTGTCCATAAGCAATAGCTGGCATGAATAGCATCGATACATTTCGGGGGAAATTGCCTGAAAACAATGGAGAAAAGGATAGAAGGATATGTTGTTCAGGGAGGCACAGTGGTTAGCACTGCTGCCTCACAGCACCAGGGACTTGGGATTGATTCCGACCTTGGGTGACTTTCTGGAGTTTGCACCCCATGTATGCGTGGGTTTACACAAAGCTAAATTTACACTGAAGTCTCCAAAGATGTGGAGGTTAGGTTCCGGGAATGGGGCGGGTGGGGAGTGGGCCTCGGTCAAGTGTTCTTTAGGAGCATGGGCACAGACTCGATGGGCCGAACGGCCTCCACCTGAATTGTAGGGAAATGAAAAATGAAATGAAACGAAAATCGCTTATTGTCACGAGTAGGCTTCAAATGAAGTTACTGTGAAAAGCCCCTAGTCGCCACATTCCGGCGCCTGTTCGGGGAGGCTGGTACGGGAATTGAACCGTGCCGCTGGCCTGCCTTCAAAGCCAGCGATTCAGCCCTGTGCTAAACCAGCCCCTATTTGAGGTGGTGAAGCTCGTTTGGAGCATGAACATCAGCAAAGAACAGCAGACGGGTCAAGGGGACTGTTGGGTGCTGTGAATGCTCATCTTCACTCCAATGGGCACAAACTCTTGTAGGACCAAATTACAGAGGCACACGTGCAGACAAAGATGCTGAACACAGAGGAGATCGACCCAGCAGGGGCGGGGGGAGGTGGCAGCAGCGGCACAGACATAGACTCAGAAAGTGGCAGCGGGCCCGGGTACAGCGGGTGGGCCCTCCGGCCCTGCCCGGGGTGAGTGTCCGGTATACGGCCCTGGTCAGGATGGCTGTCCGGCCACCGGCCCGGGGTGAGTGTCCGGGCCCGGGGGAGGGGCTGTCCGGCCTCCGGCCGCACTGACCTGCGATGAGAACATGATGACCGAGTCCACAACAAACGACATGGCTCCGAACCCGCTCCCGGCGCGTCATCAACACGCGACCAGCCTGACGTCAAAACCGCGACGGAGAGACTGGTCACCATGGCAACGGCTGGGACTCAGCTCCAGAGAAAGCAGATCAGTGAGTGCACTGTCAGAGGGTCAGTACTGAGGGAGTGCTGCACTGTCAGAGGGTCAGTACTGAGGGAGAGCCGCACTGTCAGGGTCAGTACTGAGGGAGTGTCACGCTGTCAGAGGGTCAGTACTGAGGGAGTGCTGCACTGTCAGAGGGTCAGTACTGAGGGAGTGTCACGCTGTCAGAGGGTTAGTACTGAGGGAGTGCTGCACTGTCAGAGGGTCAGTACTGAGGAAGTGCTGCACTGCCAGAGGGTCAGTACTGAGGGAGTGCCGCACTGTCAGAGGGTCAGTACTGAGGGAGTGCCGCACTGTCAGAGGGTCAGTACTGAGGGAGTGCCGCACTGTCAGAGGGTCAGTACTGAGGGAGTGCCGCACTGTCAGAGGGTCAGTAGTGAGGGAGTGCCGCACTGTCAGAGGGTCAGTACTGAGGGAGTGCCGCACTGTCAGAGGGTCAGTACTGAGGGAGTGCCGCACTGTCAGAGGGTCAGTACTGAGGGAGTGCCGCACTGTCAGAGGGTCAGTACTGAGGGAGTGCCGCACTGTCAGAGGGTCAGTACTGAGGGAGTGCTGCACTGTCAGAGGGTCAGTACTGAGGGAGTGCTGCACTGTCAGAGGGTCAGTACTGAGGGAGTGCTGCACTGTCAGAGGGTCAGTACTGAGGGAGTGCCGCACTGTCAGAGCGTCAGTACTGAGGGAGTGCTGCACTGTCAGAGGGTCAGTACTGAGGGAGTGCCGCACTGTCAGAGTGTCAGTACTGAGGGAGTGCCGCACTGTCAGAGGGTCAGTACTGAGGGAGTGCCGCACTGTCAGAGGGTCAGTGCTGAGGGAGTGCTGCACTGTCAGAGAGTCAGTACTGAGGGAGTGCTGCACTATCAAACGGTCAGGACGGATGAAGTGCTGCACTGTTGGAGGTTCAGTACTTAGGGAATGCTGCACTGTCAGAGGGTCAGTACTGAGGGAGTGCGGCACTGTCAGAGGGTCAGTACTGAGGGCGTGCCGCACTGTCAGAGGGTCAGTACTGAGGGAGTGCTGCACAGTCAGAGGGTCAGTACCGAGGGAGTGCCGCACTGTCAGAGGGTCAGTACTGAGGGAGTGCCGCACTGTCAGAGGGTCAGTACTGAGGGAGCGCCGCACTGTCAGAGGGTCAGTACTGAGGGAGTGCCGCACTGTCAGAGAGTCAGTACTGAGGGAGTGCCGCACTGTCAGAGGGTCAGTACTGAGGGAGTGCTGCACTGTCAGAGGGTCAGTACTGAGGGAGTGCCGCACTGTCAGAGGGTCAGTACTGAGGGAGTGCCGCACTGTCAGAGGGTCAGTACTGAGGGAGCGCCGCACTGTCAGAGGGTCAGTACTGAGGGAGCGCCGCACTGTCAGAGGGTCAGTACTGAGGGAGTGCTGCACTGTCAGAGGGTCAGTACTGAGGGAGTGCCGCACTGTCAGAGGGTCAGTACTGAGGGAGTGCCGCACTGTCAGAGGGTCAGTACTGAGGGAGTGCCGCACTGTCAGAGGATCAGTACTGAGGGAATGCTGCACTGTCAAAGGGTCAGTACTGACGGAGTGCCGCACTGTCAGAGGGTCAGTACTGAGGGAGGCCGGTGTTATTGGGAAGGTGGGGGAAACCTTCCTTGTGAAATCTCAAAACTGCAGGTATCTAAAGTCTTCCCCCTGCATCAACCAGTACTTCTCACCCAGCTCCTCCAAGCTTGCGAATTGTCCCCCAAGAAACAGATCCTTAATTTCCTTATTCCCCCTCTTGACCCATCTCTGTAACCTTGCATCCATCCCGCCCGACTGCTCTCATATAGGTTATAACACTCATCCCCTCCTTAAGTCCGAACATGCGGCTGTCGATTTTAGCTCGAGGCTGCCGTTTGGCGTTTTCGGGGAATGATCAGGCAGCATGTAACAGTCTGCGTTCGTCCGAACATGCGGCTGTCGATTTTAGCTCGAGGCTGCCGTTTGGCGTTTTCGGGGAATGATCAGGCAGCATGTAACAGTCTGCGTTCGGGTTGAGTGCCTCGGTGGCACCAATTCCGGTGGCTGCTCCCCTGGACCACCGTCCCGACATCACCCGGTGGCTGTATCCCATCCTTGTCACCAGTGTTGGATCTAAGGAAGCGGCCACATGAGAGCCTAAAGGATACAAAGGTTTATTTAAACGTTGAAATAAAACTCTATACCCCGCCGCTACCTGAAGGGACTCACCCGAGCTGGGGTTTTTACGTCCAAAATTGTTCCCCACTAATGAGGGAGCTCCTCCCCCACAGTAGGGTAACTTGTATTCCTCGAGAGTCACGGGGAACCTAATCGGCCCAGGCCCATGGCTGCCATATAGGTTATAACATGAAGTTTGATTCAAAGCAAGGAACTTCTCCAGGAGAAACTGTGAGAAATATTGCTAAATTGCAAGGAAGATCATTGCAGACTGTATACCAGTGACTTTAATCCACAGGCACGCTGTGAAAAAAGCATACTGCAAACTACCATTTGAACCAAAGACTTATCTTTTAGCTTTCACCCTTATTATTTTCACACTTTTACCCCTTCTTTGCTTGTCTGTCTTTTATGTGTGGATATGTTGTGGGGGTGAGACACACGCAGACACGGGGAGAATGTGCAAACTCCACACGAACAGTGACCCAGAGCCGGGATCGAACCTGGGACCACGGCGCCGTGAGGCAGCAGGGCTAACCACTGCGCCACCGTGCTGCCCTCTGGTTAATTCATTTGTGTTGTGACTCCGAGGCACATGGGGCTGGAACTGATCGTGCTCTTCCCCAGGGTGGCGTAGCGCTTGCATTGGACATGGTACAGCAAAGGTGCACAACATTGACACCTGGGATGAAGGGATTCCTCTATGATGAGAGGCTGAGTAAATTGGGCTTGCATTCTCTCGATTTTAAAAGAATTGAGAGGCAGTCTCAGTGAAATCTACAAAATTCTGAAGGGGTTTGATCAGGTGAAAGGTGAGAATTTGTTTCCATTGGTTGAGGAATCTAAAACCTGGGGCACAGTCTTGGGATAGGCCGCTGATTATTTAGGACTGAGATGAAGAGAAACTACTTCACCCAAAGGGTAATGAATCTTTGGAATTATTTACCCTAGAGGGGTGTGGATGTTCCATCATTGAATACTCTTAAGGCTGGGGTAGACAGATCTTTGGTCCCGTAGGAATTAAGTGATTTCGGAACAGTTGGGAAAATGGATCTGAAGCCAAGATCACCAGGGTATGTTGGTGTTGTAATGCAGAGCAGGCTCAATGGACGTGTGGTCTACTCCTGCTTCTATTTCTTATGTTCTTGTGTAGTAATGCTCCTCTGCACCCTCTCAAATATACCAATATCCTTCTTAAAGTGTGTGGTTTCCAGAATTTAACTATGTTTTTCCTGTTTTATCAAGGTTTGGCATAACTTCCTTGTATCTTAATCACCCTTTCAACCTGTCAGACAACCTTCAAAATATTGTGAACATGTATCTCCAGGCCTCTCTGTTCCTGCATTCCCTTTTAAATTGTACCTTTTAGTTTACATGGCCTCCTTGTTCTTCCTACCAAAATGTATCACTTCACACTCTCAGCATTGAATTTTTCCTGCCGTGCGTCTGCATGTTTCACCTGTCTGTCCAAGTCTGTCTAACGTTTGTTATTATCCCCCTTACTGTTAATTAAATTTCCCAGTTTCTTTCTGCCTTTGCATTTTTGCTGCACTATTGATCTATGACCACCAGAGAGAGTAGCAGCAAACTGCACAATGATCACATGTTCTACAATTACATGTTATATCTATATCTGATGGAAGAAATTAACAGGGAAGTCCTTTTTAAAAATGTGAATTTTGATGTGGGTCCTCATTTGACGGAGCTAGGAGCAAAGAACTGGGAGTGCAACTTCTGGTGGTGGGAAGAGGCTTTTGCACTTGTGATCAATTTGGATGGGAATGTGGCCTGGGGGTGGCAGAACAACACAATTGCAGTGGGAGGAGACTTGTGTAGTGCAGAAACACTGGCAGAAACCTCTTTGAATGAATTGTTTTTGCGCTGTGAAGTTTTAGTAATTCTGTAGGATAAATTGAGGCAAATCAGCTCCATTTCTTCAACTCTGTGGAACATCACAGTCAATTAATTCTTTTTGGGGTGTATCAATGGCTTGCACAGGCAGTTAATTTAACACACAGAAAGATCCTTCAAACAAAATGAAATAAATATTTTTCTGTAGGCTTTGCGAAGGGTCAGATTCCAATCAGCGGGCTGAGAGAACTTCCTTCCATCTAAGCAGGCTTAATGCCTCGTCCGGAAGAGAGAACCATTGACAGACAGTGTAGAGCTCCCTCAGCACTTTACAATACGTGTCAGCCAAGCGTATGTGATCCAGTGTTACACAAAATTAGGGCTCATGGGTTTGGGAGGGTAATATTTTAGCAGGAAATGTTTATTGGTTAACAGACACAAACCAGAGTAGGAATCCATGGATCGTTTGAGGGTTGGCAAGCTGTACAGCAAATGTCAATGATGGGGCTTCAGCTGTTTACAATCTATATCAATCGCTTTGATGACGGGATCGATTATAATGTATCCAAGTTTGCTGATGGCACCAAGTTAGGTAGGACAGTAAGCTGTGAGACTGCCAAGGAATATAGACAGGTTAAGTGAGTGAGCAAGAGTGTTCCAGATGGAATATCATAAGGAGCAATGTGAATTTATCCTCTTTTTGTTAGGGAAAAACAGAAATGTGGAATAGAACATTAGAATTTACAGTGCAGAAGGAGGCCATTTGGCCCATCGAGTCTGCACCAGCCCTTGGAAAGAGTATCCTACCTAAGCCCACACCTCCACCCTGTCCCTGTAACCCCACTTAACGTTTTTGGACACTAAGGTCAATTAAGCATGGCCAATCCACCGAACCCACAGATCTTTGGACTGTGGGAGGAAACCAGAGCACCCGGAGGAAACCCACGCAGACACGGGGAGAACGTGCAGACTCCGCACAGACAGTGACCCAATCCGGGAATCGAGACCCTGGAGCTGTGAAGCAACTGTGCTAACCACGGTGCTACCATGCTGTCCATAGTTTTAAAAGGTGAGATATTGGGAATTGTTGGTATCAGGGGGACCTGGGTGTCCTTGTAGCAGAGTCTCAGAAAATTAACATGCAGATAGGATGCAATTAGGAAAGCAAAGGGTACGTTAGTCTTTAAAACAAAGGGGTTGGCGAATAAGAATAAAGAAATCTTGTTGCGATTATATAGAGCCTTGGTGAGACCAGAGTACTGGTTGCAGTTCTAGTCTCCTTGCCAAAGAAAATACAAACTTTGTCTTTGAGGAAAGGCAAAGAATGTTCAGCAGACTGATTCCTGGGATGAAGAGATTGTTCTGTGAGGAGACTAAGTAAAGTAGGCCCATATTCCTTGGCGTTCAGGAGAATTAGAGGTGATCTCACTGAAACAAACAACATTTTTAAGGGATATTGATGTTTCCACTGGCTGAGGAGACATGAATGAGGAGTCGTGGTTTAGGATAAGGGGTTGATCATTTTGGACTGAAAAGAGGAGATTTCTGCACACTAAGCATTGTGAATCTTTGGAATTCACTACTCCAGAGGCTGTGGGTGCGCAGTTGTTGATTATATCCAGAATGAGATTGATAGTTTTTTGTGCATCAAGGGATATGGGGAGAGTGCAGATAATTGTAGATGATGTTAAAGATCAGCCATGGTCTTGTTAAATGGTGGAGTAGGCTCAAGAGACCAAATGGCCTTCACCAGCTCCTAATTTATTTAATTTCCCTTGGCTTAAAGGCTTAAAGCCAAGACCAAGGAGTCAGAGTGCTGTCCATTGGGCCAAGTGGACATTTGTCTTGAAGAGTGTGGCTGTGATTTAGAATGGAGCAGTATTCAAGGGATGGAAGTCGTAGAGCATTTGTCATCATTGTACAGACTCTTGTGCACGCTATTTCTTGAAATGCAATCCCTGCAAGGACCACTCCCCACACAACATATCCAGTGTGGAATTGCTGCTAAAATATAACGACAATTGTATGAATTTGTAGAGCTTGACTACTCAATTTAATGCACAAAATGTCATGGACTGTGTGCACTCCAATTCCTGATTGTGTGATTCATGTTGGGTAATGCAGAACTGCAAAAGCATTACCCCTGTATTGCTTAATGCATTTAAGTGGAAGCAAGGTAGACGCAAGAGGGAAAAGTGAATATGGATATTTCATAGAATTTACAGTGAGCTTATATGCTGATAAGGTAGATGAAGTAGGAGTGTGGAGCATGAAAGCCAGCATGAGGGCGGCACGGTAGCACAGTGGTTAGCACAGTTGCTTCACAACTCCAGGGTCCCAGGTTCGATTCCGGCTTGGGTCACTGTCTGTGTGGAGTCTGCACGTTCTCCCCGTGTCTGCGTGGGTTTCCTCCGGGTGCTCCGGTTTCCTACCACAGTCCAAAGATGTGCAGGTTAGGTGGATTGGCCATGTTAAATTGCCCTTAGTGTTCAAAAGGTTAGATGGGGTTACTGGGTTATGGGGGATAGGGTGGAGGCATGGGCTTAAGTTGGGTGCTCTTTCCAAGGGCCAGTGCAGACTCAAGGGGCCGAATGGCCTCCTGCACTGTAAATTCTATGATTCTATGAATCAGATGGGGCTGAATAGCCTCTTTTCGTGCTGTATGTTTTGTGTAATGTAATTCTTGAGCTTGGGGTTATTTTCTTTGGAATGGGAGAGGTGGAAGCAACATTTAATTGGAGTGTATAAAATAGAGGGTCCTAGATAGAGTTGAAAGGAAGGATCTATTTCTGTTCCCAGAGAGGTCAATA
Organism: Scyliorhinus torazame; assembly: GCF_047496885.1. Lineage (NCBI taxonomy): Eukaryota > Metazoa > Chordata > Chondrichthyes > Carcharhiniformes > Scyliorhinidae > Scyliorhinus > Scyliorhinus torazame. The sequence goes on from NC_092721.1 coordinate 8,201,945, forward strand.
ACCAGGATGCAGTTTTAAAGTAACTGAGAGAAGGATTAGAGGGGAGTTGAGGAGCAGTTTTTTCAGCCAGTATGTGGTGGGGGTCTGGAACTCGCTGACTCAAAGAGTGGTGAAGACAGAAACCCTCATCACATGTAAAAAATACCGGGATATACAACTGAGGTTCTGTAACCTACAGGGCAACAGACCAAGAGCTGGAAAGTGGGATTAGGCTGGATAGCTCTTTGTCTGGTGCTGCCATGTGCATAATGGGCCGAATGGCCTTTTCGATGCCATAAATCATTCTGTGTTTCTGAGGAGCCCCATGCTTTACTAGTTCCCATGTTCTTTTGTTCATAAAATACAGCTTCTCCTTAATAAAATGGTATTGCACCATTGTGTGACTCTGGATCCTTTATTCAATGGCTGTAACCTGCGGGCATTCGATTGAGGCAAACAGTTTGAATTCCTCGAGGAGATCTTTGAACGCAGGTTTGTCCATGTTACCATGTAAGTTGACGCAGCATTGCCATATAATTTTCTAGCTGCTGAGCACACAGTTAGTTTAATTCCCTGATCATAGTGATTTAAACTAGACTGTATTTGGAAAGTCCCTGATGATTTGATGTTTGTTGCTTGTTAGTTGTCTTGTGACGTCATTTCATTTTCAATCACTGCTCCATGTGGAATAAGCGTACCTTCACTGTCCCTTGTGTACGGGACTACACACACTGCTCTAACAAGAGCAAATTGCCGAATCTCACAAGCCATGTTAACAAGATTACCTCGAATGTTTGGACGAAGCATTGAAATTGCCCCCAAAATAATTCAGTGCAAATCTATACTGAGTCATGAATCTCTCAATATCAGTTCAATACTACTTGAGCTGAGTTACATACATGAGCCTTTGTTGACAATGGTCCTCACGTCACCTCTGACTTGTTCATTAATGCTGATGGGCTCAGTTGCAATAGCAACCACTGTTTGCACTTCAATGGGAATTGCATGGCAATATTGCTTGGCACACCTTTCCAGGGGATTGAGATTACCAACTGCTCATTTGAGATTCAGTGCTTTGTACGCTATTTTTCCCCAACACTTGTTTTCAGGTGCAAAGCTGTTATTTGTAAAATAGGTGACAGGAATTGTCCAACTTTCGATCCTATTTACAAATGTTGATGGCTGTAATTATAAACAGAAAATGCTGGTAATGCTCAGCAGTTCGGGCAGCACAGCTGCAGAGAGAGAGAGGAAAAGCCGAGGCTGGGGCAGCTGAAGTCCTGCCACTGGAGTTGAAGCTAGAGGTGGGTGGTGGGATCAGGGGAGACGTTCCCAATTGAGGGTGACAGCTCGCCCCCAACAGCAATCACAGAGGCGGCAGCTCAGCAGCCTCAGCCTCAGCACTGGCCATTGCTGAGATTGTAGCTTCAGTGGAGAGGGTGCCTCAATGATTGGGCACACACATGGGGCTGGTTTAGCACAGTGGGCTAAACCAGCCCCATGCTTGTGCCAGCTTGTAAAGCAGAACAAGGCCAGCAGCGCGGGTTCAATTCCCGTACCAGCCTCCCCGAACAGGCACCGGAATGTGGCGACTAGGGGGTTTTCACAGTAACTTCATTTGAAGCCTACTTGTGACAAATAATTTTAATTTCATTCATTTCATTTTCATGAAGGGGCAAGTGCATTTGAAGGATGCCAGGGAGCAGGCCCCAGATTTTGGAGAGGGTCTCGATGCACAACCGATGCCTTTGTCAAATAGGCGGAAATTTCCTCCAGAAAGTTCCTCTGTAGACCATGGAGTGCCCAAAATCCAAAGCCCCTCTTGTAGCCTGCTGGAGACCTTCGGGTTTCATTGGATTGACTCCCACACGCATGCAGTTCCACCATTCCACCACCCCGTCCCCCAACATGGGGCTCGGGAGGTGACCCTTAATTGTCCACTTAAATGATTCTATTGTTCTCCCGGCAGGTAGTCGATCTGCCAGCATTCGAGTCACTGCCAAAATGGCATCGCAGTGGAAGGATGCTGGGTGCAGTTTCCATGCCCCCAGTGCCTTCCAGTGCTATCTTGCCAGTATGTCTGCCTCCCAGCCGCTTGACAAACTGCTGGTAAAGTTCCAGCCAGTGGTTTAGGTCAATTACTGGAAAAGGTTAGAGATGTGTCAGGTTTTAAACAAGAACAGACCAAGGCAGCACGGTAGCATTGTGGATAGCACAATTGCTTCACAGCTCCAGGGTCTCAGGTTCAATACCGGCTTGGGTCACTGTCTGTGCGGAGTCTGCACATCCTCCCCGTGTGTGCGTGGGTTTCCTCCGGGTGCTCCGGTTTCCTCCCACAGTCCAAAGATGTGCAGGTTAGGTGGATTGGCCATGCTAAATTGCCCTTAGTGTCCAAAATTGCCCTTAGTGTTGGGTGGGGTTACTGGGTTATGGGGATGGGTGGAGGTGTTGACCTGGGTAGGGTGCTCTTTCCAAGAGCCGGTGCAGACTCGATGGGCTGAATGGCCTCCTTCTGCACTGTAAATTCTATGATCTATGATCTATAACAGAGGCCTGGAAAAAGGGGAAACAGAGAAAAGGCAAAAAGGGAAAGTCTGTGATAGGGAGAAATTAAATGACAGGAGAAATTAAATGACAAAAGTGGCGCACGACAACGGAGGCATTAATGGGACAAATAGAAAGCAAAAGATGAGTCTCAAGGAGGTGTAAATGGCAAATGCATTAATAAACATTTTTTTCTTTCATACTTTCAGCATCCGTAGTATTTTTTCAATTACTTTGATATTATTTTACTTGTTATTGTTGTGTCAATACGACATGAAGATGAATCCAAAACTGTGTGTAACAAAACTTTATTCTTTTTGCTATTTTCAAAATGGACTTACTGCTGAATCAAGAAAAGATAGCTGTTACAAGTCACATGACAACAGGATTGGCCCTTTGTTCAGGAAGCCACCAACAGGTTTTGTATGAACAAAAGAATCCTCCGCTCATCATTGTGGAATCTCACACCCAAATGTAAATGCATTATAATCACAAAACCAGGAGACTGACAGATTGAAACTTGTTATGCCTGCAGATTTGTTGACATCCCCATCTAATAGTTGAGACTGTCCAGGTCCATTTCAAAAGGGGACCATTGAGGGAACAATAGACATCATTTGCATTGAGATACGTTTACCTCTCTAGCAGAGTCAGACAATGCCTAGACAATGGCTTCCTGATACAAGAACCGCAATATGGCTGGCAACTCTTTTTAAAAAAACTAATTGCTGGGACATTATCAACCCTGAATTCAAAGCCAGTTCCAGACATTCAAGAAATATCCCTTCTGAAATCATCATGGAAAAGGTTAAAGCATGACTTGAGTGAACATTTTGAAATGTCTATATTCCTTTGAGACCGAGAAAGCCACAGTCTGCTGTTTAACGTCTAAGTGGTGGACATCAAGGAGCAGGACTCGAGGCTGAACAACAGCCTGTCCTCGAAATCTGTTTCTGCTCAAAGATTTCCTAGCATCACCTGCAGAACTGACCCAGTCTCTGCGTGCCAACGGCATCTTGCAGTATCAGCGCCAACTGCAAAGGAACTCTACCACTCCTGTCTTCAGCCAGCTGAAACTCTTGAGTGAAAACCTCCTCACTGGACTCTGATAATGTGAACCAATATTCATTTCTGTGGTTCTTGTAATGTTCCCATCCATGGTTGTAAAACTTTATTTTTTCCATCCTTTATTTTCTGTGTGTTGTGAGCGGAACTGTGCAAACACTCCTCCCCCTTGGTTTGAATGTGGATGAACTAACCTTCTCAGTTGATCATAATGTGAGTTTGCTGTGAGTTATTAGTAAATTTGATCACACAAACTAAAGGTTTCGGAAAAATGCCACAGCATACTTTAAAAATGAAATGAAATGAAAATCGCTTATTGTCACAAGTAGGCTTCAAATAAAGTTACTGTGAAAAGCCCCTCGTCACCACATTCCAGCGCCTGTTCGGGGAGGCTGGTGTGGGAATTGAACCCGCGCTGCTGGCCTGCTTTGGTCTGCTTTAAAAGCCAGCTATTTAGCCCTGTGCTAAACCAGCCCCTTGTAGTTTCTGCTTATGGCCAGTTGCTGAGAGGACAGAAGTTCAGTTTACCTAATTCTCTTTCCTGTCTGTAACATCATTTACCAATATTAAATATCATAGCACCAAAGTTTGCTTGTTTATATTAACAATTAGGTACATTTCCAGTGTGATTCAACCAAATAGTAAATGATTATTTCTTGAGGACATAAAAGATAATTTAATCCAATTATTAGGGAGCAGATCCAATCTAGTTCAGTAATGTCGGGAGAGATTTCAACTCACTCAAAGTCCACCCCCTCCACAGCCTTAAAATTGGGCCCATTGTCCACAATATTTCCCTAACTTCATTTGTGCTGCATGTTACATTTGGAAGAGGGTTTATACTGTTGCAGGGGTAAAATCTACCTGTTCAAAAGTGAAACTTGGTGATAAAATTGTACTGGAATTATTTCAAGAGGTGTAGTGGAAAAGAGTGATACAGTTTCTGAACATAAATGAACATTCACTGGCAACCATTTGATGCTGGTGAAGAAGATTTATTAATAACTCGCAAAAGGGAATTGGATAATGGCATAAAAAGGAAAGAAATACAGGGATATTTTTAAAGAGCAGCTGTAGTGTGATTGAATAGCCCCTTCATAGAACCAACATGGTAGGCAAATGCCATCTTCTGTTTGAATCTATGGATCGCACAAGAGGCTTTATGGGGATAAATCCTCTCTTGGCCATCATTAGCGATTGCTACAGCAGGAAAACTGGACACAGACTGAGCTGACAGGAATTTTAAGTGTGCGGGTCATATGTACCAACAGGTTTTCAGAAACATGTGACTTTTGGCTTGGTTTTCATGGTTAAATATCAAATTCCTTCAGATTATCCTTCATGTTTCCCTTGATCTCAATTCCACCCCCCACCACCCCAATGTGCCTTTTTTTTAATAAACTGGGTATACAATACTGATTTGGAGATTGATTGTCTGGTGTGTAATTAACGTGTCCAGGAAGCACTGCAGTTCCTATACAAAGCATTGACTTCACTGTTAATCATTTTGGCATGCTGCGGCATTTTTCAATTCATCTTTTGTCTTGCTATTTCGTTTTCATGAGAATTTATGGGGGGGAAATTTGAACCAAATAGATGAGATGGGAGTACTGTGCACATAGTTTTAGTCTTAATATGTAATGAGGGATATACGTGCATTGTGGGCAGTACAGCGAAGGTTCACTAAATTGGTCCCAGGGTTGAGCAGCTTGGCCTATGATGAGAGGTTGAGAAAATTGAGCCTCTATTCCCTGGAGTTTAGAAGAATGAGAGACAATCTCGTTGGAAGCCACAAAATACTGAAGGGACTTGGCAGGGTAGATCCTGAGCTTGTTTCCACTGGTCAGGAGGCACGGTCTCAGGATAAGAGGCCGATTATTCAGGACTGAGATGAGAAGAAACTTCTTCACTCAAAGGCTTGTGAACTTTTGGAATTCGAGTTGTGGATGCTCCATTGTTGAATATATTTCAGACTGAGATAGACAGATTCTTGGTCTCCGGGAGAGAGGTGGGGTGGGAGTGGATTTGAAGACTAAGATCTGGCATGATACAGAGCAAGCTCAATGGGCCATATGGTCTACTCCTGTATCAATTTCTTGTGTTCTCGGGCTACGTTGGTTTTACATTTGCCCAATTTTGCTTATGCATTGAAATAAACAATGGGTAATATTGATCAAAGTTTAAAATCAACCAGTTACACACCAGGTTTTAATGGGTTTCCCTCCTGGCAACTGAGGCTAAAATTATCCCCAAATGTGTCTGTCGAAAATAAGGAAACCGAATGTGCAGGCTTTTTGGTTTATGACCCCTGGGCTAGTGCACGGTCAATTTCAGTTCTACTTGACCTGGAGTCTTAACACAATGGAAACCAATAAATCATTCTTAGAAAAGCACCCAAAGTCTTTGGCCCTTAGCTGCCCAATAACTATAGCATCTTCTGTATCTTCTGCCTGAACCTTCCATCAGGCAGAAGATAAAGAAGTCTGAAGACCCACACATCCAGACATAGGAGTAGCTTCTTCCCCACAGCTACTGGACTCCTCAACGACTCCCCCTCAGTCTGATCTGTTCCCTGTAAGAACACTATTCACGACACTCTATGCTGCTCTTGCTTATGTATTTGCTTTGTTTGGTCCTTGTCCACACTGTAACCAATTACTATTTGTCGATGTAATTTATCGATTATTCTTTTTGTCTACTGTGTAAATTCCCTTGGCCGCAGAAAAATTATTTTTACTGTACTTCGGTACATGTGACAATAAATCAATCAGTCACCAGGTTTATAAATTTAAATACAATCAATTTTATTAATAGTAGCTATAATTAAATATGCAGCAGATACAACGGGTTAACTATTATCCAATTCCTTACCCCCCCCCACTTAAACACGCCCCACCCTCATATATATATAAAGTGTGTGTGTATATATATATATATATATATACACACACACAGAAGGCAGACAACACCGAGGGGAAAAGGGGTGTAAAATAATAAGTAAAGTAAAAAGATAAGAGTCTTTTTTTCAGATAGTTGTTTCTAGCACATTTTCCTTAAAGGCTTTCAGTTTGAGATTTCTGTTTCCCGCCTGTAATGGGTTTCACTGTAGATTCATTCAGCTTCCTACAGTTTCATAAATTCAGCAGCTTTTCTGGAGAAAGACTGAGTGAGAGGAGGTCATTCTCCCTGAGTGTCCAGGTCTCCAACTGTGTTTCCCCTGGCTCTCTGAAAGTCAGGCAGGACCCAATCATCGCCTGTTACCAGGCAGAATATTGCCTTTTGGCCAATTCACTGGTCACCAGCCAACCAATCGAACCGTGTGCCACTGATCTCTCGGGCGCCGTAAAGTCCTGCTGTCCGAAAGCTAGCAGAGTATTCTCTTTTCTAAATTTTGAATTCTGTGTTTGACTTAAGGATATATGTCCATTAAACATCCATGGACCAAAATGATAACAGCAAAAATAAAGAAAGGGAAAATAAGGGAATTAACAAGAAGGACCCCTGGGAAGGTTTGGGTTTGGTGAGGGCTTCATTGACTGGGTGCGGTTGCTCTATCAGGCACCAGTAGCGACTGTGCGTACAAACCGGCTGAGGTCGGGGTATTTTAAACTACACCGAGGGACGAGGCAAGGGTGCCCCCTCTCCCCGTTACTGTTTGCTCTGGCCATAGACCCATTGGCAATGGCGTTAAGAGCCTCTAGGAACTGGAAAAGGCTGTTTCGGGGCGGGGTGGGGTGGGGGGGGGGGGGGGAGCACCGGGTCTCGCTTTACGCAGATGACCTGCTCTTGTACATTTCGGACCCGTTGGAGGGGATGATGGAAGTTATGCAGATCCTCTGGGAATTTGGTAATTTTTCGGGGTATAAATTGAACATGGGGAAAAGCGAAATGTTCGCGATCCAGGCAAGAGGGCAGGAGAAGAGACTGGGAGAGCTGCCGCTTAGAATGGTAGGAAGGAGCTTTCGGTATCTGGGAATCCAGGTGGCCCGGGAATGGGAGGCACTGCACAAGTTAAACCTATCCCGGCTGGTAGAACAAATGAAAGAGGACTTTAAGAGATGGGACATGCTCCCACTATAACTGGCGGGGAGGGTACAGACTGTGAAAATGACGGTCCTCCCCAGATTTCTGTTTGTCTTTCAGTGCCTCCCCATCTTCATCCCTAAAGCCTTTTTCAAGCGGGTGAATAAGGTTATTTCGGGCTTTGTGTGGGCGAGTAAAACCCCGCGAGTGAAGAAAGTGTTGCTGGAGCGCAGTCGGAGGGAGGGTGGGTTGGTGCTGCCGAACCTCTGCAATTACTACTGGGCGGCTAATATAGCCATAATTAGGAAGTGGGTAGTGGGGGAGGGGTCGGTATGGGAGTGGATGGAGGCGGCGTCATGTAAAGACACAAGTTTGGGAGCACTGATAACGGCACCTCTTCCATTCTCGCCGGCCCAATACTCCATGGGCGAGATTCTCCACTCCCGCGCCGGTTGGGAGAATCGCCTGGGCCGCCAAGATTTCCAGGGACACCGGTCCGACGCCCTCCCGCGATTCTCCAAAGCAGCGGGAATAGCCCCGTCGAGTTCCGCGGGCCACAGGCCGGAGAATCGCCGGAGACACCCAAAATGGCGATTCTCCGGCACCCCCGCTATTCTCAGGCCCGTATGGGCCGAGCGGCCAGGCCAAAACGGCGGGTTCCCCCCGGCGCCGTCCACACCTGGTCGCTGCCGTCGGGAACAGCGCGGGAACGCTGGGGGGGCGGCCTGCGAGGGGGGGGGAGGGGGGATCCTGCACCGGGGGGTACCTCAAATGTGGCATGGCCCGCGATCGGTGCCCACCGATCGTCGGGCCGTCCTCTCTGAAGGAGGACCTCCTTCCTTCCGCGGCCCCGCAAGATCCGTCCGCCATCTTCTTGCGGGGCGGACTTGGTGAGAACGGCAACCACGCATGCGCGGGTGACGCCAGTTATGCGGCGCCGGCTCAGTCATCTATGCGGCGCCGCCTTTACGTGGCGACAAGGCCTGGCACGTTTAGATGACGCGGCCCCGATCCTAGCCCATTGTCAGGGCCTGAATCGGTCGGGATAGGGTCCGTTTCGCGCCGTCGTGGGCACTTCGGCACGGGAGTGGAGAATCCCGCCCCTTATGTCCGGTGGTGGTGGCGGCCCTGAGAATCTGGGGGCAGTGGAGGAGATACAAGAGAGTGGAGGGAACATCAGTTTGGACCCCGATTTCTAATAACCATCGGCTTGTACTGGGTAGGCTGGATGGCGGGTTCCGGAGATGGCCAAGGGCAGGAATTAGGAGGATGGGGGATCTATTTATAGACGGGAGCTTCCCCAGCTTGAAAGCCTTGCAGGATGAATTTAAATTGCTAGCAGGGAATGGGTTTAGGTATCTGCAGGTGCGAGACTTCTTGAGAAGGCAGGTTCTGGCCTTCCCGCTGCTGCCACCATGGGGGATACAGGACAGAGTAGTCTCCAGTACCTGGGTGGGAGAGGGGAAGATATCGGATATTTTCCAGGAACTTTTGGACTCGGAGGAAACTCTGGTGGAGGAGCTTAAGGGCAAGTGGGAGGACGAGCTAGGAGGAGAGATAGAGGCGGGTCTGTGGGCGGATGCCCTAAGCAGGGTTAATACATCCTCATCATGTGCCAGGCTTAGCCTGATACAATTCAAGGTAGTCCACCGTATGACGGTAGCCCGGATGAGCAAGTTTTTTGGGGTAGATGACAGCAAATCATGTCCACAAGTTTTGGGCATGCCCGAAGCTTAGAAGGTTTTGGCAGGGTTTCACGAAGGCAATGTCCACGGTACTCAAAACATGGGTGGTGCCGAGTCCGGAGGTGGCGATCTTTGGAGTGTCGGAAGATCCGGGAGTTCAGGGGCCGAGAGAGGCCGACGTCTTGGCCTTTGCCTCCCTGGTAGCGCGGAGACGGATCTTATTAATGTGGAGGGACTCGAAGCCCCCGGGTGTAGAGACCTGGGTTAGTGACATGGCTGGGTTTCTCAGTGACGAGAAGATAAAGTTCGCCTGAAGAGGGTCAATGGTCGGGTTCACTTTCTCGTCGACTTTCTCGGGGAAAATTAAAATGTCAGCAGAAGCAGAATTCCAAAGGAGAAGGCTGGATTGTTGTTTTATGGTTGGGGTGTGTGAAGATTGTGATGGGGGTGGAAATGTTTATTGTGCCATGTTTATGTTGCTGTTGTTATTATTATAAAAATTTGCAAATACCCTAATAAAAATATATTTTTTTCAAACAACAAGAAGGAGGACCCTTGCAATTTATCTTTGCTCCCTTTCATGAACTTGGGTCCATTTCAAAATTTGTGCAGTGAAGAATATTGACAACAACCATGATTGGACAGTGTTGTAAAGGGGTTGCCATAGTGCAATCCATCCTCAGCAAGCCCATTGCTCTATATATTTGAAGCTGCACTGAATTCAGAAACAACGAATGGGATCAGATGGCACTCATGACTGTCTCTAATTCAAGTCTTCAATTTACTTTTTAATTGTGTGCTTTTATTTAGCTATTATGCCACGAGAATGCCAAATTCAATTAATATCATATTTCAGCACGTTTTGACAAACGGCCAATTAATTTTACTTCTGCGTACAACATTTACACAATTTCAGTGATTCTTTTAATTATCTTAAAATGCTCTTCACTTCTTAACCTTGGTTTGACTAGTAGAAATCATTTGTTTTAAATGCCACAGTAATAAATTAAACTTCCCCATCACTACATCATTAATTTTCAATCACAGAAACGCAAGGGGAGGCCATTCAGCCCCTCAAGCCTGTTCCCACCTTTCAATGTGATCAGGGCGGGTCTGTACCTGAGCTCCACCCATCTGCCTCGACTCTATATCCCATTAATACCCCAGTATAGGAATACTCTATTGACCTCAGAATTAAATTGATTAATTGAGCCAGCATTTACTGGTGGAATCAAGAGGTGACTTGATAGAGGTGTACAAGGTGATGAGAGGCATGGACAGAGTGGATAGCCAGAGACTTTTCCCCAAGGTGGAAATGGCTGTCACGAGGGGACATAATTTTAAGGTGATTGGAGGAAGGTATAGGGGAGATGTCAGAGGTCGATTCTTTACACAGAGAGTGGTGGGTGTGTGGAATGCACTGCCAGCAGAGGTGGTGGAGTCAGAGTCATTAGGGACATTTAAGCGACTCTTGGACAGGCACATGGACAGCAGTAAATTGAAGGGGTGTAGGTTAGATTATCCGAATCTTAGATTAGGATAAATGGTCGGCACAACATCGCGGGCCGAAGGGCCTGTACTGTTCTATGTTCTACGATCTAATTTTGCAGGAAGAAGTGTCTCCTAACTTCCCTCCTGAATGGCCTGACTCCGATTTGAAGCTTGAGCTCCTTTGCCCTGGAATTTCCCACCAGATGAAAAAGTACCGTGCTATCTACCCTGAGAAAAAGCCATTGGGTGAAATTTTGCCATTTTTTGGCCAAGTATTACCTCAGGTGGAAACGCAACAGTCGGCCGCCAGGGGCATTGGCAGGTTTTGCTGCTGTATTTTTAAACCGATGGACAAAAATAAGTACGGTCCCACAGTGTAACACTGGCAAGGAGGTCTCTGATTGAGCTAGCCCCGCCAGCAACATAGGTTTTTAAAGACCCCCAAAGTAACAGAATTAAAATAGAAACACTCCCAATACAAACCCTCACCACAGAACCCCCCACTATAGAACTCCCTCCTCTCTCTCCCCACCACATAACTCTACCCCTGCACCCCCTGACATTTCCCTCACAGAACCCCACCTCCCACCATCACCATGAAGGCTCCCCACCCCAATGGAAACAGAACCACCAGCCTCCTGGCACTGCCCCGGACACTGTGGACAGCGCCAAGGTGTTGCCCAGGCATGACCCTCTTGCCCTCCCTGGGGGCTGTAGTCACCTGTGTACCTCCAGCGGGTTCTGTTCTTCAGGCGCACCTCGGGGGAGACCTGTCATGATTCACGCTGCTGTGAATGGGCAATGTAACATGGGGGCATTGTCGGGTGTAAAGGCCTGATAATGACATCTAAATGTATTCAAATTGGCATCCTGATGTTCAGTCTCAGGATACCTGCTACATCATTGGCGGGGGAGGGGACAATCGATCAGGGAAATCGTTCCGGGGATCCCGTGTGATTCTCCGCCCCTGCCAATTCCACCCCCTGAAAACAGGAGCAGAAAATCCCGACCATTGATTTCATTTCCTTTGGAAAGGTGAATCGGTTCCACAAATCAGTCACTTTTCCACCATCCAGTAAGATGTTGAATGCGAAGATGTGGAATTAAAGCATTGACACATACTGAAGGTGCCTAGGGGTTGGATTCTTCGGTTCCCCAGCTGGGATTTCCCATTGAAACCACCCCACGCTGCTACCAAATTCATTGGTGACGTAGCGCTGCCAGCATGAATTCCGGCCAAAGGAATAATGAAAGGATACAGATTGACGTATTACTGAACAGAAACAGTGACTATAAGTTTTCCATTGCTACCATGAAAGTAAAGCTTGCATTAAGGTCACAGGGAAAACAGAAAAATGTGAGCCCACAATTTACCAACGGGAGGTGGGCTAGGAAGTAAGGGGAAGCTGGTTAAATCCTGGGGAGCCACATCAGATCTCCTTTTCAAGTATTTATCCAATTCCCTTTGGAAAGTTCCTGTTGAATCTGCTTCCACTGCCCTTTCAGACAGCACATTCCGGACTAAAGTGAATGAATTAATCACACAAACAGATGTACGTGGGTACAGTACAGCGGGGATTACAAAGACATGGCTGCATGGTGACTAGGGATGGAAACAGAACATCCGGGGTATTCAGTATTTAGAAAGGACAGACAAAAGAGAACGGTGGTGGGATTGTATTGCTAATTAAAGAGGAAATTAACGCAATAGTGAGGATGGATATTAACTCCAACAATATGGAATCTGTATGGTCGAGCTGAGAAACATCAAGGGACAAAAAAAACGTTCGGGTATATAGGGCTCCAAACTGTCGGGGTGATGCTCGGAATGGCATTAAACAGAAAATTAGAAACACATGGGATAAAGGAACATCTGTAGTTGTGGTTGACTTTAATCTGCATATAGATTGGGTATATCAAATTAGTAAGAATACCATAGAGGAGGAATTCCTGGAGTGTGTACGGGATGGTTTTCTGGACCAATATGTTGAGGAACCAACTAGAGAATAGGCTACCCTCGACTGGGTATTGTGTAATGAGAAAAGAATAAATGTTTCTTCATCAGGATGAAGAGTGATGTCGTTGATTCTGAGACTAGAGTCCAGGATCTAAACAAAGGAAACTACGATGGTGAGAGGCGCGAGTTGGCTTTGATGGATGGGGAACATTACTTAAAGGGCTGATGGTGGATAGGCAATGGCAAATATTCAAAGAGCATATGGATGAACTGCAACAATTGTTCATTCTTGTCTGGCACAAAAATTAAATGGGAAAGGTGGCCAAATCTTGGCTTCGAAGGTAAATTAGAAATAGAATTAGATCCAAGGAAGAGGCATACAAATTGGCAAGAAAAAACACCAGACCTGAGGAATGGGAGCAGTTCAGAATTCCAAGGAGGACAAAGGGATTGATTAAGAAGGAGAAAATAGAGTACAAAAGTAAGCTAGCTGGCTGCAAAAGCTTCTTTGGTAAAAGTAAAGTGAAGTAAAAAAGATTGGTGAAGAGAAATGATCCCTTACAGTCATAGAAACATACATAGAATATAGAAGCAGGAGGAGGCCATTCGGCCCTTCGAGCCTGCTCCGCCATTCATTATGATCATGGCTGACCATCAAGTTCAATACCTTGATCACGCCTTCCCCCCACATCCCTTGATGAAAATGAAATGAAATGAAAATCGCTTATTGTCACAAGTAGGCTTCAAATGAAGTTACTGTGAAAAGCTACTAGTCACCACATTCCGGCGCCTGTTCGGGGAGGCTGTTACGGGAATTGAACCGTGCTGCTGGCCTGCCTTGGTCTGCTTTCAAAGCCAGCGATTTAGCCCTGTGCTAAACAGCCCCTTTAACCCTTTAACCACAAGAGATATATCTAATTCCTTCTTGAAATTACACAACTTCAGAAGCAGGGGAATTTATAATGGGGAACAAAGAAATGGCTGGCCAACTAAATACATACTTTGGTTCTGCCTTCACAAAGGAAGACACAAATAACATGCCAGAAATGTTGAGGAACACAAGGTTTAGATTTTCAGGTTTAGTGAGAGGGAGGAACTGAAGGAAATCAATATTAGTAGGGAAACGGTGTTGGGGAAATTGATGGGATGAAGGGCGATAAATCCCCAGGACCTGGTAATCTACATCCCAGAGTACTTAAGGAAATGGCCCTAGAAATAATGGATGTGTTGGTGGTCATCTTCCAAGATTCTATTTGCTCTGGAACAGTTCCTACGGATTAGAAGGTAGCTAATGTAGTCCCACTATTTAAAAAGGGAGGTGGAGTGAAAACAGGTCATTGTAGACCAGTTAGGCTGACACCAGTAATGGAAAAATCTGGGGCGAAATTCTCCGTAATCGGCGCGATGTCCGCCGACCGGCGCAAATCAGTCCGGCATCGCGCCGCCCCAAAGGTGCGGAATCCTCCGCATCTTGAGCGGCCGAGCCCTAACCTTGAGGGGCTAGGCCCGCGCCGGACTGATTTCCGCCCCGCCAGCTGGCGCGGAAATGACATTGCCGGGCGGCGTATGCGCGGGAGCCTCAGCGGCCACTCATGGCATCCCCGCGCATGCGCAGTGGAGGGGGTCCCGCCCCCGCCGAATCTCCGGTGCCGGAGAATTCGGCAACCGGCGGGGGCGGGATTCACGCCAGCCCCCGGCGATTCTCCGACCCGGCGGGGGGTCGGAGAATCCCGCCCCTGGAGTCCATTATAAAAGATTTAATAGCGGAGCACTTTGAAAACAGTTGGCGGGATCGGATAGAGTCAACCTGGATTTACAAAAAGGAAATCATGTTTAACAAATCTACTGGAATTCTTTGCAGATGTAACGAGTAGAGTTGATGGGGAGCCAGTGGATGTGGTTTATTTGGACTTTCAGAAGGCTTTTGACAAAGTCTCACATAAGAGATTAGTGTGTAAAATTAAAGTGCATAGAATTGGGGGTAGTGTATTGAAATTGTTAGAAAACTGGTTGGCAGACAGGAATCAAAGAGATGGGAATAAACAGGTCTTTTTCCAAGCGGCAGGGATTATTTCTAGTACTGCAGCTAGTCACAATATATTAATGATTTAGATGAGGGAACTAAATGTAATATCTCCAAATTTGCAGATGACACAAAGTTGGATGGGAGGGTGAGCTGTGAGGCGGATGCAGAGATGCTTCAGTGTGATTTGGACAAGTTGAGTGAGTGGGCAAATGCATGGCAGATGCAGTATAATGTGGATAAATGTGAAGTTATCCACTTTGGTAGCAAAAACAGGAAGGCAGATTATTATCTGAAAGATGATAGATGGAGAAAGGGGAATGTGCAACAAGACCTGGGTGTCTCTGTACACTAGTTGCTGAAAGTAAGCATGCAGGTACAGCAGGTGGTGAACAAGGCAAATGATATGTTGGCCTTCATAGCGAGAGAATTCGAGTACAGGAGCAGGACCACACCACTTGCAATTATACAGGGCCTTGGTGAGTCCACACCTGGAATATTGTGTGCAGTTTTGGCCTCCTTATCAGTGGAAGGATGTTCTTATTATGGAGGGTGTGCAGAGAAGGTTTTCCAGACTGATTCCTGGGATGGTGGGAATGACACCTGAGGAGAGATTGAGTTGGTTACGATTATATTCACTGGAGTTTAGAAGAATGAGGGGGAAATCTGATAGAAAATTATAAAGTTCTGACAGGACTGGACAGGGTAGATGCAGGAAGGATGTTCCTGATAGTGGGGGAGTCCAGAACCCGGGGTCACAGTCTGAGGATATGGGGGAGACCATTTAGGACAGAGATGAGGAGAAATGCCTTCTCCCAGAGAGTGGTCAGCCTGTGGAATTCTCTACCATACAATGTTTTGGCCTCAACTGCTTTGCATGTTTTTAAGAAGGAGTTAGGTAAAGCTTTAGGGGCTAAAGGGATCAAAGGATATGGTGGGAAAGCGGGAACAGGTTACTGAATTGAATTTGACCGAGTGTGGCATCAAGGAGCTCGAGCTAACCTGGAGTCAATGGGAATCAGGGAAAACTCTCTACTGGTTGGAGTCATACCCGGCACAAAGGAAGATGGTTGTGGTAGTTGGAGGTCCAGTATCTCAGCTCCAGGACATCTCTGCATGAGTTCCTCAGTGTAGAGTCCTAAGCCCAACCATCTTCAGCTGCTTTGTCAATCACCTTCCTTCCATCATAAGGTTGGAAGTGGGGATGTTCGCTGATGACTGCGTAATGTTCAGCACCATTCACGACTTCTCCTATACTGAAGCAGTCTGTGTCCAAATGCATCAAGAACTGAATGATATTGTGATGAATATAAGAAATTGTCATACATACAGTTTAAAATGCTTACAGACAGTATGTTTGGTAGAACTTTGATTAAAAGTGAGGTAATCAGTGTTTTTTGCTAATAGATATTAAAAGCCATTTTACCTGTTTGCAAATAGATAAGTAATATAATGTTGCAACAGTTTGAGCCTGGCTGAACAAAGCAAGGCACATCTTGTGACAAGTGACAAAAGAATGCTGTGTGCTTTGAGTACAGCTGGGTATAGTTAATGGGAGTGGCCAGATCTGTCTGGGCAAAAGAGTTGCTTCCATGGCTCTTAGCTGAGCAGAAGGTTTTCAGCTTAGTCCGAGAAAATGCTTTCCCTCCAAGGACTTTGCACCAAGATAAGCAAGTAAAACCTGGTTGTTAACTTTATACATAAGTAGTATTTGAAATATACAGGTTGCTTAATTCGAATGTAGAGTCAGAATTCGGGAAGCAAGTTAAAATGTTGTACCTGTTAACTGTAAAGCTATTTCTTTGTTACTAATTTTTTAAATTCTGTGTTCAAATTTAAGTTTGTTTTAATATAAAAGCTGTCTACTGGCCAGTGTTATCACTGGAGCAGTAGCATTGCTTCCCAGTCTTACCAAATGCAAATAGTTGAAATGAAAAATGAAAATCGCTTATTGTCACAAGTAGGCTTCAATGAAGTTACTGTGAAAAGCCCCTAGTCGCCACATTCCGGCACCTGTTCGGGGAGGCTGGTACGGGAATTGAACCGTGCTGCTGGCCTGCCTTGGTCTGCTTTAAAAGCCAGCGATTTAGCCCAGTGTGCTAAACCAGCCCCTGGGTTGGGTTCTAATGCGGGATCTTAACCAAAATTGGAGTTCTAGTTTTGGAATCATAACATTGGGCTGACAAGTGGCAAGTAACATTTGCACCACACAAGTGCCAGGCAATGGCAATCTCCAAAAGAGAGAATCTGATCATTACCCCTTGACATTCAATGGCATCACCATTTCTGAATCCCCCACAATCAACATCCTGAGGATGACCATGGACCAGAAATTTAATTGGATTAGCCAGATACATACTTTGGCTACAAGAGCAGACCAGAGGCTAGGAATCCTGCAGAGAGTAACATACCTCCTTACTCCCCAAAGCATGTCCACAATATACAAAGCACAAGTCAGGGGATGATGGAATACTCTCCACTTGCCTGGATGAGTGCAGCTCCAACAACACTGAAAAGGTTGACATCATCCAGGACAAAACAGTCTGTTTTATTGGCACCCCATCCACAAACATTCACTCCCTCCTCCACTGACGGACAGTTGCAGCCGTGTGTACCATCTACAAGATGCACTGCAGTAACTCACCAAGGCTCCTCAGACAGCATCTTCCAAACCTGTGACCTCTACCATCTAGAAGGACAAGAGCAGCAGATACATGGGAACACCATCACCTGGAAGTTCCACTCCAAGCCACTCACCACCTTGACTTGGAAATATATCGCCGTTCCTTTGCTGTCGTTGGGTCAAAATCCTGGAGCTCCCTCCCTAGCAGCAGTGTGGGTGTACCTACATCACACCACTTGAACAGCGGTTCAGGAAGCCGGCTCACCACCACCTTCTCAAAGGCAATTAGGGATGGGCAATAAATGCTGGCCTGGCTAGCGGTGCCCATGTCCCTTAAACAAATTTCTAAAAATGTTGCTATTTATATTAAATATGGTTTGCTACACTGAATGGATGGAAAACAACATTATTAGCATCCCAGTCTTTTGGAGAAGACAACAAGGAAAATATGCATGGTTTAGGAAAAGGTTCTGGTCACATCTCCAAGTCAGTGCTTCCACAAACAACAAATTCCTTTGTGCACCATTTATATATTTGTCATAGGAACAGGAGGATGCCTTTTAACCCCTCAAGCCTGCTTTGGCATTTAATTAGATCATGAATGATCTGTATCTTTACTCTATGTACCTCCCTTTACTCCACAGCCTTTAATCCCCTCACTCAACAAAAATCTATCGATCCCAGTTTTGACATTTTTAATTGACCGCCATAGCCTCAGCAGCCTTTTGGGGGTGGAGAGTTTCAGATTTCCACCCCTCTTTACGTGAAGATGTGCATGCGGACATCACCCCTGAATGGCCTGGCTCGAACTTTAAGGTTTTGCTCCCTTATTTTTGACACCATAAGACCATAAGACGTAGGAGCAAAATTAGGCCACTCGGCCCATCGAGTCTGCTCCGCCATTCAATCATGACTGATATTTTCTCATCCCCATTCTCCTGCCTTCTCCCCATAACCCCTGATCCCCTTATTAATCAAGAACCTATCTATCTCTGTCTTAAAGACACTCAGTGATTTGGCCTCCACAGCCTTCTGCGGCAAAGAGTTCCACAGATTCACCACCCTCTGACTGAAGAAATTCCTCCTCATCTCTGTTTTAAAGTATCGCCCCTTTAGTCTGAGATTGTGTCCTCTGCTTCTAGTTTATCCCACAAGTGGAAACCTTCTCTCCACGTCCACTCTATCCAGGCCTCGCAGTATCCTGTAAGTTTCAATAAGATCCCCCCTCATCCTTCCAAACTCCAACGAGTACAGACCCAGAGCCCTCAAACGTTCCTCATACGGCAAGCTGTTTATTCCAGGGATCAATGTTGTGAAACTCCTTTGGACCCTTTCCAAGGCCAGCACATCCTTCCTTAGATACGGGGCCCAAAACTGCTCACAATACTCCAAATGGGCTCTGACCAGAGCCTTATACAGCCTCAGAAGTACATCCCTGGTCTTGTATTCTACCATGCCCCCACTTCCCCCAACCAGAGGAAACAGATTCTCTCTTTACCCAATCAACTCCTTAAATTATCTTTAACCCTCAATTAGATCATCTTCTATACTTGAGAGAATGTATATTGGTGGCTGAGACAGTGCTGTACAGAGCACAATTTAATTGAATGAAATGAAACTTGGAAGATTGTGAATTGTGAGGTGGATAATGTAGAACTTGAAAAGGACATTGGCAAATTGGTGGAATGGGTGGACAGGTGGCAGCTGAAGTTCAATGCGGAGAAATGTGAAGTGATTTGGTCGGAAGAAGGCAGAGAGACAATATAAAATAAGGGTACAATTCTAAAGGGGGTGCAGGAGAAGGACTTGGCTGCATAAGTCATTGAAGATAGCAGGACAGGCTGAGAGTGCTGTTAATGAAGCAGCCAATGTCCCAGGCTCAAAGGGAGGGACTGCCGTAGTGGTATCGTTGCTGGACTAGTGATCCAGAGACCCACAGTCATGCTCTGGGGACCCCGGTTCAAATCCCACCAGGGCAGGTGGTGAAATTTGCATCCAATACAAAATCTGGAATTAAAAGTCCAAAGGTGATCAAGAAACCATTGCCAATTGTGCTTTAGGGAGGGAAATATATCGTCCTTACCTGGTCTGGTTTACATGTGACTCCAGACCCACAGCAATGTGGTTGACTCTTAAATGCCCTCAGGGGTGGGCAATAAATGCTGGCACAGCGACGCCCACACCCATTGACGAATAAAACAAAAATGGGCAGAGAGTACAAGAGCAAGGTGGTTATGTTGAACTTGAGTAGGATGCTAGTTTGGCCTCAGTCAGCACTGTGGCACAGTGGCTAGCACTTCTGCCTCACAGCGCCAGCGACCCGGGGTCAATTCCGGCCTTGGGTGACTGTGGAGTTTGCACATTCTCCCTGTGTCTGCATGGATTTTGTCCGGGTGCTCCAGTTTCTTCCCACGGTCCAACGATGTGCATATTAGCTGGGTTATGGGGTTACGGAGAAACGGGAGGGGAGCGGGCCTAGATAGGCTGCTCTTTAAGAGGGTCAGTACAGACTCATTGGGCTGAATGGCCTTCTTTGGCACTGTAGGAATTCTATGAATTCTATGTGTGCAGTTCTGGGCGCTGTGTTTCAGGAAGAATGGTAAAAGAAGAAAAATCGAGACGAGGAAAGTCTTTTTTAAACAGGGCGTGGAATGCACTGCCTGAGAGTGGTGCAGGCAGGTTTATATGAAGCATTCTAATGGGAATTGGAGTGTTAATTGAAAAGGAAGAATGCGCAGGATAACAGGGAGAAGCTGGGAGAATGGCACTCCAGGGAATTGCTCATTCAGAGAGTCAATCCAGAATTGATGGGCGGAATGGCGTCCTGGCTTGTAATGATTCTGTGATTCTGTGAATATAAGCCTCGAATTCACCTCGCAATGTGCCTTTCTAGACAAACCTCCACATTTGATTCCAAACAACCTGGAGAATTTAACTCATTTCTTCACTTTCCGAAACATTTCAGAAAACTCAGGAGCAAATAGACTTGGCTGCTCGAAACAATGGGATGGAATGGAATGAGTTTCATGAGTATAAACTGTGGATGTTAACATTCCTTCTGCAGTGGGTCACTGAGTTCAATTATTGAACATGTAAGTGGAAGATGTTCTTTGCAATGTCATAATTATAGCTGGGCGTTTACTGTAACAGCCTTCCCAATAATGTCTATTTAATGTATTCAATCTCACGCTGTGGGTGTCGCTGGCTAGACCAATATTTATTGCCCATCCCGAAATGCCCTTGAGAAGGTGATGGTGAGCTGCCTTCTTGAACCATGTGGTGTAGGCACACCCACAGTGCTGTTAGGGAGGAAGTTTCAGCATGTGACCCAGCGACAGTGGAGGAAAGGTTGGTTACCATGCACGGATGTAATTGATGTATTTTAGTCAATAAGGAATGAGTTGGTATATTTCAGTTTAATATTCAGAAAGAAGCATTCAACACTTCATCAAATATTGACTTCACCACAACTGCAAAGGAGCTTGTTGATGGTGGGAAGATGGGATGTTGGTACTGGACAGAACCTCAGCAAAGCTGCACAAATACTGCGACAGGACATTGAGGAAATCTCTCTTGTTTTCTTTGACTTATTACTGTGGGAACCTTTACATGAACCTCGACGGGCAAGTAGTTGAAAGATCCAGGCAGCATTCTCCTGCCCACCAGCTGGGTTTTCCTGGGCTGCGCACCCTATTCGGCAGCGTGATATTTCATTCCTGCCACCTTCCCATGGGATTTCCCATTGTGGCCACCAAATGCTGCTGGGAAACTCGCGGGCGTGGATGCACTAACAGCGCAACGGAGAATCCTGCCGAGCATCCCTGGCAGTGCAGCACTCCCTCAGTACTGACCCTCTGACAGTGCGGCACTCCCTCAGTACTGACCCTCTGACAGTGCGGCACTCCCTCAGTACTGACCCTCTGACAGTGCAGCACTCCCTCAGTACTGACCCTCTGACAGTGCGGCACTCCCTCAGTACTGACCCTCTGACAGTGCGGCACTCACTCAGTACTGACCCTCTGACAGTGCGGCACTCCCTCAGTACTGACCCTCTGACAGTGCGGTACTCCCTCAGTACTGACCCTCTGGCAGTGCAGCACTCCCTCAGTACTGACCCTCTGACAGTGCGGCACTCCCTCAGTACTGACCCTCTGACAGTGCAGCTCTCCCTCAGTACTGACCCACTGACAGTGCGGCGCTCCCTCAGTACTGACCCTCTGACAGTGCAGCACTCCCTCAGTACTGACCCTCTGACAGTGCAGCACTCCCTCAGTACTGATCCTCTGACAGTGCAGCTCTCCCTCAGTACTGACCCTCTGACAGTGCGGCACTCCCTCAGTACTGACCCTCTGACAGTGCAGCACTCCCTCAGTACTGACCCTCTGACAGTGCGGCACTCCCTCAGTACTGACCCTCTGACAGTGCGGCACTCCCTCAGTACTGACCCTCTGACAGTGCGGCACTCCCTCAGTACTGACCCTCTGGCAGTGCAGCACTCCCTCAGTACTGACCCTCTGACAGTGCGGCACTCCCTCAGTACTGACCCTCTGACAGTGCAGCTCTCCCTCAGTACTGACCCTCTGACAGTGCGGCACTCCCTCAGTACTGACACTCTGACAGTGCAGCACTCCCTCAGTACTGACTCTCTGAAAGTGCGGCACTCCCTCAGTACTGACCCTCTGACAGTGCGGCACTCCCTCAGTACTGACCCTCTGACAGTGCAGCTCTCCCTCAGTACTGACCCTCTGACAGTGCAGTACTCCCTCAGTACTGACCCTCTGACAGTGCAGCAGCCCCTCAGTACTGACCCTCTGACAGTGCGGCACTCCCTCAGTACTGACCCTCTGACAGTGCGGCACTCCCTCAGTACTGACCCTCTGACAGTGCAGCACTCCCTCAGTACTAACCCTCTGACAGTGCGGCACTCCCTCAGTACCGACCCTCTGACAGTGCGGCACTCCCTCAGTACTGACCCTCTGACAGTGCAGCACTCCCTCAGTACTGACCCTCTGACAGTGCAGCACTCCCTCAGTACTGACCCTCTGACAGTGCGGCACTCCCTCAGTACTGACCCTCTGACAGTGCGGCACTCCCTCAGTACTGACCCTTGTTGTGTTGGGCGCTCTGGATCCGTGGAACACATACAGGTCACTAATACTTGAAATAGTGCAACACTATTTTATTGAGTCATGAACAGTTTAACATTATCTTACTGTGGGTTAACACGATACTAGCTTTAACTAAAGACCTTTGCCTTGTCCTAACCAGTCGATGCACTCAGCACATGGTGAATGTCTGTGCTGCAGGCTGTGAGCTCTGTCCTACTAGGAAATTGCAGCTCGAATGAGCGGGAACTCTGATGCCCCCTGTCTTTATAGTGCGTGTGCTCTAATTGGTGATTGGCTGCGGTGTTGCGTGTGTTGATTGGTCCCACTGTGTGTCCATGAGTGTGTGTGTCTGCACCTGTTGATCCCCAAATTTCTTTCTCTGTCAGTCTGGCCTCAATAAAAGTTGAGATGGATTCGCACGTAAAAAGAAGTTATTTATTTAGCTTGCAAGCTTGATTCATTTCATAGAAATATAAGAGACATCCAGTTTCCTATATCCCAGAAAGTGAATGAACAAAGAAACAAAGGGATCTCTGCAAATCAATTCAAATGGTATCAAGTTTCACATACTCGACGGACATAGGTCAGCCTATGTCCCTCCTGACCTGTTCGATCTATTCTGATTGGCTCACTTCCAATCCCTTTCTCTGGCCCCTATCAATGCAGCATCACTCTCATAGACACACCTCTTCCTGCTTTTTCCAAGCGGTCTCAAACCCCTTTGTCCCTAACTGCCAGAATCAAAGTGGCTTATTTCTACATTACATTAACTAGTATCTCTAAAGTAACTATTTTATATCACATTCGTCATTCCCTCCTTTTATCATTCCATGATAACCGAACTATCCAATCCATAGCTACGGTTCCTCATCTAAAAAGATCTGTCGCTGCATTTCCAATTCCTGTCTTAGCCCCCCTTCATCTGCCTCACCCTCATGGATTTTAACAGTTAAATTTTTTTTTCCGGTGATTGGGGCGGTGATCTGATCTAGTGCACCCCGCATTCTACCCATCACACATTTAAGGATGGCCAGGCCCACAAAGATGCAGCCGATAGCTACCACTAGATACATGGCCATATTTATCAACCAGTCCTTCCACCCTCCAAATCCCCAGTTACCCCAAGAGCCAGGATCCTGCATCCCGTCCAAGTGATCCCGTATGCGATCCATAAATTTAGTAATGTTAGCGGTCAAGTCCTGAACACCCATGATACACTTGCCCTGTACTATGGCGCATACCCCACCCTCACGGGCCAGAAGATAGTCAAGAGCATACCGGTTCTGCATTGCAAACAACCGTAGCTGAGACAACTCCTTGGTTATTGCCCCGAGGGCTCCCAAGGTTTACTACCCGGGTTTTCCTCAGTTTGGCCTTTAACTAACTTAAGTGTATCTCCCGGTCTCCTACGTTCTAGCTGTACTTCCCTTCTCACACGCCCCATCCTCTCTCTAGTCCCTTTCTCTTTCTCATGGTCTTTTCCTACACTCTTCTGACAGCCTGATGTTACCTTTATTGTACCACTTTTAACACATCCAAAATCAAATTTACATGTATTCCAAAAACAAGGCAATGTCCATATAATGTTCCCTTCCCATCGCCGGGACCGGTGCAGCTGCTTCATGACTCCTGCATTCTCCTTAACTTTGATGACCTTCCATGAGTCGATACCATGTCCTCGTATATGGGGGCAGTGAAGAACATCACCTTTGCATAGGTGATGTATCCTTGTAGATTGGTTGGGGCTACACAGATACATAATATTCCCCTTTTCCATGTCCATCGCCAATAACACGCCAAGCGAAGTGAGGCCAAATATCAGACAGACGATGCGTAGCCACTCCATCATGCTCCACACCTGTAAAATAGCACTGGAGAAGGGAGGCAGGTTAGTATCCGACCTTTTACAATAGTGGAGATGGACTCAATTTACAGTGATGTAGGTGGAACCAAGCACTTCGCCCCTCCACTTTAACTGCTGTGGGGGTGGTAAGGAGAACTTGGAAGGGCCCGTCCCATCGCGGCTCCGACCCCTTCCTAGTCCAATTTTTGACCATGACATAACTACCGGGCTGGACTGAAAGTGAGCTAGGTACTGGGGCAATGGCTGGTGAGCCGCGCGGACTTGGCCATGGAGTTCCTTGAGCACTTGCGTAAGGGCTAGAACATAGGTGGTCATTTCTTCAGTCATCTGATGAAACTGAACCCGTCTGGGAACCTGCAGGCTCCAAGGAGTTCTAAGAGGCCTGCCATAAAGAATCTCGGCGGGAGAGAGCCGGGCTGGTCCCGCAGGTGTAACCCACAGCTGGAAGAGGGCAACGGGGAGCAACTTAAGCCATGTCAGTCCCGTGTCTGCTCTTAATTTAGCCAATTTAGTTTTGAGGGTCTGATTGTGTCTCTCAACCAACCCGGCCGCCTGCGGTCTGTAAGCACAGTGTAACTGCTGGCGTATTCCCAACTGGGAGCAAAACTCCTTGTTAATTTGTCCAATAAAATGAGGCCCATTATCAGAACTTAACTGAGCTGGTATACCGTACCGGGGAATGATTTCCCTCATCAAGACTTTAACCACAGTAGCAGCTTTACTATAGATAGTCGGATACGCCTCGACCCATCTGCTGAACACATCCACAATGACCAAAACATATTTGTAACATTGACACCTTTCCAACTCAATGTAATCCATTTGGAGCGTCTCAAAGGGACCACTGGGCAACGGGGTTTGCCCCTTCCCACAAGGGATACCTTTTCCGGTGTTATATTGCTGACAAATCAAACACCGATTACTGATACTTTGGGCCAACCCCTGCATTTTAGGGTGCCACCAAGTGTCCAGCAACAAATCACTAGTCCCTCGAGCCCCACAATGAGTTGCAAAGTGTACACATTCAATGACCCATAAAGCCAGCACATCAGACATACAAGTCTGATGTGCAGGCGTGGTCCATAAAGAGGAAACAGAATCATATGTACAACCTAACCGTTTCCACATTTGTTTATCACTCTCAGGAGCGTCCTCCTGTAACCTTATGACATCTTGGATGGTTGGCATTGACTTGTCAGAAGCAGACATATTCATAGTAGATCGTTTAGTCTGACTTAACATCTTAGGCACCATCACTTGCTGAATTTGCGCGGCTGTCCGCGCTGCACAATCTGCTCGTTCATTACCAACGTCAACTGGGGTTGTACCATTCGTGTGGGCAGCGCATTTAATAACGGAAATCTGCGCGGGCATAAGGAGGGCCTGCAGTAGGTCATTAACTAAACCCCGGTGGGATATTTGACCACACATAATCATGTCAGGTTGTTCTGACGAAATGTCACTCAAATCGCCCCTTATTGTGGTAGTTTCCTGAATCAAGGCTAAACAGTCGTGGCCAGGTGCGTCTTCATGGACAGGGGGACCTCTAAGAAAACAGGCTGGATTGATAGTGGTACAGTATTTAAATGTCAGACGTGGATTGTTCAAAAGGTATATCTCATACCTATTCTGACGAGCTGCGGTAAGATGCTGACCATTCGCCCCATATCCCTGGCATGGTACTGGTCATGGACCTGACGTGTAATATGAGGGCTTACCGAAGCTGACTGTGGCCATAAATGTGGTGATATTGTAACAAAATCGGCTGTACCTTCTTTTCCCGTGACTGTGGCTGTAACCTTGACTGGCCATTCGGTCTCAAGTAATGGCCGGTATTTGTCCTCCAACTCCCTGTTTCGTCCAGTTCTGTCATAGGCCAGGGTAACGTGATGCAGTGACTGTTCAACGTCTAACGTCCACCACTGGGGGGTGATAGAAATATAGCACTGTTGTCTCATCCTCCTCTTCGCTGATCCACCCACCCAAAGTCACTACATTGGAGCTCCTGCTGGTAAACTACCATTTCTGCCGCTTGTTGGGGTCGCAGATCATCCGTTTTCATTACATACTCAGTCTTAACCTTTGTAACTGAGCCTCCTTCTTGGCCTACACCCTCCTTCCAGTAAAATCTGACTGCCCTTGCCATCTGGGAAGGGTCGTTCTCTGTCCAATTCATGTTATTACATTTCACAGCAGTAACCACAGAAGGTGGTAGGCAATGCATTAACATAGCACAGTATTGAGGGGAATTCTGACCATTTTGATACAGCAAATCGCCTGACTGCCCCCGGTAGATTTCATTAAAACGCTCCAGACATTCCTCTGGCTCTTCAATCTTCCTAGGTTTTAGGTCTAAGATAACAGAAAGATTTATGGGCCTTTGAAATGTGCTATTCAACGCATTCAAGATCTGTGTCCTTCTTTTCTCTATTTGCTCTCTTTTTTTTAAAATTTAAAAATGTTTGAAAATTCAAATTGAATTACTGCAACTTGCAAGCTTAGCTCTGATCTCAACTCAGAACTAAATTTACAATTTTCTTAACACAAACTTGTATAACATTTACAACTTAATTATTTCTTTATCTTAACAATTTTTCTTTTCACAAGTTTTTTTTTCTCTTTTACATACACATAAGCATTAGCAAAATCAACTATCATCTCCAGATTGACACTTTTTAAAATGGTGTCCATGATCTTCTTTAAGTTTCTATTAATCTCCAGATAAAATGAGATAAACCTTATTTCAAGTAAGTAAAACTTAAGATTCTGGCAATTTCAATCAATTGCTTTCGAAAATAATAACTTTTATCAAAGAGGTGGAGAAACCCACTGGTTTCCTTTAATTAATTCAAAACGTAACTTTGCTGGTGTTCACTGACTCAAAGGAAAGGTATCCGATTACACTACGGCTGCTGCTGTTATCTCAAAGCCTGAGTGAGAAGCACTGTCTGTTTTCAACTCCGCCTGCTGCTGTTAACCCTTTGAGAGACTTCTGCTTCAACCAATATGCAGCATTCCTCACAATCTCAACTAGACCTCGGAACTTTACAGTCCAAGGAGACAATTTTAGCTTAATCAACTATATATTTAAAACACTCACACATAGAGTTGAACCATCTTCAGATTTAAAAACAGTTATACTGGACTGAACCTCCATCTATTGAAGTCCCATCAGCCCCTGAACCCATATAATAGACTGAACCTTCATTAATGAAGTCACATCAGCCTCTGAACCCTTATAATAGACTGAACCTTCATTAATGAAGTCCCATCAGCCTCTGAACCCTTATAATAGACTGAACCTTCATTACTAAAGTCCCATCAGCCCAAAACCCTAACCCAAGCCGAAACAACAATATGAAATCCCATCAATTAAAGTGCTAATCCCCAGACTGACCTGTGATTTCGTCGAGGCGGTCTTTCTGTGCCAACCGCGAGTGACCAGACTAATCAGACGATAAGAAGAGGGGAACAATCAATGCGCGGTCGTTTTCCAGTTCTACATTGAGGGCCCTTTGTTCCCCATCCTCCTGTTCATAATCAGCCTAATTCTGATTTCGCAGTTGGATCAGGATCGCCCTGAGAAATCCCGGTTTTCGGCACCAAATGTTGATCCCCAAATTTCTTTCTCTGTCAGTCTGGCCTCAATAAAAGTTGAGATGGATTCGCACGTAAAAAGAAGTTATTTATTTAGCTTGCAAGCTTGATTCATTTCATAGAAATATAAGAGACATCCAGTTTCCTATATCCCAGAAAGCGAATGAACAAAGAAACAAAGGGATCTCTGCAAATCAATTCAAATGGTATCAAGTTTCACATACTCGACGGACATAGGTCAGCCTATGTCCCTCCTGACCTGTTCGATCTATTCTGATTGGCTCACTTCCAATCCCTTTCTCTGGCCCCTATCAATGCAGCATCACTCTCATAGACACACCTCTTCCTGCTTTTTCCATGCGGTCTCAAACCCCTTTGTCCCTAACTGCCAGAATCAAAGTGGCTTATTTCTACATTACATTAACTAGTATCTCTAAAGTAACTATTTTATATCACATTCGTCACACCATGATATACTGGTGTATATTATGACATCCCCTCTTTTATAAAAGAATGTACATGTGTGGCAATAAACAGTGTATGGTGAGAATGTCCCTGACTACGTGTGTGCGAAAGACATATTTACAGGACTATGTACATGAGAACTAAACTATTTACATGGGAAGGTGCCTGGTGCAGAAAAACAGTATGCAATAAGAATAACGAGATGAACACTATATACAAACCATGTAAACGATCAAACGGAAGAACAGAACAATTCAGAAAGTCTATAAGTCCACAAAGTTCACAAATTAAGTCTCTGAGGTGGGCGACGAATTCCGGTTGACCGCGGGTGGGTCGGGAGCCGCCGGCTGAGGAACGGGCTGGACTGCGTCAGAGTGAGGAGGATGCAGAGTGACGGGGATCTCTGCATAGTCCATGGCAGGGTCAGCAGGAGGGCAAGGCGACCATGGACGATCACGTAGCGAGTGTGGAACGAGACGAAGGGCGCGTCGATTGCGGCGCAGAATGGAGCCATCCGGTAGACGAACGAGCGGGGAGCCAACTGCCGAAGGACAACAGCGGTTGGAGACCAGCCACCACTTGGAAGATGGATGCGGACGTTGTCATCTGGAGCCAGAGCAGGGAGATCAGCTGCACGGGCGTCATGAGCCGCCTTGTGCTGTGCACGAGACAGCTGCATCCGGCGAAGGACCGGAACGTGGTCGAGGTCTGGGACATGAATGGACGGCACCGTCGTCCTCAGGGTACGACCCATGAGCAATTGGGCTGGCGACAGGCCAGTGGACAGTGGGGTGGAGCAATAGGCCAGCAGGGTGAGGTAGAAATCAGACCCAGCATCGGCAGCCTTGCAGAGGAGCCGTTTGACTATATGGACGCCCTTCTCCGCTTTGCCGTTGGATTTGGGGTACAGGGGACTGGATGTCACATGGGCAAAATTGTACCGCCTGACAAAGTTGGACCATTCCTGGCTGGCGAAGCAGGGACCATTGTCCGACATCACAGTGAGTGGGATGCCGTGTCGAGCAAAGGTGCCCTTACAGACACGGATGACTGCAGACAATGTGATATCGTGCAATCGTATCACCTCCGAGTAATTTGAAAAGTAGTCCACGATCAGGACATAGTCTACCCAGCGCGTGGAACAGGTTGATGCCCACCTTGGTCCAAGGTGACGTGACCAACTCATGGGGCTGCAGGGTCTCACGTGGTTGGGCCGGCTGGAAGCGCTGACAAGTGGGGCAGTTGAGCACTGTGTTGGCTATGTCTTCATTAATGCCGGGCCAGTACACTGCCTCTCGGGCCCGTTGGCGGCACTTTTCCACGCCAAGATGGCCCTCGTGTAGCTGTTCCAGGACGAGCTGGCGCATGCTATGCGGGATGACAATGTGGTCCAGTTTCAGAAGAACCCCGTCTACTACTGCCAGATCATCTCTAACCCGTCTGTTAGGTGGCGCATGACACGCTGTAGCAAAGGGTCAGCTGCCATCTCGCGGCGAATTTGGACGAGGCGCCATCCGTGGCAGGTAGTTTGGAGGCCGCGAATGCCACATGGGCGTCAACCTGGCAGATGAATCCCGCTGGGTCACATGGAGTGTTGACTGCCCTGGAGAGAGCGTCAGCAATGATGAGGTCTTTGCCTGGGGTGTATACCAGCTGGAAGTCGTATCGCTGGAGTTTGAGAAGAATACGCTGGAGGCGAGGGGTCATGTCATTCAAGTCTTTCTGTATTATATTGACCAGCGGGCGATGGTCGGTCTCGACGGTGAATTGAGGAAGTCCGTACACATAATCGTGAAACTTAACCACACCGGTCAGAAGGCCCAGGCACTCCTTTTCAATTTCGCGTAGCGCTGATCCGTGGGGGTCATGGCGCTTGATGCATATGCAACGGGGGCCCATGACGAAGCTTCATCGCGTTGCAGGAGCACTGCCCCAATGCCGGATTGGCTGACATCGGTCGAATTTTTGGTCTCTTTTGCTGGATCAAAGAAAGCTCAGACCGGGGCCGTGGTGAGTTTTGTTTTGAGTTCTCTCCATTCGCGCTCGTGGGCAGGGAGCCATTGGAAGTCTGTCGTCTTCCTGACCAGGTTCCTGAGAGCCGTGGTATGAGAGGCGAGGTTAGGGATGAACTTCCCTAAAAAGTTGACCATGCCCAGGAATCGGAGGACCGCCTTCTTGTCCTCTGGCGTTTTCATAGCTGTGATAGCAGTCACCTTGTCCGCATCCGGCCACACACCCAACTGGGAGATGTGGTCCCCGAGGAACTTGAGTTCCGTCTGACCAAAAGAGCATTTGTCCCTGTTGAGGCGGAGGCTATGCTCATGTATACGTTTGAATACGCGCTGGAGGCGACTGACATGCTTCTGCGGGGTGGTGGACCAAATGATTATGTCGTCGACATAGACGCGAACACCTTCAATGCGTTCCATCATTTGTTCCATAATCCTATGGAACACTTCTGAAACAGGATCCTCTTGTAACAATGTTTGCCAAAGGGGGTATTACATGTACACAGTTTCCTGCTGGATTTGTCGAGCTGGATTTGCCAGAATCCTTTTGAGGCGTCGAGTTTGGTGAAGAGCTTGGCGCGAGCCATCTCACATGTGATCTCTTCGCACTTGGGAATTGGATGATGCTCCCTCATGATATTGCGATTTAGATCCTTGGGATCAATGCAAATTCTCAATTCGCCGGAAGGCGTTTTTACACATACCATGGAACTGACCCAATCAGTTGGTTCCGTCACTCTGGAGATCACTCCTTGGTCCTGGAGGTCCTGCAGTTGCTGCTTGAGGCGGTCCTTGAGGGGTGCTGGGACCCTGCGAGGTGCGTGCACCACAGGCGTGGCATTCTGTTTTAATAAGATCTTGTAGGTGTATGGGAGCGTTCCCATGCCCTCGAAGACGTCGTGGTGCTGGTTGATAATGGCGTCGAGATGCGCCCTGAAGTCGGTGTTCTGAAAGGCAGACGTGTCATCAGGAGAGAGAGAGTGAACTCTCTGAACTAGGTTCAACAGCTTGCATGTCTGCACGCCAAGCAGGGAGGCTTTCGAGGAGCCCACGATCTCGAAAGGAAGGATGGCTTTGCGTGACCCTGTGCGTCACTTCAAGTTGGCACGAGCCGCTGGCATCAATGGCATTGCCATTATAATCCAATAGCTGGCAGGCTGATGGCAGGATGGCTGGTTTGACACGAAGGCTTTGGACGTCAGACTGCGCCATGAGATTGGCGGAGGCACCAGTGTCCAGGCGGAATCGTATTTGGGACCGGTTGACCGTCAGGGTGGCACATCACTCATCGTCTGGATCGATGCTGTATACCGACAGCGGCTGGTGTCTTTGCTTCAGGGACACCCTGTTTTTTGTCACGATACCGACTCGAAAAGGCGCCTTCGGGTCCTCGGTGTCACTGCTGTGTGGGAGGTCCGCATCGGACTCGGTGACCGTGGGTTGAATTGCCCGGACATTCCTGCGAGGTTGGCTGAAGCGATATGAATTGGAAGGCTGAGCTGCTCGGCAGAAGGCAGCATAATGGCCAAGTCTGCCACATCTTAGGCATTGTCGAGATTTGGCAGGGCATTGCCGTTTTAAATGGGCGGAGCCACAGTTGCTGTACGTCGTAGCGTCAGCACGTTCGCTGCGCCACCGCGCATGCGCGGTGCGGTCGTGCGTGGTGCGCGCCTGCGCATTACGTTCTTCGACGTCGCCGTCCCCTCGTTTGCTGCGCACAAGCGCGGGAGTCCGCGAAAAGCGCGCAAAAGGACCGCCCTCATCCAGGCTGAGGCCCTGGAGTTGCTCAATTGCTTGGACCCGTTCCGCCCCGTGGGGACCTTGCCGCGCCGTTTCAGCCGCTTGGATACGGGAATACCGACTCGTGGCGTTTTCGTGTAGGACACAGGTCTCAATGGCGGTCGCTGGGGTGAGCTGCTTTACTTTGAGGAGCTGCTATCGTAGGGGGTCCGACTGAACACCGAAAACGATCGGTGAATTGCGCCCATCGGTGGTGGCCATTGAGCTCCGAGGGCTGTTCCCCGCCATTCAGTTCGTTAATGACTGATCTTAATTCCAATCAGCTGCCCTCATTCTCTAACCCTTAATCCCTTCGTTCCTCAGCAAAAAGCCTATCAGTTTGAAATTTTCAACTGACCTCCAGCCTCAATGGCTTCTTGCTGGGAGAGAGTTCCTGGGTTGAATTCTCCACCCCTCCTCCCCCACGCCGGGTGGGAGAATCGCCCGGGCACCGCGCGAGTCCCGCCACGTCACCCCGACGCCCGCACGCGATTCCCCCACCCCCCCCAAACCGGCGCGGCGCGAATCACGGCTGGCCGCTGGGAGAATCGCCGCTTGCCGTTGGTAACGGGAGAGCGGCGATTCTCCGGCCCGTATGGGCTGAGCAACCTGCCCAACACGACAGGTTCCCGCCGGCGCCATCCACACCTGGTCGCTGCAGACTGGAACGCTGGGGGGCGGCCTGTGGGGGGGGCGAGGGGCGTTCCTGCACCGCGGGGGGGGGCTCAAAAGGGGTCTGGCCCGCGATCGGTGATCACTGATCAGCGGGCCGGCCTCTCTGAAGGAGGACCTCCTTTCCTCCGCTGCCCCGCAAGATCCATCCGACATCTTCTTGCGGGGCGGCCGCGGGGAGGACGGCAACCGCGCATGTGCGGGTGATGTCATTTGCACGCCGCCGGTCGCGTCATTTACGTGGTGCCGCTTTTACGCATAAATGGCGCGGCGCTGCTCCTAGCCCCCCGGGGGCGGGAGAATAGGGGGCTGGGACGGGCTCCGACGCTGGAGTGGAACACTCTGGTTTTCACTCCGGCGTCGGGGCGTATTCTCCCGATGGGAGAATTGCGCCCACTGTTTCCATTCTCCTTTATGTGAAGAAGTGCTTCCTGAAATCACCCTGAACAACGTAGGCCTGGAAGTCTGTGAACGTTCTGCACCTTTCTTCAGGACTGCCCCTCCAAACTCCCTCCTGCCCCATCCGAGGATACAGTTTCTCTCAAGCTGCCCTATCAACGTGGGAGCCACCTCTGGCTCGCACTTGGCTTTGCTGAGGAAGCAGCTCCAGTCTTCTTGAGGACCTTTCTGCTCCGTCGAAGGTTATCACCACCTCACCTGGTCCAAACCCGCATCACCATCTCACACCCCACTTGAGCCATGGTGGGCTCACGTTTTGGTGACAGATATGGCGAGGAGGAGCTAGCTTTGCGTGGCTAATAACCTCCAATTCGGGGAAAGGTGAGGCAGTAACCAAAACCCCAACTCACTGCTACTCAGCCCAATGAGAAAAGAACACGTACGTGCTTTCAAAGCACCTAACCCTAACCCTAACCCTAACTCTAACCCTAACTCTAACCCTAACCCTAACTCTAACTGGAACAGGAGGATGTACAGAATGGCTTCTCCTGTGCTGTATTATCCTTTGAAATTTTCCACCCTACTGCCTGTGAACATAACCAGGAGTAATACACAACCCTACATTGTGCACCTCGGACATGAAAAGTCAACAAATCAAATTTCGCGACTACTCACCACCTTGCCTCTCCATACAGATTCACAGCTTCCGTTTGTTAGTATGCACCAGTCTGAGCCAGCCATTAATAATAAATGGAAACATTATGGTGCTACTTTTGAATCATAATTACTTCAATGAAGGAGTACTCAGAAATATAAAGGTAATATTGATCAATATGGAACATTGGCAGACCCAATAATACAATGCAAATCTACTGGGACATTTTGTAACCAACCAACTATCGATCTGAGTTTTGCAGTGTATGTTATTGCACCCTTGGGCTAGAATCTTTAATTTAAATGATGATATTAAGTAGTTTCCACTCAAGCATTGGGCCTGCATCCTAAAGGCTATAGTTGTGTTTTAAGTGCAGACAGATTTAAGTGCAATTTATTGTCTTTTCATTGGAAGCAGATACCTGTTGACCTGCATCTTATTGCTAACTAGATGGACGGAATCCAGATTCAAGGGCCGCAACCTTAAAATTGGAGCTTTGTATGCCATTTAAGAGGAAAGGAAGGGAACGTCTTTTCACAGAAAAGCCAGAGTTTTACACTCCCTCCCCACGTTGCTGGAAGTGACCTGGCAGCCGGGCAGTGTAAAATCAATTAGGATGGTTAGGAATGCCAAACCTCCCTGTCACTGGCAGGTAGGGTGCAGGCGGTTAAAATGGTGGTCCTCCCGAGATTCCTTTTTGTGTTTCAGTGCCTCCCGGTGGTGGTCACGAAGGCTTTTTTCAAAAGAATCGAGAAGAGTGTCATGAGTTTTGTGTGGGCCGGGAAGACCCCGAGAGTGAGGAGGGGATTCTTGCAGCGTAGTAGGGACAGGGGGGGGCTGGCACTACCGAGCCTAAGTGAGTACTACTGGGCCGCCAATATTTCAATGGTGTGTAAGTGGATGGGAGAAGAGGAGGGAGCGGCGTGGAAGAGATTGGAGAGGGCGTCCTGCAGTGGGACTTGCCTACAAGCTATGGTGACGGCGCCGTTGCCGTTCTCACCGAAGAAATACACCACAAGCCCGGTGGTGGTGGCTACATTGAAAATTTGGGGGCAGTGGAGATGGCATAGGGGAAAGACGGGAGCCTCGGTGCGGTCCCCGATAAGAAATAACCATAGGTTTGTTCCGGGGAGAATGGATGGGGGATTTGGAGCATGGCAAAGAGCAGGGGTAGCACAATTGAGAGATCTATTCGTAGATGGGACGTTTGCGAGTCTGGGAGCGCTGACGGAAAAATATGGGTTGCCCCAAGGGAATGCATTTCGGTATATGAAACTGAGGGCTTTTGCGAGGCAACAGGTGAGGGAATTCCCGCAGCTCCCGACGCAGGAGGTGCAGGATAGAGTGATCTCAGAGACATGGGTGGGGGATGGTAAGGTGTCGGACATATATAGGGAAATGAGGGACGAGGGGGAGATCATGGTAGATGAGCTGAAAGGGAAATGGGAAGAAGAGCTGGGGGAGGAGATTGAGGAGGGGCTGTGGGCTGATGCCCTACGTAGGGTAAACTCATCGTCCTCGTGTGCCAGGCTAAGCCTGATACAATTTAATGTGTTACACAGGGCGCATATGACTGGAGCACGGCTCAGTAAATTTTTGGGGGTAGAGGATAGGTGTGCGAGATGCTTGAGAAGCCCAGCGAATCACACCCACATGTTCTGGTCATGCCCGGCACTACAGGGGTTTTGGGTGGGGGTGGCAAAGGTGCTTTCGAAGGTGGTGGGGGTCCAGGTCGAACCAAACTGGGGGTTGGCTATATTTGGGGTTGCAGAAGAGCCGGGTGTGCAGGAGGCGAGAGAGGCTGATGTTTTGGCCTTTGCGTCCCTAGTAGCCCGGCGCAGGATATTGTTAATGTGGAAGGAAGCCAAACCCCCGGGGGTGGAGACCTGGATAAACGACATGGCAGGGTTTATAAAGCTGGAACGGATTAAGTTCGTACTAAGGGGTTCGGCTCAAGGGTTCACCAGGCGGTGGCAACCGTTCGTCGACTACCTCACAGAAAGATAGAGGGAATGGAAAAGAAGAAGACAACAGCAGCAACCCAGGGGGGATGGGGGGGGGGGGGGGGGGAGGAATCGGACGGACCCTCAGGGATGTTATTGTATATGTATAGGCACTTGTTTTAGGTAATGTATATTGGACTGTTGGATTGTATCTTTGGAGAGTATTTATTTTTGACCAGGCAGTTGCCATTTAGTTTGGTTTTTGTTTCTGTTTATATATTATTTATTTATTTGTTTAAAACTGGCCACTGTTATTTATATTGCTTTATTGTTGTGTAAAAGAAACACTATGTACTGTTATGTTTGGCCAAAAAATCTTGAATAAAATATATTTTTTAAAAAAAGGAATGCCAAACCTATCGCCTATTCACCTTCACTTGGATTTTTCCTCCTGCCACTTCTGTAATTTTATGGGTGTCCCCTCTACATAGCAAGGCTGCCTGATTGGCTGATGACCGGGGGAAGGTCCCTCCTGTTCAGCCACCTGTACCCAATAGCAGACACCCCATCAGCAAAGGCTGCCCCTCCATCCCTCCACCCCAATCTCATGATCAGCGTCCCCACCCTGCATTGCTGCGGGCTGACTGGTCCCAGCAAGGCCACCCCACTTACCTTGAACTCCAGCCCCCAGTGCTGCTCCTGGTCCCTTATCTGCTGGAGGCCCTCCAGTGATTGCCACTCTTTGTGTTGGGTAATGGTATTGAGAGATATGGAGAGGCAAATTAAATTGATGTTGATAATAATAATAATCTTTTATTGTCACAAGTAGGCTTACATCAACACTGCAATTAAGTTCCTGTGAAAATCCCCTAGTCGTCACATTCCGGCGCCTGTTCGGGTACTCAGAGGGAGAATTCAGAATGTCAAATTCACCTGACAGCAGGTCTTTCGGGACTTGTGGGACAAAACCGGAGCATCCGGAGGAAACCCACGCAGACACGGGGAGAATGTGCAGACTCCGCATAGACAGTGACCCAAGCCGGGAATCGAACCTGGGACCCTGGAGCTGTGAAGCAACAGTACTACCCACTGTGCTATCCAGTTAACAATAGAGCAGGCTTGGGGGGGGCTGAATGAACTAGTTTTCCTACATTGCTGACAGCCTAAAGTAATAGGGGTGCTGCGTATGCACACAATGTCCCAGTGGAGCTGGGGTTAGAAGTTTCAGTCAGTGCCAGGAGGCAGCATTAGTGCCCCATTCTCCTCCCATTGTCACTGCTGTCCCCCATCCTTACTTATCGATAACGGAGGAAATTTCAGCCTTCCATCTGCACAGTACTCAACATCTATACAATTTCTACTTTAATCATGGTTCATTATTCTTTAGATATATTAGTAGTTTTGTTACATTCATTTGTCTTTTTCAGCATTATCTTAGAAGCAAAATGTTTTTACTGGGATTAACTTAAATCCATCAGTGAGATCCTTGTGCTGCTGGTGGAATGGAATCTTTCACTGATTCCCTGAAAAACCATTTACTTTGATTGAGGATCACCTTTCTTCTACAATATTAAAATTCAGAATGGTTGACCAAAGTACTATGAAAAATATTAAATGAATCAACAGTGATGGATGTGGTGTTAAACTGAGGTCCAATCAGCCCTCTCGGGTGGGTGTAAAGGATTACCTGCCACTATTCTGATGATCTGGGGATTTCTCCTTGGTGTCTTGGCCAATATTTTTATTCCTTGAGCAACACCTAAAAACAGATGATCTGGTCATTTAATCAATACTGTTTGTGGGAGTTTGCTGTGTGTGAATTGGTTGCTGTGTTTCTGTTGGTGGGAGTTTGCTGTGTGTGAATTGGTTGCTGTGATTCTGTTGGTGGGAGTTTGCTGTGTGTGAATTGGTTGCTGTGTTTCTGTTGGTGGGAGTTTGCTGTGTGTGAATTGGTTGCTGTGTTTCTGTTGGTGGGAGTTTGCTGTGTGTGGATTGGTTGCTGTGTTTCTGTTTGTGGGAGTTTGCTGTGTGTGAATTGGTTGCTGGGATTCTGTTTGTGGGAGTTTGCTGTGTGTGAATTGGTTGCTGTGTTTCTGTTGGTGGGAGTTTGCTGTGTGTGAATTGGTTGCTGTGTTTCTGTTTGTGGGAGTTTGCTGTGTGTGAATTGGTTGCTGTGTTTCTGTTTGTGGGAGTTTGCTGTGTGTGAATTGGTTGCTGTGTTTCTGTTGGTGGGGGTTTGCTGTGTGTGAATTGGTTGCTGTGTTTCTGTTGGTGGGGGTTTGCTGTGTGTGAATTGGTTGCTGTGTTTCTGTTTGTGGGAGTTTGCTGTGTGTGAATTGGTTGCTGTGTTTCTGTTGGTGGGAGTTTGCTGTGTGTGAATTGGTTGCTGTGTTTCTGTTGGTGGGAGTTTGCTGTGTGTGAATTGGTTGCTGTGTTTCTGTTGGTGGGAGTTTGCCGTGTGTGAATTGGTTGCTGTGTTTCTGTTGGTGGGAGTTTGCTGTGTGTGAATTGGTTGCTGTGTTTCTGTTGGTGGGAGTTTGCTGTGTGTGAATTGGTTGCTGTGTTTCTGTTTGTGGGAGTTTGCTGTGTGTGAATTGGTTGCTGTGTTTCTGTTTGTGGGAGTTTGCTGTGTGTGAATTGGTTGCTGTGTTTCTGTTGGTGGGAGTTTGCTGTGTGTGAATTGGTTGCTGTGTTTCTGTTTGTGGGGGTTTGCTGTGTGTGAATTGGTTGCTGTGTTTCTGTTGGTGGGTGTTTGCTGTGTGTGAATTGGTTGCTGTGTTTCTGTTGGTGGGGATTTGCTGTGTGTGAATTGGTTGCTGTGTTTCTGTTGGTGGGAGTTTGCTGTGTGTGAATTGGTTGCTGTGTTTCTGTTGGTGGGAGTTTGCTGTGTGTGAATTGGTTGCTGTGTTTCTGTTTGTGGGAGTTTGCTGTGTGTGAATTGGTTGCTGTGTTTCTGTTGGTGTGAGTTTGCTGTGTGTGAATTGGTTGCTTTGTTTCTGTTTGTGGGAGTTTGCTGTCTGTGAATTGGTTGCTGTGTTTCTGTATGTGGGAGTTTGCTGTGTGTGAATTGGTTGCTGTGTTTCTGTTTGTGGGAGTTTGCTGTGTGTGAATTGGTTGCTGTGTTTCTGTATGTGGGAGTTTGCTGTGTGTGAATTGGTTGCTGTGTTTCTGTTTGTGGGAGTTTGCTGTGTGTGAATTGGTTGCTGTGTTTCTGTTGGTGGGAGTTTGCTGTGTGTTAATTGGTTGCTGTGTTTCTGTTGGTGGGGGTTTGCTGTGTGTGAGTTGGTTGCTGTGTTTCTGTTTGTGGGAGTTTGCTGTGTGTGTATTGGTTGCTGTGTTTCTGTATGTGGGAGTTTGCTGTGTGTGAATTGGTTGCTGTGTTTCTGTTGGTGGGAGATTGCTGTGTGTGAATTGGTTGCTGTGTTTATGTTTGTGGGAGTTTGCTGTGTGTGAATTGGTTGCTGTGTTTCTGTTGGTGGGAGTTTGCTGTGTGTTAATTGGTTGCTGTGTTTCAGTTGGTGGGGGTTTGCTGCGTGTGAGTTGGTTGCTGTGTTTCTGTTTGTGGGAGTTTGCTGTGTGTGAATTGGTTGCTGTGTTTCTGTATGTGGGAGTTTGCTGTGTGTGAATTGGTTGCTGTGTTTCTGTTTGTGGGAGTTTGCTGTGTGTGAATTGGTTGCTGTGTTTCTGTTGGTGGGAGTTTGCTGTGTGTGAATTGGTTGCTGTGTTTCTGTTGGTGGGAGTTTGCTGTGTGTGAATTGGTTGCTGTGTTTCTGTTTGTGGGAGTTTGCTGTGTGTGAATTGGTTGCTGTGTTTCTGTTGGTGTGAGTTTGCTGTGTGTGAATTGGTTGCTTTGTTTCTGTTTGTGGGAGTTTGCTGTCTGTGAATTGGTTGCTGTGTTTCTGTATGTGGGAGTTTGCTGTGTGTGAATTGGTTGCTGTGTTTCTGTTTGTGGGAGTTTGCTGTGTGTGAATTGGTTGCTGTGTTTCTGTATGTGGGAGTTTGCTGTGTGTGAATTGGTTGCTGTGTTTCTGTTTGTGGGAGTTTGCTGTGTGTGAATTGGTTGCTGTGTTTCTGTTGGTGGGAGTTTGCTGTGTGTGAATTGGTTGCTGTGTTTCTGTTGGTGGGAGTTTGCTGTGTGTTAATTGGTTGCTGTGTTTCTGTTGGTGGGGGTTTGCTGTGTGTGAGTTGGTTGCTGTGTTTCTGTTTGTGGGAGTTTGCTGTGTGTGAATTGGTTGCTGTGTTTCTGTATGTGGGAGTTTGCTGTGTGTGAATTGGTTGCTGTGTTTCTGTTGGTGGGAGATTGCTGTGTGTGAATTGGTTGCTGTGTTTATGTTTGTGGGAGTTTGCTGTGTGTGAATTGGTTGCTGTGTTTCTGTTGGTGGGAGTTTGCTGTGTGTTAATTGGTTGCTGTGTTTCAGTTGGTGGGGGTTTGCTGCGTGTGAGTTGGTTGCTGTGTTTCTGTTTGTGGGAGTTTGCTGTGTGTGAATTGGTTGCTGTGTTTCTGTATGTGGGAGTTTGCTGTGTGTGAATTGGTTGCTGTGTTTCTGTTGGTGGGAGATTGCTGTGTGTGAATTGGTTGCTGTGTTTCTGTATGTGGGAGTTTGCTGTGTGTGAATTGGTTGCTGTGTTTCTGTTGGTGGGAGTTTGCTGTGTGTGAATTGGTTGCTGTGTTTCTGTTTGTGGGAGTTTGCTGTGTGTGAATTTGTTGCTGTGTTTCCGATTGTGGGAGTTTGCTGTGTGTGAATTGGTTGCTGTGTTTCTGTTGGTGGGAGTTTGCTGTGTGTGAATTGGTTGCTGTGTTTCTGTATGTGCGAGTTTGCTGTGTGTGAATTGGTTGCTGTGTTTCTGTTGGTGGGAGTTTGCTGTGTGTGAATTGGTTGCTGTGTTTCTTTTGGTGGGAGTTTGCTGTGTGTGAATTGGTTGCTCTGTTTCTGTTGGTGGGAGTTTTCTGAGTGTGAATTGGTTGCTGTGTTTCTGTTGGTGGGAGTTTGCTGCGTGTGAATTGGTTGCTGTGTTTCTGTTGGTGGGAGTTTGCTGTGTGTGAATTGGTTGCTGTGTTTCTGTATGTGGGAGCTTGCTGTGTGTGAATTGGTTGCTGTGTTTCTGTTGGTGGGAGTTTGCTGTGTGTTAATTGGTTGCTGTGTTTCAGTTGGTGGGGGTTTGCTGCGTGTGAGTTGGTTGCTGTGTTTCTGTTTGTGGGAGTTTGCTGTGTGTGAATTGGTTGCTGTGTTTCTGTTGGTGGGAGTTTGCTGTGTGTGAATTGGTTGCTGTGTTTCTGTTTGTGGGAGTTTGCTGTGTGTGAATTGGTTGCTGTGTTTCTGTTGGTGGGAGTTTGCTGTGTGTGAATTGGTTGCTGTGTTTCTGTTGGTGGGAGTTTGCTGTGTGAATTGGTTGCTGTGTTTCTGTTGGTGGGAGTTTGCTGT
Source organism: Scyliorhinus torazame (assembly GCF_047496885.1). NCBI lineage: Eukaryota > Metazoa > Chordata > Chondrichthyes > Carcharhiniformes > Scyliorhinidae > Scyliorhinus > Scyliorhinus torazame. Next base: position 8,243,249 of record NC_092721.1, read on the forward strand.
GTGTGAATTGGTTGCTGTGTTTCTGTTGGTGGGAGTTTGCTGTGTGAATTGGTTGCTGTGTTTCTGTTTGTGGGGGTTTGCTGTGTGTGAATTGGTTGCTGTGTTTCTGTTGGTGGGGATTTGCTGTGTGTGAATTGGTTGCTGTGTTTCTGTTTGTGGGAGTTTGCTGTGTGTGAATTGGTTGCTGTGTTTCTGTTGGTGGGAGTTTGCTGTGTGTGAATTGGTTGCTGTGTTTCTGTTTGTGGGAGTTTGCTGTGTGTGAATTGGTTGCTGTGTTTCTGTTGGTGTGAGTTTGCTGTGTGTGAATTGGTTGCTTTGTTTCTGTTTGTGGGAGTTTGCTGTCTGTCAATTGGTTGCTGTGTTTCTGTATGTGGGAGTTTGCTGTGTGTGAATTGGTTGCTGTGTTTCTGTTTGTGGGAGTTTGCTGTGTGTGAATTGGTTGCTGTGTTTCTGTATGTGGGAGTTTGCTGTGTGTGAATTGGTTGCTGTGTTTCTGTTTGTGGGAGTTTGCTGTGTGTGAATTGGTTGCTGTGTTTCTGTTGGTGGGAGTTTGCTGTGTGTGAATTGGTTGCTGTGTTTCTGTTGGTGGGAGTTTGCTGTGTGTTAATTGGTTGCTGTGTTTCTGTTGGTGGGGGTTTGCTGTGTGTGAGTTGGTTGCTGTGTTTCTGTTTGTGCGAGTTTGCTGTGTGTGAATTGGTTGCTGTGTTTCTGTATGTGGGAGTTTGCTGTGTGTGAATTGGTTGCTGTGTTTCTGTTGGTGGGAGATTGCTGTGTGTGAATTGGTTGCTGTGTTTATGTTTGTGGGAGTTCGCTGTGTGTGAATTGGTTGCTGTGTTTCTGTTGGTGGGAGTTTGCTGTGTGTTAATTGGTTGCTGTGTTTCAGTTGGTGGGGGTTTGCTGCGTGTGAGTTGGTTGCTGTGTTTCTGTTTGTGGGAGTTTGCTGTGTGTGAATTGGTTGCTGTGTTTCTGTATGTGGGAGTTTGCTGTGTGTGAATTGGTTGCTGTGTTTCTGTTGGTGGGAGATTGCTGTGTGTGAATTGGTTGCTGTGTTTCTGTATGTGGGAGTTTGCTGTGTGTGAATTGGTTGCTGTGTTTCTGTTGGTGGGAGTTTGCTGTGTGTGAATTGGTTGCTGTGTTTCTGTTTGTGGGAGTTTGCTGTGTGTGAATTTGTTGCTGTGTTTCCGATTGTGGGAGTTTGCTGTGTGTGAATTGGTTGCTGTGTTTCCGTTGGTGGGAGTTTGCTGTGTGTGAATTGGTTGCTGTGTTTCTGTTGGTGGGAGTTTGCTGTGTGTGAATTGGTTGCTGTGTTTCTGTATGTGCGAGTTTGCTGTGTGTGAATTGGTTGCTGTGTTTCTGTTGGTGGGAGTTTGCTGTGTGTGAATTGGTTGCTGTGTTTCTTTTGGTGGGAGTTTGCTGTGTGTGAATTGGTTGCTGTGTTTCTGTTGGTGGGAGTTTTCTGAGTGTGAATTGGTTGCTGTGTTTCTGTTGGTGGGAGTTTGCTGCGTGTGAATTGGTTGCTGTGTTTCTGTTGGTGGGAGTTTGCTGTGTGTGAATTGGTTGCTGTGTTTCTGTTGGTGGGAGTTTGCTGTGTGTGAATTGGTTGCTGTGTTTCTGTTGGTGGGAGTTTGCTGTGTATGAATTGGTTGCTGTGTTTCTGTTGGTGGGAGTTTGCTGTATGTGGATTGGTTGCTGTGTTTCTGTTTGTGGGAGTTTGCTGTGTGTGAATTGATTGCTGTGTTTCTGTTGGTGGGAGTTTGCTGTGTGTGAATTGGTTGCTGTGTTTCTGTTGGTGGGGGTTTGCTGTGTGTGAATTGGTTGCTGTGTTTCTGTTTGTGGGAGTTTGCTGTGTGTGAATTGGTTGCTGTGTTTCCGTTGGTGGGAGTTTGCTGTGTGTGAATTGGTTGCTGTGTTTCTGTTGGTGGGAGTTTGCTGTGTGTGAATTGGTTGCTGTGTTTCTGTTGGTGGGAGTTTGCTGTGTGTGAATTGGTTGCTGTGTTTCTGTTGGTGGGAGTTTGCTGTGTGTGAATTGGTTGCTGTGTTTCTGTTGGTGGGAGTTTGCTGTGTGTGAATTGGTTGCTGTGTTTCTGTTGGTGGGAGTTTGCTGTGTGTGAATTGGTTGCTGTGTTTCTGTTGGTGGGAGTTTGCCGTGTGTGAATTGGTTGCTGTGTTTCTGTTGGTGGGAGTTTGCTGTGTGTGAATTGGTTGTTGTGTTTCTGTTGGTGGGGGTTTGCTGTGTGTGAATTGGTTGCTGTGTTTCTGTTGGTGGGGGTTTGCTGTGTGTGAATTGGTTGCTATGTTTCTGTTGGTGGGTGTTTGCTGTGTGTGAATTGGTTGCTGTGTTTCTGTTGGTGGGAGTTTGCTGTGTGTGAATTGGTTGCTATGTTTCTGTTGGTGGGTGTTTGCTGTGTGTGAATTGGTTGCTGTGTTTCTGTTTGTGGGGGTTTGCTGTGTGTGAATTGGTTGCTGTGTTTCTGTTGGTGGGAGTTTGCTGTGTGTGAATTGGTTGCTATGTTTCTGTTGGTGGGTGTTTGCTGTGTGTGAATTGGTTGCTGTGTTTCTGTTGGTGGGAGTTTTCTGTGTGTGAATTGGTTGCTATGTTTCTGTTGGTGGGTGTTTGCTGTGTGTGAATTGGTTGCTGTGTTTCTGTTTGTGGGGGTTTGCTGTGTGTGAATTGGTTGCTGTGTTTCTGTTGGTGGGGGTTTGCTGTGTGTGAATTGGTTGCTATGTTTCTGTTGGTGGGTGTTTGCTGTGTGTGAATTGGTTGCTGTGTTTCTGTTTGTGGGGGTTTGCTGTGTGTGAATTGGTTGCTGTGTTTCTGTTGGTGGGAGTTTGCTGTGTGTGAATTGGTTGTTGTGTTTCTGTTGGTGGGGGTTTGCTGTGTGTGAATTGGTTGCTGTGTTTCTGTTGGTGGGAGTTTGCTGTGTGTGAATTGATTGTTGTGTTTCTGTTGGTGGGGGTTTGCTGTGTGTGAATTGGTTGTTGTGTTTCTGTTGGTGGGGGTTTGCTGTGTGTGAATTGGTTGCTGTGTTTCTGTTGGTGGGGGTTTGCTGTGTGTGAATTGGTTGCTGTGTTTCTGTTGGTGGGAGTTTGCTGTGTGTGAATTGGTTGCTGTGTTTCTGTTGGTGGGAGTTTGCTGTGTGTGAATTGGTTGCTGTGTTTCTGTTGGTGGGGGTTTGTTGTGTGTGAATTGGTTGCTGTGTTTCTGTTGGTGGGGGTTTGCTGTGTGTGAATTGGTTGCTGTGTTTCTGTTGGTGGGAGTTTGCTGTGTGTGAATTGGTTGCTGTGTTTCTGTTGGTGGGAGTTGCTGTGTGTGAATTGGTTGCTGTGTTTCTGTTGGTGGGAGTTTGCTGTGTGTGAATTGGTTGCTGTGTTTCTGTTTGTGCGAGTTTCCCGGGTGTGAATTGGTTGCTGTGTGTCTGTTGGTGGGGGTTTGCTGTGTGTGAATTGGTTGCTGTGTTTCTGTTGGTGGGGGTTTGCTGTGTGTGAATTGGTTGCTGTGTTTCTGTTGGTGGGAGTTTGCTGTGTGTGAATTGGTTGCTGTGTTTCTGTTGGTGGGAGTTTGCTGTGTGTGAATTGGTTGCTGTGTTTCTGTTGGTGGGGGTTTGCTGTGTGTGAATTGGTTGCTGTGTTTCTGTTGGTGGGAGTTTGCTGTGTGTGAATTGGTTGCTGTGTTTCTGTTTGTGGGAGTTTCCCGGGTGTGAATTGGTTGCTGTGTGTCTGTTGGTGGGGGTTTGCTGTGTGTGAATTGGTTGCTGTGTTTCCGTTGGTGGGAGTTTGCTGAGTGTGAATTGGTTGCTGTGTTTCCGTTGGTGGGAGTTTGCTGTGTGTGAATTGGTTGCTGTGTTTCTGTTGGTGGGAGTTTGCTGTGTGTGAATTGGTTGCTGTGTTTCTGTGGGTGGGAGTTTGCTGTGTGTGAATTGGTTGCTGTGTTTCTGTTGGTGGGAGTTTGCTGTGTGTGGATTGGTTGCTGTGTTTCTGTTGGTGGGAGTTTGCTGTGTGTGAATTGGTTGCTGTGTTTCTGTTGGTGGGAGTTTGCTGTGTGTGAATTGGTTGCTGTGTTTCTGTTGGTGGGAGTTTGCTGTGTGTGGATTGGTTGCTGTGTTTCTGTTTGTGGGAGTTTGCTGTGTGTGAATTGATTGCTGTGTTTCTGTTGGTGGGAGTTTGCTGTGTGTGAATTGGTTGCTGTGTTTCTGTTGGTGGGAGTTTGCTGTGTGTGAATTGGTTGCTGTGTTTCTGTTTGTGGGAGTTTGCTGTGTGTGAGTTGGTTGCTGTGTTTCTGTTTGTGGGAGTTTGCTGTGTGTGAGTTGGTTGCTGTGTTTCTGTTTGTGGGAGTTTGCTGTGTGCGAATTGGTTGCTGTGTTTCTGTTGGTGGGAGTTTGCTGTGTGTGAATTGGTTGCTGTGTTTCTGTTGGTGGGAGTTTGCTGTGTGTGAATTGGTTGCTGTGTTTCTGTTTGTGGGAGTTTGCTGTGTGTGAATTGGTTGCTGTGTTTCTGTTGGTGGGAGTTTGCTGTGTGTGAATTGGTTGCTGTGATTCTGTTTGTGGGAGTTTGCCGTGTGTGAATTGGTTGCTGTGTTTCTGTTGGTGGGAGTTTGCTGTGTGTGAATTGGTTGCTGTGTTTCTGTTGGTGGGAGTTTGCTGTGTGTGAATTGGTTGCTGTGTTTCTGTTGGTGGGAGTTTGCTGTGTATGAATTGGTTGCTGTGTTTCTGTTGGTGGGGGTTTGCTGTGTATGAATTGGTTGCTGTGTTTCTGTTTGCGGGAGTTTGCTGTGTGTGAATTGCTTGCTGTGTTTCTGTTTGCGGGAGTTTGCTGTGTGTGAATTGGTTGCTGTGTTTCTGTTGGTGGGAGTTTGCTGTGTGTGAATTGGTTGCTGTGTTTCTGTTGGTGGGAGTTTGCTGTGTGTGAATTGGTTGCTGTGTTTCTGTTGGTGGGGGTTTGCTGTGTGTGCATTGTTTGCTGTGTTTCTGTTTGTGGGAGTTTGCTGTGTGTGAATTGGTTGCTGTGTTTCTGTTTGTGGGAGTTTGCTGTGTGTGAATTGGTTGCTGTGTTTCTGTTGGTGGGTGTTTGCCGTGTGTGAATTGGTTGCTGTGTTTCTGTTTGTGGGAGTTTGCTGTGTGTGAATTGGTTGCTGTGTTTCTGTTTGTGGGAGTTTGCTGTGTGTGAATTGGTTGCTGTGATTCTGTTGGTGGGAGTTTGCTGTGTGTGAATTGGTTGCTGTGTTTCTGTTGGTGGGGGTTTGCTGTGTGTGAATTGGTTGCTGTGTTTTTGTTTGTGGGAGTTTGCTGTGTGTGAATTGGTTGCTGTGTTTCTGTTGGTGGGAGTTTGCTGTGTGAATTGGTTGCTGTGTTTCTGTTGGTGGGAGTTTGCTGTGTGTGAATTGGTTGCTGTGTTTCTGTTGGTGGGAGTTTGCTGTGTGTGAATTGGTTGCTGTGTTTCTGTTGGTGGGGGTTTGCTGTGTGTGAATTGGTTGCTGTGTTTCTGTTGGTGGGAGTTTGCTGTGTGTGAATTGGTTGCTGTGTTTCTGTTGGTGGGAGTTTGCTGTGTGAATTGGTTGCTGTGTTTCTGTTGGTGGGAGTTTGCTGTGTGAATTGGTTGCTGTGTTTCTGTTGGTGGGAGTTTGCTGTGTGAATTGGTTGCTGTGTTTCTGTTGGTGGGAGTTTGCTGTGTGTGAATTGGTTGCTGTGTTTCTGTTTGTGGGAGTTTGCTGTGTGTGAATTGGTTGCTGTGTTTCTGTTGGTGGGAGTTTGCTGTGTGTGGATTGGTTGCTGTGTTTCTGTTGGTGGGAGTTTGCTGTGTGTGAATTGGTTGCTGTGTTTCTGTTTGTGGGAGTTTGCTGTGTGTGAATTGGTTGCTGTGTTTCTGTTGGTGGGAGTTTGCTGTGTGTGAATTGGTTGCTGTGTTTCTGTTGGTGGGAGTTTGCTGTGTGCGAATTGGTTGCTGTGTTTCTGTTGGTGGGAGTTTGCTGTGTGTGAATTGGTTGCTGTGTTCCTGTTTGTGGGAGTTTGCTGTGTGTGAATTGGTTGCTGTGTTTCTGTTGGTGGGAGTTTGCTGTGTGTGAATTGGTTGCTGTGTTCCTGTTTGTGGGAGTTTGCTGTGTGTGAATTGGTTGCTGTGTTTCTGTTGGTGGGAGTTTGCTGTGTGTGAATTGGTTGCTGTGTTTCTGTTGGTGGGGGTTTGCTGTGTGTGAATTGGTTGCTGTGTTTCTGTTGGTGGGAGTTTGCTGTGTGTGAATTGGTTGCTGTGTTTCTGTTGGTGGGAGTTTGCTGTGTGTGAATTGGTTGCTGTGTTTCTGTTGGTGGGAGTTTGCTGTGTATGGATTCCTTTGGATTTCCTGTGTATCCCTTTGGATTTCGGCGGCAGCGGTGCGCAGGGGCCTTCTGGGAGGTGAGTAGTGAGTTTAAAAGCTCTTCCCTTTACAGGAGCAGCCCTTTGGATTTCGGCGGCAGCGGTGCGCAGGGGCCTTCTTGGAGGTGAGTAGTTAGTTTAAAAGCTCTTACCTTTACAGGAGCAGCCCTTTGGATTTCGGCGGCAGCGGTGCGCAGGGGCCTTCTGGGAGGTGAGTAGTGAATTTAAAAGCACTTACCTTTCCAGGAGCAGCCCTTTGGATTTCGGCGGCAGCGGTGCGCAGGGGCCTTCTTGGAGGTGAGTAGTTAGTTTAAAAGCTCTTACCTTTACAGGAGCAGCCCTTTGGATTTCGGCGGGAACCGGAAGTTCGACCTCTGGCAAGTCCCCCCCCCCAAACCAATAAATTCTGGTGGAGAGGAAACCCGAGACACTACACGTGTAGTGTCTCCCACCCGCCCTCCTCCTCTAACCTAATAATAAGACCCATTGGTGTAAGGTAAGTGCCATATTATATTATTATATTATTAGCATTGTGCAGGTCAAGGATTGGAGGTGGAGGAGCAGTCTCTGTCAGCGAGAGAACCTGAGAACATCTCAGAAGGTAAGCAAGTGATTTTTACTTTTATACCTGTTTTTCAAATTGTGTGTGTCGGGGGGAAACTGAAGTGACATCACAGAAAAGCTGTGACCTGAGTGGCTGGTTGGGATTCTAACCTAAATTTTTTTGAGTATTTGGGAACTAATTAAACATAATAACTTAATTATAATTTAGAGGATATCTAAGCCAGAGATCGGAGAATATTATAGTTAGCTATCGCATTTCTATTAGAAATCTATTGCTAGGAAACAGATAGTTGACAGTAACTTTGAAATTTAAAAAAAGTATTTAAAAAAAAAAAGACAAATTTTAATTTTAATTAATTGACGCAATGTCAGTTAGAGGGGTGCTGTGCTCTGACTGTGAGATGTGGCAGGTCCGGGAGGCTTCCAGCGTCCCGGATGGCTTCATCTGCAGAAAGTGCACCCAACTGCAGCTCCTCACAGACCGCATGGTTCGGTTGGAGCAGCAATTGGATGCACTTAGGAGCATGCAGGTGGCGGAAAGCGTCATAGATCGCAGTTATGTAAGTGTGGTCACACCCAAGGTGCAGGCAGAGAAATGGGTGACCACCAGAAAGGGCAGGCAGTCAGTGCAGGAATCCCCTGTGGTTGTCCCCCTCTCGAACAGATATACCCCTTTGGATACTGTCGGGGGGGATAGCCTATCAGGGGAAAACAGCAGCAGCCAGAGCAGTGGCACCACGGCTGGCTCTGATGTTCAGAAGGGAGGGTCAAAGCGCAGAAGAGTAATAGTTATAGGGGACTCTATAGTCAGGGGCACAGATAGGCGCTTCTGTGGACGTGAAAGAGACTCCAGGATGGTATGTTGCCTCCCTGGTGCCAGGGTCCAGGATGTCTCCGAACGGGTAGAGGGAATCCTGAAGGGGGAGGGCAAACAGGCAGAGGTCGTTGTACATATTGGTACTAACGACATAGGCAGGAAGGGGCATGAGGTCCTGCAGCAGGAGTTCAGGGAGCTAGGCAGAAAGTTAAAAGACAGGACCTCGAGGGTTGTAATCTCGGGATTACTCCCTGTGCCACGTGCCAGTGAGGCTAGAAATAGGAAGATAGAGCAGACAAACACGTGGCTAAACAGCTGGTGTAGGAGGGAGGGTTTCTGTTATCTGGACCACTGGGAGCTCTTCCGGGGCAGGTGTGACCTGTATAAGATGGACGGGTTGCATCTAAACCGGAGAGGCATAAATATCCTGGCCGCGAGGTTTGCTAGTGTCACACGGGAGGGTTTAAACTAGTATGGCAGGGGGGTGGGCACGGGAGCAATAGGTCAGAAGGTGAGAGCATTGAGGGAGAACTAGGGAATAGGGACAGTGTGGCTCTGAGGCAGCGCAGACGGGGAGAAGTTGCTGAACACAGCGGGTCTGGTGGCCTGAAGTGCATATGTTTTAATGCAAGGAGCATTACGGGTAAGGCAGATGAACTTAGAGCTTGGATTACTACTTGGAACTATGATGTTGTTGCCATTACAGAGACCTGGTTGAGGGAAGGGCAGGATTGGCAGCTAAACGTTCCAGGATTTAGATGTTTCAGGCGGGATAGAGGGGGATGTAAAAGGGGAGGCGGAGTTGCGCTACTTGTTCAGGAGAGTATCACAGCTATACAGCGAGAGGACACCTCAGAGGGCAGTGAGGCTATATGGGTAGAGATCAGGAATAAGAAGGGTGCAGTCACAATGTTGGGGGTATACTACAGGCCTCCCAACAGCCAGCGGGAGATAGAGGAGCAGATAGGTAGACAGATTTTGGAAAAGAGTAAAAACAACAGGGTTGTGGTGATGGGAGACTTCAACTTCCCCAATATTGACTGGGACTCACATAGTGCCAGGGGCTTAGACGGGGCAGAGTTTGTAAGGAGCATCCAGGAGGGCTTCTTAAAACAATATGTAAACAGTCCAACTAGGGAAGGGGCGGTACTGGACCTGGTATTGGGGAATGAGCCCGGCCAGGTGGTAGATGTTTCAGTAGGGGAGCATTTCGGTAACAGTGACCACAATTCAGTAAGTTTTAAAGTACTGGTGGACAAGGATAAGAGTGGTCCGAGGATGAATGTGCTAAATTGGGGGAAGGCTAATTATAACAATATTAGGCGGGAACTGAAGAACATAGATTGGGGGCGGATGTTTGAGGGCAAATCAACATCTGACATGTGGGAGGCTTTTAAGTGTCAGTTGAAAGGAATACAGGACAGGCATGTTCCTGTGAGGAAGAAAGATAAATACGGCAATTTTCGGGAACCTTGGATGACTAGTGATATTGTAGGCCTCGTCAAAAAGAAAAAGGAGGCATTTGTCAGGGCTAAAAGGCTGGGAACAGACGAAGCCTGTGTGGCATATAAGGAAAGTAGGAAGGAACTTAAGCAAGGAGTCAGGAGGGCTAGAAGGGGTCATGAAAAGGCATTGGCAAATAGGGTTAAGGAAAATCCCAAGGCTTTTTACACTTACATAAAAAGCAAGAGGGTAGCCAGGGAAAGGGTTGGCCCACTGAAGGATAGGCAAGGGAATCTATGTGTGGAGCCAGAGGAAATGGGCGAGGTACTAAATGAATACTTTGCATCAGTATTCACCAAAGAGAAGGAATTGGTAGATGTTGAGTCTGGAGAAGGGGGTGTAGATAGCCTGGGTCACATTGTGATCCAAAAAGACGAGGTGTTGGGTGTCTTAAAAAATATTAAGGTAGATAAGTCCCCAGGGCCGGATGGGATCTACCCCAGAATACTGAAGGAGGCTGGAGAGGAAATTGCTGAGGCCTTGACAGAAATCTTTGGATCCTCGCTGTCTTCAGGGGATGTCCCGGAGGACTGGAGAATAGCCAATGTTGTTCCTCTGTTTAAGAAGGGTGGCAGGGATAATCCCGGGAACTACAGGCCGGTGAGCCTTACTTCAGTGGTAGGGAAATTACTGGAGAGAATTCTTCGAGACAGGATCTACTCCCATTTGGAAGCAAATGGACGTATTAGTGAGAGGCAGCACGGTTTTGTGAAGGGGAGGTCGTGTCTCACTAACTTGATAGAGTTTTTCGAGGAGGTCACTAAGATGATTGATGCAGGTAGGGCAGTAGATGTTGTCTATATGGACTTCAGTAAGGCCTTTGACAAGGTCCCTCATGGTAGACTAGTACAAAAGGTGAAGTCACACGGGATCAGGGGTGAACTGGCAAGGTGGATACAGAACTGGCTAGGCCATAGAAGGCAGAGGGTAGCAATGGAGGGATGCTTTTCTAATTGGAGGGCTGTGACCAGTGGTGTTCCACAGGGATCAGTGCTGGGACCTTTGCTCTTTGTAGTATATATAAATGATTTGGAGGAAAATGTAACTGGTCTGATTAGTAAGTTTGCAGACGACACAAAGGTTGGTGGAATTGCGGATAGCGATGAGGACTGTCTGAGGATACAGCAGGATTTAGATTGTCTGGAGACTTGGGCGGAGAGATGGCAGATGGAGTTTAACCTGGACAAATGTGAGGTAATGCATTTTGGAAGGGCTAATGCAGGTAGGGAATATACAGTGAATGGTAGAACCCTCAAGAGTATTGAAAGTCAAAGAGATCTAGGAGTACAGGTCCACAGATCACTGAAAGGGGCTACACAGGTGGAGAAGGTAGTCAAGAAGGCATACGGCATGCTTGCCTTCATTGGCCGGGGCATTGAGTATAAGAATTGGCAAGTCATGTTGCAGCTGTATAGAACCTTAGTTAGGCCACACTTGGAGTATAGTGTTCAATTCTGGTCGCCACACTACCAGAAGGATGTGGAGGCTTTAGAGAGGGTGCAGAAGAGATTTACCAGAATGTTGCCTGGTATGGAGGGCATAAGCTATGAGGAGCGGTTGAATAAACTCGGTTTGTTCTCACTGGAACGAAGGAGGTTGAGGGGCGACCTGATAGAGGTATACAAAATTATGAGGGGCATTGACAGAGTGGATAGTCAGAGGCTTTTCCCCAGGGTAGAGGGGTCAATTACTAGGGGGCATAGGTTTAAGGTGAGAGGGGCAAAGTTTAGAGTAGATGTACGAGGCAAGTTTTTTACGCAGAGGGTAGTGGGTGCCTGGAACTCACTACCGGAGGAGGTAGTGGAGGCAGGGACGATAGGGACATTTAAGGGGCATCTTGACAAATATATGAATAGGATGGGAATAGAAGGATACGGACCCAGGAAGTGTAGAAGATTGTAGTTTAGTCGGGCAGTATGGTCGGCACGGGCTTGGAGGGCCGAAGGGCCTGTTCCTGTGCTGTACATTTCTTTGTTCTTTGTTCTTTGAATTGGTTGCTGTGTTTCTGTTTGCAGGAGTTTGCTGTGTGTGAATTGGTTGCTGTGTTTCTGTTTGTGGGAGTTTGCTGTGTGAATTGGTTGCTGTGTTTCTGTGGGTGGGAGTTTGCTGTGTGTGAATTGGTTGCTGTGTTTCTGTTGGTGGGAGTTTGCTGTGTGTGAATTGGTTGCTGTGTTTCTGTTTGTGGGAGTTTGCTGTGTGTGAATTGGTTGCTGTGTTTCTGTTGGTGGGAGTTTGCTGTGTGTGAATTGGTTGCTGTGTTTCTGTGGGTGGGAGTTTGCTGTGTGTGAATTGGTTGCTGTGTTTCTGTGGGTGGGGGTTTGCTGCGTGTGAGTTGGTTGCTGTGTTTCTGTGGGTGGGGGTTTGCTGCGTGTGAGTTGGTTGCTGTGTTTCTGTGGGTGGGAGTTTGCTGTGTGTGAATTGGTTGCTGTGTTTCTGTTGGTGGGAGTTTGCTGTGTGTGAATTGGTTGCTGTGTTTCTGTTGGTGGGGGTTTGCTGTGTGTGAATTGGTTGCTGTGTTTCTGTTGGTGGGAGTTTGCTGTGTGTGAATTGGTTGCTGTGTTTCTGTTGGTGGGAGTTTGCTGTGTGTGAATTGGTTGCTGTGTTTCTGTTTGTGGGAGTTTGCTGTGTGTGAACTGGTTGCTGTGTTTCTGTTGGTGGGAGTTTGCTGTGTGTGAATTGGTTGCTGTGTTTCTGTTGGTGGGAGTTTGCTGTGTGAATTGGTTGCTGTGTTTCTGTGGGTGGGGGTTTGCTGCGTGTGAGTTGGTTGCTGTGTTTCTGTGGGTGGGAGTTTGCTGTGTGTGAATTGGTTGCTGTGTTTCTGTTGGTGGGGGTTTGCTGCGTGTGAGTTGGTTGCTGTGTTTCTGTGGGTGGGAGTTTGCTGTGTGTGAATTGGTTGCTGTGTTTCTGTTTGTGGGAGTTTGCTGTGTGTGAATTGGTTGCTATGTTTCTGTTGGTGGGAGTTTGCTGTGTGTGAATTGGTTGCTGTGTTTCTGTTGGTGGGAGTTTGCTGTGTGTGAATTGGTTGCTGTGTTTCTGTTGGTGGGGGTTTGCTGTGTGTGAATTGGTTGCTATGTTTCTGTTGGTGGGAGTTTGCTGTGTGTGAATTGGTTGCTGTGTTTCCGATTGTGGGAGTTTGCTGTGTGTGAATTGGTTGCTGTGTTTCTGTTGGTGGGGGTTTGCTGTGTGTGAATTGGTTGCTGTGTTTCTGTTTGTGGGAGTTTGCTGTGTGTGAATTGGTTGCTGTGTTTCTGTTGGTGGGAGTTTGCTGTGTGTGAATTGGTTGCTGTGTTTCTGTTGGTGGGAGTTTGCTGTGTGTGAATTGGTTGCTGTGTTTCTGTTGGTGGGGGTTTGCTGTGTGTGAATTGGTTGCTGTGTTTCTGTTGGTGGGAGTTTGCTGTGTGTGAATTGGTTGCTGTGTTTCTGTTGGTGGGAGTTTGCTGTGTGTGAATTGGTTGCTGTGTTTCTGTTGGTGGGAGTTTGCTGTGTGTGAATTGGTTGCTGTGTTTCTGTTTGTGGGGGTTTGCTGTGTGTGAATTGGTTGCTGTGTTTCTGTTGGTGAGAGTTTGCTGTGTGTGAATTGGTTGCTGTGTTTCTGTTGGTGGGGGTTTGCTGTGTGTGAATTGGTTGCTGTGTTTCTGTTGGTGAGAGTTTGCTGTGTGTGAATTGGTTGCTGTGTTTCTGTTGGTGGGGGTTTGCTGTGTGTGAATTGGTTGCTGTGTTTCTGTTGGTGAGAGTTTGCTGTGTGTGAATTGGTTGCTGTGTTTCTGTTTGTGGGAGTTTGCTGTGTGTGAATTGGTTGCTGTGTTTCTGTTGGTGGGAGTTTGCTGTGTGTGAATTGGTTGCTGTGTTTCTGTTTGCGGGAGTTTGCCGTGTGTGAATTGGTTGCTGTGTTTCTGTTTGTGGGAGTTTGCTGTGTGTGATTTGGTTGCTGTGTTTCTGTTGGTGGGGGTTTGCTGTGTGTGAATTGGTTGCTGTGTTTCTGTTGGTTGGAGTTTGTTGTGTGTGAATTGGTTGCTGTGTTTCTGGTTGTGGGAGTTTGCTGTGTGTGAATTGGTTGCTGTGTTTCTGTTGGTGGGGGTTTGCTGTGTGTGAATTGGTTGCTGTGTTTCTGTTTGCGGGAGTTTGCTGTGTGTGAATTGGTTGCTGTGTTTCTGTTGGTGAGAGTTTGCTGTGTGTGAATTGGTTGCTGTGTTTCTGTTTGCGGGAGTTTGCTGTGTGTGAACTGATTGCTGTGTTTCTGTTGGTGAGAGTTTGCTGTGTGTGAATTGGTTGCTGTGTTTCTGTTTGTGGGAGTTTGCTGTGTGTGAATTGGTTGCTGTGTTTCTGTTGGTGGGAGTTTGCTGTGTGTGAATTGGTTGCTGTGTTTCTGTTTGCGGGAGTTTGCCGTGTGTGAATTGGTTGCTGTGTTTCTGTTTGTGGGAGTTTGCTGTGTGTGATTTGGTTGCTGTGTTTCTGTTGGTGGGGGTTTGCTGTGTGTGAATTGGTTGCTGTGTTTCTGTTGGTGGGAGTTTGCTGTGTGTGAATTGGTTGCTGTGTTTCTGTTGGTGGGAGTTTGCTGTGTGTGAATTGGTTGCTGTGTTTCTGTTGGTGGGAGTTTGCTGTGTGTGAATTGGTTGCTGTGTTTCTGTTGGTGGGAGTTTGCTGTGTGTGAATTGGTTGCTGTGTTTCTGTTTGTGGGAGTTTGCTGTGTGTGAACTGGTTGCTGTGTTTCTGTTGGTGGGAGTTTGCTGTGTGTGAATTGGTTGCTGTGTTTCTGTTGGTGGGAGTTTGCTGTGTGAATTGGTTGCTGTGTTTCTGTGGGTGGGGGTTTGCTGCGTGTGAGTTGGTTGCTGTGTTTCTGTGGGTGGGAGTTTGCTGTGTGTGAATTGGTTGCTGTGTTTCTGTTGGTGGGGGTTTGCTGCGTGTGAGTTGGTTGCTGTGTTTCTGTGGGTGGGAGTTTGCTGTGTGTGAATTGGTTGCTGTGTTTCTGTTTGTGGGAGTTTGCTGTGTGTGAATTGGTTGCTATGTTTCTGTTGGTGGGAGTTTGCTGTGTGTGAATTGGTTGCTGTGTTTCTGTTGGTGGGAGTTTGCTGTGTGTGAATTGGTTGCTGTGTTTCTGTTGGTGGGGGTTTGCTGTGTGTGAATTGGTTGCTATGTTTCTGTTGGTGGGAGTTTGCTGTGTGTGAATTGGTTGCTGTGTTTCCGATTGTGGGAGTTTGCTGTGTGTGAATTGGTTGCTGTGTTTCTGTTGGTGGGGGTTTGCTGTGTGTGAATTGGTTGCTGTGTTTCTGTTTGTGGGAGTTTGCTGTGTGTGAATTGGTTGCTGTGTTTCTGTTGGTGGGAGTTTGCTGTGTGTGAATTGGTTGCTGTGTTTCTGTTGGTGGGAGTTTGCTGTGTGTGAATTGGTTGCTGTGTTTCTGTTGGTGGGGGTTTGCTGTGTGTGAATTGGTTGCTGTGTTTCTGTTGGTGGGAGTTTGCTGTGTGTGAATTGGTTGCTGTGTTTCTGTTGGTGGGAGTTTGCTGTGTGTGAATTGGTTGCTGTGTTTCTGTTGGTGGGAGTTTGCTGTGTGTGAATTGGTTGCTGTGTTTCTGTTTGTGGGGGTTTGCTGTGTGTGAATTGGTTGCTGTGTTTCTGTTGGTGAGAGTTTGCTGTGTGTGAATTGGTTGCTGTGTTTCTGTTGGTGGGGGTTTGCTGTGTGTGAATTGGTTGCTGTGTTTCTGTTGGTGAGAGTTTGCTGTGTGTGAATTGGTTGCTGTGTTTCTGTTGGTGGGGGTTTGCTGTGTGTGAATTGGTTGCTGTGTTTCTGTTGGTGAGAGTTTGCTGTGTGTGAATTGGTTGCTGTGTTTCTGTTTGTGGGAGTTTGCTGTGTGTGAATTGGTTGCTGTGTTTCTGTTGGTGGGAGTTTGCTGTGTGTGAATTGGTTGCTGTGTTTCTGTTTGCGGGAGTTTGCCGTGTGTGAATTGGTTGCTGTGTTTCTGTTTGTGGGAGTTTGCTGTGTGTGATTTGGTTGCTGTGTTTCTGTTGGTGGGGGTTTGCTGTGTGTGAATTGGTTGCTGTGTTTCTGTTGGTTGGAGTTTGTTGTGTGTGAATTGGTTGCTGTGTTTCTGGTTGTGGGAGTTTGCTGTGTGTGAATTGGTTGCTGTGTTTCTGTTGGTGGGGGTTTGCTGTGTGTGCATTGGTTGCTGTGTTTCTGTTTGCGGGAGTTTGCTGTGTGTGAATTGGTTGCTGTGTTTCTGTTGGTGAGAGTTTGCTGTGTGTGAATTGGTTGCTGTGTTTCTGTTTGCGGGAGTTTGCTGTGTGTGAACTGATTGCTGTGTTTCTGTTGGTGAGAGTTTGCTGTGTGTGAATTGGTTGCTGTGTTTCTGTTTGTGGGAGTTTGCTGTGTGTGAATTGGTTGCTGTGTTTCTGTTGGTGGGAGTTTGCTGTGTGTGAATTGGTTGCTGTGTTTCTGTTTGCGGGAGTTTGCCGTGTGTGAATTGGTTGCTGTGTTTCTGTTTGTGGGAGTTTGCTGTGTGTGATTTGGTTGCTGTGTTTCTGTTGGTGGGGGTTTGCTGTGTGTGAATTGGTTGCTGTGTTTCTGTTGGTGGGAGTTTGCTGTGTGTGAATTGGTTGCTGTGTTTCTGTTGGTGGGAGTTTGCTGTGTGTGAATTGGTTGCTGTGTTTCTGTTGGTGGGAGTTTGCTGTGTGTGAATTGGTTGCTGTGTTTCTGTTGGTGGGAGTTTGCTGTGTGTGAATTGGTTGCTGTGTTTCTGTTGGTGGGAGTTTGCTGTGTATGAATTGGTTGCTGTGTTTCTGTTGGTGAGAGTTTGCTGTGTGTGAATTGGTTGCTGTGTTTCTGTTGGTGGGGGTTTGCTGTGTGTGAATTGGTTGCTGTGTTTCTGTTGGTGAGAGTTTGCTGTGTGTGAATTGGTTGCTGTGTTTCTGTTTGTGGGAGTTTGCTGTGTGTGAATTGGTTGCTGTGTTTCTGTTGGTGGGAGTTTGCTGTGTGTGAATTGGTTGCTGTGTTTCTGTTTGCGGGAGTTTGCCGTGTGTGAATTGGTTGCTGTGTTTCTGTTTGTGGGAGTTTGCTGTGTGTGATTTGGTTGCTGTGTTTCTGTTGGTGGGGGTTTGCTGTGTGTGAATTGGTTGCTGTGTTTCTGTTGGTGGGAGTTTGCTGTGTGTGAATTGGTTGCTGTGTTTCTGTTGGTGGGAGTTTGCTGTGTGTGAATTGGTTGCTGTGTTTCTGTTGGTGGGAGTTTGCTGTGTGTGAATTGGTTGCTGTGTTTCTGTTTGTGGGAGTTTGCTGTGTGTGAATTGGTTGCTGTGTTTCTGTTGGTGGGGGTTTGCTGTGTGTGAATTGGTTGCTGTGTTTCTGTTTGTGGGAGTTTGCTGTGTGTGAATTGGTTGCTGTGTTTCTGTTTGTGGGAGTTTGCTGTGTGTGAATTGGTTGCTGTGTTTCTGTTGGTGGGAGTTTGCTGTGTGTGAATTGGTTGCTGTGTTTCTGTTGGTGGGAGTTTGCTGTGTGTGAATTGGTTGCTGTGTTTCTGTTGGTGGGAGTTTGCTGTGTGTGAATTGGTTGCTGTGTTTCTGTTGGTGGGAGTTTGCTGTGTGTGAATTGGTTGCTGTGTTTCTGTTGGTGGGGGTTTGCTGTGTGTGAATTGGTTGCTGTGTTTCTGTTTGTGGGAGTTTGCTGTGTGTGAATTGGTTGCTGTGTTTCTGTTGGTGGGAGTTTGCTGTGTGTGAATTGGTTGCTGTGTTTATGTTTGTGGGAGTTTGCTGTGTGTGAATTGGTTTCTGTGTTTCTGTTGGTGGGAGTTTGCTGTGTGTGAATTGGTTGCTGTGTTTCTGTTTGTGGGAGTTCTCTGTGTGTGAATTGGTTGCTGTGTTTATGTTTGTGGGAGTTTGCTGTGTGTGAATTGGTTGCTGTGTTTCTGTTGGTGGGAGTTTGCTGTGTGTGAATTGGTTGCTGTGTTTCTGTTGGTGGGAGTTTGCTGTGTGTGAATTGGTTGCTGTGTTTCTGTTGGTGGGAGTTTGCTGTGTGTGAATTGGTTGCTGTGGGCGGGATTCTCGGCCCCGCCGCGCCACGTTTCCGCGTCGACCGGCCGACGGGATTCTCCGTTACGCCGGCCAATGGGATTTCCCATTGTGGGGCAGCGCCATGACGTCGGGAAACCCCCGGACGCCGGTATAACGGAGAATCCCAGCGGCGGAGAATCCCGGCGGCGGAGAATCCCAGCGGCGGAGAATCCCAGCGGCGGAAAATCCCGGCGGCGGAGAATCCCGGCCTGTGCTTCCCCATTACAACAGTGACTACATTTCAAAAAGTGCTGCAAAGCACTTTGGGAGGACTTGTGTAGTGAACGCTGTCTTGGTACTGATGTTGGAAATAAATACCCACACATTAGGATGAAGTATTAGTGATAATCGGCTTATATCTAAATGGAAACACAAGTGGGTAAAATCCATCAATTCACAGGATAATAGCTGATGAGAATCAGTTCAAAGATCGTGATTCAACAAATAATTCTGATTGGGAGGAAGGACTTGAATTAAGATCATGCCTTTCATGTGTGTGTTTAAGTGAAGGTGGTAACTAGAGTGGTGCGGATGAAGAAGGCAGATTGAAAGCCAGGGGTACTATGCAGGCAATTGTTTCAGCCAGTGTTTCTGACAATACAGCTCTTGCCTAGGCACGGCAATGAATTAATAGAACCCTGCAGTGTAGCCTCAAACACCACAAACGTCTGATTTAGGGACAAGACTGTTAGCAATAAGGCAAATAACCTCAAGGGTGAACTGTTATATATGTGGTTTATTGTAGTTGTACGCAATGTCCCTTTTGGATCTGAGTCATGAGACTTACATGATGTGATAGGCTACTTTGGGAGCTTGTCGGGAGTCTGGTGTCAAATCTCGTACAGATTCAATAAACCTCTGTTAATCTTGCATCAAACCCACGTGCTTCTGCAATCCAATTTGTTTTGTACTGTCCGTCTAAAGATACAACAGGTCACAAAATTAAAGTGGCGACAAGGTTGGGGATCAGAAGAAAGAAAACATTTTTATTTTTAAAAATCATTGGAGTGGAACAGCTTCATCAGATCAATCAATCAGCTGATTAACAGAAAGTCAGAAATTGCTGGCATTGGAACCGGTAAGGTTTTGGGGCAAAAGTTCAAAGGAAGGGTCTGTACCGATTTTAAACTGGCAATCCAAGGAGTTGGGTTGTGGGGCTCACCACATGCAGTACAATAAGACACAGAGGTAGAGCGGCACAGTGAACAAAAGATTATCATAGTTTTTAATCCAAGATTAAAGCTGTTGTAAGTTAAAGCTGTTACAATTAATTGACCATCTTGAATGAAATAGACCACTGAAGTAAATGAAGGGGGAAAGCATTCCAATACTGTGGAAAATGGTGGGAAATTTTGGCAGGCTGGGCTCTTTTAATGTTGACTCCAAGAACTGGAAATCATAGTCAGAGAGGTTCCATTATTATATTCAAGCCAACACAGTTTTGGAAGTGATTAAGGTTCCTGTATTCTTAATACAATCAGAAAAAAACTTTCAATTTGTTAAGACGTTTAGTTCAGCCAGAGATCCAGGTAGTTAAGACATATCAAGAACTGGTGAAAATTCAAGAAGATCATTATTCACCAAAACCCGTGATTATCGCAGAGAGGTTTCGTTTTCATTGAAGGAATCAGTTAGACAGTGAAAATATTGCGCAGTTCGTTGCAACCCTCAATTGACTTGCAGAGTTTTGTGAATTTGGCAAATCACTAGATGACACAATTAGAGATCGTTTAGTGTGTGGTTTGAAAAGTGAGGCTATTCAAAGAAGGTTATTAATGGAATGAAATCTAAGTCTGGAGACTACAATTGATATTGCTGTTTCAATGGAGCTAGTGTCTAAGGAGGCTTCTCAGCTTGGAGCAGGCATGAGCTTCGATATACTGGCTGCTGACCAGAAGCCGTCTACCCAGCAACAGGCGTGTCGTTCCTGTGCAAAAATGGGACATTCACAGGCTGATTGCTGGAGCAAGGACAGTCCATGTTAAAATTGTGGCAGAACTGGCCACATAGCAGGAGCTTGCTGGAGTCAAATAACTTCTCCAGAGCAGAACACTCAAAGGAAGCCAAAGAACTCATTCAAAGAAAGAGACAAAACAAATTCAACCTTGAGTTAGAGACGGGAGTGCTACGCAGTGCACAAGGAACATTGTTAGGATTTTGCTGTACATAACAATGAGCAGTTTCTCCAGTGTTTTTAATCTTGCTGATTCCTATTTCAAGTCTATGATTAATGAGCAACCACTGCCCATTACACAGAACAATTGTGCACGTTTTTCAGATTAAAACATAATGTGTAAGGAAAGAATAACAACCACGATGAAACTGACGCAATTCTTTCCCATGAAGAATTAATGTTGAACCTGCTGTCAGTCCAGGGTGAGTTACACCATTATTCGGTAGTGCCAAAGTTGAATGGACAACCTATTAAAATGGAGGTTGATACAGTGGCAGTAACACCGTCGGTCCATGTTGTGGGAGCAGCTCTGTGTGCAGACACTTTAATAAACGTCGAAATGCTTTTCAATGTGCAAGCGTCTTTCACATGAACGTGTGGATGTAATTTATTATGAAATGCACGATAACCAACATTGAAATTATTGTATCAATAGTTGTTTACCGATTACTTTTTGCTTTGTTTCCCACTTTGCATATTTGGTGTGGTCAGTAATTCATGATGTGGAGATGCCGGCGTTGGACTGGGGTGAGCACAGTAAGAAGTCTTACAACACCAGGTTAAAGCCCAACAGGTTTGTTTCGATGTCACTAGCTTTCGGAGCACTGCTCCTTCCTCAGGTGAATGAGCCTGAGGAAGGAGGAAGGAGCAGCGCTCCGAAAGCTAGTGACATCGAAACAAACCTGTTGGACTTTAACCTGATGTTGTAAGACTTCTTACAGTAATTCATAGTAATGGAAGTTCCGTGATTCCTTTCCCAAAGGGGCTGGTTTAACACAGCGCTAAATTGCTGGCTTTTAAAGCAGACCAAGGCAGGCCAGCAGCACGGTTCAATTCCCATACCAGCCTCCCCGAACAGGCGCCGGAATGTGGCGACTAGGGGCTTTTCACAGTAACTTCATTTGAAGCCTACTTGTGACAATAAGCGATTTTCATTTCATTTCATCTATATTCAATTTTCAATGTTTTAATCTGTCGAAAGAAACAGAAACCAGTGATCAAACATTTTAAAACTGTAATAATTGTTTTACTTATAAAATATACCGTAACTTCCATGTTTCTGCTCCAAGAGTCTGAGAGTAAAGTCAAGAGTGAGAGATGGAGAAAGAGACCTACAGGGATGGAGAGAGAGAGGGGGGTCATTCTAACACTGCACAGGGATGAAGTGCTGCATTTACACAGAGGTTTGCGGAGAGCCCTTTCTGGGTGATCAAAGTAAATTTTAAGGCAAGCTCGTAATTACAATGGTGACTTATCTCTACCCGTGCCCAGGTTACCCCATGCCCACAAAGAATGTATTCTTTCCTACTCTTACTCATCCTCACCCTCCCGCTACATCCCCAGGATCTGCATCCTGAGGTTGAGACAGCCTGCTAACTATCACGCCCTTTGCCTGAAATGATTTTGGTGGGCATCCCCTGGAGGACTGATCCTTGATGATTCCTGCCTGCTTTATGGCTGCACAGGTGCTGCAATGCTGCCCTCCTCAGTGTGCGAGGCTGGAGGTGTGTGTCACTCACAGGGAGGTGGGGGTCAGTTTGCCTGGACATCCTCAGGGTTCCCTGGGCGGAGGGGCCCCGGACTGCATTCCTGCCGATCCTCCACTTCAGCTGCCAGGGGCCCCTGGGCTCCTCCACAGGCTAGAGGGACAGATGGAGTGAGATCCAGAAGCCCCGTTGGCCTCTGACGCAGACACTCGTGGATTCCCACCAGTGCCTCCACTATGCAGTTGATGCCCTGCACCATGGAGGTCATGCCCTTAGCCATGGAGCTCATGCCCTTAGCCATGGAGCTCATGCTCTTAACCATGGAGCTCATGCCCTTAGCCATGGAGGTCATGCCCTTAGCCATGGAGGTCATGCCCTTAGCCATGGAGGTCATGCTCTTAACCATGGAGCTCATGCCCTTAGCCATGGAGGTCATGCCCTTAGCCATGGAAGTCATGCTCTTAGCCATGGAGGTCATGCTCTTAGCCATGGAGCTCATGCCCTTAGCCATGGAGGTCATGCCCTCAGCCATGGAGGTCATGCCCTCAGCCATGGAGGTCATGCCCTTAGCCATGGAGGTCATGCTCTTAGCCATGGAGGTCATGCTCTTAGCCATGGAGCTCATGCTCTTAGCCATGGAGGTCATGCCCTCAGCCATGGAGGTCATGCTCTTAGCCATGGAGGTCATGCTCTTAGCCATGGAGGTCATGCCCTCAGTCATGGAGCTCATGCCCTCAGCCATGGAGGTCATGCCCTTAGCCATGGAGGTCATGCCCTCAGCCATGGAGGTCATGCCCTCAGCCATGGAGGTCATGCTCTTAGCCATGGAGCTCATGCCCTCAGCCATGGAGGTCATGCCCTTAGCCATGGAGGTCATGCCCTCAGCCATGGAGGTCATGAGCTGAACCATGGAGCAGACATCTCCTGCCATGGAGTGTACGTCCTGCGCCAAGATCTCCAGTGCAGATGCCACCCTCGCAGTGTTGGCCTCATTGCACCAGAGTGACTTCACTATCTCCTCAGACAGTAGGTGATGGGACACCTCCAATCAGCCTTGTGTTCAGCTGTGAGGTGAACACCAGCGAGTGACCCAGGAGCCAGTTTATTACTCAATCCCACCGAGGTGTGAATATTTGCCCGTGATAGCTGTGACGCCTCTTCAATACTGGTCTCCCAGATGTCTAGCTCGGAGCTGCTTGGGTCTATGGTCTCCAGAGGGTGTGAATGAAGTCTAGAATGCATGGGAGGTGAATGGGAGGGGGGGGGGGGGGGGGAGGGTGAGGAACAGATTATCTACTAGAGAGACCATGCGTGCGGGGGGGGGGGGGGGGGGGGGGGGGGGGGGGGGGCGGAGGACAGCATGACAAGTGCCGGGACCCGGTGAAGTGGCTGGGAGAGAGATCAGCATGGAGGTGTGATGGATGTGATAAGGGGGGCAACGGGAGCCACCAGGAGGCAGACTTACCCTGGCTGCACAAAGGTCATTCATCTTCTTCCTGCACTGCAGTCCCATCCTCTTATGGAGTGAGCTGGCACTCACTATCGCAGCCAAAGCCTCCAGGCGGGGTTGGTGACCTTGCTTGCTGGATGACTGGCCGATCGCGGGTCAGGATGTCAAGCCCGTGCTCGACACCATCCAGAGATTTGGTGACGGCTCCCTCGGTGAAATATGGTGCTGTCCTCCTGATAACCATACCCCCCGACTGGAATTGGAATTAGTGCTGAAGAGGCGTTTCAAAGGAGCATGCCGCTGATTGCAGAGATTATGTTTTATCAGGGCGAGTGACTCCGAACACGCTGTTAACACATGGAAAAAAAATGTTAACGAGGTTGAATATACAGCAGCTTTTCCCGTTGACGGCGAGATTCACTCCTGGGGCGTCATTCTCCGACCCCCCGCCGGGTCGGAGAATGGCCGTTGGCCGCCATGAATCCCGCCCCCGCCGAAGTCTCCGAAGGGAGAAAAGTCGGCGGGGCGTTAATGGCGCTGCTGCCGCGGAAAATGTCACGGGTCTGCGCAAGGCAGCCGATTTTCGGCCTGCCGATATTCTCCCTTCCGGATGGGCCGAAGTCCCGTCGACGTGATGACCGTTCACGTCGACGTCAATCAAACCTCCTTTTCATCGGCGTGACCCGGTGCTCCAGGCTCACGCCGACCAGCGAGGAGGTGAGTGACGGCCTGGGGGGTTGGCTCTGGGCAGGAAATGGCGTGGCCGCAGACAGATTGCGTGAGGAGAGGTGTGTCTCGGCTTGTGTGTGTGTGCGGCGGGGGGGGGGGGGGCGGGTGGTTAGAGTAGGCTGGGCTCCGGGGGAGTGCCGGGAGGAGGTCCGTGCCGGGGTGGAGGTTGGGGGTTGTGGAGGGGGTCCGTGCCGGCGTGGAGGTTAGGGGGGGGGGTCCGTGCTGGGGTGGAGGTTGGGGGTTGGGGAGGGGGTCCGTGCTGGGGTGGAGGTTGGGGAGGGGGTCCGTGTCGGGGTGGAGGTTGGGGGGTGTCCGTGCTGGGGTGGAGGTTGGGGAGGGGGTCCGTGCCGGGGTGGAGGTTGGGGGGGGGGTCCGTGCTGGGGTGGAGGTTGGGGGGGGGTCCGTGCTGGGGTGGAGGTTGGGGAGGGGGTCCGTGCCGGGGTGGAGGTTGGGGGGGGGGTCCGTGCTGGGGTGGAGGTTGGGGGTTGGGGAGGGGGTCCGTGCCGGGGTGGAGGTTGGGGGGGGGGTTCCGTGCTGGGGTGGAGGTTGGGCGTTGGGGAGGGGGTCCGTGCCGGGGTGGAGGTTGGGGGGGGGGTCTGTGCTGGGGTGGAGGTTGGGGAGGGGGTCTGTGCCGGGGTGGAGGTTGGGGAGGGGGTCCGTGCCGGGGTGGAGGTTGGTGGGGGGGTCCGTGCTGGGGTGGAGGTTGGGGAGGGGGTCCGTGCCGGGGTGGAGGTTGGGGAGGGGGTCCGTGCCGGGGTGGAGGTTGGGGGGGGGTCCGTGCTGGGGTGGAGGTTGGGGGTTGGGGAGGGGGTCCGTGCCGGGGTGGAGGTTGGGGGGGGGTCCGTGCTGGGGTGGAGGTTGGGGGTTGGGGAGGGGGTCCGTGCCGGGGTAGAGGTTGGGGGGGGGGTCCGTGCTGGGGTGGAGGTTGGGGGTTGGGGAGGGGGTCTGTGCCGGGGTGGAGGTTGGGGGGGGGTCCGTGCTGGGGTGGAGGTTGGGGAGGGGGTCCGTGCCGGGGTGGAGGTTGGGGGGGGGTCCGTGCTGGGGTGGAGGTTGGGGGTTGGGGAGGGGGTCCGTGCCGGGGTGGGTGATGGGAGGGCAAATGAGTTGGTCCACCTGGCCAGGTGCCAGCCTCCAACAGTTGGACCCATGCGGTCCATGCCACCTGGCTGGGGGGAGGAGGGGATATGGGCAATGATGACATGTCGTCGTTCCCCTCCCCCCCACCAGGCCGTCATGTTTTCAGACCATCCAGCGATGTTGGCCGCCGTGGTGGCAGCCGCTCATGTCTATGTTGCCCTGGATGAGGAGGAGGAGGAGGAGGAGCGTGCCAGAGAGGCGGCGCAGGCTGCCGCAGAGGGGCAGGCGGCAGCCGCCCAGGCTGGAGGGACACCTGACCGACAGGACGAGGAGGGGGAGGAGGACGTCGTGGCCCCACGGCAACGGAGGCACCCGAGGGCGCCCCGTGTGTACCGGCCCCGGCAGTCATACCAGGACCTCACGGACCGGGAATGCAGGAGGAGACTCCGGATGAGCCGGGAAACCGTGGCACACATCTGCCACCTGCTGGCACACCTGTCACCGCGTGGCACTGGCGGGGGACACCCTCTCCCCGTGTCCGTCAAGGTTACGGTGGCCCTGAACTTTTATGCAACGGGGTCATTCCAGGCACCGAGTGGGGACCTGTCCGGCATATCGCAGACATCGGTGCATCGGTGCATCCGGGCAGTGACAGATGCCCTTTATGCCATGGCGCACCGCTACATCCGCTTCCTCGTGGACCGGGCCAGCCAAGATGCCCGGGCCGTGGGCTTCTCTGCCGTTGCCGGGTTCCCCATGGTCCAGGGCGCGATCGATGGGATGCACGTCGCCGTGCGGCCACCTGCAGAGAACAGGGCCGTGTTCACTAATAGGAAGGGGACCTATTCAATGAACGTACAGGTGGTCTGCGACCACCGCATGATGATCCTGCACGTCTGCGCCCGTCACCCAGGCAGTGTACACGACTCATTCGTGTTGTCGCGGTCATCCATCCCCGGCATGTACGAGGGACGCCATCCCCGGCTGAGGGGCTGGTTGCTGGGCGACAGGGGCTACCCATTGCGATCGTGGCTGATGACGCCTATACGGAGGCCACGCAATGAGGTGGAGAACCGCTACAATGATGCCCATGTAGCGACAAGGGGAGTGATCGAGAGGTGCTTTGGCGTGCTGAAGATGCGTTTCAGGTGCCTGGACCTCTCTGGGGGCGCCCTCCAGTATCGGTCAGATAGGGTCGGCCGCATCATTGTGGTGTGCTGCGTCCTGCACAACATAGCCCAGCAGAGGGGCGATGTGCCGCAGGCAGAGGAGGGCGGAGTGGAGGAGCAGCAGGAAGAGGCCCAGTCCTCCCCAGATGAGGGGGATGGGGGCAATGGTCAGGGCAGACGGGGTAGACACAGGCGGGTGGCTGTCCACCGTTACCGGCTGGCCCAGCGGGCACGGGACAGACTGATAGACGCCCGCTTCACTGACTAGATGGGCGTGGGAATCGGGTAGTATGGCCACAGACCGCACACCATGACAACAGCCGACCACCCCCACCCCCCACCCATCCACCCACCCAGCACCCTCACACCCCTCCCCAACCCCACACATCCCACCCGCATGCACACCACCCCCCCCCACCCCCAATTGCCGATCCACCGGCGACACAACGGGCCGGGCTCACCCAGTTGCGGGTGGACGCGTGTCTATCGCAGGCCATGGAGGATGATGACAACCCGCCTCCGATGAGCTCCTGGCTCTACATCGTTGGACTATGTCTGACCCATGGCCACAGTACCACCATCCACCCGGACCATCCCTGCATGCGGCTGTGACACTGCAGCGCACGGTCCCGTCCTCTGCCCGGGGGATGTTGATGGCGGCCCAGGGGGAAGGGGGCAGACTCACCTGGGGCTGAGGTAAGACCACCCGTCACACACACACTTGCGCTCAACGTACATGACACGCCCGCACACTTTGGACAGAGCACAAAGGTAGGTGTAACATTGACTTTAATAACCAAAGGAGTTCATGCACGTGCCCTAGCCCCTAAAACTCATCTGTGCCCTGCACCCGTGCCAACTTACTCAGTGTCTAATTGTTTGGCCTTACGGGCCCTTTGACTACGTCTACGTGGTTCCCCAGACGGTACAGCAGAACTGGAGGTGGACTCCTGTGATTCCTGCCCTCTGACACCGGATCCCTTTGGCGGCCGTTTCCTGAGGCGTCCTGGCCTAGATGGGCCAGGCTGCGGCCCGGGCGACTGGGATGGCGAGCTGCCAGCCTGTCCTGCCCGTTGCCCACCCGATGCACCTGGGACGGAAGGGGGGGAGTCCGAGGTGTCGCGGTGTACCGGGACCTCCCCTACAGAGGGAGCCGGGACGGACCACACCACCTCCTCCTCCCTCGGGGTGCCCGATGGCCCCCAGGCCTCTACATGGGTGGGGGATGCGAACGGACTGGCCATCCGACGCGCCCCCGACATCTGGCGCTGCCAGTCCTGGAGGCCCGTGCTGGTATCGACAGGGGTCTGCAGGTTTGCAGCCATGGAGCCCAGGGGGTTGTCGAACCCTGTCTGCGACAGTGCGACGCCAGCTCGCACATGGCCACTGGCGCCGATGCCCTCAGCGAAGGCCTGCTGAGACTGGGCCATGGCCTGCAGAGACTGGGCCATGGCCTGCAGAGACTGGGCTATGGCCTGCTGAGACTGGGCCATGGCCTGCTGAGACTGGGCCATGGCCTGCTGAGACTGGGCTATGGCGTTGAGCGCCTCTGCCATCTGGCGCTGGCACTGGCTCATGGCCTCCTGTGAGAGGGCAGCCATTTCCTGGGCCACAGACGCCGCCTGCACGGAAGGCCCCAGGCCTCGCAAACCGTTCCCCATGTCTGACACCGCCGCACCCATTGCCTCCACCGCGGACGCCACCCGTGCGGTGTCAGCCTGGGTGGCACGCATGACCGGGACCACTCCCAGCTCCTGGACGCGGGTGGACTCCTCCACCTGCGACCGCAGCCGCCGCAAGCCACCCGTCACCCTATTCGCTCGTCTCCGTGTCGGTGGTTGCATCGGATCTATGTGTGGGTGTGGTAACTGCAGGAACCCGGGATCCATCTGGGCGGCAGATGTTCGCTTGGCCTGGGCTACCCTCCGACCGCCCGGTCCCTCTGCTGCTCCTACCTCCACCTGCTGTACCG
Organism: Scyliorhinus torazame; assembly: GCF_047496885.1. Classification (NCBI taxonomy): domain Eukaryota; kingdom Metazoa; phylum Chordata; class Chondrichthyes; order Carcharhiniformes; family Scyliorhinidae; genus Scyliorhinus; species Scyliorhinus torazame. The sequence goes on from NC_092721.1 coordinate 8,270,570, forward strand.
GGACGGCTGTGTTGTGCGCACCAGTGAGTGTACCAGACGCCTCATCACTAAAGTGCCCAACCGTGGTGAGTGTTTCTGCGATGGTGGAGGGTGTTGGTGACAGCAGTGGCGTTGTGTCGTGCTCTTCGTTCCACTCTGAGTCCATGGCACTTTGGGGTGGGGGTTCGTCTCCACCCATCCACTCTGAGTCACTGTCCGGTATTTCGTCTTCCCGGGTAGGGGTGTCCTGGGTAGTGCTGTCCCGGGTAGTGCTGTCCCGGGTAGTGCTGTCCCGGGTAGGGGTGTCCTGGGTAGTGGTGTCCCGGGTAGGGGTGTCCTGGATAGTGGTGTCCTGGGTAGTGGTGTCCTGGCTCGGATATGACGGGGGCCTGTGGCTGCCCCCCTCATCGCTGGGTGGTCGCTCCCGCACGTGACGGGGGTGTCGTCTCCCTGTTGCTCCAGGTCTCTCCGTCTCCCGTGGTGTGCGAGGGGCATCCTGCGGGCGTCGCATGCTGGAGGGTGCGGGTCTCTCCGTCTCCCGTGGTCTCCGAGGGGCATCCTGCGGGCGTCGCATGCTGGAGGGTGCGGGTCTCTCCGTCTCCTGTGGTCTCCGAGGGGCATCCTGCGGGCGTCGCATGCTGGAGGGTGCGGGTCTCTCCGTCTCCCGTGGTCTCCGAGGGGCATCCTGCGGGCGTCGCATGCTGGAGGGTGCGGGTCTCTCCGTCTCCTGTGGTCTCCGAGGGGCATCCTGCGGGCGGTCTGCATCTTCGGGGATGGGTGCCTGGACGTTTGGTCCTGCGATACACAATGAAGCATGCATGGTTAGACATCAGGCAGTGATCAGGTGATACGGGGGAGGGGGATATAGGGGAGGGGGGATATGGGGACGGGCTGTTGGTGGCTCACTTGCTCGTGGGGCCCCGACCTCTGCATCAGCAACCTCCCGGTCCTCAGGTCCGCCAGCCAGTTCCAGGGCCCTTTCCTCGTGTACGGTCAGTGGCCTCTCATCAGCGGGCCCTCCTCCAGTCCTCACATGCTCCCTATTGTTGTGTGCGCGCTTCTCCTGTGGGGGGGGGGGGGGGGGGGTGGTGGCAGGGGTAAAAGGCAACAGTGTTAGGCAGGTATATGAATGCACGCCATCGGTTGCGCGTGCATTGCAGAGGTTAAGGTTAGGGCTGGATTCACTTGGGGATATGGGGGATATGGGGGAGGGGGGATATGGGGGAGGGGGGGATATGGGGGAGGGGGGATATGGGGGAGGGGGGATATGGGGGAGGGGGGGATATGGGGAGGGGGGATATGGGGGATATGGGGGAGGGGGGATATGGGGATATGGGGGAGGGGGGATATGGGGGATATGGGGGAGGGGGGATATGGGGAGGGGGGATATGGGGGATATGGGGGAGGGGGATATGGGGGAGGGGGGATATGGGGGAGGGGGGATATGGGGGAGGGGGATATGGGGAGGGGGGGATATGGGGGAGGGGGGATATGGGGGAGGGGGGATATGAGGGAGGGGGGATATGGGGGATATGGGGGAGGGGGGGATATGGGGAGGGGGATATGGGGGATATGTAGGAGGGGGGGATATGGGGGAGGGGGGATATGGGGGAGGGGGGATATGGGGGATATGGGGGAGGGGGGATATGGGGGATATGGGGAGGGGGGGATATGGGGGATATGGGAGGCTCACCCTGCCTGCTCTGACGAGGTCGTTCACCTTCTTGTGGCACTGGGTGCCTGTCCGTGGTGTTAGGGCCACAGCGGTGACGGCCTCTGCCACCTCCCTCCACAGACGCCGGCTGTGGCGTGGGGCAACTCTGCGGCCGTGCCCGGGATACAGGGCGTCCCTCCTCTGCTCCACCGCGTCCAGGAGCGCCTCCACATCGCGTGACTCGAACCTCGGGGCTGAGCGACGGCCAGCCATCAAGTCGGGTGTTGCGGTCGGGGTGTTCCGGTCGAGTGGGGGGGAGCTGCGCGGCCTTATGAGCCGTCACGCCGTGCAGCGCGTATGACGCTGCACGGCGTGAACCACTGCGCAAGCGCGGATCCCGTTACGTCGCTGCTAGCCCATTTCGGGCCGCAGACTATCGGCCCATTTTTATGACGTGACGCAAGTGGGATTTGCGCCGTTTTTTTGCGCCGATCGGCGGAGTTTCCGCCGATAATGGAGAATTTCGCCCCTGTTTTCTCACCAGGACCAACACTTTGAAAAAATATCAGGAAGTTCTGCCCAGTAGTAATTATATCCCATGTCTGGGGTGCAAAGGTTTTACCTCCCCAAGCCTACACCATAGAGAGAGAAATTCCCGTTCTATAACCTGCACCCTCTCTATTATAAACAATCACAGATACCTGGAGCACAACACAAGCACCTTCTTTGGCATCTGATTTGGCTCAGGATGAGACATGTAATGATGTGTTGAAGCTCAGTTGTTGGCTAATAGTTGAAACAGATGATCATGGCATTGAAGCACAGTTTTCAAATTTAATTTGCATATAGGTGTGCTGGATTCTACAAGGCCCATATTCTCTGGCTATTCTTTGTGGACCCCTTGAAATCTTCTTGTCGACCCCTCGGGGGTTGTGGACGCTTAACCGATAACGCCTACCCTGATCAACTCTGCTTCTCAAATAGTTTTCATTTAATTATAAATAACATGACATCAGTTATTACATGAAAATGAGAATGCATGCATTGAAAAAAGGGACTGTAATATATTTATCTGATCTAATTACCAGCTGTCCTCTAATCTGTTTCACCTTAAGCCTACATTTGATCTTGTGAATGCAGTCATGAGGAGGATCTAAGAGTGAGAAAGCAAAAGATGAAGAAGAAATATTTTCACATTAAACCATAATATTGGTCCGAAGAGCACCATGAAAGTAAGGGTGATGCTGATAATCGCCTCTGGTATTTTTTTTTTAACAAATAATTTTTATTAAGGTTTTCATAAAATATCAATAACAAAATGAAAAAGGAACCCAACAGGGTTAAGTACAAAACACAGTCCAAAAACAACCCTCCATACCCCCCTCCCCCCTGTACATAAATAATAAATTAACATTGACACCCTGACTAAACACAACAGGTATATACACCCCCTCAGACCCCCCAGTGTAAATAACGAAAACAAAAATAAAGTAAAGTAAACCCCCCTCCCCCCAAGTTGCTGCTGCCATTGACCAATGTCTAGCGTTCTGCCAGGAAGTCTAAGAACGGTTGCCACCGCCTAAAGAACCCTTGGACCGACCCTCTCAAGGCGAATTTCACCCTCTCCAACTTAATAAACCCCGCCATATCGCTGATCCAGGATTCCACGCTTGGGGGCCTCACATCTTTCCACTGAAGGAGAATCCTTCGCCGGGCTACTAGGGACGCAAAGGCCAGAATTCCGGCCTCTTTTGCCTCCTGCACTCCCGGCTCCTCTGCCACCCCAAATATTGTGAGCCCCCAGCCCGGTTTGACCCTGGATCCTATCACTCTCGACACCGCCCTCGCTACGCCCTTCCAAAATTCCTTCAGCGCTGGGCACGCCCAGAACATATGGGTGTGATTTGCTGGGCTCCCTGAGCACCTAACACACCTGTCCTCACCCCCAAAAAACCGGCTCATCCTTGTCCCGGTCATGTGTGCCCTGTGCAGCACCTTAAACTGTATGAGGCTGAGCCTCGCACACGATGAGGAAGAGTTCACCCTCCCCAGGGCATCTGCCCAGGTCCCTTCCTCAATTTCCTCTCCCAACTCCTCCTCCCACTTGCCCTTCACCTCCACCACCGAGGCCTCCTCCTCCTCCTGCATCACCTGGTAAGTTTCCGAGATCTTCCCCACTCCTCCCCCCCCCCCCCCCCCCCCCCGGAGAGCACCCTGTCCTGTACTGTGTGTGGCCGTAGTCGTGGGAATTCCACCACCTGCCGTCTGGCGAATGCCCTTACCTGTAAGTACCTGAAGGTGTTCCCCGGGGGGAGCCCGTACTTCTCCTCCAGCTCACCCAAGCTCGCGAACTTCCCGTCCACAAACAGGTCCCCCAATCTTCGAATCCCTGCCCTGTGCCACCCGGAAAACCCTCCATCTGTTTTCCCTGGAACAAACCGCTGGTTCCCCCGTATTGGGGTCCACACCGAGGCCCCAGCTTCACCCCTGTGCCACCTCCACTGCCCCCAGATTTTGAAGGCAGCCACCACCACCGGTCTCATGGTATACCTCATTGGAGGTAACGGCAGCGGCGCCGCTGCTAGCGCCCCCAAACTCGTACCCACACAAGATGCCATCTCCAACCTCTTCCATGCAGCCCCCTCTCCCTCCATCACCCACTTACGCACCATCGTCGCATTAGAGGCCCAGTAGTACCCACAGAGGTTGGGAAGCGCCAGCCCCCCCTATCTCTACTCCGCTCCAGGAACCACCTTCTCACCCGCGAAGTCCCTCGCGCCCACACAAACCCCATTATACTCCTGTTGACCCGCCTAAAAAGGCCTTCGGGATAAACATGGGGAGGCACTGGAACAGGAACAGAAACTTGGGAGCACCGTCATTTTGACTGACTGCACCCTACCCGCCAGGGACAGCGGCAACGCGTCCCACCTCTTGAACTCCTCCTCCATTTGCTCCACCAACCTTGTGAAATTAAGCTTATGCAGGGCCCCCCAGCTCCTGGCCACCTGGACCCCCAAATACCTGAAGCTCCTCTCCGCCCTTTTTAGTGGGAGCTCGTTAATCCCCCTCTCCTGGTCCCCTGGGTGAACTACGAACAGCTCGCTCTTCCCCATGTTGAGCTTGTACCCCGAGAAACCCCCGAATTCCCTAAGGATCCTCATTACCTCTGGCATTCCCCCCACCGGGTCCGCCACATATAGCAGCAAGTCGTCCGCATAGAGTGACACCGTATGCTCCTCCCCACCCCGCACCAACCCCCTCCAGTTCCTCGACTCCATCAGTGCCATAGCCAGGGGTTCAATCACCAGTGCAAAGAGCAGGGGGACAGGGGACACCCCTGCCTCGTCCCCTGGTGCAACCGAAAGTACTCGGACCTCCTCCTGTTTGTGGCCACACTTGCCAACGGGACCTCATACAACAGCCTAACCCACCTGACAAACCCCTCCCCAAACCCGAACCTCTTCAGCACCTCCCACAGGTTCTCCCACTCTACCCTATCGAAGGCTTTCTCAGCGTCCATCGCCACCACTATCTCCGCCTCCCCCTCCCTCGCCGGCATCATGATAACGTTTAAAAGCCTCCCCTTCACAAACCCCGTCTGGTCTTCGTGGATGATCTGCGGCACACAATCCTCAATCCTCGTGGCTAAGACCTTCGCCAGCACCTTGGCATCTACGTTTAGCAACGGAATCGGCCTGTAAGACCCACACTGCAGGGGATCCTTGTCCCGCTTCAGGATCAAGGAGATCAGTGCCCGGGACATCGTCGGGGGCAAAGCCCCCCCCTCCCTTGCCTCATTGAAGGTCCTAACTAGCAACGGGCCCAACAGGTCCATATATTTTTTTATAGAATTCGACCGGGAAACCATCCGGCCCCGGTGCCTTCCCCGCCTGCATGCTTCCTAGCCCTTTGATCAGCTCCTCCAGCCCAATCGGGGCCTCCAATCCCACCACCAGTTCCTCCTCCACCTTCGGAAACCTCAATTGGTCCAGGAAGCGGCCCATCCCTCCCTCCTCCAGTGGGGGCTCGGACCGGTACAATTCCTCATAGAAGTCCCTGAAGACCCCATTGATGCCAACCCCACTCCACACCACACTCCCTCCCCTGTCCTTAAGTCCCCCGATCTCCCTAGCTGCGTCCCGCTTCCGAAGCTGATGCGCCAGCATCCGGCTTGCCTTTTCCCCCATACTCCTGGGCCTTCCTCCACTGCACCTCCGCCTTCTTGGTGGTCACCAGGTCGAACCCGGCCTGGAGGCTGCATCTCTTCCGCAACAATCCTTCCTCGGGCACCTCCGCATACCTCCTGTGTACCCTCACCATCTCTCCCACCAGCCTCTCCCTCTCCCCCCGCTCCCTCCTCTCCTTGTGGGCTCTAATGGAGATCAGCTCTCCCCAAACCACTGCCTTCAGCGCCTCCCATACCATCCCCACTCGGACCTCCCCGTTATCGTTGGCCTCCAGATACCTCTCTATACTTTCTCGGACCCGCTCGCTCACCTCCTCGTCCGCCAACAGCCCCACCTCCAAGCGCCACAACGCGCTTGTCCCTCTCCTCCCCCAGCTCTAAGTCCACCCAATGCGGGGCGTGATCCGAAATGGCTATCGCCGAGTACTCGGTATCCTCTACTCTCGCTATCAGCGCCCTGCTCAAAATATAAAAGTCAATTCGGGAATAAGCCTTATGGACATGTGAGAAGAATGAAAATTCCCTAGCCCCCGGCCTTGCAAATCTCCAAGGATCCACCCCTCCCATCTGGTCCATAAACCCCCTCAGCACTCTAGCCGCCGCCGGCTTCCTACCCGTCCTAGACCTGGATTGATCCAGTGCCGGATCCAGCACCGTGTTAAAGACTCCCCCCATTATCACGCCCCCCACTTCCAAGTCTGGGATCCGACCCAACAGGCGCCGCATAAAACCCGCATCATCCCAATTCGGGGAGTACACATTGACCAGTGCCACCCTCTCTCCCTGCAGCTTACCACTAACCATTATGTACCTACCGCCATTATCTGCCACAATGCTCGACACCTCGAATTACACCTTCTTTCCCACCAAGATCGCCACCCCTCGATTTTTGGCATCCAGCCCCGAATGAAACACCTGACCTACCCACTCTTTCCTCAATCTTACCTGGTCTGCCACCTTCAGGTGTGTCTCCTGGAGCATGACCACATCCGCCTTCAGCCCCTTCAGGTGCGCGAACACGTGGGCCCGCTTGACCGGCCTGTTCAGTCCCCTTACATTCCAGGTTATCAGCCGGATCAGGGGGCTACCCTCCCCCCTCCCCCGCCAACTAGCCATTACCCCTCCTCGGCCAGCAACGCGCCCGCACCCCACGCCCGGCCCGCTCCCCATGGCGGCATACCCCCGTCTCGACCCCACCCCCACTCGCTCCAGCTCCTGCTTGACCAAAGCAGCAGCAACTCGATTCCCCCCTACCCCCCCCCCCCCCCACCCCCGGCTAGCACCCGTCCTAGCTGTTTTACTCCCCCCCATTCCACTTCCGCAAGTCAGCTGCCTCCTGCTGACCCCGGCCACTCCCGCCTCTCCTTCGACTCCTCCCATTGTGTGGCACACCCTCCTCTTCCGTTCCCCATCCACAGGCGCTCCCCCCTCCCCCTTCCATCCTAAGCACGGGAAACCAGCCCTGCTTCCCGGCCCCACCCCTCCAGTCTTCTGTGCGGGAAAAAGCCCGCGCTTTCCACCTACCCAGCCCCGCCACCTCTGACGCAGCTCCTTTTACAGGCCCAGTCTCCTCACCCCTGACTCGGGCCTCCCCCTCCCCCGTGGGGCCCCCATCTCACCGCTGGCCATCCACCCTTGTTCCCTTTGTTTACCCCTCTCCAAGAGCCCCCCCCGACCAACCCAACCAAAATAGTGCCCAACCCGCCCCAACCACCCTCACTGACCAGGAAGAGAAAAACACAAAAGGAGAAAAAGAAACCAAGATCAAAGGACCCCCCCCCCCCCCAAAAGTAACATATCAACCGCAATCCCCAAACGCCCATCCCGACCCTCAATCTGTGTCCAACTTCTCGGCCTGAACAAAGGCCCACACCTCCTCCGGAGACTCAAAATAATGGTGCCGGTCCTTGTAGGTAACCCACAGTCGCGCCGGCTGCAACATGTCAAACTTCACCCCCTTCCTGTGCAGCACCGCCTTCGCTCGATTGTACCCGGCCCTCCTCTTCGCCACCTCCGCATTCCAGTCCTGATATATCCGAACCTCCGCGTTCTCCCACCTGCTGCTCCTCTCCTTCTTGGTCCACCTGAGCACACACTCCCGATCGACGAACCGATGGAACCTCACCAGCACCGCCCATGGAGGCCCGTTAGCCTTGGGCCTCCTCGCCAACACTCTGGGCCCCTGGAAGGACCCCGCTCCCATCAGCGAGTTCAACATGATGACCGCATAGGCCCCCACGTCCGGCCCCTCCAGCCCCTCCGGGAGGCCCAGAATCCGCAGATTCTTCCCCCTCGACCGATTCTCCATCTCCTCGAACCACTCCTGCCATTTCTTGTGGAGCGCCTCGTGCCACCTTTACCGCCAGGCCTAAGATCTCGCCCTCGTTGTCGGAGATCTTTTGTCGGGCCTCGCGGATCGCCACCCCCTGGGCCGTCTGTGTCTCCAGCAGCTTATCGATGGAAGCCTTCATCGGCTCAAGCAGGTCCGCTTTAATCTCCCTGAAGCAGCGCTGGGTACCCTCCTGTTGCTCCTGCGCCCACTGCATCCATGCTGCCTGGTCTCCGCCCGCCGCCATTTTGTTCTTCTTCCCTCGCACCTTCTTCGGGTCCACCACCACCTTTTTAGTCGCCCCGCTCCTGGTAAAAGCCAGATACTATCGGGGAATTGTTGTAATCTCCTTCCCACACCGGGAAACGTTGAAAAAATGCCGTTGGGGGCCCTGAAAAGAGCCCAAAGGTCTGTTTTTTGCGGGAGCTGCCGAATGTGCGACTTAGCTCTGCATAGCCGCAACCGGAAGTCCATCGCCTCTGGTACTTATGTGTAAATGCCACAGCAACTGCAGACAAGGAGTGGATACACAATTCATATGCAAATTGAGAAGTTCCTTTCCAAGATGCACGGCTGTGCCATTAATTTTGCTAAAATTGCATCTGGTTGTCTTGCTCACCGATGTGCAATCCTGTACTTGTGGCAGATACGAACTAAAGTTGCTACACAAAATCAAGTCAAGTAATTTTAATCCAAATCTATTTAATTGGCGTGATAAGTGTTAATTACTGAAAATCAACCTCTGGGCCTAAAAACTAACTTCTATAAGTGTAGTGACACATTCCTTAAGGTGTCAATTGTTGAAGATTTAAAGAAATATACTTTTCAGAGTCCACAGTTCTCTGATGGTTCTCAATCATGCCTCTCCATACATCTCTCTGTCCAACAGGTTTTCCACACTGCCATGGTATAACAAAGGAGAAAGCAGATGCAAACTCCAGCCATTACGGGCACTGAATCCGCATCATTGGTGCTCTTCAGCTTCATGAGGGCAGCACAGTGCCACTGTGGTTAGCAGAGTAGCTTCACAGCTCCAGGGTCCCAGGTTTGATTCCCGGCTTGGGTCACTGTCTGTGCGGAGTCTGCATGTTCTCCCCATGTCTGCGTGGGTTTCCTCCGGGTGCTCCGGTTTCCTCCCACAGTCCCAAAATGTGCAGGTTAGGTGGATTGGCCATGATCAATTGCCCTTAGTGTCCAAAAGGGTTTGGTGGTGTTACTGGGTTACAGGGATAGGGCGGAGGTATGGGCTTAAGTGGGGTACTCTTTCAAGGGCTGGTGCAGACTCGATGGACCAAATGGCCTCCTTCTGCACTGTAAATTCTATGACCTAACCATCTGAGCTAATCAGTCGTGCTAATCTTTCTTTCCCTTCCTTTATTTACCTTTCTATACCTGATTTAACATTGAATTTGATATTCTAACTTACATTTTCTGCTTCAGCCTCTAAGTAAGCCAGTAGCAATTCTTCAACCTGATTGTTTTCCGGGATACACAGTTGCTTGCCTTGTTCACACAAGACGCTGGTGTTCTGTAGAGGCAGCTGCACCAATTCAATCTCCCATTTGCATGAACAATAGCTCCTGAAGATTAAACTGGTCCGGCTAAATCCAACTAACAGCGGTTGCTGTTCATTTCATGGTTACAGGCCATTAGCTGAAACCAACAAATTTAGTTTTAATGTCAGGAAATATTTCACAAATAGAAACAGGAAGGGTGTTCTGTTCCGTTGGGGATGCCACACTTTAGGAAGAATGTCATGGTGAGGGTGCAGATATTTATTAGAACGGTACCAGGGTTGAGGGATTAAAATGGGAATCATATAAATCATAGATTCCCTACATTCGGCCCTTCGAGTCTGCACCGACCCTCCGAAAGAGTGCCCTACCTAGGCCCAATCCCCCGTCGTATCCCATAACCACACCTAACCTTTGGACAGTAAGGGCCAATTTAGCATTGCCAATCCACTTAAGCTGCACATCTTTGGACTGTGGGAGGAAACTGGAGCACCCGGAGGAAACCCACGCACACACGGAGAGCAAGCGTAAACTCCACATAGACAGTCACCCAAGGTCAGAATTGAGTCTGGGTCCCTGGTGCTGTGAGGCAGCAGTGCCTGTGCTACCTTGCCGCTTTTGTGAAGTCTTATGCTTACAGCTGAGATTTAAAGAGCGATTTAATAGGTGTTCAAAATTACGATGATATTCGATAGAGTAGATCAGGAGAAATTGTTTCTGCTGGCGGTCGTCAGTAATCAGAGGGCACAGATTTAATGTCATTGCCAAATGAGGCAGAGAGCAGCCGGGGAGATTTGTTGATGTGGAGTTGATGTGTTCTGGAATGCACTGCCTGAAAGCAGATTGAGGACAGTAACCGGTAAAGGGAAATTAGTTAGAAGCTCCAGGTGTACTTCCTTTCAGGGCTGTTTGGAGAGAGATGAATTGGATAGCTCTTTCAAAGAGCAAAGGTAGGCATGGTGGGTCAAATGGCCAGTTTCTTCAGCTTTGTTAGATCCAGTGATTCAAGTGGACTTTCCATGGGGCAGTAATGGGATCACTAAAAACATGAAGATCTGGTCCAGGATGGAAGTAAATGACATTTCTGCTCTAGGTTTGAGGGTTTTGTCTCTTGTGACAAATGGACGATTTTAGGAATATTGACTTCTAAATATTGGAACAATTTAAGGGTGAAAAGTCTAGGGTTGTAGTGTGTTGGACTGCAAGGGAGGATTATGTCATTGATGGATTGAGCTAATGAATGCAGAGAGTCAGTGTTTTTTGGAAGAAGGTTTTGGGAGAGAGAAGACGTGAATTCTGATTTGTCTGACACCAAACCCAAAATTCTCTCACAGTAGGCTAGTTATAAAAAAGTAATAATCTTTAAAGCAGAGCAGTCTGGTCTGGGGACATGGAAGAAGCTGAAACACCCCAGGTGAACCAGCTTTTTGAAGACATTCAGCCAGAGTCTGAATGGGTTCTAATGGAAATCGAAAGCTATGAAGCAAGTATTACAGCTATGAAGCAAGTATTACTCTATGGCATGCTGATTTTTAATATAGATTCAGAGCTGTATGTTTATTTTCTTGTTGTTTATTGGGGAATTGGGTAGTAGTGGTGAAGGGGTAATTGTAAGCTGTTCTTTTTGGGTGTGAAATTCAAAAGTTTAAAATTGAGTTCATAATAAAGCTTTGTTTTAAAAATACCCAAACCCTATTCCGCCGTGCAATCACTCCTGGAGTGAATCATTCTTTCCGCACAGTTTCACAAATAAACTAAAATTTGAGTTTGGGTCCACTGTCCCAGCCACTGTTGCCTGGTCTGAGGTCGTATTACTCTTTGTACGTAACGTTTGGTTTATTTGATGGTGTTGGAGGAATGTTAAACTGTTCTCATCTCTCCCGTCTTTTGATGTCTTCACAGGAAATACACAGGAGAGCAGCTAATCAGAACAAAAGCAAATTACTGCGGATGCTGGAGTCTGAAACAAAAAACAGAAAATGCTGGAAAATCTCAGTAGGTCTGACAGCCTCTGTGGAGAAAGAAAGAGAGTTAATGTTTGGCGTCTGGGTGACTCTTTGCCGAAACGAGCTCATCCGAATCCTGGCTTTCACTTCACTGTGTAGGAATGTGATTGAGGATTGGGGGCAGAGACCCACCCAGGCAGGGACACTCGCCACAACATGCAGCATTAGTGTGTAAGCCAGGTCTGCTGCATTTTGTAGAACGCACAATGGGAGACATGCACTGATCCGGATTGGACACGTTTTTTGGTGGAGTTTAATCTCAAACCTTGGAGGAAAACAGTGGGTTTATTTCGAGGCTGAAGGCGCCTTTCAGTATGCCATACAGCGTCCAAACCTCTCCATCCAACCAAACGCCTGGATTCATCCAGGCACAAAGGCAGCGAGCGCCGGGCTCCTCAGCAATAATCTGGGTTGAGTTGGAGTCTGCCTCTGAGTGAGGCAACCTGATTTTACTGAGCTCCCCACTCACCAACCCCGGCTGTACACACTGTGGGTGCGGATTGGAGTGGACCCTCAGGGCGGGGGTTTTGTTGGGTGGGAGGGTGCGGATGGTGAAAGATGCTCCAGGTGATTGGGCAGGACTGAGTGTGGCCAGGATTTCCCATGTTGTTGCTCCGCAAGCCTGATTGAGAATTGCAGATTCACTGCTGACCGGGAAAGACCACTGTGAGAAACAGCAAATCCCGCACACACACACACACACACACACACACGCCAAATACAAAAGCGAAGGGGAAACAGCAACTGTCTGGGACTTATATCTGGAGGTGCTGGAGGGAGGAACCAGGAGGATAGAACCTGCCGTGTATCTGACCGTGTCTCTCTGTCTCTGGCAGTCTGTCTCTGGCAGTCCGTCTCACTGGCTGTGTCTCTCTGGCTGTGTGTCTGGTTGTGTGTCTCTGGCTGTGTCTATCTGTCTCAGTCTCCCTGGCTCTCCCTCTCTCGCTGTATCTCTCTCTCTCCGGCTGTGTCTCTCTGTCTTGGGCTGTGTGTCTGGCTGTGTCTTTCTCGTTATGTCTCTCTGGCAGTGTCTCTCTCTGGCTGTCTCTCTCTCTCTGACTGTCTCTCTCTCTGGCTGTCTCTCTCTCTGACTGTCTCTCTCTGACTCTCTCTCTGGCTGTCTTTCTCTCTGACTGTCTCTCTCTGGCTGTCTCTCTCTCCGGCTGTCTCTCTCTCTGACTGTCTCTCTCTCTGGCTGTCTCTCTCTCTGACTGTCTCTCTCTGTCTCTCTCTGACTGTCTCTCTCTGGCTGTCTCTCTCTCTGACTGTCTTTCTCTGACTGTCTCTCTCTGACTGTCTTTCTCTGGCTGTCTCTCTCTCTGACTGTCTCTCTCTGACTGTCTCTCTCTGACTGTCTTTCTCTGGCTGTCTCTCTCTCTGACTGTCTCTCTCTCTGACTGTCTCTCTCTCTGACTGTCTCTCTCTGTCTCTCTCTGACTGTCTCTCTCTGGCTGTCTCTCTCTCTGACTGTCTTTCTCTGGCTGTCTTTCTCTCTGGCTGTCTCTCTCTCTGACTGTCTCTCTCCGACTGTCTCTCTCTGGTAGTGTCTCTGGCTGTCTCTCTGGCACTGTCTCTGGCAGTGTCTCTCTCTTACTGTCTCTCTCTTACTGTCTCTCTCTGACTGTCTCTCTCTCTGACTGTCTCTCTCTCTGACGGTCTCTCTCTGGCTGTCAATCTCTCTGGCTGTCTCTCTCTCTGACTGTCTCTCTCTGACTGTCTCTCTCTCTCTGACTGTCTCTCTCTCTGACTGTCTCTCTCTCTGACTGTCTCTCTCTGGCTGTCAATCTCTCTGGCTGTCTCTCTCTCTGACTGCCTCTCTCTGACTGTCTCTCTCTCTGGCTGTCTCTCTCTCTCTGACTGTCTTTCTCTGGCTGTCTCTCTCTCTGTGACTGTCTCTCTCTGACTCTCTCTCTGGCTGTCTCTCTCTGACTGTCTCTCTCTCTCTGGCTGCCTCTCTCTCTGGCTGCCTCTCTGACTGTCTCTCTCTGGCTGTCTTTCTCTCTGGCTGTCTCTCTCTCTCTGACTGTCTCTCTCTGGCTGTCAATCTCTCTGGCTGTCTCTCTCTCTGACTGTCTCTCTCTGACTGTCTCTCTCTCTGGCTGTCTCTCTCTCTCTGACTGTCTTTCTCTGGCTGTCTCTCTCTCTGTGACTGTCTCTCTCTGACTCTCTCTCTGGCTGTCTCTCTCTGACTGTCTCTCTCTGGCTGCCTCTCTCTCTGGCTGCCTCTCTGACTGTCTCTCTCTGGCTGTCTTTCTCTCTGGCTGTCTGTCTCTCTGACTGTCTGTCTCTCTGACTGTCTCTCTCTGACTCTCTCTCTGGCTGTCTCTCTCTGACTGTCTCTCTCTGACTGTCTCTCTCTCTCTGGCTGTCTCTCTCTGACTGTCTCTCTCTGACTGTCTCTCTCTCTCTGGCTGCCTCTCTGACTGTCTCTCTCTGGCTGTCTCTCTCTCTCTCTTGCTGTCTCTGTCTCTGACTGTCTCTCTCTGGCAGTGTCTCAGTACACCCGCCCCATCCTCCTGCTCACTCTGTACAAATGCTGCCCAATGTTTCTTTCCCTGGCGCTGATCTATCTCTTGTTGTTTCCAGATTATTATTTTTTTTTGGGGGGGGGGGGGTCCTTGTTCACCGATTTCCTCTCTCCCAAGACACCTTGCGCTAGAGCAGAAAGAGCGGCTCCTGGTGTCCGCACCCTCCCTCCCCCGCAGACACTACCCCCAATGTTGCTGCCGCCACCATCAATCGCCTTGACTGAGGAGTGAGAGGTACCATCACGTGAGGCAGGGGGGGGGGGGGGGTCCGAATCTCATTCTCCATGCCAAATTGGGTGCCGCCAGTGAGCAGGAGGGTCGGAGCTGAGTGCATTATGCCAGCCGGAGAATCTGCATTTCAGGCTGTGTAAACTGCTGGACTGCCCTCCGCCCAAATCAATGTGGATTCTTTGGAATATCTTCAGCAAAGGAACGCATATGCTGCAGTGTCTTTGTGGAAAGAGTTTTAAGAGAAACAAGAGTCCAGTTGGTAAGCGCTGCCCCTCCAGATGGGCAAATTCTTCTTTAGATGTATCTACCTGTCTGCCCCCCCCCCCCAGTCTGTTTTCAGGGTGGGGGTGGCAGTGTTTCTCAGCTTGTTGCCCCGATGGAGCTGCTGCTAGCGGCTGCTGATTCTGACGTTAACACTGCAGTGTAGTAGATCATTAGCCTTCCTCTGGCACCCTGACACTTCCCAATCAAACCTGCAGCAGCTTCCTCGCTGCCCCCCTTGGCTGGAGGGGCTTATTCCCTGGCAGGCGGGGTGTGTTTTAAACACAGCACCCCCCCCCCCCCCCTCCTGCAAATGTCGCTTCACCTCCCCGGGCAGCGCGCTGGAAAGTTACGGGAGGTACCTTCCCTCTGCCAGCTGCACATTGGACAGGAGGGGGGGGGGGGGGGGGGGTTCTGGGCGCACCTGTCCCTGTCACAGCCCCTCGGGGAGCTGCACTGAGACAGTGTGCAGTGCCCCCCCACCCCCCCCCCCCCCCGTTAGCTGTGGACAAACTGAGACGAGGGGAGGGGGGTGATTCACTTGAACATTTCAGCATGCAGATTTGGAAACATGTTTTGCCCTGGCGTGTGTGTCGATCAAAGCGACGCGTCCTGTTCGATGGCAGTAAAGTTTGAGTAACTCTTCCAGACATTATTTATTTGTGTGTGTGTGTGCGTAGGGGGGGGGGGGGGGATGGGGGTGAGGGGGCACATCCTGTGATAACTCGAATTTTAATCTCCAGATTTCGTTACATTGAATGGTGAAGTTGTCCTCAGTTCCTCCCTCCCCCCGGTGTTTCTGACCCTCTCCCTCACTACCTGTGGGGGTGTGGGGGCAGATGAATAATATGACAGACTGGGAATAGAATGAGTAGAAAGGGCTGCTTTCCGATTCTGGGGTTAATGGCACTGTGTGTGTGTGTGTGTGTGTTAATCGATGCCAGCCTGGCTGGAGTGTGGTGCTCAGCTGGGGCATGTTGGCGATGGGAGAATGAATGATCCTTTCCAACATCCAGAAAACTTTTGGGGACCACAACTCATTTCTTCGAACTGTCACCACACAGCAGAAATGGAGCGGTGCCTGTGCTGTCTCTCAGCTGTTTCAACGTTTAGGGACTTTGATTCTGTTAGCTCCCAGTCTGAGTGTGGCCCCGACATAATCTGCACATCAAGAATTGTGGAGTTTGAGGTTATTCCCGGCAATCTCAGCTCTGCCCTGTTTATGGAGCCACAGTCTCCCCAAACCTTTCCTGCCATTAAATGTGACTCACGGCAGGATATGTGTGTGTTTGGCATTTATACCCCGCGAGCCCCCAACACCATTCATTCATTATTCAAACTTCATTAGCTTGTGTAAACGAGGAGGAGGCTGTTTCTGCGGCAGTTGCAGAGAAGGGGAAGGAGAGAGCGGACTTGGGGAAGTGTCTGTGAATTGTCTGCTGCGGGTCAGAGGACATTGCATTTCATCCTTTGCATTTCCCATCCCCTAAGAAGCACATTTGACGTAACCCGCCTGGCAGTTTATTCTAGACGTGTTTTAGTCACGGATTTCCTGATTTACATTTCAGCCTTATTGCAGCTCGGTCTGGATCTGCATTCGGGGTTTGGTTAATCGCAGGCCCTTCATCCCAGTCAATTGTTTGTTTAAACGCAGATGCATTGTGCGGGTGTTGGTAACAATGAAAATCTTTCCCCTTTTGTGTCTGGGACTGGATGTGATTTCTGTCTCTTTCTGCAGGGGCTGTGTGTGAGAGCCCCTCTACACCAGGGGCACATTCAGCATTCGCTTGTCCATTCCATCTTGAAGTTTGCAGGACATAGGGTTCAGTCCCCCCCCCCCCCCCCCCGCGCTTCCTGCAAGACGTTGCAAACGATGAGAAGTCCAAACGAATGTATAAATCATCCCAGGCGCCCGCTTTCCCAGCCCAGCGATTGCTGGCCTAATGCTGCCTGCATGCCATTGATTTGCCTGGCTGCCTGCAAACTGCTCGCTGCCCACCCAGGGAATGCACACCAAGCTAACCCACACCCCAATCGGCACCTTCACCCAGGAATGTGGGGCAAACAAGCTAATGCGTCCCATGTATGGAGCCCACACAGCCCCCATCCAGATAGGTACAGATGTGTGCGGGTGCATTGGACAGATGTGCCCCCCCCCCCCCCCCAAGACAGACATGTGGACACGGATCAGGGATTTGACAATCTGACAAATAGAATTGTATATCTGTCGTTATATATAAAAGCTACGTGACGCAGGCCGCTGTTTGCATCCACGGTATTATTGTAGTCGCTTTTTGGAAATGGTGTGAATGGAAGTGTGTGTGTGTGTGTCTATCTGCCCTGTGCATGTGTGCACAGAGCGGGTCAGGTAGTCCCTGCTCCTTTACCGTGTAATGCAGTATAGTAAATACAGTCAGTGCCGCATGCTGGAGTGTTTTCATTTGCTGCTGTGTGTGGTGGCAGAGCGTTGCCTTGCCCAGCCCCCCCCCCCCCCCCCCCCGCACACTCGCTGCTTACTTCCAAACCGCACTACCTGCGACAATAGCTTCATGTTGTCAAACAACACAGAGCCGTGCAGGCGCCGAGATAGCACGGGGGGGGGGGGGAGGCGAATTTCTCCATCTGAATCCAGCAAACCGGCTGCTTTGTGCAAAGAGTCAAATCTCAGAGAGAAAATACCCCCCCGGGGGGGGGGGGGGGGGGGGGCAAAGCATTTACGCACTGAGCAATCTATCCAGCCAGTTAGTTATTCCATGTTGGCGCAATGTTGGAAATTGTAGACCATGAGCAACCTGGCTATAGAAATGGCAGACGAGAAATTGGACGATGCCTTATTCTCTGTTCCCCAGACAAGTGTTGAAGTGTTTACCCTATCTCATATTAGTTTGTGTACATAAACGATTCTTAGGAATATTAGCATGAAGGTACCTCACTCTCGGTATTCTGTCAGGTGAAGTGCATCGCAGACAGAGACTGTTAATTCCCCCCCCCCCTCCACACACAAAAAAAATGACCCAATAACAAGTTAGAGAGTTTTGTGTTTCTGCTCAGAATGATCATTTCCTATTACTTGGCCAGATGTTCTAATTTCTACTGAAATTTCATGTAATACATCCGGATGATTATTTTGTCATTGTCCAGTGGTCAATTGTGATGGTGAAAATGAAATTATTTTGAATCACAACAGATCCAATTAGTCTCCAGCAGTGACATTACTGTGCTCTCATTAGAATGTAATCTTTAGAACCCTTCACCTTAAAACTCCTTCTGAAATAAGTCCAACTCTTCCGGGATGATTGTTTCATTAGTATAATTGAACCGATTTTCCAAGGCCTGAGTCCAGGATAACAATAAATATGGGGTATTGACCCATTTTAACCTCTGTGAGATAGCTACGTCACGGTGCCATGTATTGGACTGCCAACTGGCAGTGTTACGGCATCAGACATTAATGATGAAAAATGTTGTGAAAGAATTGGAAGTGTAGTTTACAGGCCAGACAGCCAATTAATAGACAGACTAATCTTTGTTTCATACTATGAGGGTGAAAGTGAACTTCCTTCTCATCTTGCACCTTAAAACTATCTGATTAACTCCTAAACACATGTTGAGCCTGGCGGCTTTACAGGTGTCTCTGGCACCTGCCTAAACTGGCCAGTCACATACATAAACGGCGGGGGGGGGGGGGGGGGGGGGGGGGGCAATATGTGTTTCAGGACTCCATTGTCAAGTTTACTGGAGCAGGAGCAGGTGCGAAGCCAGCTTGATTCAGGAATCCCCAGCAGTCAATGAAGGTAAACAGCAGCTGAAAACAGCACAGGATGGAGAAGGGCTGGTGATGCTGTTGGCCTTTCTGTGATTATCGCTACCCTCCCAAACTCCTTCTTGTTATCAACGCCCCCTCCCCCCCACTCCCCGCACGCTAACTGTGAGGCAAACATTCTGAAATACATCCATTTGACATGAATAGGTTACTCTGGAAGTACGAGTAATTCACATGTTGTACACTATTGCAATGGAGAGGGAGAGGGCCATACGGCAGGGCAAGGTTTATAATTGGGGGAGGGTTAATTATGATGCGATTAGGCAAGAATTAGGGAGCGTAAGATGGGAACAGAAACTGTCAGGGAAAGGCACAAATGAAAAGTGGAGCTTGTTTAAGGAACAAATATTGCGTGTCCTTGATAGGTATGTCCCTGTCACGCAGGGGGGAAATGGCTGTGTGAGGGAACCATGGTTCACAAAAGAGGTTGAATGTCCTGTCAAGAGGAAAAAGGAAGCGTATGTAAGGATGAGAAAACAAGGTTCAGTTGGGGCGCTTGAGGGTTACAAGGTAGCAAGGAATGAGCTAAAAAAAAAGGGCTTAAGAGAGCTAGGAGGGGGCATTAGAAGTCGTTGGCGGGTCTGATCAAGGAAAGCCCAAGGCTTTTTACTCTTATGTGAGAAATAAAAGAATGACCAGGGTGAGGGTAGGGCCGGTCAAGGACAGTAGTAGGAACTTGTGCATGGAGTCAGAAGAGATAGGAGATGCGTTGAATGAATACTTTTCTTCAGTGTTCACCAAGGAGAGGGGCCATGTTTTTGAGGATGAGAGTGTGATACAGGCGGGTAGGCTGGAGGAGGTAGATGTTCTGAGGGAGGATGTATCAGCAATTCCCCTGGGCCAGATGGGATATATCCTAGAATTCTTTGGGACGCAAGAGATGAGATTGCAGAGCCTTTGGCTTTGATCTTTGGGTCCTCATTGTCCACGGGGATAGTGCCAGAGGACTGGAGAGTGGCAAATTTTGTTCCTCTGTTCAAGAAAGGGAATAGGAATGACCCTGGTTATAGGCCGGTTAGTCTTACTTCGGTGGTCGGTAAGTTAATGGGAAAGGTCCTGAAGGATAGTATTTATGATCATTTGGAAAGATGCAGCTTAATCCGGGATAGTCAATAAGGATTTGTGAAGGGTAAGTCTTGCCTCACAAATTTGATTGAATTCTTTGAGGAGGTAACTAAGTGTGTAGATGAAGGTAGAGCAGTTGATGTCGTATAAATGGATTTTAGTAAGGCGTTTGATAAGGTTCCCCATAGTCGGATCATGAAGAAAGTAAGGAGGTGTGGGATAAAGGGAAATTTGAGCAATTGGATAAGTAACTGGCTATCACATAGAAGACAGAGGGTGGTGGTGGATGGAATTTTTTTAGACTGGAGACCAGTTACCAGCCGTGTACCACAGGGATCAGTGCTGGGTCCTCTGCTATTTGTGATTTTTATCAATGACTTGGAGGAGGGGGCGGAAGGGTGGGTCAGTAAATTTGCTGATGACACCAAGATTGGTAGAGGAGTGAATGAGGTGGAGGGCTGTTGTAGGCTGCAAAGAGACATTGATAGGATGCAGAGCTGGGCTGAAAAATGGCAGATGGAGTTTAACCCTGATGAGTGCAAGGTGATTCATTTTTGTAGGAAAAATTTGAATGTGGATTACAGGGTCAACAGCAGGGTTCTGAGGAATGTGGAGGAACAGAGATCTTGGGGTTCATGTCCACAGATCTCTGAAGGTTGCCACTCAAGTGGATAGAGCCGTGAAGAAGGCCTATAGTGTGTTAGCATTTATTAACAGGGGGCTTGAGTTTAAGAGCCGTGGGGTTATGCTGCAACTGTACATGACCCTGGTGAGACCACATTTGGAATATAGTGTGTAGTTCTGGTCACCTCACTATAGGAAGGATGTGAAAGCATTGGAAAGGGTGCAAAGGAGATTTACCAGGATGCTGCCTGGTTTGGAGGCTAGGTCTTATGAGGAAAGGTTGAGGGAGCTAGGGCTTTTCTCTTTGGAGCGGAGGAGGATGAGAGGCGACTTAATAGAGGTTTATAAGATGATGAGGGGGATAGATAGAGTGGATGTTCAGAGACTATTTCCTCGGGTGGATGTAGCTGTTACAAGGGGGACATACTACAAGTATAAGGTTCAGGGTGGGAGATATAGGAGGGATGTCCGAGGTAGGTTCTTTACTCAGAGAGTGGTTAGGGTGTGGAATGGACTGCCTGCTGTGATAGTGGAGTCGGACACTTTAGGAACTTTCAAGCGGTTATTGGATAGGCACATGGAGCACACCAGAATGACAGGGAGTGGGATAGCTTGATCTTTGTTTCAGACAACGCTCGGCACAACATCGAGGGCCGAAGGGCCTGTTCTGTGCTGTACTGCTCTATGTACTTGTCCTGGAGTGGCAGAATGCCCCCGGTAAATAAGTTATATTAAACCTACCTAGAAACTTGGTAAGTGTCACTCGGAGTACTAGAAACAATTCTGGTCTCCATATATCTCGAGTCAGACCAAGCTTGGATTACTCTGGATAGTTCTAGTCTCCATGTCGCATCAAGGATACAGAGGCACAGAAGGAGGTGCAAAAATGTTTTGCCAGGATGATTCTAGAACTGTGACATTCTAACCATCAGGAAATATTGAAGACGCTGGGGAACATTTCTCCAGAAAAGGAAGGCTGAAGGGTGACCTGACAGAACTCATTGCCATTGTGAAGGGGCTCAAAAGGTTAAAAATCAAGATAATGCTTCCATGGGGAAGTTCAAAAGTAGGGACCGTTCCTGAGTTCTGAAGAGCGGTCATCGACCCGAGATGTCTGCTTCTGTCTTCACAGATGCTGTCAGACCTGCTGAGTATTGCCAGCATTTTCTGTTTTATTTCGGATTTCAGCATATGCAGTATTTTGATTTTGACACAAGTATAAGATGTTCACTAATAAATCCGCTGAGGGAGTCAGAAGCAGCACCTTGACCCAGAGTAGTGAGAATGCGAAACTCACAACCACCTGCAGTAGGTGAGGTGAATAGCATAGATACATTTAAGGGGAACAAGATAAACACGAGGGAGAAAGGTATGCTGATAGGGTGCAATGAATTCAGGTGGGAAGAGCATAAACACCATTTGGGCTAATTGGCAGGTTTCTGCTCTGAACGTCCTGTGTAATGCAGAATGAGTAATGTGACTCTGCAATCCGCAGGTTGATGAATAGTGGTCCCTTTTATTAGTTCAGTTTTTTTATTGGCTTTGTATCAATTTACGTCCATTCATCCATCGCTAACAAAATTGAGCCAATTGGATCTGATACATATACATGTATTTAAGTTCATCTAACAGTGCTTTGAATGAGTAATATCTGTGCCAAGCCTTCACTACACTGCTACCCAGTGTGTATTGACCCTTACTTACAGATTAATACTCCCGTGTAAATTAGAAGCTTCTTTTCCTTCCTAATGTCACAGAACATGTTATATAGATTGAGTCTCAATCAGTTAATTGGATTTAAGATTAAAAGGTAATCTATGCAGATGTCTTGAAGATGTGAGCAATCAATCTTGGATATTTTAAACTTTGGACCAGTTTGTTTTCCACTCTCCTACACAATGTTGTACGTTCTTAAACCCTCAACATCTTCAGATTCTAACAGTCCCTTAATATGGCAAAGGCTGAACCAGCTATCTCAAGATTACAGGTTTCAGAACTCTGATCTCCAGTTCCATCACTTCCAGTACATGTCCTGGAGCCTACTGTGTGTTGCCAATTTATGTTGGGTGTATCACTGGAGACCTCATCACATGAGTTGCTCTCTACATCATTGGTCACTCCCCCCAAATCCCCTATCGATTCCTACCCATCCAACCTGTTCATCCAACCTGCCCATATTCACATTGGACTGCTTCCCTATGGACAATGGAGGCAAAATACCCCTTCATTGTCCAATTGGACAATGGATATCTGTCAGTGAAACGTTCATTTTATCCCATATCCAGTCATTTTTTATAACAAATCGACCTTTGAAAAGAATGGAAAAATCATCTCTCAATTTATCTAATACCTCTATCCATGATTCTTCTCGGGGTTCTTGACTGCAGTGTCTAGAAGATTGACTTTCAATTCCCAGGATAATCCTAGAGGGTTGGTATCCTTACGCCTGTACCATGTTTCTGGGTAGATCCCAGAAATACTCTAATGTTCCCAGAACCAGAGAAATCCCTTCTCAACACCCAGATTCCAGGAAATGTCACATTGTTCCAAGAACCTCTCTCTCCTGTCATCCCAGAACCCTGAGAGCCCTAGTGAAAATACCGTCACATCCTGAGGCTCTGAGCTGTCTTGAGAGACACGCTAGTATTTGTCATGATATTTAGATCAGCATATCATGGTGCAATCACACACACACTGATGGACATGCAGTAGGACCAACCAACACACACACAACATCGCAGCCAATCATCAGTGAGAGCACACGCACTATAAAAACAGGAGACACTACAGTTCCCGCTCATTCCAGCAGCAGCCAGCTCAGATGACCGAGCTCAGAGCCTGCCACTCAGACATTCACCATGTGCTGAGTGCCTCACCCAGATAGTGATAGGACAGGGTCCACAGATTAGCTGGTAATGCCTGTACCCAAGTTAGCAGTGTGCTGTTACAGTTGAGTAGTTAATAAAATTGAGTTACACCATCTCCAGCCGTGTTGGATCGTTTGTACATCAGAACACCCAACACGACATGATACCAGAAGTGGATGCAAACCAGCGCCTGTGAGACCTACCTGCAACGTATCAGCAATCCGCCGTCCTGCACCATGGAGAACATCAACCCGCCGCCGCCGCTCCGAATCGCTGGCAATCTCGGGGTCAATTGGAAACTGTTCAAGTAGCGCTTCCAACTCTTCCTCGAGGCCACAGACAGGGAGAATGCATCGGACACCAGGAAGATTGCCCTTCTTCTCTCCACGGCGGGGTAACACGCCATCCACATCTTTAACTCCTTTACATTCGCGGACGGCAAGGACAGAACCAAATACAAGACGGTGCTCCTGAAGTTCGACAAACACTTCAGCGTTGAAGTAAACGAGAGCTTCGAGAGGTACATGTTCCAGCAGCGCCTGCAGGGTAAGGACGAACCTTTCCAGTTTTATTTAACACACCTCCGTATCCTCGCGCAGTCCTGCGGCTATGGGACCACCTCTGACTCCATGATACGTGACCAGATAGTTTTCGGAGTCATGTCGGACACTCTGCGCCAACAGCTCCTTCGGGTCAAGCAACTCACCCTGGCGACTGCCGTCGAGACCTGCGTCCTGCATGAGAACGCCACCAGCCGGTACTCACACATCCAGGCGGCCGAAACGGCGCGGCACGGGCCCCACGAGGCGGAGCGGGTCCAGACGATCGAGTACCTCCCGGGCCGCGGCCTGGAGGAGGCCGGCCATTTCGCGCGCATGAACGGACTGACGTCACGATGTGCGGCAACTGTGGCTCCGCCCATTTAAAGCGGCAGTGTCCTGCCAAAGCGCGACAATGCCTACGCTGTAGCAGGTTGGGCCACTATGCTGCTTGCTGTCGCGCACCTCAGCCTGCCAACTCGTAACCATTTAACCAGCCTTGCAGAAACGTTCGGGCAATTCCACCCACGTTCACCGAGTCCGATCCCGACGTCACACAGACCAGTGACACTGAGGACAGGAAGCCCTTCCGCGTTGCTGTCATCAACAAGAACAAGCTGTCCCCGAGCCGAACGCACCAGCCGCTGTCAGTGCACAGCATTGATCCGGACGACGAGTGGTGTGCCACCCTGATGGTCAACCGATCCCAGATCAGATTCCGCCTGGACACTGGTGCCTCCACCAATCTCCTCGCATGGTCAGCATTCCAGACCCTGAAGGTTAAACCACCTATTCTGCCATCCAACTGTCACCTCGTTGACTATAATGGCAACGTTATCCCCGCCACGGGGTTGTGCCAGCTCAAAGTGACACACAAATCACATAAAGCCATACTACCATTCGAAATCGTGGGCTCCTCAAAGGACTCTCTGCTAGGTGCACAGGCGTGCAAAATCCTCCACCTCATTCGGCGTGTACACTCTCTCTCTCCAGAAGGCACGTCCGATTTCCCAGATGCAGACTTTAGGGCGCAGCTCAACTCAATCCTCACGCACAACCAGGATGTTTTCCAGGGCATGGGCACAGTGCCCTACATGTTCAAAATCCGGCTTAAACAGGACGCCACTCCGGTAGTTCATGCACCTCGCAGAGTCCCAGCATCCCTCAAGGACCGCCTCAAGCAGCAGCTGTAGGACCTTCAGGACCAAGGAGTGCTTTCCCAGGTAACGGAGCCGACTCCATGGGTCAGCTCCATGGTGTGCGTCAAGAAGCCTTCCGGCGACCTCCGGATCTGTATAGACCCGAAAGACTTAAATCGCAACATAATGAGGGAACACTACCCCATACCCAAGTGTGTGGAGATCACGTGCGAGATGGCTCGGGCAAAAATATTCACCAAGCTTGATGCCTCAAAGGGCTTCTGGCAGATTCAATTGGATCAGTCCAGCAGGAAGCTGTGCACTTTCAACACTCCATTTGGCAGATACTGCTACAATAGGATGCCATTTGGCATCATATCGGCCTCTGAAGTGTTCCATCGCATCATGGAGCAGATGATGAAGGGCATCGAAGGGGTGCGCGTCTACGTAGACGACATCATTATTTGGTCCACCACACCGCAGGAGCACATCAGTCGCCTCCAGCGCGTCTTTAAACGGATACGGGACCAGGGCCTGCGTCTTAACCGAGCCAAATGCTCTTTTGGACAAACCGAGCTGAAGTCCTGGGGGACCACATCTCCTGGTTGGGGGTGCGGCCGGATGCCGACAAGGTGGCAGCCATCACGGCCATGCAGAAGCCCACAGACAAGAAGGCGGTACTACGCTTTCTCGGAATGGTCAACTTCCTGGGGAAGTTCATCCCTAACCTTGCTTCCCACACTACAGCTCTCCGGCACCTTCCCAGGAAGACAACTGAATTCCAGTGGCTTCCCACCCACCAGCGTGAATGGGAGGAGCTCAAGGTCAAGCTCACCACCGCCCCGGTACTGGCGTTTTTCGATCCTGCAAGGGAGACGAAAATCTCAACTGACGCCAGCCAATCCGGCATTGGGGCGGTCCTCCTGCAACGGGATGACGCCTCATCGTGGGCCCCAGTCGCCTATGCGTCACTGGCCATGATCCCCACAGAGCAGCACTATGCGCAGGTTGAAAAGGAGTGCCTAGGCCTGTTGACTGGCGTTGACAAGTTCCACGACTATGTGTATGGCCTTCCCCAGTTCACCGTGGAGACCGACCATCGCCCGCTGGTTGGCATCATTCAAAAGGACCTCAATGATATGACCCCTCGCCTCCAGCACATTCTGCTCAAACTCCGGAGGTACGACTTTCAACTTGTCTACACCCCGGGTAAGGACCTCATCATAGCAGACGCTCTGTCCAGGGCAGTCAACACGCCGTCCGACCCTGAGGGGTTCATTTGCCAAGCCGATGCACATGTAGCCTTCACTTCTGCCACTCTGCCGGCCACTGATGCACACCTGGCTCACATTCAACTTGAGACTGCGGCCGACCCCCTTCTGCAACGTGTGATGCGCCACATGACGGACGGGTGGCTCAAGGGACAATGCCCACAGTTTTACACCGTTCGGGCCAACTTGGCAGTCGTGGATGGTGTCCTCCTGAAGCTGGACCGCATCGTGATCCCACACAGCATGCACCGGCTTGTCTTAGAGCAGCTGCACGAAGGCCATCTCGGCGTTGAGAAGTGCCGATGGAGGGCCCGAGAGGCTGTGTACTGGCCGGGAATAAGTGAGGACATTGCTAACACTGTGCTTAATTGCCCCACCTGTCAGCGCTTCCAGCCGGCACAACCCCGTGAGACCCTTCAGCCCCATGAGTTGGTCATGTCCCCCTGGTCGAAGGTGGGCGGGGACCTGTTCCATGCGCTTGGCAGGGACTACATCATCATCATCGACTACTTTTCCAGCTATCCAGAGGTCATACGCCTGCACGACACCACATCATCGGCTGTCATCCGGGCCTGCAAAGAGACCTTTGCTCGCCACGGCATTCCGCTCACCGTGATGTCAGACAATGGCCCCTGCTTCGCGAGTCAGGAATGGTCTTCCTTCGCCAGCTCATACAACTTCACACATGTGACGTCCAGTCCTCTGCATCCTCAGTCGAATGGCAAAGCAGAAAAGGGCATCCGCATCGTTAAAAGGCTCATCTGCAAGGCTGCTAATGCAGGATCTGACTTCTGCCTCGCCTTGCTGACCTATCGCTCGGCCCCACTGTCCACGGGCCTATCGCCGGCCCAACTGCTTATGGGTCGCACCCTCAGGACCACTGTGCCGTCCATTCACGTCCCAGACC
Organism: Scyliorhinus torazame; assembly: GCF_047496885.1. NCBI lineage: Eukaryota > Metazoa > Chordata > Chondrichthyes > Carcharhiniformes > Scyliorhinidae > Scyliorhinus > Scyliorhinus torazame. The sequence goes on from NC_092721.1 coordinate 8,297,496, forward strand.
TCGACCATGCTCCGGTACTTTGGCGGATGCAGCAACAGCGTGAGCAACAAAAGGCGACACATGATGCTCGGGCGACTGATCTTCCTGCCCTGGCGCCTGGAGATAATGTCCGCATACACCTTCCGGAGGGCGGCTGGTCGGCAACCGCTGAGGTTCTCCGACAGATAGCTCACCGCTCGTTCCTGGTTCGTCTGCCTGATGGCTCTATTCGCCGCCGCAATCGGCGTGCCCTTCATCTGGTTCTGCGCTCGCCACGCGATCCTTCACCGGTGCCACGCCCTCCTGTTGTCCCTGCAATGGACTTTGTTGACCTTCCGGACACCCTGCATCTTCCTCACTCGACCGTGGCCTGACCCGTTCCTCAGCCGGTGGATCCTGACCCACCCTTGAGGCGGTCAACCCAAATTCATCGCCCACCTGAGAGACTTAATTTATGAACCTTTTCATATTGGACTCACTGACTTGTTCTGACTGTTTCAGACTTTTTGCCATACTGTTTAAGATTTTGTTATGTTTGTTAATGACATTGGTTTCGTTCTTCGTGTAACATAGTTAGTTTCTGCACCTGGCACCTTCCTGTGTATATAGTATAGCCACATGTACATATTGTTGTAAGTATTGCACCCACATGATTAGATGCACTCACTACACTTCTTTATTTATTATCATGTAGGCACATATTCTTTGCGAAAAGGGGGGACGTCATGATATTTAGATCAGCATATCATGGTGCAATCACACACACACTGATGGACATGCAGTAGGACCAACCAACACACACACAACATCGGAGCCAATCACCAGTGAGAGCACACACACTATAAAAACAGGGGACACTACAGTTCCTGCTCATTCCAGCAGCAGCCAGCTCAGAGCACCAAGCTCAGAGCCTGCCACTCAGACATTCACCATGTGCTGAGTGCCTCACCCAGATAGTGATAGGACAGGGTCGACAGATTAGCTGGTAATGCCTGTACCCAAGTTAGCAGTGTGCTGTTACAGTTGAGTAGTTGATAAAATTGAGTTACACCATCTCCAGCCGTGTTGGATCGTTTGTACATCAGAGCACCCAACACGACAGTGATGCTGATAAAGATCTTCAATGGTGCCTTTTTGGATAAGAAGTGCTGCTTCAGTATTGGTTGCAGAATGCCACTTGACTTTTACACTCGGTGACGGGAGCTATGCTCAATAGTGAGTCACCTGCCTGTCTTGCAGTATGGACTTTTTGGATGTCAAAGAGGTGTGAACGGCCCGGACCCTTTGGTGGTGATATTTGGGGTTTCAGAGAAGCCGAAAAGAGGAGGAAGGCTGATGTCGTGGCCTTCGCCTCTCTGATTGCACGACGATGAATTTTGCTGGAGTGGCGGTTGGCATCGCCACCGGGGGTAGCGGCATGGTTGGGTGACCTGTATGACTTTCTGCAGTTCGAGGAGATAAAGTATGAGTTAAGGGGCTCAGAGGGGGAGTTTGAGAAAAGGTGGGGGATGTTTGTGACCGTGTTTGAGGAGCTGTTCGTCGCAGGGGGGTGGGTGATGGGGAGGGAGTTGGGGAAGGGGAAAAATCTGTACAGACTGTACAGTTGATTGTTGGGAAATATGTTTCCCGGGCTGTTTACTTGCTGTAACCTGTTTTGATGCAAGTTTGTAATAAAATCGTTTAAAAAACAAGAGGTGAGAATGGCCATATAACCTCTCGTCAATGACAGAAGTCATTTGCCTGATTACCCCTGAGCTACAGAGAATATTTTCCTAAACTTTCTGAGCTGACCATCTAGCTGTTTTACACCACCTGACCACAAAACAACCTCCTCTTATTACTGAAGATCATTTGGTTTTCCCATTTCTTAAACTAACGCTTGACACATGGTCAACCTTTCAAAATAAGTAATGAAACTTGAAAATCAGCACTTTGGACCAACATGCTACAGCTTAAGAAACTTACAATTTATCATCAGATAACAATAGTTCCCCATTAGCTGCTGCACCAAAGACAAATCCTGTGCCTCTTGTGTGAGACTTTGAAGTGTGTAAACTCCTTTCATGGTGCTGGTGCTTTTAAGGCTGTGGTTTCGCCTAGGTTCCTCTTGTGTTTCTCTCCCTATTCCAAATGTAGTTCCTTGTGTTTAACTTGTGCCTGGCAGGGTGTTTGGGGATACATCTTGCCTTGCTGTGTGAACTTCTGTTGGAAGAGGAAGATCAGCCTTATTGATTATTCTTGAATCAATAATGGTGTGTTTTTTAATTTGAAGGTGTTATCTATTGGTATTATTGAATAATACAGCACACAAGGGTCCATTGAGCCTGTGCTGGCTCTTTTGAAGAGCAATCCAGGCAATCTCACAATCCTGCAATTATTTTCTCCTTTAAGCATTTGTCCAGTTGCCTTTTGATGGCTAGTGTTGAATATGTACTCTACCACCCTATCAAGCAGCGCATTCCAAATTCTAACCACTTCACGCCATGTGCTTGCTCCACCTGCACAGGTGCAGCATTGTACCAGCTCGTGTCTGCTGGAGTGTTGAGGACAATATTTCAACTCTCATGGGTCACGGTTTTGAATTGGTGACCCTCCAGGGCAACACTTCATCACATGGCAGTTGTCTCCAGGTTGCTATTGAAGTGATGGGTAACGGGAATTTTATAAGTTGAATTATGCTAATGATAGAAGAATGCTGTTGCCATGGTTTGAGGATGTCTGTCAATTGCAGAAATAAACATCAGCAGAACATATCATTCCATGCATGATAATTTACATTAAATTGTCATGATTTTGGATAAGCTTATACGATTCAGCCACCATATGACCAATTAAATGACCTGTTAGACTGAAATGAAAGGTAATGAGTGGTCTTTAACTGCTGCTTAGTGTGTCTGTGAGTGTTTATTTACACTCTCAGAGTCACACTCAGCCACCTGTCAGTGTCCTTTCAGTGGTTAACAAGTGATGTTATTTTTAATATAAATCATGGATTTTGTTTTACATTTTCAGATTTTAAAATGACAATCCCTTCATTAGGATTTTGTGGAAGAAATTCCTGCCACAAATCATTTATAAAATACACTAGTAATAATATCTGTTCAACAAATCATATGCATAAGAATGCATTGAATATTAAATTGATTTAGTTGAAATTGGACACTTTTTAATACACCTTTAATGTATGGTTGTAATATTGATAGTGTTCACAGCATTGAACCAGGCCATACAGAGCATTCTGGTGTTCTGCGGACGTGAGCCTCCTCCCACCGTACTTCATCGCTCCCAATCAACATAACCTTCTATTTTCCCTAAAGTACTTATCCAACTTTCCAGAAATACACCGATGATATTCGCCTCAACTACTCCAGGTCGTAGCCGTTCACATATTAGAATCATAGAAATTTACATCACAGGAGGCCAATTGGCCCATTGTGTGTATAGCTAGCACTTTGAAACAGTTGTTGTGCTTTATGTCTGTGACCCTGTCAGTCCCACATCATCTGCTAGCTGTCCAACTCCTTTGTAAAATTATTCTTGGGATCAGCTTCCACCACCTATTCTGGTCAAGTCTTTCAGATCCTGACAAATGCGCGGCAAGGCGGCCCCGTGATTGGCATTGCTGCCTCACAGCTCCAGGGTCCCAGGTTCCCAGCTTGGGTCACTGTCTGTGTGGAGTCTGCACAGCCTCCCCGTGTCTGCGTGGGTTTCCTCCGGGTGCTCCGGTTTCCTCCCACAGTCCAAAGATGTGCAGCTTAGGTGGATTGGCCGTGATCAATGCGCGGGGCTACGGGGATAGGGCGGGGGAGTGGTCCGAGGTAGGGTGCTCTTTCGGAGGGTCAGTGCAGACTCAATGGGCTGAGTGGCCTTCTTCCGCACTGTAGGCAGTCGATGGATTTTATGAACTCTGTAAATGAAAACATTTATGTCCATCTCCCCTTGAGATCTTTTGCCACTGATTTGAAATCTATGACCTCGAGTTATTGACCCACTGGCTTTTCTGTATCTACTCTACAACCTTTCTTATTCCAAGGAGAGCAGCCTGAATGTCCCACATATCTTCATTACTGAACTCTGGGATGTTGCAGATCTTAACCTGAGCTTTACATCATCTGGAAAGAATTGTGCAACGCATGCTGACCACAAATCATTCATATTGAAAATATGGGGAACATAAACACCAGAATGGACCAGTGGGGCTGAATGGTCTTTTTCTGTGCTGTAAATTCTATGTAGTGTCAAAACTGTGTATCAAAGAGATTTATTATTTAGTGGGTTTTGTAAATGTGTTTTATATCTATATCACTACTATTTATTTCAATCTTTATGGTATGTCTTTATTGCTTGTCCATGATCACCTTGTGGTGATATGCTTCACTGTAAATACACCAAGGGGTTAATGTAGATACACTAGGACTGAGTAAACGCTAGAGGGAGCGCCAGAGACATCATGACATGCAGACAAACAGCTAATGAACACAGAATAGGACACGACCAATGGGCAGTCAAGACATCCAGAGTGACACTACCACAAGGGGGCAACCCATATAAAAAGACAGGGCACACATGCTCTGTCTCTTTCCACAGGTGACACTCAGAGACACGGGCAGATCGGAAGCATCACACCCACCACATGGCTTAGAGCAAACTGGTTAGTTAGATTGAGGTACTATATCAAGATTAGCAGGAGAGTCGAACTCAAGTAGGAGAATTGTTAACTGTTCAATAAATGTGTTAAATCTACCTCCAGGTCTGAACCTTCCTTTGTCAGAGTGTACATCAAGGAAGCAGCTTATTCTACATGAAGAAGCATAACACAATACACCTTATCCAATTAAACCTCCTCTGTACCCTTTCTCATGCCTTTATATCTCTCTTGAATCGTGGTGCTCAGAATCACCCACAATACTACACCTAAGTCATAACTAGTCATTTATAAAGTTCAAGCAGAATCACTTTGCTTTTATGTTCTATTTCTCAACTCAAGTAACCTTTTGAACTACTTTGTTAACTTGCCATGCATTCTTTAAGGATTTGTGTACATGGACAAAGGAACATAAGAGCAGGAGTGGGCCATTTGGCCCCTCTAGTCTGCTCCGCCATTTAACTACATTATGGCTAACATCTGCCATCTTAGACCATAAGACCATAAGACATAGGAGCAGAGTTAGGCCACTCGGCCCATCGAGTCTGCTCCGCCATTCAATCATGGCTGATATTTTCTCATCCCCATTCTCCTGCTTTCTCCCCATAACCCCTGATCCCCTTATTAATCAAGAACCTATCTTTCCACACTATCGCTGCATCCCTTAATGTCATTAGGATCTAGAAATCTATCGATCTCTGTCCTGAATATACTCAATGACTAAACCCTCTGGGGTAGAGAATTTCAAAGATTCAACATCTTCTGAGTGAAAAAAGTCCCTCCTCATATCAATCCTAAATGACCTGCCCCTTATTCTGAGACTTTGCCCCCGGTTCTAGATCACTCCCACCCCCAGCCAGGAGAAATATCCGTTTTGCCCTGAAAGAATTTTGTACACTTCAATGAGGCCACATCTCATTTTTGTAAATTCTCGAATTTATAGGCCCCGTGGCCTTGTCAAACTTTCTCTGCTCATCAAAACTTTTCAAAGTGGTGCCATTGACAGTATAGTTAAATGTTAGTGGTCCAAAAGTGCATCACTTCACACTTCTCTGCATTAATCTCCCTCTGCCATGCTCCTGACCATTTTACCATCCTGCCTGTCACCCTGAAGCCTACAATTCTCCCCAACACTAACTTATGCTTTGCCAAGTCAGCACCATGTGCTAACTTTGCTGTGTTGCTCCCTACACCCGAGTTTAGGTCACATAAAAAATTGAAGAGTAATGGACTCAAAGCTGACACCATCACAAACCACATCTCAGTCTGAAAAATATCCATCTGCCCTATTCTTTCTGTCACTGACCTAATTTTGTATCTATACAAATGTGAGGTAATGCATTTTGGAAGGTCTAATGCAGGTAGGAAATATAGAGTGAATGGTCGAACCCTCAAGAGTATTGACAGAGAGATCTAGGTGTACAGGTCCACAGGTCACTGAAAGGGGCAACACAGGTGGAGAAGGCATATGGCATGCTTGCCTTCATTGGCCAGGGCATTGAGTATAACAATTGGCAAGCACCTTAGTTCGGCCACATTTGGAGTATAGTGTTCAATTCTGGTCGCCAGACTACCAGAAGGATGTGGAGGCTTTAGAGAGGGTGCAAAAGAGATTTACCAGGATGTTGCCTGGTATAGAGGGCATTAGCTATGAGGAGAGGTTGAATAAACTCGCTTTGTTCTCCCTGGAATGACGGAGGTTGAGGGGCGACCTGATAGAGGTCTACAAAATTATGAGTGGCATAGACAGTGGATAGTCAGAGGCTTTTTCCCAGGGCAGAGGGGTCAATTACTAGGGGTCATAGGTTTAAGTTGCGAGGAGCAAGGTTTAGAGTAGATGTACGAGGCAAGTTTTTAACGCAGAGGGTAGTGGGTGCCTGGAACTCACTGCCGGAGGAGGTGGTGGAAGCAGGGACGATAGTGACATTTAAGGGGCATCTTGACAAATACATGAATAGGATGGGAATAGAGGGATACGGACCCCGGAAGTGCAGAAGATTTTAGTTTAGATGGGCAGCATGGTCGGCACGGGCTTGGAGGGCCGAAGGGCCTGTTCCTGTGCTGTACATTTCTTTGTTCTTTGTATATCACCACTTTCTCCTTAATTGCATTAGCTTACATCGTCTTAATAAATCCCCAATCTGCCATTTAGTCAAATGCCTCCTGTAATGTACAGAATACTGTGCTACCTTGATCAACCTTTCTGTTACCTCAAAGAATTCAATCAAATTAGTCAGGCTTGATTTGCCTTTAACAAATCCATGCTGACTCTCCCTGATTAACCCACATCCTTCCCAATGTACGTTTATTTTGCCTTGATAATAGTTTTTAATAACTTCCCCACCACTGATATTGGGAAGTCTGGGCTGTAGTTTTCTGCTTTACCCCTCTTCCCTTTCTTGAATATTGGTATAACATTAATGGCTATTCTGGCACTACTCCTGTGCCCAAAGATTGTGATCGATGCCTCTGCTATTTTTAGGAAGGTAGAGAGGGGAATAGGCCAATTTCCCCTTCGAGCCTGCTTCGCTATTCAAAAGGATCATTGGCGATCTTCTACCTCAATGCCATTTTGCTGCACTATCCCCATATCACTTCATACCATCATTATCTGGAAACCTGAATATACTCCAAAAGCTCTTTGGGGCAGAGAATTCCAAAGATTCATCGCCCTCTGAATAAAAAGATTCTTCCTCATCTCAGCCCCAAATGGCCTGCTCCTTATTCTGAGATGGTCCCCTGGTTCTAGAACTCCCTCAGCCAGGGGAGACATCCTTCCTGCATCTACCCCGTTGAGCTCTGTAATCATTTTATACATTTCAATGAGATCACACCTCATTCTTCTAAACTCCAGAGAAGACAGGCCCAGCCTTCTCAATCTCTCCTCATAGGGCAAATCTGCTGTCTCCGAACTCCCTCTATGGTAAGTATATCCTTCCTTGGGTAAGGAAACCGAAATTGCACATAAAACTCCAGGTGCGGTCTCACCAGGCTCTATACAACTGCAGGAAGACATCTTTACACCTGTACTTGAATCGTTTTGTTAGAAAGCCCAACATACCATTTGCACTCCTGATTGCTTGCCGCACCTGTGTGTTAACTTTCAATAACTGACGAACGAGGAAACCCCAAGTCCCTTTGGACATTAACTCTTCCCAATCTCCCACCATTTAAGAAATAATCTGCATTTTCCTACCAAAGTGGATAACGTCACAGTTTTCCACATCATAGTCCACCTGCCTTGTTCTTGACAAATCACTAGGCTTGTCTACCTTTGTTTCTTTGAGCAACCTTAAATATTCTAGCCACTCACTGAATAGCATAGTTTAACTTCCTCATATATCTCCCTTGAGCAAAAAATACCATGCTACGTAATTAATTTTCCTAAATTAGTAGCTGCAATATATATATAATTGCATGTGGAATGACAGTTATCTGCTCTAAGTATTTTTATCTCTGGGGAAATGTCTTGACCCAGTGGTACATTAACTGAGGTTAACATGTCCTTTCTGATTTATTTCCAAAATTACATGAACATAGTAGACATATATAGGCCATGCCTGAAGGTTCAATATTGCTGTCTGACTGGATGAATCGCGTATAAAACAATGCATGCTGGTGTACAAGAGGAACTGACAGCAAACATGTTTAATATTCAAGCACATTTTTGAGGCAGATGTAATAATATTTTTTTCTTTTGTTGTTCATTATTTAAAGAATCTTTTCTGTATCTGCATAAAAGCAAATCAGCGAGGCGCTTAAAGGGGTTACGATTAAAGGGATTACGATTAAAGAGGTGCTTAAAGGGGTTACGATTTGGAATCTGCTATCTTGAAGGGCGGTGAGAGCAGATTTAAAACAACTTTCAAAAAGAAATTGGATTAATACTTGAAATGGGAAATGTTTGCTGGGCTGTGGGAGTTTTCAAATTAAAGTTTGTAATTTTACTTTGCAACTTTAACTGGCAACAAATTGAATCATTGATTTCAAAGAAGGTCTTTTCCTAAGGGTGACAACATTGATGGTGTGCAAAGTTATTCTTGCAAACAACTAATGCATTTGTATCAAATTCTCCTCTCCATTATTTTAATAGCTGTTTGTTTTAACTAGTGGAGAGGAATTTGAGTAAATATGCAGCATTGTCAATCATTTCCAGCTCCAATTCTAATTTACTGAAAGCCTATAAAAACACAAAGGAAATGAGTTTGAAAGAAAACTAGGTAAACACAAGAAATATAACACTCGCTTGATAGGGTGAGATGAATGGGAAGGAAAAAGGCTTGTCTGGAGATAAAACACCAGTGAGGCTGAACGATATGTTTCTGTGCGGGAACATTCAATGTAATAGTTTTAGTTAAAATTGATTGAGTTACATACAATTATCTGTTGCTGCTGCTTATTCTCAAACTCTGGATGCCATCATGTTCACCACCTTAAATAAGACGAGAGATACCTCAACCGTGGCCTTAGAGCCTCATTGATCGGCACCAGAGTTCGCTGGAGCATAATGGTAGCAGTAAAATCTCAGCAGAGAGGTAGAGGGAGGGCTCTGGGGGAAACACTGAACAGGGTAAACTTCACCTCCACATGCACAGGGCTAAGCCTAACACAGCTAAAGGTGGTACACAGGGTGCCCCTAACCAGGACAAGAATGAGCGCGTTCTTCCCTGAGGTGGTGGACAAGTGTGAACTGTGCCAGGGAGGCCCGGCCAACCACACCCGCAGGTTCAGGTCTTGCCCCAGACGTGTCGGGTACTGGACGTCCTTCTTTGAGGCTACTCCCAGGGTTGTGGGGGTGAGGGTGGAGCCTTGCCCGTTAGTGGCAGTCTTCGGAGTATCAGAACAGCCGGAGCTCTTCGTGAGGAGAGGGGCGGACACCCTGACCTTTGCGTTCCTGATCGCTCGCCGGAGACTCCTACCCGGCTGGCGATCGGCAGCACCGCCCAAAGCTGCAGAATTTCTGCCCGATGTGGCAGGATTTCTCAAACTAGAAAAAAATAAAATACGCCATCAGAGGATCGGAGGAAGAGTTCCACGGCTGGTGGAGGCTGTTAACCAAAATCCCCCCAGACCCGTTCGTTACCAGCAACCAATAAGTTAATGGGGGGGGGGGGGCAGAAACGACCATGAAACAAAGAGAGGAAAGGGCAGGTGGAGTGGGCAGGGGGAGGAGGGGGAGGCAGGCAGGAAGGGGGGAGGCATGGGCAGGGGGAGGGTGAAATGGTAGGAAGGGGGGAGCACACCAAGGGAAATGCAGGGCAAATAGAGGGAGAGAACCGAAAGGGGCAAAAGGTAATAAGGAAAAACATCTTTTTATCTCTTTTTTTTGTTTTTATTTCATCTTTGTTTTGGTCTTAACAAGAGCACCTTGTAATATAAGTGTTACATGTCAATACTGCACTCTGCATATAATCATTGAAACTATGGATGGTGCTGCTATGACTTGATGCAGGTGTTGATTTTGTCTTTGCCTTGTTCTGTATAAAATGCCAAAAGTCCAATCGAAAATACTGAGCAAAAGGAAGATGATTGCAAAAGTCAATGGCAGTGAGGTCATGACTTCTCACCCATTACCACCTCTCATCCATCTCGACAGTCAGTTCCCCACATGCTATCTTGTTTCCAGATAGCTAAGCTTCTCCCTGCATTCCCAAAATTGGAAATATTGTTCATTTCCATTGGTTTAATGACTTGTTATTGGAACTCACACTTCATTACAATTCAGCTGTAAATCTCACCTGGTGCAAGTGCCAGAGATCACCCCTTCAGTTTTGCAATTGTTGTTTTATTGGTAATGTAACCAATCATTAGTGATCTAATTGTAATCGTTTTTCTTTTGTTACCAAAGCCAGAAAGTTAAAATGAAAATTTGATTCATTTTGTTAGTTGCGATATCCCTATTTTAGATATTACACCTGTAGAAAGTTCAGTAGAACCATACCATTCAACTGGTCCGTCAATGTTTATAGAAACATAGAATTCCTACAGAAGGAGGCCATTTGGCCCATCGAGACTTAACCGATCCTCTGAAGCAACACCCCACCTAGGCCAACTCTTTGCTCATAACCCCACACCTGCACATCTTTGGACACCAAAGGACAATTTAGCATGATCAGTCTAGCTAACCTGCACATCTTTGGACTGTGGGAGGAAAGTGGAGCACGGGGAGAACCTACGGACTCCACACAGGCAGTCACCCAAGGTTGGGATTGAACCCGGGTCTCTGGCACAGAGAGGCAGCAGCGCTAGCCACTGTGACACCGTGTCGCCCACGTGCATGAGTCACACAAGCCCACTCCCACTCTGTTTCATTTTGCTCGATCAACATATCCTTTTGGTGACTCAGCAGTCAGCACACTTACCTCTGAGTCACAATGTTGTGGGTGCAAGTCCCATTGCAGAGACTTGAGCACAAAGAAATCCGGGCTGACACTCCAATGCAGTACTGTGATAGTGCTGCACTGTTGGAGGTCCTGTTATTTGGATGGGAGTTTGATCTGAGCCCTGTCTCAAGTGGATGTAAAAAAATCCCATGATGCTACTTCGAAGAGAAGGAGGGGAGTTCTCCCCCGCTATCCTGGACAGTATTTATCCATTAACCAATATTACTGACGCAGATTGTCTGTTCATTATCACCTTGTTTGTGGGACCTTGCTGTACAAAAATTGCCTGCAATGTTTCCTCCATTGCATCAGTAACTACGCTTCAAAAGTACTTAGTTGTTTTGGGACATCAAAGGGGCGATACTGTACCACAGTGGTTAGCACAGTTGCTTCACAGCGCCAAGTTCCCTGGTTCGATTCCCCGCTGGGTCACTGTCTGTGCGGAGTCTGCACGTTCTCCCAGTGTCTGCGTGGGTTTCCTCCGGGTGCTCCGGTTTCCTCCCACAAGTCCCCAAAGACGTGCTTGTTAGGTGAGTTGGACATTCTGAATTCTCCCTCGATGTACCCGAACAGGCGCCGGAGTGTGGCGACTAGGGGATTTTCACAGTAACTTATTTGCAGTGTTAATGTCAGCCTGCTCTGTTCTAAATGGGGCTATCTTCTGAATATTAGCATAAATTATGCAAACGCACAGATGGGCATTGAGCATGACACAAAGGCGTAGAAGATTTTTGTAATGTTTCCTGTGCTGATGAAAATGGTTATTATCGAAAATTCAGATTCATAAATAAAAGAAAATGGTTTCCCTCCTTTTTATTAAGATTAAGTTTCTTCCTTGATTCCCTATATGTTCAGGAAGTGCCACTCCTCTCAAAGGTCTAATGGAAATGTGAATTGCTCACAATGTTCTACAACCAACTTTATTAAGGGATGACCGTAATAATTTACACATCTCGGGGAACTAACAATTATTTAATTTTTATTCACAATATCTAATGTTAGGGCAATCATAAAACATATTTTTATGGAATGGCTGTGTTCATCCGAGTTACTCCCATCTCCAGAACATGCTTCACCGGCAGAAGGAGGTTTTGATAGATGATTCTGTTGGCTTTCCAATTTCAATATGCTCCAGACATTTGATTATTGATTTTTTTTTTTCACATTCGTTCCTGGGATGTGAGCTTCAGTAGCAAGGCCAGCAGTAATCCTAATTTATCCCCAATTGCTCTCGAGAGGTGATGCTGTGATACTTTCAACCGAGTGACTTGCTGGGCTATTTCAGAGGGCAGTAATCAGTAACCACATTGGTGTGGGTCTGGAGTCATGTATAGGTCAGATTGACCAGATAAGAAAGGTAGGTTCCTCCTCTGAATGCATCAGTGAACCAAATGCACTTTTACAGCGATCCAGTCATTTCATGATCACTGTTAATGAGACTAGAACTTTATTTCAGATCTATTAATTAAATTCCCAGATGCCATGGTGGGATTATAACTCATGTCCCCTTAGTGTGGGCCTCTGGTCTAATATCCCAGTAAAACTATCACGATGTTACTGTTCCCTGGTTGTGGTCAGGTAACCCAGATTGAGGTGTAGGTTAACCATCAAAAGAACAAGGGCCAGAACTTCCAGTTGCGGCTATGCAGAGCTAAGTCGCACGTTCGGCAGCTCCCGGCAGAAACAGACTTTTGGGCTCTTTTTAGGGCCCCCAGCGGCATTTGTTCAACGGTTCCCAGTGTGGGAAGGTGATAGTAACATTTCCCCGGCACTGTATGGATTGGACCAGGAGTGGAGCGGTGAAAAAAATAGTTTTGGAGCAGCGAAAAGTGCGAGGGAGGAAAATCAAGATGGCGGCGGGTGGAGACCAGGCAGCATGGGCGCAGAGGTCGCAGGAACAGCAGGCGTTTCTCCAGCGCTGCTTCATGGAATTGAAGGCAGAGCTATTGGAGCCGATGAAGGCTTCGATAGACAAGCTGCTCGAGACCCAGAAGCCCCAAGGGACGGCGATCCGGGAGGTGGGCCAAAAGGCCTCGGAGAACGAGGACGAGATCTTGGGCCTGGCGGTGAAGGTAGAGGCGCACGAGACGATGCATAAGAAATATCAGGAGAAGTTCGAGGACATGGAGAACCGGCCGAGGAGGAAGAACCTGCAGATTCTGGGTCTCCCGGAGGGAATGGAGGGGTCGGATGTTGGAGCATACGTGGTCACGATGCTGAACACGTTGATGGGCGCGGGTGCCTTTCCTAGGCCCCTGGAGCTGGAGGGGGCCCACCGAGTCCTGGCGTGGGCCGACGTGGGCGGTGCTGGTGCGGTTCCACCGCTTGGTGGACAGGGAGTGTGTCGTAAGATGGGCAAAGAAGGAGCGGAGCAGCAGGTGGGAGAATGCAGAGGTCCGTATATACCAGGACTGGAGGGCGGAGGTGGCCAAGAAGAGGGCCGGGTACAATCGGGCTAAGGCGGCTCTGCATCGGAAGGGGGTGAAATTTGGAATGTTGCAGCCGGCGCGACTGTGGGTCACTTTCAAGGACCGCACCACTACTTCGAGACGCCGGAGGAGGCGTGGACCTTTATCCAGGCCGAAAAGTTGGACTCGGATTGGGGGTCGGTTGCGAGGGGATGTCGGGAGGGGATTGATGTGATTGTTGTGTTTTGGGGGGATGTTCTGTTCTGTTTGGTACTGTTTTTTTTTGGGTGCTGGGTGGGGTAGGGTGAAATGGTTCGCAGTGGGGGTTTGGTGAGAGTGTGGGCGTCGATGGTTGGAAGAGAGGTCCCCATTGGGGGGGAGGGGAGAGGGGAGGCCCAAGGTGAGGGAGCTGGGATCAGGCTGCGAAAGGGAGTTGCGCCAGAGGGGGCGGGGCCGGCTTGGTGGAAAGCGTGGGTTTTTTCTCCCGTGCTAGGGAAGGAAGGGGTCAGGGTCAGGGGGAGGGGTGGTGCTGGCGAGGAGCGCCCGCTGATGGACAGGAGGAGGGGGGAGATTCTCACACTGGGGGGGTCAATGGAGTGGCGGGAGCGGCCGGGGTCAGCAGGAGTCAGCTGACTCACGGGAGTGCTATGGGGGGAGCAACGCAGCTAGGCGGGGACCTAGCTGGGGGGGGGAAGTGGGGGATGGGACTGGGTTATCACCCCTGATCCGGCTGATAACGTGGAATGTGAGAGGCCTGAAAGGGCCGGTCAAGAGGGCCCGTGTGTTCGCGCACCTGAAGGGACTGAAGGCAGATGTGGTTATGCTCCAGGAGACGCATTTGAGGGTGGCAGATCAGGTTAGGCTGAGAAAGGGGTGGGTAGGGCAAATTTTTCATTCGGGGTTGGACGCAAAGAATCGAGGGGTGGCGATTTTGGTGGGGAAGCGGGTGTTGTTTGAGGCGCTGAACACCGTGGCAGACAATGGAGGTAGGTATGTGATGGTGAGCGGTAAGCTGCAGGGGGTGCGGGTGGTATTAGTGAATGTATATGCCCCGAATTGGGACGATGCCGGATTTATGCGGCGCATGTTGGGCCGGATTCCGGACCTGGAGGCCGGGAGCTTGATAAGGGGGAGGACTTTAATACGGTATTGGATCCAGCATTGGACCGCTTTAGATCCAGGATGGGTCAGAGGCCGGCGGCGGCCAAGGTGCTGAGGGGGTTTATGGACCAGATGGGAGGAGTGGACCCATGGAGGTTTGTTAGGCCGGGGGCCAGGGAATTCTCTTTCTTTTCCTACGTCCATGAAGCCTACTCCCAGATTGACTTCTTCGTTTAGAGCAGGGCGCTGATCTCGAGGGTGGAGGACATGGAGTATTCGGCCATAGCCATCTCAGACCATGCCCCGCACTGGGTGGTGCTCGAGCTAGGGGAGCAGAGGGACCAGCGCCCGCTGTGGCGGATGAGGAGGTGAGCGAGCGGATCTGGGGGTGCATTGAAAGATACCGGGAGATGAACGATGATGGGGAGGTGCAGGTGGGGGTGGTCTGGGAGGCGCTGAAGGCGGTGATTAGGGGAGAGCTAATCTCCACTAGGGCCCACAAGGAGGGGAAGGAGAGGAGAGAGAGGGAGAGGTTGGTGGGGGAGATTTTAAAGGTAGATAGGAGGTATGCAGAGGTCCCCGAGGAGGGACTACTCAAGGAGCGATAAAGCCTGCAGGCCGAGTTCGACCTGTTGACTACCAAGGAGGCGGAGGTGCAGTGGAGGAAGGCGCAAGGGGCGGTATATGAATACGCGGAGAAGGCTAGCCGGATGCTGGTACACCAGCTGCGGAAGCGGGAGGCAGCGAGGGAGATTGGGGGAGTTAGGGATAAAGGGGGGAACATGGTGCGGAGTGCGGTGGGAATAAATGGGGTATTTAGAGACTTCTATGAGGGGCTGTATAGGTCTGAGCCCCCGACAGAGGAGGGGGGGGATGCGTCATTTTCTGGACCGGCTGAGGTTCCCGAGGGTAGAGGAGGGGCAGGTGGCGGGGCTTGGGGCACCGGTAGGGCTGGAGGAGCTGACTAAGGGGCTGGGGAGTATGCAGGCGGGGAAGGCACCGGGGCCAGATGGGTTCCCGGTGGAATTATACAGGAAGTATATGGACCTGTTGGGCCCACTACTAGTGAGGACTTTCAATGCGGTGAGGGAGGGGGGCCCTACCCCCTGCGATGTCCAGGGCGCTGATCTTGCTGATCTTGAAGTGGGAGAAGGACCCATTACAGTGCGGGTCGTATAGGCCAATCTCACTCCTCAACATGGATGCGAAGCTGTTAGCGAAGGTGTTGGCTACCAGAATTGAGGACTGTGTTCCGGGGGTGATCCACGAGGACCAGACAGGTTTCGTGAAGGGCAGGCAGCTAAACACCAATGTGCGGAGGCTCCTAAATGTAATCATGATGCCTGCAGTGTTGGGGGAAGCGGAGATAGTGGCGGCTATGGATGCGGAGAAGGCCTTCGATAGGGTGGAGTGGGGGTACCTGTGGGAAGTGTTGAGGAGATTCGGGTTCGGGGAGGGGTTTATTAGTTGGGTTAGGTTACTGTACGAAGCCCCGGTGGCGAGTGTGGCCACGAATCGGAGGAGGTCGGAATACTTTTGGCTGTACCGGGGGACGAGGCAGGGATGCCCCCTATCCCCCCTGCTATTTGCGTTGGCAATTGAGCCTTTGGCGATGGCTTTGAGGGAGTCCAAGAACTGGAGGGGGCTGGTGCCGGGGGGGTGGGGGGGGGTGGGGGGGGGGGGCGGGTGAGAGGAACAGGAACACCGGGTATCGCTGTATGCCGATGACCTGTTACTGTATGTGGCGGACCCGGTGGGGGGGGGATGCCGGAGGTGATGCGGATCCTCAGGGAGTTTGGAGACCTTTCCGGGGAAAAGCTCAACATGGGGAAGAGTGAGCTATTCGTGATACACCCAGGGGACCAGGGAAGGGGGATAGACGAGCTTCCACTGAAGAGGGCGGAAAGGAGCTTTCGATACCTAGGGATCCAGGTGGCCAGGAGCTGGGGGGCCCTACACAAGCTCAACTTGACGAGGCTGGTGGAGCAGATGGAGGAGGAGTTTAAAAGGTGGGATATGCTGCCACTCTCCCTGACGGGTAGTGTACAGTCGGTGAAGATAACGGTGCTCCCGAGGTTCCTTTTTATATTCCAGTGCCTCTCCATCCTGATCCCTAAAGCCTTTTTTAAGCGGGTCAGCAGGAGCATCATGGGATTCATGTGGACGAAAAAGACCCCGAGGGTGAGAAGGGTGTTTCTGGAACGGAGTAGGGACAGAGGAGGGTTAGCGTTACCTAATCTGTGTGGGTACTACTGGGCTGCCAATGTGGCGATGATACGCGAGTGGGTAATGGAGGAGGAGGGGGCGGCATGGAGGAGGCTGGAGATGGCGTCCTGTGTGGGCACGAGCCTGAGAGCGCTGGTGACGGCATCGCTGCTGCTCCCGCTGACTAGGTACACCACGCGTCCTGTGGTGGCGGTGACCCTCAAAATTTGGAGGCAGTGGAGACGCCACAGGGGTGAGGTCGAGGCTTCGGTTTGGTCCCCAATCCGAGAGAAGCATCGGTTTGTCCCGGGGAGAATGGATGGGGGGTTCCTGAGCTGGCACAGGGCAGGTATTAGAAGGATGGGGGACCTGTTTATAGATGGTAAGTTTGCAAGCCTCGGGGCGCTGGAGGAAAAATTTGGGCTCCCCCCTGGAAATGCCTTCAGGTACATGCAGGTAAGGGCATTTATAAGACGGCAGGTGAGGGAATTTCCACTGCTGCCAGCACGTAGGATCCAGGATAGGGGGTGTGGGTTGGAGAAGGCAAGGTCTCGGCAATCTACCAGGAGATGAAGGAGGAGGAGGAGGCCTCGGTGGAGGAGCTGAAAGGTAAATGGGAGGAGAAGCTGGGGGAGGAGATAGACGAGGGTATGTGGGCGGACGCCCTGGGTAGGGTAAATTCTTCCGCCTCTTGCGCCAGGCTTAGCCTGATACAATTTAAGGTTCTGCACAGGGCGCACATGACTGGGGCAAGGCTGAGTCGGTTTTTTGGAGTGGAGGACAGGTGTGTGAGGTGTTCGAGGAGCCCAGCAAATCATACCCACATGTTCTGGGCGTGCCCAGCGCTGGATGAGTTCTGGAGGGGCGTTGCGAGGACAGTGTCTAAGGTGGTAAACAACCGGGTTAAGCCGAGTTGGGGGCTCGCACTATTTGGGGTATCAGATGAGCCGGGAGTGCAGGAGGCGAAAGAGGCCGGTATTCTGGCCTTTGCGTCCCTGGTAGCCCGGGGGAGGACTCTGCTACAGTGGAAAGATACAAGGCCACCAAGCGTGGAAGCCTGAATCAGCGACATGGCAGGGTTCATTAAATTGGAGAAGGTAAAATTTGCCTTAAGCGGATCTGTGCAAGGGTTCTTCAGGCGGTGGCAACCGTTCCGAGACTTTCTAGCGGAGCGTTAGGAGGTGGTCAGCAGCAGCAGCAACCCGGCGGGGGAGGGGTACTTTGTGTTTACTACTGTGTTTATTATTGTTTAATGGGGGGCTTGTATATTGGGGGAATACGTGACATAGCTGTAAGATGTTTATTTATGTGTTCTTTGTTTTTTCTTATTTCTGTAAGGTTTGTTGAAAATATGTAAAAAATTTGAATAAAAATATTTTTTAAAAAACAAGGGCCAGAATTCCCCAACCGATGGGATTGGCAGTGCATCCCTGCCCACAAGCTTCCGGCAGCTTGGGGTGGCTTCAATGGCCTTTGACAAGCAGTGTGAAGATACAAGCCCGCCACCCGCGATCGGCCGCCACTGAGAAACACACGGCTGGGGTCGGGGAATCCCGCCCCCGTTTGCTCACAAATATTTTACCGAAATGTGGAGCTGGCAAGCGGGGAGGATTGTCCCCATACCCCTCCCCCCCTCACCCCCCCCCAGATTTACAGTAATACCACAAGCCCCTGGAGACTACCATCCTGCCGCTCACACCAACCCAGCCCCTACCGCTTGCTCCCCAAACCCCCTCGACTGCTTCGCTCCTCCTTCTTTCCAGAGCAGCAGCACAGAATTCTACGTCTTCTCCGAAGAGCTCCCTCGGAGTGTCCACCGGGCGCCCACAGGATATTTGTGTGGAGCACAACTCAATAGCAGAGGTCCCAGTTGGTGCCAGCCTGCTGGAGAGAATTAATTCATCTGCCATTCTGCCAAAATAATTCATGCTTCTAATTCATTACTGATTATAGGTAACATTCATTGATAAATAGGAATGCCAGAAATTCAATGAAGCAAACAACTAATTTGGGTGTATGAAAGATGACAAACATGGAATTAATTATTGTGCAATGGTGTGGCTTTGATTCTCATGTGGAGTTTGCTAGTGTTGAAATTGTAGAGAACTGACCGAATTATAAAGAATTGTTGCGAGCTCAACATATTTGCCAAGAATTATTAACACTGCCCCTGAATATACCTGCTTCGTAATTACCAGAATGGCTGTGCAAGGTGCATTCATAACTTGGCCCAACAGGCCGATTATCTGCCTTTCAGTCTGGAGAGAGGAGGATGCTTGCTGTGGAGTACACCCTGTGGCACGGGCCTGCGCTTGGAGCCAGTTAATGTGTTGCACTGGTTACCCTACTGTTCTGGCTGACCAGGGACCACTTGCCTAGATGTACTGGAAGGATTTTCAGGTTGATAATCTAACTGTTTGGCTGCATTATAAATACCCCTTCTTTTAGCTATCAAGTCCATGGCTGGGACTTGAACCTGGCGCTTCTGGCTTAGAGACACAGATGCTACTCACTGCGCCACAAAACCTCTGCGGCTCCCAGTATTTATTGCTACTTTCTGCCAAAAATTGATTACATTTTGTGATGCACTTTTTGTTTTTAAGAAGTAACAGTACTGGTGAGCATTAGTTTAATCTTCAATTTGGGTTCTGTGTACTCTCTGTACCTTAACTTGCACCAAGCTCTGTTCATCCATCACCCCATGCTTGCTGGCCTTACTGTCCACAACCTTAACATTCTCATCCATGTTTACCGATTCCATCAATGGCCTTGCCCCTCTATATCTTTGTAAGCTCCTCCAACTTTACACCCCGCCAAGATCTTTTAACTCCTCCAATTCTGGCCTCTTACCTGCTCCCCCGATTTCAATCATTCCACAAATGGTGGCTATGCCTTCATCTTAGGGAGGTCTTCTGGTGCAGTAAAGCCCTGGGGCGTCATTCTCCGCCGGCGGGAGTCTCCGTTTTGCCGGCGCCTGGGGGTTTCCCGATGGCGTGGGGCTGCCCCACAATGGGAAACCCCATTGACCGGCCGGTGTAACGGAGACTCCCGCCGGCAGGTCAGGGCAGAAATGTGGCGGGGCGGGTAGGAGAATTTCGCTCCACATCTCTGGACCAGAAGCTCTGGGTTCGCGTCTGCCTTTTGGCTATGGAAGGTGCATTCATAATGCAGCCAAACAGGCTCAGTACCAACCTGCAAACCCTTCCAATGGACGTGCTGACAGGCAGTAGGAGTGGGAGAGTGTCCCAGTCGGTCAATGCAAAGCATGGCAGGAATTGGAACATAGGAACATAGGAATTAGGAGCGGAAGTAGGCAATTCAGCCCTTCGAGCCTGCTCCACCATTCAATCAGATCGTGACTGATCTCTTCCTGGTCTCAAATCCACCTCCCCACCTGTTGTCCATATACCTTTAACACTTTTTAAAAAATCAGAAATATATCTATCGCCTTCTTGAAACCTTTTAATGACTCAGATTCATCGCACTATGGGGCAACGAGTTCCACAAATTCACCATCCTCTGCAAGAAGTAGTTCCTCCTCACCTCAGTTCTAAATCTACCACCTCTCAACCTATATCTTGGCCATGTATAATCCTTGGGAAGTCCATGGTTGCCAATACCCTCATGGCATTGTACCTGGAGAAAGAGCAGGAGGCCTCCAGCTTCCTGGGCCCCAAGCTCTGGAATTCTCTCCATGAACCTCTCCATCACTCTCTCCTCCTTTAAGAATCACAGAATAATACAGCACAGAAGAAGCACTTTGGCCCATCGAGTCTGCACCAACACATGTAAAGTATCTGACCTGCCAACACAATCCCATTTGCCAGCACTTGGCCCGTAACCTTGAATGTTCTGACGTGCCAAGTGCTCATCCAGCTACGTTTTAAAGGATGTGAGGCAACCCACCTCTACCCCCCTCCCAGGCAGTGCGTTCCAGACCCTCACCACCCTCTGGGTAAAAAAGTATTTCCTCAAATCTCCCCTCAACCTCCTGTCCCTCACATTGAACTTGTGCCTCCTCTTAACTGACCCTTCAATCAAGGGGAACAGCTGCCCCCTCTCCACCCTGTCCATGCCCCTCATAATCTTGTCCACCTCGATCAGGCCGCCCCTCAGTCTTCTCTGCTCCAGTGAAAACAACCCAAGCTTATCCAACCTCTCTTCATAACTGAAATGTTCCATCCCAGGCAACATCCTGGTGAATCGCCTCTGCGCCCCCTCCTGTGCAATCACATCCTTCCTATCATGTGGCGACCAGAATTGCAAGTCATTCAGAGGCCTCGGTTACAACTTCTGGAGATTGAAGTTCAAATCCCACCACAGCAGTTGGGAATTTTATCTCAGTTAATTAAATGTAATAATTCCAAGAGGCGGGGAGTGAAAGGCCAAACTGGTTTATTTTAAACGGAAAATGAAGTTGTTACCGTGCCTCACAAAACAGCCCAGGACTATTGGGAGTGGTCGGTCAGGGGCTGGGAGCTCCATTTACAGGTCCCACTAACGGGCCGCAGCTGGGCCACTTCTGCCCACTCAACACAATCAGCGATTCCCCCCATGGTCCTCCTGAGGGTTATCCATTGAATAATTCTGGAATAAGTATCCAGTTCTGCAATATCTATGCAATATCAGATCGTTGTTAAATACACACCCAGTTCAATAATGTCCTGCAGGTCCTGCTGTGGCCTTGCTAGTAATTGCCGCGTCCCATGACTGAACTGCCAAAAAATAATTATTGGTATTTATTCTGCTGCTGCAGAAAATGCAAAGAGGATATTCAATAATAGTGTTTATATAATAATGAAAACTTTTCATGGGCTGAATACAAAGTCTATGGGCGGGATTCTCCGACCCTCCGCGCCCAAATGGCGCTCGGCGCGGGGGCGGAGAATGACCCAAAATGGGCTCCCACGACGGCACGCGACTCTCTGGCGACCAGAGAATCGGCGCCATTCGCGCACGCGCAATCGACGAGGTGCCGGTCGGGGGCCGTTGGAAAAGGCCCCCCCTCGACGATTCTCCGCGCTCAACGGGCCGAGTGCCTGCCAAGTCCCGCCGTGTGGGATCACATTAGAACCACGCCGGCGGGACTCAGAGTCGCGGCTGATGTGGGCGTTATGGTGGGGGGGGGGGGGTGCATGGGGATCGGACACCGGTGGGGGGCCTTGATGATGGGCCATCGCAATCCGGGAGCGACCTATCTTCCTCCGCATGGGCCCGCTGTGTGGTCATGTTGGCAGTGCCCGCGTCGAGCTGTACCGCCGCGCGCATGCACGAACCCCCGCGGTCTGTCCAGCAGGGCCCCGCCAGCAGCCAGAGCTGTGGGACACACGCGGAGGCCTGCTAGCCCCCTGGAGAACGGAGATCACCCAGGACTTTCGAGGAAAAAGTCCGGAGTGATTCTCGCCCGTTTTCCGGCGGGTGTGGGGACTTAGTCCCCCAAACGGAGAATCCCGCCATAGTTTTTTGAGTTGGAGATTATAAATGTGAGGTCATGCATTTTGGTAGATCGAATTGGGGCAGGACTTACCCAGTTAATGGTAGGGAGTTGGGGAGAGTTCCAGAACAAAGAGATCTAGGGGAACAGGCTCATAGCTCCTTGAAGGTGGAGTCGCAGGTGGACAGGGTGGTGAAGAAGGCATTCGGCATGCTTGGTTTCATTGGTCAGAACATTGAATACAGGAGTTGGGACGTCTTGTTGAAGTTGTACAAGGCATTAGTAAGGCCACACATGGAATACTGTGTTCAGTTCTGGTCACCCTATTATAGAAAGGATATTTTTAAATTAGAAAGAGTGCAGAAAAGATTTACTAGGATGCTACCAGGACTTGATGGTCTGAGCTATAAGGAGAGGCTGGATAGACTGGGACTTTTTTCCCTGGAGCGTAGGAGGCTTAGGGGTGATCTTATTGAGGTCTATAAAATAATGAGGGGCATAGATAAGGTAGATAGTCAACATCTTTTCCCAAAGGTAAGGGAGTCTAAAACTAGAGGGCGTAGGTTTAAGGTGCGAGGGGAGAGATACAAACGGGTCCAGAGGGGCAATGTTTTCACACAGAGGGTGGTGAGTGTCTGGAGCGAGCTGCCAGAGGCAGTACTAGAGGTGGGTACAATTTTGTCTTTTAAAAAGTATTTAGACAGTTATATGGGTAAGATAGGTATAGAGGGTTATGGGCCAAATGTGGGCAATTAGGACTAGCTTAGTGGTACAAACTGGGCAACATAGACTGGTTGGGCCGAAGGGCCTGTTTCCATTCTGTAAACCTCTGTGACTCTATGACTCTATCAGTGATTAGATTAGATTAGATTTAGATTTATTGTCACGTGTATCGGGGTACAGTGAAAAGTATTGTTCTGCGTACAGTCCTGGCAGATCCATCCGTACATGAAAAAACACAGGACGTACAATAAAAACATGAGGATACATAATGAAAATATATAAACATAGACAGCGGGTGAAGTATACAGTATATAGTGCTACAACTGTAGAGAAGATGTGTAGAAAAATAAGTTCAGTCTATAAGAGGTTCATTCAGGAGTCTGGAAATAGTGGGGAAGAAGCTGTTTTTGAATCTGTTCGTGTGTATTCTCAAACTTTTGTTTCTTCTGCCCGATGGAAGAAGTTGGAAGAGTGAGTAAGCCGGGTGGGAGGAGTCTTTGAATATGCTGCTCACTTTCCCAAGGCAGCGGGAGATGTAGACCGAGTCAATGGATGGGAGGCGGGCTTGTGTGATGGACTGGGCGGTGTGCACCGCTCTCTGTAGTTTCTTGCGGTCTTGGGCCGAGCAGTTGCCATCCCAGGCTGTGATGCAGCCTGATAGGATGCTTTCTATGGTGCATCTGTAAAAATTGGTAAGAGTCGGTGTGGACATGCCGAATTTCCTGAGGAAGTACAGGAGCTGTTGTGTTTTCTTGGTCATAGCGTCGACATGGGTGGACCAGGACAGATTATTGGTGATGTGCACATCTTGGAATTTTATGATTCTATGACCTCCTCTACACCTCTCAGAATCCTTCCATTTATTGTGTAACGCTTTGCTTTCTCTGACCTTCCCAAACGCATCACCTCACGCGCCTCCCGACCGTATTTCATTTGTTACTTTTCCACCCGCCTGCCCAGTCCATTGATATTTTCCTGCAGTCCTCAGCTTCCCACCTCACTGTCAATCATGCAGCCAATTTGTGTGTCGTCTGCAAACTTCATGATCAAGGAGATGTTCAGAGAAAACACCTTACACAGAGGGCTGTGGGAGGGTGTGGAGTACTTTGCAAAGGGAATGGTTGAGACTGAGACCCCACTGCAATTTGTCAATGGAAAGCTGTATTCAAACCTGTAGAAAAGGGATTAGGGGACTGTAGGCACAGAGCAAAGCATGAGGAGTAGTCTTAGCAGAGAGATGGCAGAGGAATAGTGGGACTCTATCTCCACTGGTTCCGTAGGTGCATGTCTGATTTAGGGTAATGTAGTCAAGTGTATTTTTCCAGTGTTGTTTTTTTCTGAGCTTGCTTAATATATTGTCAATAGGTTCTCAAATAATCTGTGCTTGGCATGAAATGTTCCAGTAAAATTATAGTTGTACAATTAAATGTACAAGTTCAGGAGAGCAGTAACTTAAAAAGGAATTCTCTGGGCGTGGTGTCACAGGTATTTATTACACAGCCTTAGTTGCCCTTAACCGTGTCACTCGCCCGGCCATCCCTGAGGGACATTTAAGAGTCAACCACATTGCTGTGGGTCTGGAGTCACATGTGGGCCAGACCGGGTAAGGGGGGCAGATTTCCTTCCCGAAAGGACATTGGTGAACCTGGTGGGCTTTTACCACAATCTGATAGTTAGACAGTTATTTTCACTGCTGCCAGATGTTTTGTGTTATGTACAGGTTCAGACTGGGCATGATTTGTCCTTTCCTAAAGGAAAGTATTTACAACAATCGACAGTAGCTTCTCTGTCACTTTACTGATACCCGCCTTTCATTTCCAGCTCTTCTTTAAAAAAAAATGTAATTGAAATGATCCAACTGCCATAGCAAGATGTGACCTTGTATTTTCTGGATTACTCATTCAGCAACACAATTACTTTGCTATCCTATGCAGGAACACCAGCGTTGCAGCAATCCTGTGTTAGCATGCCCTATCCAGTGCTGGCTATATTTGGTTTTGAATTGTCCAGGGTAAACACGGTCCAATCTTAAATTGGTTAAGTCACGGTTATGGTTATGACCATTAACCATATGACCACGATTTCAACCGGTAAGGTATTGATTACCTGGGATAGGTCTCCTTGGTACAGAGAAGGTTAAGACGAGATTTGAGGTGTTCAAAATTGCGAAGGGTTTTGTAAGAGTAAATAAGGGGAAATTGTTCCCAATGGTACAAGGGTCAGTAATCAGAGGACACAGATTGAAGGATATTGGCAAATAAGCTGGCCTCGATCTGAGGAAACATTTCTGTACACAGAGAGTCCTTGTGATCTGGAAGGCACCCCCGAAAATGGTGGTGGAAGACGATTCTTTAGAAAGCTTTGAAAAGGAATTGGAGAAATATTTGTAAAGAATTTTCAGATCTGTAGGAAGGAAATGGGATTGGTTGGTTAGCCCCAGGCAGACACGATGGCCTCCTTCTGGATAGGATTCTACGATTCCTATATGGGATTTAAATGGTCAACTTGCATTAACGGAATACAGAGTTATAATTAACTGGAACATTTTGTAGCTGATGTATTAGCTCATCAGTTTTTAGCAGAATGACTATTAATATCCCACTTAACACTGAATTTGTCACTGTATTGCATGTCTGACTGTTTTAAATGTCAGATGTCCCTTTTTTTTGACATGAAATCATTTTAA
This sequence comes from Scyliorhinus torazame, assembly GCF_047496885.1. Lineage (NCBI taxonomy): Eukaryota > Metazoa > Chordata > Chondrichthyes > Carcharhiniformes > Scyliorhinidae > Scyliorhinus > Scyliorhinus torazame. Next base: position 8,323,060 of record NC_092721.1, read on the forward strand.
TGCAATTCTTGGCAGTAATGTTTTTGTTTTTCCCCCAATGGAAACGTGTCAGATGCTCTTTGATCGAAGATCTGCAATGTTAGGTCAACACACGTATCTTAGTTCACAGCAGGACGTTATGACCATGCCATAGGTCAGGTGGCTGTGTCTACCACTGACTGTAACATTGGAGGCTTTTGGCTTTTCCACGTCAACTTTCTTTAATTGCTTGTGGGCCTATAGTCATCCACTGGCCCTGGTCATTCTCCGGCATTGGTGGCGGTGTGTTATAGTTCACTCAGGGAACCCGGGTTGCTGTGGCAACATGCCACAGGCATGTTGTAGTCTGGAGCTATGGGTAGTGATGGTAGAGACTCCAGTGTCTGAGCGGGAATCTTTCCCGATCTCATCACCTGCCATTGGCGTGTGTTGGTGGATTTTCAGGTTGATACTCACCTGTTTGGCTGCATTATGAATGCACCTTCCATGGTGGAACTTGAACCCGGAAGCTCTGGCCCAGAGGCAGGAGAACTCCCCACTCTTGTTCCCTGGTGTCTCACCGTTATTCCCAAATGAACCTTTAATGTTGAGGCTACTGGACCTTTTGAACATCCCGTCTCACTCCTATCCTTTTCCATTCCTGCTGGAGTCACTACATAGCGATCACATCAATAAATCTGACCGATTCTTCTTTCCAAAGACCAGAGGTATTGATGTAAGCTGTACAACATGGATCCTTCCTGATGTGTATGGGTCGGCCAAGCACTTGCTTAACTTACACCACCAGAAAGCCCTGATAACTGATTCCTGGAATACTGCTGTCGGTGGATAGTTCACAAAGTGGGATAGCATTATTTTCATTAATCTACAAACCGAAATACTACCCTGTGTCCTCATCTTACTGACCCTCCAGCACTTGGAAACAGCTTCTTCTCATTTACTGTACAAAAACCCAGCATTTGGAAAACAATGAGCAGCAGTTGCCTTTCCACCCCTTGAGCCAGCTTTGCTATTCAATAAGATCACAGCTGAATTTGTACATCATCTCCACTTTCCCACCCTGTTCCCCGTCATCCCTTAACTCCCTTAACAAAAGGTCTGTTGATCTCATTAACTGAGTATCAATCGCCCTCTGGGGCAGAGAATGCCAAAGATTCACAACCCTTTGCGTGAAGAAATGTCTCTCCAACTCAATCCGAAATGACCAACCCCTTATTCCGGGATTATAACCCAGTGTTTTTGATTCCTCAGCTGGGGGGGGGGGAAACTCTCAACATCTACGCTGTCAAAACCCCGCTTACATCTTTCAGTGAAATCACCTCTAATTCTTCTAAATTACAGGAGGTATAGGCCCATTCTGTTCAATCTCTCCTCATTGGGCACTCCTCGCATACTAAGAATCAATCAAGTGACCCTTCATTTCACTCCCGCTAAGGCAGGTATACTTTGATGTCCAATTGTTGGGCTTGTTTCCTATACATCATCCCTTGCAGCAATTAATATATTTGGTATCTTCACTCCAATCTCTGCCGTTGCTCTGTTTTTGTTTCTCTAACAATGAAATGGTACAGTTTCAGCCGGGCCCTTTATATTGCAAATCAAGGTAGGCCTAGAGTATCACAGAATTTACAGTGCAGAAAGAGGCCATTCGGCCCATTGAGTCTGCACCGGCCTTGGAAAGGGCACCCTACCTAAGCTCACATCTCCACCCTGTCCCCGTAACCCACTGTTGGACACTAAGGGGAATCTAACATGGCCAATCCATCTAACCTGCATGTCTTTAGACTGTGGGAGGAAACCGGAGCACCCGGAGGAAACCCACACAGACACGGGGAGAACGTGCAGACTCCGCACAGACAGTGACCCAAGCGGGAATTGAACCCAGGACCCTGGAGCTGTGAAGCCACAGTGCTAACCACTGTGCTAACGCGCCGCCTGCATAATAAAATTGCTGAAATGACATAAAACTTTGGTTAGCCCACACTCTTGAGCCCTGTGCACTGTTTTGGTCTGTATTATAAAAAGGTTGTACCAGAACTGAGAAGCTACAATTTCAGGGAAGATTGAGCAGGCTGTGACTCTTTTCACCAGAGAATGTAAGGCTAAAGGGTGACCTAATGAGAAGTGTTGAAAATTCTGAAGGAGTTTGATAGGGTGGGCAGGTTAGATGTAGAGAGGTGCAGGGGAGACTAGAATTAATGGTCACAGATATGCGATTGTCACAAGAAATCCAATAGGGAATTCAGGAGAAATGTCTTTGCCCAGAGAGTGATGGGAATGTGCAACTCACTCCCACAGGGAGGGGTTGAGGCAAATTGCACAGATATATTTAAGGGGAAGCTGGATAAACACATGAGAGGGAAAGGAATGGAAGACTATTTGATGGGGGGAGATGAAGAGGGGGTAGGAGGAGCAGCTGGGCTGAATGGCCTGTTTCTGTGCTGTATTTACTTTGTGATTCAATAAAACTTACTGTTGGATCATTTCATTCATTGACACCAGCCAATGGATTGGAGGCAGGCAACAGATTTGTGGTCTTCATCTATGGAACCTCTGAAAACATGACAGAACCTATACTTTCCCAATGACAACAGGTTTATTCCCAGCAGAATGCAGTCAATGGGAGATAGTTACATAATACGTGTAACGTGGATAAAATCAGTCTTAGCCACTTATAGCAGAGTTGGCTCCGATTGACACGGGTATTAGCCAATCTTCTCCATTCTGACCCGGGATAGTGATTACACCATACGCAGTCCTTAATTATAGCAAAGCTAATCTATTTGTTTGATGACACTGCAGATATACTGAGGTTAAACTGCAACATAAGGCATTGCAAGAGTGCCGAGTATCGTATCAGCTTCGTATTGATGCAGAGTGAAGCCAGTCACGTTACAAAGAAGAATTTGGAAGATCATTTGACGGTTCACATTTGGTATCAAGTGCCAATTATGCTTTTATTGCAGAATGGGTTCCAGATTATATAAAACATCTAAAATCAGCCGTTTGTTCAAATGCTACCTCCAACAAACTTTTCAAAACTCAAGCCTCTTGTTTATGTACAAACCCTTTAATCATATCACTGGCAATGTCTGGCCACAGGAGCAGCTATTTTGGAAGTGATGAAGCTGGGCCACTTGAAGTGTGTGCTGTTTGGACAACTTTTGCATTGATTATTTCCTGTGCAGCTGGTGGTAACATTTATTTCTAACCTGTGCAGAATGAGATGCATGCTTATCCACAGATGTAATACGCTGCAAAGTTATGGCTATTCATTTTCACCTAGAAATATGTGTTGCAAAATTTCAGATATTTTCAGTCAAGTGTGTCACATTCTTTCGCGATATGGAGCCTGAACATTGCTGATGAATTTTGGATGAGCTTTTTCAGATTTCCAGTCTCGAAATTGTCAGACCGCTTGTATCCCATCAGTGGGAAGGCCTGGAACATCTGCCCGTTGTCTTCAGACCCAACTCCAAACTCCTTTCACTCGCCACCCCTCTCGCTGCCTGTCTTCAACTTGGTGTTATATCAGATGATCTTCCAACCACATATCTGCATCGTCACTAAGACCACCTATTTCCACCTCCATAAGATCACCCGAGTCTGGTTTTCCTTCAGCTCAATCTGCTGTTGAAACCCTCACCTATAGCTGTGTTACTTTTAGCCTTGACTATCCCAACACACTCCTGCCAGGACTTACATTCTGTCCTCTGAAAATTTGACATCATCCAAAACTCTGCTCTTGTATCATATTTTGCACCAGGTCCCTTTCACTCCCTGACCTACACCAGCTCCCAATCAAGTAATATCTCAATTTTCAAATTCTCATCTTTGTTTTTAATCCCTCTTTAGCCTCTCCCCTCCCTATCTCTAAAATCTCCTACAGCTCCCAAACCCTTCGAGAGCTCTGCACTAATTTTGTTTTAGCTTCAGGGGCACCCTGGTTTTTCACCCACCATTGATGGTGGTGCCATCTGCTGCCTAATTCCCAATACTGGAATTCCGTTCCCAAACCTCTGGCCCTCTCCACCCACTTTCCTCCTTTTAAGACCCTCCTTGAGGCTTTAGAACATAGAACTGTACAGCACAGTACAGGCCCTTCGGCCCACGATGTTGTGCCGAACTAGTCTGAAACTAAGATCAAATCAACCTACTCCCAATCATTCTTGTGTGCTCCATGTGCCTATCCAATAACCGCTTGAAAGTTCCTAGTGTCCGACTCCACTACCATAGCTGGGAGTGCGTTCCACGCCCCAACCACTTTTTGAGTAAAGAACCTACCTCTGACATCCCTCCTATATCTTCCACCCTGAATCTTATAGTTTTGCCCCCTTGTAACAGCTACATCCACCCGAGGAAAATGTCACTGAACGTCCACTCTATCTATCCCTCTCATCATATAATACACCTCAATTAAGTCACCTCTCATCCTCCTTCGCTCCAATGAGAAAAGCCCTAGCTCCCTCAACCTTTCCTCATAAGACCCACCCTCCAATCCAGGCAGCATCCTGGTAAATCTCCTTTGCACCCTTTCCAATGCTTCCGCATCCTTCCTATAATGAGGTGACAAGAACTGCACACAATACTCCAAATGTGGTCTAACCAAAATTTTGTACAGTTGCAGCATAACCTCACGGCTCTTAAACTCAATCCCCCTGTTAATAAATGCTAACACACTATAGGCTTTCTTCACGGCTCTATCCACTTGGGTGGAAACTTCCAGAGATCTATGGACATGAACTCCGAGATCTCTCTGCTCCTCCACATTCTTCAGAACCCTACCGTTAACCATGTAATCCGCATTCAAATTTGTACGACCAAAATGAATCACCTCACATTTATCAGGGTTAAACTCCATCTGCCACTTTTCATCCTATCAATGTCTCTTTGCAGACTACAACAGCCCTCCACATTATCCACTACTCCACCAATCTTGGTCATCAGCAAATTTACTAACCCAACCTTCAACTCCATCATCTCCAAGTCATTGATAAAAATCACAAATAGCAGAGGACCCAGCACTGATCCCTGTGGTACACCACTGGTGACTGGGCTCCAAGGTGAAAATTTACCATCTACCACCACCCTCTGTCTTCTATGTGATAGCCAGTTACTGATCCATTCGGCCAAATCTCCCTCTATGCCATGCCTCCTTACTTTCTGCATGAGCCGACCATGGGGCACCTTATCAAACGCCTTACTAAAATCCATGTATACGACATCAACTGCTCTATCTTCATCTATGTACTTAGTTACCTCCTCAAAGAATACAATTAAACTTGTGAGGCAAGTCTTACCCCTCACAAATCCGTGCTGATTATCCTGGATTAAGCTGTATCTTTCCAAATGATCATAAATCCTATCCCTCAGGACCCTTTCCAATAATTTACCGATGACCGAAGTAAGACTAATCGGCCTATAATTCCCAGGGTTATACCTATTCCCTTTCTTGAACAAGGGGACAACATTCGCCTCTCTCCGGTCTTCTGGCACTATTCCTGTAGACAGTGAGGACATAAAAATCAAAGCCAAAGGCTCTGCAATCTCATTCCTTGCCTCCCAAAGAATTCTAGGATATATCCCATCAGGCCCAGGGGATTTATCTATCCTCAGGCTTCTCAAAATTTCTAAAACATCTTCCTTCCGAATATCTACCTCCTCCAGCCTACGAGCCTGGATCGCACTTTCCTCCTCAACAACATGGCCCCTCTCCTTTGTGAACACTGAAGAAAAGTATTCATTTAGGGCCTCTCCTATATCTTCAGACTCCATGCACACGTTCCCACTACTCTCCTTGTCCGGCCCTAACTTCACCTTGGTCATTCTTTTATTCCTCACATAAGTGTAAAAAGCCTTGGGTTTTCCTTGATCCTACCCGCCAAGGATTTCTCATGCCCCCTCCTAGCTCTCCTAAGCCCTTTCTTGAGCTCCTTCCTAGCTATCTTGTATCCCTCAAGTGCCCTAACTGAACCTTGTTTTCTCATCCTTACATAAGCCCCCTTCTTCCTCGTGACAAGACATTCAACCTCTTTTGTAAACCATGGTCCCCTCACTCGACCATTTCCCCCTGCCTGACAGGGACATACATATCAAGGACACGCAGTATTTGCCCCTTGAACAAGCTCCACATCTCAATTGTGCCTATCCCTGACAGTTCCTGTTTCCATCATATGCTCCCCAATTCTTACCTAATCGCATCGTAATTACCCTACCCCCAGTTATAAACTTTGCCCTGCCGTATGTTCCTATCCCGCTCCACTGCTATAGTGAAAGTCACCGAATTGTGGTCACTATCTCCAAAGTGCTCTCCCACAACCAAATCTAACACTTGGCCCGGTTCATTACCCAGTACGCAATCCAATGTGGCCCCGCCTCTTGTCGGTCTATCCACATATTGTGTGAGGAAACCCTCCTGCACACACTGGACAAAAACAGCCCCATCCAAACTATTCGAAGTATAGTGGTTCCAATCAATATTTGGAAAGTTAAAGTCACCCATGACAACTGCCCTGTGACTACCGCACCTATCCAAAATCTGCATTGCAATCTTTTCCTCCACATCTCTGTTACTGTTTGGGGGCCTATAGAAAACTCCTAACAACGTGACCGTTCCTTTCCTATTTCTAACTTCAACTCCTCCACCTCTTTTACCACCTTCCCTAATCTTACTGAAACATCTAAACCCTGGAACCTACAACACCATTTCTGCCCCCGTTCTATCCACGTCTCCATAATGGCCACAACATCGTAGTCCCAGGTACCAATCTGTGCTTCAAGCTCACCAACCTTATTCCTGATGCTCCTCGCATTGAAGTAGACACACTTCAAACCACCTTCATGCCTGCAGGTCCACTCTTGTGACCTTGATACCTGCCTCAGTACTGCACTACCCTCAACTTCCTGAACTCCAGCAAAGCTAACTCCTGGACTACAAATCAGTTTCCCATCCCCCTGCCAAATTAGTTTAACCCCCCCCCCCCCCCCCCCCCCCGAAGAGCTGTAGCAAATTTCCCTCCCAGGATATTGGTGCCCCTCTGGTTCAGGTGTAACCCATCCTGTTTGCACAGGTCCCACCTTCCCCAGAATGTGCCATTATCCATTATCCAATTATCCATGCAACTGAAACCTTCCCTCCTACACCATCCCCGTAGCTTTCACCAGGCTTTTGGCCGTCTGCCTGAATATGGTTAATGTGGCTAGATGTCAGATTTAATAATGCCTCTGTGAATCATAGAATCATAACATTTACAGTGCAGAAGGAGGCCATTCGGCCCATCGAGTCTGTACCGGCCCTTGGAAAGAGCACCCTATCCAAGCCCAGACCTCCACCCTATCCCCATAACCCAGTAACCCCACCCAACCTTTGTGGACAGTAAGGGCAGTTTATCATGGCCAATCCACCTAACCTGTACATCTTTGGACTGTGGGGGGAAACCGGAGCACCCGGAGGAAACCCACGCAGACACGGGGAGAACGTGCAGACTCCGCACAGACAGTGACCCAAGCCCGAACCTGGGACCTGGAGCTGTGAAGCAACTGTGCTAACCACTGTGCTACCGTGCTGCCCAGTTAAATGCGCTACTAAATATGTCATGGATGATTTTGCATTTCTTGTGATTGGACCTTTCAGCTTCACCACTTTTGATTTCAAAGAAGCTTTGACAGAACTTCAATTTTGCATTTCTTACTGCAATTGATCACAGAGCTTGCAGCTTGTGACTCTGAGGACTTGTAAAAAAAGCCTTTTACCAATCTAATCTTTGCTCCAGCCACTTGGTCTTTAGCCTCTTGCATTCCCTCCCTAAACAACCCCCTCTCTCTCTCTCTCTCCACTTCCAACCTCCTTCCCGACGCTCCTTAAAATCTTCCTCTTTCTCTTCTCCTAAGCTCGTCGTATGCGGTTGAGCGTCAGTTTTTCTCCCGTTATGCTCTTGTGAAGCACCTTGGGACATTTTTATTTAAGGCGCGGCATAAATGCAAGTTATCGTGTTAGGATTTGAAATGTGTGTTTTGATAAGGCGTTCCTTTTTAATACTAAATCTTAAATCCTGAAACTCAGTAAATGTGGATTCAGTAAATGTGCTAAAATCGGATGTCAATTGTGGACACTCTTAACATATTCTGCACAAAATGGATTTCATGATATTTAAACCCTATGAAAATTAATAGGCAGCATGGCTCCAGTTATTCCAGCTTGGAGTAGCTTGTGGCACAGATTCATTTTGTCTTGAGAACTGAAAAGTTGCATCACCACATCTTGTGTGGCTGGTCCCTTCCCCCTTGGCTACTGGTACATGAATGGCTTGCCCATATAGCTTTCCCTCTTCCCCTCTAGCATGCTAGACTTGGGAGGGTAAAATTACTGGGAGTCAGCAGCTTTTAAAGGGCTGCAGTGTAACCCTTAAAGGGGAAGATATGATGATGAGAATAAAGCGGGCCGATTGATCGTGGTAGCACAGCAGAGAGGGGTGCTGCTTTGACTTTGAGAAGTTGGAGGTCCCGCTACAGGTGGGACACGAGAGGAGGGTGACTGTGTTTGAGCCAGGAGGCACCCTGCAGTAGGAGGGCAGCTCCATGTTGTACGGAGGAACAACTTTGACAGAGTCGATGCAGTCGCCCAGGATTGAAGTGAGTCAAACATGAGGTGTACTTTGGATTTCTTGATTAATCTGGTGATTTTCCAATCCACGCCAAGATGTATTTACATAAACGGGATCTGACTGCAGAGTGGGAGCCGCTCACCTTATGCATGTCAGTGAACTTTAAGGCTATTGCTACCCACTTACACAAGGCATAGGTTCAAATGTGACGTTAATATAGACAGTTCTTTTAAAGGATTGCTTATCATTCAGCATTGGAGTACAACATTTCTGGTAAAGCCTCTGCTGTGATTCATTATTCAAATATCTGGGTTTTATTTTTAAAAAATTATGTTAGCCTTTGCCGCACGATTTGAGTCGTGAGGCCTTGATTCAATTGAATACGAGTTTGGTTAGACCGTTCCTGGAGGACAGGGTGCAGCTTTCGTCCCTTTACCTCAGAAAGGATATCATTGTGTCCTCGCGAGTTTGGAAGAACGAGAGGTGATCTCACTGAAACCTATAGAATTCTTAAAGGAATGGACGGGGTGGATGCAGGTAAGGGTTGGGATCCTCTGGCCGTTGGCGTTCTCTTTTCCCACCGGCAGCGCCCCCAACCCGTGCCCCCGCGGGTCTCCTGGCAGTGTGGCATGGTTTCAGTTGGAAATCCCATTGACAGGCGACGGGAATAGAAAGTCCAGCTGCCAGCGAATGGCACAGGGTTGAGAAACACGTCACGGGAGAACCGGAAAATCTCGCCCGGTTTGTTTCCCTTGGCTGGGGAATCTAGAGCTGGGGGCACAACCTCAAAATAAGGGGAAAAGCACTTAGGACCAAGATGAAAAGAAATTTGTTTACACAGGGCTCTGAATGTTTGGAATTCTATTCCCCAGAGGGCTGTAGAAGCTTGTTGTGTATGTTTAAAACAGAGATTGATAGATTGCTGATTAACAGCTTCCTGTGGGTTATGACGGGCATGAGGTGATCCTGTTAGGCTATCACACTTTTTGCCCTTTTCGCGTGGTTTCAGGGGGTACTTTTGGTTAAAACCCACATATTTAATTGGATAAGGAACCTTCACAGGTGAAATGCCCAGAAAACCCAGGGGAAAAGAAGCAGAAAGCAGATGTTCGTCGACAGAGTCAGAGGCCCGTGGGGCCCACCAGTGGGAAATATGGTGGAGGCAGCCTCTGGGGCTCTGGCCTCTCCACCAACCGCCGGGATGCTTACAAGCACCTTGGCGACAGAATTCGACAAACACTGGCAGGTTGGGTCAGGGGACTTCCACAAATTGATGGAAGAGGCCGTGGATCCCATTCATTTGGTGTTTGAGAGGCACAGGGGGCCACAATACAAGGCATGGAGGTGGCTCTTTCGAGGGCCAGCCACCAGATTGCTTTTCTGGAGGTGGAGATGTCTCTGATGGTCAATAAATTTTAATTAATAATCTTTATCGTCACAAGTAGGCTCACATTAACACTGCAAAAGCGCTGAAGACCAAAGTGAACGATTTGGAGAATGGTTCAGGAGGCAAAATATCTGAATTGTGGGGCTGCAGGAGGGGATGGAAGGCCCAACTCACATAGAGTATTTTGTGGAGATGTTTGGAACCATGTTGGGAGGATGGGGGGGGGGGGCTCACGTCCCCTCCCGAGCCCACCGGACCCTCCAGCAGAAGCCTCGTCCCGAAGGACCACCTCGAGCAGTAATCATGACGTTTCACAGCTTCCAAGAAAAAGAGGGGACCCTGAGGTGGGCAAGGGAGCACCATGACTACAAACAGGAAGGCCACGCCATCAGGTTTTACCAGGATGTGGGAGCGGAGCTGGCAAAGACACGGGCTGCGTTATAACAACATCAAGGCCGGCCTGTACGTAAGCGGAGTCCGGTTTGGGGTGGTGCACCGTGGGGGGGGGGCGGATTCCTTTGTGAAGAAGCATGGGCTGGGCGTGGGGTGATTGAGGATTTTCATGGTTTGGGATATTGTGGATGACCATACTGATGTGCGGAATTGTTGGGGTTCCTTGTTCATGTTTGCATTTTTCTATTCTTGTTGGGGTTGAATGTTTTACAAGTTTGGCTTAGGTCTGGGGTTTAGTTTTATGTGGGTTTTTGTTCTAACCGTTGTGAAAATATATAGCTCCCTGCTGGAGTGCTATGTTTTTAGGGATTTTTATACTTTTTCTTCTGCCAGCACTTTTCTTCACTCTGGGTGGGAGCCTCCCTGCTAGCCAAAGTGTTAACTCAGGGAAGCAGTATTGAATGGTTGATTGCAGCTCATTATATTAGTTCTGTTTTAGATAATGAGCTGAGTGCTTTTGTTTTGTTTGGGGTTAGGTTTTTTAGAGGTAGTTTTTAGTTTTTTTATGTTCACCTTGCTGTTTTCTGTACGCATATTTGTGTGTAGTAGTGTCTGAGGGAGAGGGAGGGGGACTGGGGTAGTTTGCTGACGGTGACTGCATATTTCTCTTTGTTCAATCTTGTTAGTGGGTTTGGTGGCCATCTTGGGTGGGCCTAGTTGCTGTGGTTTCTCGGTAACTGTTGGACAATCCCTCTTGGTGGAAATGGCTGACTCCAGATCAAGGGGGGTGGGAGACCCCCAGTTTGTTTGGTCACCTGGAATAGTTTAAATGTCGATGTGATGTTTCTGCTAGAGACTCACTTGCGGGTCAGAACCCAACAAGGTTGCGGAAGGGGTGGGTGGGACAAGTTTTCATTCGGGCTTTGATGGAAGAATCCGGAGTGCGATAATATTAATCAATAAAAGGGTTCAGTTTTCTGCCGCAATCCTCGATTTAGGTTCGCTTCAGCCGATTCTGTGGGGGGGACTTAAACTGTGTTCTGGACCCCAGGCTGGATCGGTCCAGGCCCAAATCTCTGGCTCCATCAGGAGTAACCAGGTGCTGTTGTTTTCCATGGAGCATTTGGCGGGGGGCGGGGTTCCATGGCGCTTTTTGCACCTGGATGATAAAGACTTGTTTTTCCTCCCATGTTCACCAGTTATACGTGTGTATCGACTTTTATGTGATGGTTAGATTGCGCCTCCCTCTGGTGAAGGGGGCGGGTTACTTGTCGATTGCGATTTCAGACCTTGCCCCACATTTTGTTGATTTGGCACAGAGTCAGGTCCCTCCCAGCGTCCGCCATGGAGACTGGATACGGCATCATTAGCGGACAAGAGATTTTGTGAACGCGTGTCCACCGGCATTGGGGAATATTTAATACAAGTGTGTCTATCTCACCTTCCATGCTGTGGTAAGCCCTTAAGGAGTCATCGGGGGCGGGGAGTGGGGCGATAATTTCCTAAAAGGACAAATGGAAAGGACAGCACGCGCGGAACAGCAGGGGCTGGTGGACTCCATCCTTGAGGTGGACAATCTGTACTCACTTGTCCCAACCCCGGAGTTGTTGGCAAGTTGGAAAAAGCTGCAGACACAATTGGAATTATTATCAAGGCAGTGGACCAGCTGCAATGTTCGAGGGGTGTATTTTATGTACACGGGGAGAAGGCCAGTCGCCTCTTAGCTCCCCAGCTGAGGCAACAGGCAGCTTCCGGGGAGACTGTGCAGATACGGGACTGGCGAGGCAGCCAGGTTTCTACTCCGCCTCGGGTCAATGCAACTTTTGAAATGTTTCATCAGAATCTCGAGATTGGCACCTCTGGCGGATAGTTTGGTTATGACAGATTCTTTGGATGGATTATCCATCCCAGTGGTGGAGGGGGAGAGGCAGGAAGAGTTGGAATCCCCATTGGGCCCAGAAACAGTTATGAAATGCATTGGGTTGATGCAGACGGGTAAAGCTCCAGGCCTTGATGGTTTCCCCATTAAATTTTACAAGAATTTTGCAGATCAATTAGTCCCTCTAATTTTAGATATTCTTAACGACGCCTTATCGCGGGGTTCATTGCCCATTCCACTCACGCAGGCCTCTATTTCCTTGATCCTTAAGAAAGACAAGGACAGTGGTGGAATTCCCACGGCTACTGCCACACACAGTACAGGACAGGGTGCTCTCGGGGGGGTGGGTGGGAGTGGGGAAGATCCCGGAAACTTACCAGGTGATGCAGGAGGAGGAGGAGGCCTCGGTGGTGGAGTTGAAAGGTAAGTGGGAGGAGGAGTTGGGAGAGGAGATCGAAGAGGGGATGTGGGCAGATGCCCTAGGGAGGGTGAACTCTTCCTCTTCATGCGCGAGGCTCAGCCTCATACAGTTTAAGGTGCTGCACAGGGCACACATGACCGGGACAAGGATGAGCAGGTTCTTTGGGGGTGAGGACAGGTGTGTTAGGTGCTCAGGGAGCCCAGTAAATCACACCCATATGTTCTGGGCATGCCCAGCGCTGGAGGAATTTTGGAAGGGCGTAGCGAGGACGGTGTCGAGGGTGGTAGGATCCAGGGCCAAACCGGGCTGGGGGCTCGCAATATTTGGGGTGGCAGAGGAGCCGGGAGTGCAGGAGGCGAAAGAGGCCGGAATTCTGGCCTTTGCGTCCCTGGTAGCCCGGCGAAGGATTCTTCTTCAGTGGAAAGATACGAGGCCCCCAAGCGTGGAATCCTGGATCAGTGATATGGCAGGGTTCATTAAATTGGAGAGGGTGAAATTCGCCTTGATAGGGTCGCTACAAGGGTTCTTTAGGCGGTGGCAACCGTTCTTAGACTTTCTGGCAGAACGCTAGACATTGGTCAATGGCAGCAGCAGCTCGGGGGGGGGGGGGTTTACTTTATTTTTGTTTATGTTATTTACACTGGAGGGTCTGAGGGGGTGTATACACCTGTCGTCTTAAGTCAGGGTGTTAATGTTAATTTATTATTTAGGTACGGTGGGGAGGGGTTGGGGGGTTGCTTTTCTAGATTGTGTTTTGTACTTAACCCTGTTGGGTTCTTGTTTCTTCCTCATTTTGTTATTGATATTTTATGAAAACCTTTAATAAAAATTATTTTTAAAAAAAAGAAAGACAAGGACCCAGCAGAGTGTGGGTCGTACCAGCCTATTCCACTTTTAAATACAGATGTTAAGTTATTTGCTAAAGTGCTGGCACTGAGGTTGCAGCCTGTCTCCCAGAGGTGGTCTCAGAAGACAAGACAGACTTCGTCATTGGCCGCAATTGTCGGCCAATATACGTCAGCTATTAAATGTTGTCCTCTCGAGCGGCACAGTGGCACAGTGGTTAGCACTGCTGCCTCACGCCACTGAGGACCCGGGTTTGATTCTTCAACACCATGTCAGAGATACTCAATGTGGATCCGGAGCCATGTCCACCAGTGGCCCTTTACAAGGTGTCAGACTTGCCGACGCTCCAGACGGGGGTGGGGGGGGGGGGGGGAGGTGGATGTCCTCGCCTTTGCCTCGTTAACACCCCGGAGACGAGTTCTGATTGGGTGGAGGAATCCTACTCCGCCCAGTGTCTCGGCTTGGCTGGGTGACCTCATGTCTTCCTTATATTTGGAGAAAGTCAAACACACCCTCAGGGGGCGGTAGAAGGCTTCTACCCAAGATGGCAGCCACTCACTTCCTTTTTCAAAGAGCGAGACACCGCCAGTTGTTTAGTTTAGTTTTGTGGGGTTAAGATACTTTGTGCTTTTACTTGTTTGTCTTGTTCTTTGATATTGAAACTGGGGTTAGTTGTTTTATACCATTTTGTTTATAATGAAATTTTAAAAATTCACACAGTGCAGAAGGAGGCCATTCGGCCCATCGAGACTGCTTTCCTTGGAAAGAGCACCCTACCTAAACCCATACCTCCCCACCCGATTCCCACACCTCCACCTTATCCCCGTAACCCCACCTAACCATCTTTGGGAACTAAGGGCAATTGATCATGGCCAATTCACCTAACCCTCACATCTTTGGACTGTGGAGGAAACCCACGCAGACACGGGGAGAACGTGCAGACACGGGGAGAACGTGCAGACTCCACACAGACAGTGCCCCAAGCCGGGAATCGAACCTGGGACCCTGGAGCTGTGAAGCAACAGTGCTAACCACTGTGCTACCGTAATAAACATGCTAAAACAAAACAACCATGTAAAGGGTTCTGGCGATTGTAATATCCTGCACGGGACCTACAGGTTGGGATTACCTTTCCCGTGGTCCTCACAGTGTATGAGTTCCCCCGTTAGGGTCGAGGAAATCTAACCAATGTATAAAAGGTTGGCCAGAAAGGTACCCACCAGAAGAGACTTGGTAAGGACCTAGCGGAAACTGTATATACCGTATCGGAAATAAATCTAGTACTTTCCATTATTCGGTGTGGACTCCCTGTGTCCTTATTAAAGGGACAATGGGTGTAAACGGCATCAAAGTGTCCGATCGGCCATGATTGTATCGAATGGCACAGCAAGCTCGATGGGCTAAATGGTCTACTCCTGTTCCTTAGCTCCTAACGTTTCATCGGCACGGTAGCACAGTGGTTAGCACTGTTGTTTCATAGCACCCGGTTCGATTCCAGGCTTGGATCACTGTCTGTGCGGAGTCTACACGTTCTCCCCGTGTCTGCGTGGGTTTCCTCCGGGTGCTCCGGTTTCCTCCCACAAGTCCCGAAAGACGTGCTTGTTAGGTAAATTGGACATTCTGAATTCTCCCTCCGTGTACTCGAACAGGCGCCGGAGTGTGGCGACTAGGGGCTTTTCACAGTAACTTCATTGCAGTGTTAATGTAAACCTACTTGTGACACGAATAAAGATTATCTTGCTGCTTCCAGTGTACTTCCTGCAGTTGTCTTTGGTTGTATATCTCTTATAACTTGTTCACTTGACAGCAGGTTTGCTGCTTGATTTGCATAACGCATTTCCCAAGACATTGATACCTGCATCCCAGCAATTGGTGAATGTACCTGACATCATTAAAAAACACAGCATTGCTAATGCTGGTAACATAGCAACAATTCAAATTGTTCTAATCTCATTCATTCTGAGATTAATTCTCTGCAGATTCCAGTTATTTCCATGCCAGGTGTATTTCAATGAGTACCGCTCCCACCCCCGTGTCACCAGATCTTGTAGAGTTCCACTGTCGGGATTAGAAGAGGCTGGTGCGCCCAGTGCAGTACTGAGGGAGCACTTCCCTGTCAGAGGTGCCATCTTTCGGAAGAGGTGTTTACCTGAGGCCCCACTGACCCCTTCAGCGTGGACGTAAAAGATCCCACCGCTATTTCAGAGACGAGCAGGGGAGCTTTCCCCAGAGTCCTCGTCAATACTCACCCTTTAACCAACATGACCATGAGAAAAGCAGATTATTTGGCCTATATCAGGGGCTGTTTTTGGCAGCTTCCTAGGTGCAATGGGTTGCCACATTTCCTACATTACAACAGTAACTACACTTTAAAAAGTACGTCATTGGCAGCAAAGCTTTGTGATGTAAGAACAGCGCTATAGAAATGCATATTTTAATTTTTTTAAGGACTTTTTTAAAGGTCACGGCAATGTCTCCCAGAATGGTTTCTTTTGCGAGGGCCACGAAGAATCCAGCCCGAGTTTTAAGGATACAAAGAAATAACATTTATTTACAATAACATATATATACAACAGCAGCAACTTCGCTTGCTGCTCACTCCTTCCTGGCTGGATCCAAACTGGCCAGCTTTATTTATACAGGGAGTCTGCTAATGATTTCTCCGCTCCCCCCCCCCCCCCCTCATTGGGGAAGCTCATACTCCCACAGGATTGTGGGATTGTCATTAGTCCCCAGCCAATGGTAAGCAGGCAGGTTATAACAGTTTCCTTCATGCCAACATCATTCATTATAGTTGCATGATTGAGTTGACTGAAGTAATCTGTTTGACATGTGAGGTCAAAAGATAAAGAAGTAAAGGTAAAATCTCATTTCAATTATTTAATCATTTGCAAGTAGATTTGTGTCTAATTGAACTAATATTACCTTATCTGGCTTGGTGTTGATTGATAATCACCCCCTTGAAGTGCCTTGGCTAGTTTCACTACATTAAAGGCGCTATATAAATGCAATCTGTTGTTGAATAGGAGGATACAAAGAGTTGGCAAAGGGATACAGATAGTGAGGGGGAAAGATGAGCGGATGGAGTATAATGTGGGAAAATGTGAGGCTCTCCACTTTGGCAAGAATAATAGAAAAGCAGAATGTTAAATTGTTATTACTGAGAGTTCCGAATAAGTCATGGAATCATTGAATTTACAGTGCAAAAGGAGGCCATTCAGCCCATTGAGTCTGCACCAGCCCTTAGAAAGAGCACCCTACTTAAGCCCATGCCTCCACCCTATCCCCGTAACCCAGTAACCCCACCTAACCTTTTGGACAGTAGGGGCAATTTATCATGGCCAATCCACCTAACCAGCACATCTTTGGACTGTGGGAGGAAACCGGAGCACCCAGAGGAAACCCACGCAGACACGGAGAGAACGTGCAAACTCCAAACAGGCAGTCACGCAAGGCTGGAATTGAACCCAGGCCCCTGGTGCTGTGAGGCAGCAGTGCTAACCACTGTGCCACCCACGGTCATATTGGACTCACAACGTTAACTCTCTTCCACTCTCCACAGAAGCTGTCAGAACTGCTGAGTTTTTCCAGCAATTCCTGTTTTTATTTCAGAATATTATTGAAATGGAGAAAGCCTGCAGAATGCAGTGCAGAGGGATCTGGGTGTCCTGGTACATGGAGAGAGATTGCAGAATGCTGCAGTGCAGAGGGATCTGGGTGACCTGGTACATGGAGAGAGATTGCAGAATGCTGCAGTGCAGAGGGATCTGGGTGTCCTGGTACATGGAGAGAGATTGCAGAATGCTGCAGTGCAGAGGGATCTGGGTGTCCTGGTACATGGAGAGAGATTGCAGAATGCTGCAGTACAGAGGGATCTGGGTGTCCTGGCACATGGAGAGAGATTGCAGAATGCTGCAGTGCAGAGGGATCTGGGTGTCCTGGTACATGGAGAGAGATTGCAGAATGCTGCAGTACAGAGGGATCTGGGTGTCCTGGCACATGGAGAGAGATTGCAGAATGCTGCAGTGCAGAGGGATCTGGGTGTCCTGGTACGTGGAGAGAGATTGCAGAATGCTGCAGTGCAGAGGGATCTGGGTGTCCTGGTACATGGAGAGAGATTGCAGAATGCTGCAGTGCAGAGGGATCTGGGTGTCCTGGCACATGGAGAGATTGCAGAATGCTGCAGTACAGAGGGATCTGGGTGTCCTGGCACATGGCGAGAGATTGCAGAATGCTGCAGTACAGAGGGATCTGGGTGTCCTGGTACATGGAGAGAGATTGCAGAATGCTGCAGTGCAGAGGGATCTGGGTGACCTGGTACATGGAGAGAGATTGCAGAATGCTGCAGTGCAGAGGGATCTGGGTGTCCTGGTACATGGAGAGAGATTGCAGAATGCTGCAGTACGGAGGGATCTGGGTGTCCTAGTACATGGAGAGAGATTGCAGAATGCTGCAGTACAGAGGGATCTGGGTGGTCCTGGTAATGGAGAGAGATTGCAGAATGCTGCAGTGCAGAGGGATCTGGGTGTCCTGGTTAATGGAGAGAGATTGCAGATTGCTGCAGTACAGAGGGATCTGGGTGTCCTGGCACATGGAGAGAGATTGCAGAATTCTGCAGTGCAGAGGGATCTGGGTGTCCTGGCACATGAATCACAAAATGTTAATATGCAGGTACAGCAAGTGGTGAGGAAGGCAAATAGAATATTGGCCTTTACTGCTAGGAGGATGAGTATGATAGTCGGGAATCTGACTACAAGTCATTAGGACATTAGTGAGAGCACACCTAGAATTCTGTATGCAGTTGTGGTCTCCTTACTTAAGGAGGGATGTACCCACTGGATGCAATTCAGAGAAGGTTCATCGAACTGATTCCTGGGATGAAGGTGTTGTTTAATGAGGAAAAGCTCATTTAAGACTGGGGTTAAGGCCCCAAACAGATCAACCATGATTTATTGAATGGCGGAGCAGGCTCGAGGGGCCGAATGGCTTGCTCCTGCTCCTATTTCTTATGATTTCGTGGATGCAGAAAGTCTGTCCCATGAATAATTAGATTATGCCTCAACAAGGCATTGATTAAATTATTGAATTGAGCCAGTAAACCTGCATCACCGTGTCTGTAATAAGACTTGATTGACATTTATGTACAACAGCTGTGGATGGGCGAGTAGCTTATTCTTCTGATCTTGCAGTTTGGTTTTGTTTGTGTCAGTGTTTTGTGTGCAAGGCGAGCACATTATCTCTCTCGCGCATCAACCATCACATCAGAAAGCCGCCGAAAGTTGACATCGTTCACATTGTTTATTGAACTGTGCAAGGAATGTGCTCAAATATATATATTTTAATTTTTGATGATTGATTCTTTTTTTAAAATCAAGTATTCATTTGCGTTTTGCTGAATTCTTCTGATTTTTGTGTAGCCTTCAAGTAATTTTTTTGCAAATAAATTCCCTTTGCTCTGTTTTTTAAATGAAATGCGCGACACCGTGAGGTCAGTTGTTGCCTGGTGAATGACCCTGGTGCAATCTCCAGACCAAAATAACTTGATTGGAGGGTAATTGTTCATTATTAGGGCAGAGAAATGTAACCTTTTGGCTTCAAACTCTGGCAAAATGCCCCTTGAAAGTGCAGACATCTCCGCGTTTACTGCTTACCTTGTCATTTTCCCATGTTGAGAGTTTGACGGTATGGGAATGATTCCTTTTTGCTTTATTGGTGATGAAGTCTAAAGAAGAACTTCAAATCCTGTTGGCCTCTGCAACTTGGATACGTGCACATTAGTTTATAGGTTAGTATGAACTTTGCACCTGACCCTCAATTTGCCATGGGTCTAACTCCTTGGGCTATGAACACAACCGTTTGGAAATCCTTACCTTATAATTGAAGGAAGGGTGATTCTACCTGTGGATACTGGTGAGAATGTGGAACTCATTCGCACAGGGAGTGATTGAGGTGAATAGCATGAGCTCAATAAATATATGAGAAAGGTGTCGAAGCACATGCGATTCGGGCGAGATGTAAAGGGGTAGGAGCAGGATTGGGAGTGACCGGATTGGCAGTCCAGAGATGTGCAGGTTAGTTGGATTGGCCACGATAAATTGCCCTTAGTGACCAAAAAGGTTAGATGGGGTTGTTGTGTTACGGGGATAGGGTGGAAGTGAGGGCATAAGTGGGTCGGTGCAGCGTTCTTCTGCACTGTATGTTCTATGTTCTATGAATGGCCTGTTTCTGTGCTATAAAATTCAGTGTCATACTCCGAATCTTGCAACCATAAGGCAAGTTGAGAGAAAGCCTGTGTTACAACATTTGGTAATTTTGATAGTGACCAACAATCTGGTGTCATCAGTGATTAACAATGGGGTTCTTAACAACCTGTTTAGACGGAGCCAGTAATGATGGGCAGCAAAGCACGGTGGCGCAGTGGTTAGCACTGCTGCCTCATGGCGCCAAGGTCCCAGGTTCGATCCCGGCTCTGGGTCACTGTCCGTGTGGAGTTTGCACATTCTCCCCGTGTTTGTGTGGGTTTCGCCCCCACAACCCAAAGATGTGCAGGGTAGGTGGATTGGCCACGCTAAATTGCCCTGTAATGTCCAAAGGTTAGGTGGGGTTGCTGGGTTACAGGGATAAGGTGGAGATATGGGCTTAGGTAGGGTACTCTTTCAGGGTCTGGTATAGACTCGATGGGCCGAATGGCCTCCTTCTGCACTGAAAATTCTATGATTGTGGAACTCATTCACATTGCTAGTTTCAGTAATGGCAAATCTTGTTTCTTATCTGCCAGGCAAGTTCCCATGAAGATTAATACCCGTGTGATGTATTTGCTTTCACTGGTCACTGTTGCGTTCATTAAATAGTTGAGTCCATGAGAGATATCCATCTGAAGACTGGTGTATGCATAGAGCAATTTATGATCTTGGGGTCCATCTTTGTGACTGTCATTTGGAATAAGGTGGAAATGACTGCTTGGATGTCTGGTTTATATAAGAAATGGACATTGGTCAATAAGATCAGGAAACATTTAGGTGACCAACAGTCAACAATGTAATCACCTGATTCGGCAATATGTATAAATTAATAAGTTAACTTCTGTTAACCAGCTAAATACTGTCCCGGGGACTATTTTGTGATATATAGAATAGCCAATCATTGCAGTGATCTGCTAATTAGAATCTTTGAAATTATCATCATTTCCAGAATAGACTCAAATCTGAATAAAATTATCAGCGCGAAATGGCAGAAAATATGGGAAATATTTAACTAACCAGTTTCTTAATTGAAAGATTTCAGATAACACACACCTTTCTAAGCCTTAAAACAGCTGCTTTGGATATCCATCAAGAGGCTATGATAACTATTGTGTTAATGGGGTAACTTCATAATGTTTCATATGATAGCTTATTCACAAACAAACACAATAATATTTTTAGCACAAAGGTGCTGGAACTATTTAGCTCTTTAATGCTTAAGATAACACACACCGAAACCATGATGTGAAAACATTTCATTTAGCTTTCAGTAAACATCCTTTGGATCGCAGGATAAAGTCAACGCAACGCTGCCTTTTTATTAATGTGAATAACGCGACAAGTTGAAAGAAGATAATATTCACCTCAGATGAAATTGAAAACTTGATTGTGCCCATTGCTTTGTTCATTACATGGCGGCTAAATTGGGTCACACCTGAAACTGGTTGTGTGGATCTTGGGGCGGAATTCTCTAATCCCGCGGCAGAGTGTCCACGTCATCATAAACACCGTCGCGTTTTACGACGGCGTGAAGGGGCCGCTCCAGCTGCCGATCCCGGAGCGAACTGTGCGCCACGGGATCCGCGCATGCGCAGTGGCACCGGCGCCAACGCCCGCATGCGCAGTGGCCTCCTTCAACGCGCCGGCCCCGACGCAACATGGCACAGGGCTACAGGGGCCGGCGCGTAGGAAAGGAGGCCCCCAGCCAGAGAGGCCGGCCCGCCGATCGGTGGGCCCCGATCGCGGGCCAGGCCATATCGGAGGCCCCCCCCCCCGGGGTCGGACACCCCTCCCTCCCACAAGCCGCCACCCGACCCTTCAACGCCGAGGTCCTGCCGGCTCAGAGGAGGTTAGAATGGCGCTGGCAGGACTCGGTTTTTTTTACGGCCGCTCGGCCCATCCGGGCCAGAGAATCGTGGGGGCGCCGCGAAGAGCGGCCCACGACCGGCGCCGCGCCAACCACACTGCCGCCAATGGTGCCGATTCTCCGCTCTGCCGTGAATCGCGTGCTGGTGTCGGGGCGGCGTGGCCCGGTTGCGGGGATTCTCCGGCCCGGCCCAGGGCTGGGAGAATCCCGCCCATGATGTGGGATTGGCCTGTGCCCTTTCAGTGTAATACAGGCAGCACTAACCGCGTTATTCATTGGCTGCAGCATCAGGAGGGGACCCATAATCCGCGCTCGCCTGCACCTGT
Source organism: Scyliorhinus torazame (assembly GCF_047496885.1). Classification (NCBI taxonomy): domain Eukaryota; kingdom Metazoa; phylum Chordata; class Chondrichthyes; order Carcharhiniformes; family Scyliorhinidae; genus Scyliorhinus; species Scyliorhinus torazame. The sequence goes on from NC_092721.1 coordinate 8,345,003, forward strand.
TAAGAATGGCCTCCACTGGTAATTTGAGTCGGCACTCTGAAACAGGAGGGGCTTTGTGGTTGGAGCTGGTGCTGGCCATTCCATCTCGGGAAACGATGGAGAATGATACAACAGAGCAGACGGTGGGCTCGGAATGTTTTCTGAAGCTGCGCTGGTAGCCTCAGGAGAGGGCGTGAGAAGTGGGAAAGATGTCCTGTAAGCACAGGGAGCCACGAGGCTGTGAGATTCATGGTCAAAATGGGACCACTCGCCATGGAGGTCAACGTCAGGAGTCTATCCTTGAGGATCCAGTGCCACACAAAGTTCAATGACCTCACACAAGCAGCCAAGGTCTGCATTTACCTTTAAATAATATATCCCACCCACTGCAGCCTCACACACTGCTCAAATCACCACTCTTCATTACTCAGCTACCAACAACCTCGACAATCACAATTCGTACCTGACACTCAAAGCTTCACCTCTCTCAAACAAAGCACAGCTGCAGGCCTCACACCCACATCTCACAGCCTGCCAACACTGGCAGCTATTCAACCTTGACAGCCACGTCACCCAAACACATTGCGTGACACTCATTGACACATTTCCTCCTCTTCCTCAGGACAAGGTGCCTCACACCAGAGGCAGCAACGTCTGATTGGAGCAGCACAAACCTGCCTGTATGCGGTAAGTCTCACTCTAATGCGCAGATCCCCGAGCTTCCTGAGACTTTGGGATTCAACAGCTTAGCCTCAGAGACCTCGGGCGAGCATTGTTAGGCACTGGTCCCCACAAATGGGGACTAGACAGAACAGCACTCGTGGAGGTCTCCCAGGGGATTGGAGGCCCACAGCTGTGTGCCCTTTGGGCAGGGTGGTGCCCAGGCACTGCTGATGCCACCTGGGTATCCTGGCAGTGCCAGCTTGACACCCTGGTAGTGCCACCTGCATGCCAGCCTGGCACTGCGAAGGTGCCCAGGTTGCACTGCCAGCTGGCAGGTGCAATGTCAAGGTGCCAGGTTGGCACTGGCAAAGTCCTAAGCTGGCATTTTCTGCGCACATGTTATCGGGCTGGGGTTGCCCAGCGTGGGTGTTGGGGTGGGGTGCGAGGGGTGCCGGGGACCCTCCCATATTGTGTTCGGGCAGGGGGTGGGGGGCAGGTCAGGGATTGTTTTGGGGGCCATGGAGATCGGGATGCCATTTTTAAATGGCGTCCCGATCTCTCACTACATTGGGGAGTTCCGACGATCAGAGCTCCCACTGTACAAAGCGGGGCTATATGCGGCCTTGGCAGCGCATTCTCGGTTCAGGCTCCTTATTCAATGTGAGTCGTGTTGCATAGCCATGTGGCTCTCGGCACTGCTAAATGCACTCGCTCGTGGACTTTGTTCCCTTTTGGCGAATCATGCCCGTTGCATTTTTGTCCCTTTTTGGTCTAACCCCCCCCCCACCACCACCACCGCCACACACACACACACACACACATGTAGAAACATCTTCTCTAAGTTTAACCTTTCATAATCTGAAAAAGCTCCAGTAGGTCATGTGTCAGGCTTCTAAGAGCCCCAGCCTGTTCATACTCTCCGAGTGCGTACAACATCGCCGTCCTCCATTGCTACAGTGATAGACAAATGATTACACTTATCAAGATTTATTTACTCTATATGCGACATGTAGCCAGTCAAATTAAGATAAGAGTGGCAACTTTCTAAAGCAACACATGGCTAATTATGTATTTAGCAAAGAATGGAGATGAGAAGCCACATCTGTGTCTGCAATTGGCAGCAGAAATCAAATATTTATCTTGTGAGAGTTTGAATGTTGAACCCACCTGATAGACCAGGCTGTTCCCACCAATCTCAACTCCAGTAGCCCTGACTAATATCCCTGTGGTATGAGCTTTAGCTGAATAATATGGATCTATATTCGCTTGTTCCAGTACCTCGAGCCTATAATGGTCTCTGTGAGGATGGTGTGCATGTTTGCAGCACTTGAAGCAATTCTGCAGAGTTAAAAAATGTTATAGTCCTCACTTCTGACTAACAAAGGCTGTTTTCACAGAATCACAGAATTGTTACGGTGCAGAAGGAGGCCATTTGGCTCATGGTGCTTGCACCGTCTCTCCAAACGAGCATCGTGACTTAGTGCCGTTCCCCTGCCTTTTCCCCGTACCCCTGATGTTAGATGATCAAATAATCATCTAACGGCCTCTTGAACGCCTCGATTGAACCTGCCTCCACCACACTTCCAGGCAGCGCATTCCAGACCCAAACCACTCGCTGGGTGAAAATATATTTCTCACATTCCATTTGCTTCTTTTGCAAATTACTTTCGATTTATGCTCTCCCGTTCCTGGTCCTTTTCCGAGCGGGAACAGTTTCTCCCGATCGACTCTGTCCAGCCCCCTCATAGTTTTGAACATCTCTATCAAATCTCCTCTTAGCCTTCCTCTCTCCGAGGAGAGCAGTCCCAACCTCTCCAATCTATCCTCGTAACTGAAGTTTCTCATCCTTGGAACCATTCTTGTGAACCTCCTCTGCGCTCTCTCCAATACGTTCACATCCTTCTTACACCCAGAACTGTGTGCAATATTTCAGCTGAGGTCTAATTAGTGTCTTGTATGAATTCAGCATAACCTCCTTTCTCTTGTACTCGCTGCCTCTATTAATAAAGCCCAGATACTGTCTGCTTTATTAATCGCGCTCTCCACCTGCCACCTTCAATGATTTATGCACAGATACACCCAGGTCCCTCTGCTCCTGCGCCCCTTTAGAATTTTACCACTTATTTTATATTGTCCGTCCCTGTTCTTTCTACAAAAACGCATCACCTCACACTTCCCTGCATTGAACTTCATCTGCCACCTATCGTCCCACTCCACCACCTTGTCTATGTACTTCTCTGAATTTTGCCCAGTTTTCTAATAGACATCTAATAGGTTTCTCTTTAAATCTCTGACCGTTATGAGGTGCCCTGGGCTGTTTGCTAATGGTGACATTTAAGGCAAAATACATGGTCAGCATTGTGTGTTTGTCTTGTATTTCACAAATTACTGATCCATGGAAGTTACAACAGTTGATTATTTTTGAATTGGAGAACATGTATACTGTATTGTTTTTCAGTACCTTGGAGAGCGGAACTTACAATGGAAACCGAACACAACCATAGAAAAATAGAATCCCTACAGTAAAGAAGGAGGCCATTTGCCCCATCGAGTCTGCACCAACCCTAGGCCCACCTTACCTAGGTGCAGTCCTCCACCCTATCCCCGTAACCCCATCTAACCTGCACATCTTTGGACACTAAGGGGCAATTGTAGCAAAGTCAATCCACCTAACCTGCTTTGGACTGTGGGAGGAAACCGGAGCACCTGGAGGAAACCCACGCAGACACGGGGAGAAAGTGCACACTCTACACACGCAGTCACCCGAGGTGGGAATAGAACCCAGGTCCCTGGCACTGTGAGGCAGCTGTGCTAACCACTGTGCTACCGTGCTGGTAGCTGGTAGCACAGTGTAGGTGGGGTTACGTGGATAGGGCGGGGGGAGTGGGTCTAGGTGGGGTGCTCTTTCAGAGGGTCGGTGTAGACTTGATGGGCCGATTGGCCTCCTTCTGCACTGTTCTATGTATCCAACTGTTCATTTACCTCTATAACCTTTAGTCTATTTACCCAATTCTCCTCTCTTATCGTTTTAATTGGCTTTGTTTAATTTTAAAATTCTTGTTTGTGATTTCAAATTTAACGTGGAATTCAGTGGTTTAATGATCACTATTTCCCAGTGATCTTTTACTGTGACATTTCTAATTAACTTTATTATAGAATACTAGATCCAAGATAGCTTTTACCCCAGTTGGCTTAACAATACATTGCTCAAGGGCAGCACAGTGGCGCAGTGGTTAGCACTGCTGCCCCACGGCGCCGAGGTCCCAGGTTCGATCCCGGCTCTGGGTCACCGTCCGTGTGGAGTTTGCACATTCTCCCCGTGTCTGCGTGGGTTTCGCCCCCACAACCCAAAGATGTGCAGGGTAGGTGGACTGGCCGCGCTAAACTGCCCCTTAATTGGAAAAAATGAATTGGACACTCTAAATTTATTTTAAAAACCAATACATTGCTCCAAGAAATGGTCACAAGAACATTCCACAGAACATTCCAGAACGCTCTTGCCAATTTGGTTTGCCCAATCTATGTGAAGATTGAATCCCTCATACTTATTACACTGTCTTTGAAACCTGCTCTGGTAATTTATTAGTTAATTCTCTGTCCAGTGGTATAATTACTGTTAGGAGGCCCATAAACTATTCGCTCCAGAGTTTTCCGACTCTTGCTATTCCTGATTTCCACCCGCACTGATTGAACTTCATGATCCTCTGAGGGCTGATCCTTTCTCACTAATGTCCCAATGTCATCCTGGAATAGCAGGACTACCCATTATCCTTTGTCATTCTGACTATCTTTGTGAAATAATATGAACCCTGGTTTATTTAGTTACCGACCTTAATTACTCTGCAACAATGGGCTGAATATCATGGAGGGGCGGGTGGCTCGATCCATGCACCCCCCCCCCCCCCCCCCCCCCAGTCCCCAGCCACCCTCCCATTCACCAGATAAGTCAGCACAGAGCCACCTTGCTCCATGCAAACCTGCCACCCAGCCATAGAGAGCCGTGGGTGGGCAAGGCAGCCAGCAGCGCCAAATGTGGATTAGTGGACGCTGCCGGACTGCAATGAGGAAGCAGAAGATCCAATGGATTCCCTGAAACAAGTAAGCCTGGCCACCTTCCTACGTGACTCTATACTGTTCCGATGCCGCGACCTTTCTCTTTGGATTTCTAAATCTCTCCTCCCCCAAACCTTCCTCCCCCACCCCCCTATTCCTCTGTGAGTTTAAATCCCGTTCCATATCCCTAGTTACGCAATTGGTCCCCAGCCCTGTTCAGGTGGAGTCCATACCAATGATGTAGCTCAGCCTTCCCCAAGCACCCACATAAACCAGGGCACTGACACTGCAGTGACATCTCCTGAAGGCATCACTGATATCTGCCCAAATCTCAGAGCTTGGCCTGTTTCTGCATCGGGCAGAGGAGATCACCTTGTATAAAAAAGGTAGGCAGTGGAATTCTCCGACAGCGGGATCCCCCAGTCCGCCGGCAGAGTGGCCACGCCCGCGGGTTTCCCGACGGCATGAGGTGGAAATCCCAATGGCCGGCTGCGGGAACGGACAATTCCGCTACCGGCGGGAGCGCGCCGTGCCGGAAAACGCAGCTGGCGGACCGGAGAATCCCGCCCAGGAACTCAGGGCATTCAGGGCTGCGGTGTCCTTACAAACATGTGAATCAGGAGCAGGAGGAGGCCACTGAGCCCCTTGAACCTGCCTCGCCATTCAACAAGGCCGCGGCTGATTTCGTCGTTGCCTCAACTCCACATCGCACCTCGTCCGATAACCTTACACCCGCCTTCTGGACTAGTTTCTACTGTCTCAGGGATTTGGGGTGCATTGTCCCAGAAATTGTCACCCCCAAATTAGCCCCGGCTTCTCTCTTGTTTTTTTACCACCTGCTCCAGGAGATCAGATGCTTTCAGGCAGGTCGGAGAGTGTTTATATCCCAATACAACAAGGTAGCACAATTGTATGGGACAGGCTGAACAGCCCAGGGGGGCTTTACCATCATTGTTCATATCAATGCTTTGCTTCCAAATTTATTGATACCCCGCCCCCCCCCCCCGCCCCCTACTATGGAATCACCAGCCCCACACATTTCGATGTGGTGGCAGTGAGCATGCCAATAAGTGAGTAACACTTTTGCTTCTTCGAGGGATTTAAGCATATTTAGATTACCATCCAAATGTTATGACTTTACTCTCAACTATTACTTTTTACAACTAAAAACCAAAACAGAAATATAAACTTCTAATCTTGCGGCAGAATGATTATCACGGGCCAGGATTTTCCTGGAATTCGCATCCAGGGTGAAGTGACATTTGGAAACAGTGTCAAAGTTTGAAATTATGGATTCAGTGTCTTGTACAGATTATGCCCGCCTCTGCTTTCCTGGGACATTTCTGCAATTTCCCTCGCTGGTAACAGTCCCGTTATGATGATCCCAATTTTTCCAAGTTTATTCCATCATTCGTGCTGCTGACTTGCCGATCAATATAACCGCGTTTAGGCCTGGCACCAGTGATTTATTGTTCCAAGATCAGAGATAAACTCCCCAGTTGCTAAAATTTACGACTGTTGCAAATATTAACCACCGAGGATTTTTGGTTATTCACTTCCTGCACCTGGAGATCTTAATTTTAATATTATCACATTCTGCGCCTGGAGCCCAGCCACTTTGAGAATATTCCCAGGATTTAAATGGCCTTTTTCTCCCCTCTTCCCCCACCCCAATGCTCAATTTCACGAAAGCCACGAACACAACATATATTTCAAGAACTATAATTTACATATTAATCATCATTATCTCATCAGTTATGAGTAACTGTGTCAGTGGGAAGCCTTCTCATCTCTGAGTCACAAGGTTGTGGGTTTAAGTCCCACTCCAGAGATTTAAACATTGAGGGAGTCAGTGCTGCACTGTCAGAGGGTCAGTACTGAGGGAGCGCTGCACGGTCAGAGGGTCAGTACTGAGGGAGTGCCGCACTGTCAGAGGGTCAGTACTGAGGGAGTGCTGCACTGTCAGAGGGTCAGTACTGAGGGAGCGCCGCACTGTCAGATGGTCAGTACTGAGGGAGTGCTGCACTGTCAGAGGGTCAGTACTGAGGGAGTGCTGCACTGTCAGAGGGTCAGTACTGAGGGAGTGCTGCACTGTCAGAGGGTCAGTACTAAGGGAGCGCCGCACTGTCAGATGGTCAGTACTGAGGGAGTGCTGCACTGTCAGAGGGTCAGTACTGAGGGAGTGCCGCACTGTCAGAGGGTCAGTACTGAGGGAGTGCTGCACTGTCAGAGGGTCAGTACTGAGGGAGTGCTGCACTGTCAGAGGGTCAGTACTGAGGGAGTGCTGCACTGTCAGAGGGTCAGTACTGAGGGAGTGCTGCACTGTCAGAGGGTCAGTACTGAGGGAGCGCTGCACTGTCAGAGGGTCAGTACTGGGGGAGTGCTGCACTGTCAGAGGTACTATCATTTGGGGGATTTTAAACTGAAGCCTTGTGTTCCCTCAGCGTGATGTAAAAGATGTTGTGATACAATTTCAAATAAAAACAGGGTATTGGGCAGCATTGTGGTGCAGTGGTTAGCACTGCTGCCTCACAGCGCTGAGGACCCGGGTTCGATCCTGGCCCCGGGTCACTGTCCGTGTGGAGTTTGCACATTCTCCACATGTCCGCGTGTGTCTCACCCTCTCAACTCCAAGATGTGCAGGGTAGATGGATTGGCCACGCTAAATTTCCCCTTAATTGGAAAACAAATAATTCGGTATTCGAAATTTATATTTATTTAAAAACAGGCTATTTTGACTGGTGTTCAGCCATAAGACCATAAGACACAGGGGCAGGATTAGGCCATAGAGTCTGTCCAGCCATTCAATAATGGCTGATATGTTTCTCATATGGTTGGTGATCTTGGTGTGGTGTGCTTCAAATGAAATGAAAATCGCTTATTGTCACAAGTAGGCTTCAAATGAAGTTACTGTGAAAATACCCTAGTCGCCACATTCAGGCGAATGTTCGGGGAAGCTGGTACGGGAATTGAACCGTGCTGCTGGCCTGCCTTGGCCGACTTTAAAAGCCAGCTATTTAGCCCTGTGCTAAACCAGCTTCAGTGTTGGGACCACAAATATTTACAATTTACATCGATGATTTAGAGTTGGGGACCAAGTGTATTGTGTCAAAGTTCGCAGATGACACTATGATGAGTGGTCGCACAAAGTGTGCACAGGACACAGCCTGCAGAGGGATATAGATAGTTTAAGTGAGTGGGCAAGGGTCTGGCAGATGGAGTTCAATGTTGATAAATATGAGGTCATCCATTTGATAGGAATAACAGCAAAATGGACTATTATTTAAATGGTAATAAATTGCAGCATGCTGCTGTGCAGAGAGACCTGGGTGTGCTAGTGCATGAGTCGCAAAACGTTGGTTTGCAGGCGCAGCAGGTAATTAAGAAGGCAAATGGAATGTTGTCCTTCATTGCTAGAGGGATGGAGTTTAAAAACAGGGAGGTTATGTTGCAGCTGTGTAGGGTGCTGACGGGGCCACACCTGGAGTACTGTGTACAGTTTTGGTCTCCTTACCTGAGAAAGGAGGTACTGGCACTGGAGGGGGTGCAGAGGAGATTCACTAGGTTCATTCCGGAGTTGAGAGGATTGGATATTATGGGGGGAGACTGAGTAGATTGGGACTATGCTGAATGGAATTTAGAAGACTGAGGGGGGATCTGATAGAGACATAGACAATTATGAAGGGAATAGAGAGGCTAGAAGCAGGGAGGTTGTTTCCACTGGCGGGTGAAACGAGAACTTGGGGCATCGCCTCAAAATAAGGGGAAGTAGATTTAGGACTGAGTTGAGTTCTTCACCCAAAGGGTTGTGAATCTGTGGAATTCCCTGCCCAGTGAAGCAGTTCAGGCTACCTCATTGAATGATTTTAAAGCAAAGATAGATAGATTTTTGAACAGTAAAGGAATTAAGGGGTATGGTGAGCGGGTGGATAAGTGAAGCTGAGTCCCCAAAAGATCAGACATGATCTTATTGAATGGCAGAGCAGGCTCGAGGGGCCGAATGGCCCACTCCTGCTAGTTCTTACGTTCTTATTCCCATTCTCCTGCCTTCCCCCCATAATCCCATATCTCTTTATTAATCAAGAACCTATCTATCTCTGTCTTAAAGACACTCGGTGATTTGGCCTCCACAGCCTTCTGCGGCAAAGAGTTCCACAGATTCACCACCCTCTGGCTGAAGAAATTCCTCCTCATCTCTGTTTTAAAGGATTGTCCCTTTAGTCTGAGGCTGTGCCCCCGGGTTCTAGTTTCTCCTATTGGAAACATCCTCTCCACGTCCAATCTATCCAGGCCTCGCAGTATCCTGTAAGTTTCAATAGGATCCCCCCTCATCCTTCTGAACTCCAACGAGTACAGACCCAGAGTCCTCAACCGCTCCTCATACGGAAAGCTGTTCATTCGGCCAATATTTATCTCGCAAACAGCATCATAAAAACAGCCCAACTGGTCATCGTCTGTGTGATCTTGCTGTGCACAACATAGTTACGACGTGTCCTACATTACAACAGTATTTAATTGGCCATGAAGTGCTGAGGTTTTGGAAAGAGCTATGGAAATGCAAGTCATTCTTTTTATATCTCAAAAACCCATCCATTCAGAGTTGTCAGCTGTCACTTCATTATTTTATTTTGCTGCCCATGGCGATTTGCAACATTAGACTATCTTGCATGGATCATTTGATGTCTGTGAATTCCGTGAGAATACAAGCCACTGATTATTAAATTTTAATAAGTTATTGGTAATTTATAACATCGCATCCCAGAATGCCCTGTGTGCGACATTCAGGTAACTGACGATAAGCTCGAATCCTGAATTGATGCCGCGAATGTTACCGTGAGATTTATGGTTTGAGATGCTAATATTGCATTACAGAAATATCAGTGCAATGTTCCTGTGTCATAAGGTGGTCATTCTATAAACAAACCAAACATTACTGCCAGATATATTGAATATTAATATGATTTACAAAGCAACAGTATGAATTAATTATGGGCAGAATGAATGCATTAACTAGTTTCCCAGGACATTCCCTTCTCTTTGTTTCTCTAGTAACTGAATCACTTCTACATTAATGAAAGACTTGAATTTATACAGCGCCTGTCATAACTCCAGGAAGTCCCAAAGTGCGTTATGACCAATGAAGTACTTTTTGAAGTCTAGTCACTGTTCGGTTATGAGCAGGAAGCTGTCAGTTTGTACAATACAATTTGTCACCATTTGATAATCACCTGATCATCTGTTTTAGTGATACTGATTGGTGGATAAATACGAGCCAGGAAGCCAGGAGCATTCCTCTGATGTTCAAATTAGTGGCCGGGAGATCATTTATGCGCACCTGAGGGAGCTGATGGAGTCCCAGTTTAATGTTCTATCCAAAATATGGCACCTCTGACAGTGCAGCACTCCCTCAGTACTGACCCTCTGACAGTGCGGCACTCCCTCAGTACTTACTCTCTGACAGTGCAGCACTCCCTCAGTACTGACCCTCTGACAGTGCAGCACTCCCTCAGTACTGACCCTCTGACAGTGCAGCACTCCCTCAGTACTGACCCTCTGACAGTCCAGCACTCCCTCAGTACTGACCCTCTGACAGTGCAGCACTCCCTCAGTACTGACCCTCTGACAGTGCAGCACTCCCTCAGTACTGACCCTCTGACAGTGCAGCACTCCCTCAGTACTGACCCTCTGACAGTTCAGCACTCCCTCAGTACTGACCCTCTGACAGTGCTGCACTCCTTCAGTACTGACCCTCTGACAGTGCAACACTCCCTCAGTACTGACCCTCTGACAGTGCAACACTCCCTCAGTACTGACCCTCTGACAGTTCAGCACTCCCTCAGTACTGACCCTCTGACAGTGCAGCACTCCCTCAGTACTGACCGTCTGACAGTGCAGCACTCCCTCAGTACTGACCCTCTGACAGTGCGGCACTCCTTCAGTACTGACCCTCTGACAGTGCAGCACTCCCTCAGTACTGACCCTCTGACAGTGCAGCGCTCCATCAGTACTGACCCTCTGACAGTGCAGTACTCCCTCAGTACTGCCCCTCTGACAGTGCAGCGCTCCCTCAGCACTGACATTATCACAGTGCGGCACTCCCTCAGTACTGACCCTCTGACAGTGCAACACTACCTCAGTACTAACCCTCTGACAGTGCAGCGCTGTCTCAGTACTGACCCTCTGACTCCCTCAGTACTGACCCTCCAACAGTGCAGTGCTCCCTCAGTACTGACCCTCTGACAGTGCGGCACTCCCTCAGTACTGACCCTCTGACAGTGCAGCACTCCCTCAGTACTGACCCTCTGACAGTGCGGCACTCCCTCAGTACTGACCCTCTGACAGTGCGGCACTCCCTCAGTACTGACCCTCTGACAGTGCGGCACTCCCTCAGTGCTGACCCTCTGACAGTGCAGCACTCCCTCAGTACTGACCCTCTGACAGTGCAGCACTCCCTCAGTGCTGACCCTCTGACAGTGCAGCACTCCCTCAGTACTGACCCTATCTATCTTTGCCGTAAAAACATTTGACGAAGTAGCCTCAACTTCTTCACTGGGCCGGGAATTCCACAGATTCACAACCCTTTGGGTGAAGAGGTTCCTCCTCCACTCAGTCCTAAATCTGCTCCGCCTTATTTTGAGGCTATGCCCCTAGTTCTGCTTTCACCCGCCAGTGGAAACAACCTCCCTGCTTCTATCCTATCTAGTCCCTTCATAATTTTATATGTTTCTATCAGATCCACCCTCACTCTTCTGAATTCCAATGATTATAACCCCAGTCTACTCAGTCTTTCCTCGTAAGCCAATCCTCTCAACTCCGGAATCAACCAAGTGAGTCTCCTCTGCACCCCTCCAGCGCCAGTACCTCCTTTCTCAGGTAAGGAGACCAAAACTGTGCACAGTACTCCAGGTGTGGCCCCGTCAGCACCCTATACAGCTGCAACATAGCCTCCCTGCTTTTAAACTCCATCCCTCTAGCAATGAAGGACAACATTCCATTTGCCTTCTTAACTACCTGCTGCATCTGCAAATCAACTATTTGTGATTCATGCACAAGGACACCCAGGTCCCTCTGCACAGCAGCATGCTGCAATTTTTTTTTACCAGTTAAACAATAGTCTCTTTAGCTGCAGTATTTATATGGCTGAGTCCAGTTCTCTTCCTGGTCAATGGTAATGTCCAGAACGTTGATAGTGGGCGATTCAACCACTGGTAATTCCATTGAATGTGATGGGGAGATGGCTATTTGTTGGAGATGGTTATTTCTGGCACTTTTGTGCGATAGTGTTACTTGCTGCTGGAAATCGAGAACTCGCCCCCCCCCCCCCTCCCCTCCCCCTTGCCCCCCCTGCCCCCATCAAAAGACTGGACACCGGTTTATTTGACATGCTTACAGCTGATATCTGGTTGAGTAATGGTAAAGAGGGATATTGAGCAAAGGTGGGTAAATGGAGTTGAGCTTCAAATCAGCTGTGATCTAGTTGAATAGTAACAAGTTTGAGGGGCTGATTGCTTCCTTATTTCCCTTTCCCAAACGTGGCGAGTCGACCTCATTGCATGCCCAGATGTGTCTTTTATCTCCCTCGATAGGGATCTTGTCAAGACTGCACATCCCAGATAAAGTCCAAGATGTCAGCCAATGCTGCTGCATGAGGGTTTCCACGAGTGGTTATGTTGGATGCCTGACAAAACAGGATTGCAGAAATGCAAATGGATTTGAACCTTACAAAACTGTAATTTATTGTAAATTCACAACTTACATGAATATTTCTCCCAAGAGTAATTCTCAATTTATTCTGAGCAATCCGGATTTTTCATTCTAATGAGGTCTGGGCTATCAACTATTTTCATTCAGCTCAATCACACGCTAATTTGTAGTGAAACAAAAATGGCTCCATAACTGTTCTCTTGCAAAATCCCGATTTCCTTCGCTCCATCCCTGCCGGCTCGCCTTTACCTTCGATTACATACTTGTTTTCAAAGTCCTCCGTTGCTTTGAGCCTTTCCACCTCCTTAACGTCTTCCAATCCTGTAACCCTCTGACAATTCTGTGCTCCTCCATTCTGTCCTCTTGCACATCACCCATTTTAATTGCTCCACGTTGGTGACCTTGCATTCAGCTGCCGTAAGCTCTGGAATTCCATCACTAGACCACTCCCCCTCTCTGCCTCTCTTTCTTCTTTCAAAATGTTTGTTAAACCCTATCTCTTTGACCTAGTTATGGTCTTCTACTCTAATGATGCCTTCTGTGAATGGTGGTAGGGCAGCACGGTAGCACAAGTGGTTAGCACTGTGGCTTCACAGCGCCAGGGTTCCAGGTTCGATTCCCGGCTTGGGTCACTGTCTGTGCGGAGTCTGCACGTTCTCCCCGTGTGTGCGTGGGTTTCCTCCGGGCGCTCCGGTTTCCTCCCACGTGCTCTGAAAGATGTGCTTTTAGGTAAATTGGACATTCTGAATTCTCCCTCCGTGTACCCGAACAGGCGCCGGAGTGTGGCGACTAGGGGCTTTTCACAGTAACTTCACTGCAGTGTTAATGTAAGCCTACTTGTGACAGTAATAAAGATTATTCAGTACAGTTGGTGTTTATCTATGTTAAAGGTGCTGCATGAACACAGTTGTTGTTGCAAATACATTTCTAAATCTTGTAATGTGCAATTGGCAATTGCGTCTAGGCATTGGAAAATTCTGCTACTAAGTATGTAAGAAAACGTTTAAAATCTAACTACTGTGAAACCTTGGTTGGCTAAGGTCTTGGCATGGGTGAAGGCTCAGAACGCCGGACTGTGCTTACTGAGAATCATTGACCAATAGTTTGAAGCACAGAAGGGAAGCGTCCATCAGCTCAATCGGGCATTGGTGCAATTCCAGAATTGATTTAAGGAGCGATTTTTCTCTAACCATCTTCTCATTATGGGTTTGAAAAGGCATGCATATTCTATTCCAAATGTTCAAAATAGATGTCTCTTGGATCCAGTGTGCCTAAGACTGAATTCAGTTTAACAGTTTGTTATCTAAATATCACATCAGAAAAGGCGTGCTGCCTGATGAAAGGGCTGGGGGGCGTGATTCTCCATGGCTGATGCCGAAATCGGGAAACGATTGCGCAGAGAATCGGCTCTGATGCCGAAATCGCGGCGGGCGCCGGTTTGGCGTCAAATCACAATCCTCCTTCGCCGCGACAGCGGTGCCGACGCGTTCCAGAACGCACGAGCAGTAAACACCATTTGCATATCATTAGCAGGCCTGACCCGGTATTCCCTGCGATTCTCCGCATCCAATGGGCCGAGTTCCCGATGGCCCGGTTTACTTGTGCTTTTAAAAATCACGAAACCAGCGTTGTGTCTGATGAGGGAGAGAGAGGAGGTAGGCCGCAGAGAGGAGCGACTGTGGGCTGCCGGGCTGGACACTGGCTGGGCTGACTGAGGCGGGGGAGGCCCTGCCAGGGCCAGGAGGAGGGGGGGGGCGGGGGGAACGGGCCAAGTGGCCAGGGTGCCCCCCCCCTCCCCCTCATGGGAGTGGGGCGGTGTCCAGGTACCGACCACCATTGCCGTGGCCTGCAAGGCAGCCATCTTGCTACGCACCCCACTGACTACCCACCTGGCCCCTGGTTTTGCAGAGTGGCACCGGCTATATGGGTGCTCCTACCTCCCCACCCCCACACCCACCCTCCGCCACTGCGGCCACCACCCAACCGGCCACCACCCGCTGGCGGGGCATCACGCGGTCCACCCAGGGCAATGCCCGCTGTAGCCCTTAACGGGGGTGATGGGCAGGGGCTGCGGTGCGTACCGCTGGCAAGGGCAGTGCCAGCTGACGGTATCCCTGGCATCAGGGATGGTCAAAATAAAAGCAAATTACTGCAGATGCTGGAATCTGAAACCAAAAGGGAAACGCTGGAAAATCTCAGCAGGTCTGGCAGCAGCTGTTTAGGGAGAGAAAAGAGCGAACGTTTCGAGTCCGATGACCCTTTGTCAGGAATGGTCGCCAGGGCCAGTGGCCCACATGGAGTCGGGCACCAACGGGGCCAGGAGTGGGGAGATGGAGGGGGGGGGCAGATCCTGCAGTGCCAACCGGGGCCACCGTGAAGCCCTTTGGACCTAGTTGGGCACGGGGGGGGGTACGCACCATGCTAACATGTCGGCCTTTCACCCCCTGCAGACAATGGGTATTGGAATTCAACCAGCAATGGTGGCCTTCCTGCTAGTCGACGCTGCCCTGGGAGATGCCCTGAAACCCTCGCCTCTGATGCCTCCACCGCAGACGCTACCCATGCAGTGTTGGCTTGGGTGGCATGCATGGTCAGCAAACTCACCCCATCCCTGTGGATGCCTTGCCATATTCTAGAAAGATGAATTGTGACAAAGAGAATAAGGTGTTGTGGCAGGTTTTGGGCCATAGCCTAACTGCTAAATCATGTGTTATGACTCCAACTATAAAATATCCTCTGTGAAAGACAATTAATATTTCTGTGGCCGCGTGCCAATAAACAAGTTATTGTGATTTTGACACAAAGTAATTAAACCGCCCATCAGTCCTGGAACCTTGTGGAAAATCTGTCATGATTCAAACGTGAGTAAACCTGGAGTAGGTGCGGGGACAAAGTGAGGTTAAAATAAACAAATCCTTGGGGTTGTTCAAGCTGTTTTAAACAAAAGCAGGATCTGAGGCTTCATTAATAAAGACATAATAAAGACAGCCATTGCTGCGAGTGGGGTCTTCCAGCAACGGAGGGCGGAAACAACAGGAAACCCCTTTACTGGAAGCTCCCACCACTGGGAGGGCGAAAAATTCCACCATCTGCTCATTCTTACAAACCACTGGGTCAGCCTCAGCTGGACTATTATGTTCAATACTTTAGGAAGGGTGTCAAGGCCCTGGAGTAGATACTGAGTAGATTCGCGAGCAAGGTTCCAGGAACGGGATACTTCAGTTATGTGGAAGTACTGGAGAAACTGGGATTGTTCCCCTTAGAACAGGGAAGCCGAAAGGGAAGTTTAATTGAAGTTTAATAAGAATAGCAAAAGAGGAGCAATGTCCACTTGCAGAAGAACACAAATTTAAGGTGTGGTGAACCGCTGTATTATGGGATGTAAGGTAGGACCTGCACTACAGGTTCGCCGGTAGCCCCTGCCGGCTGGCTCCACCCACTAAGATCTGTATAAATATGCGTGACCTCCAGTGCCCTGCCATTTCGCCAGCTGCAGCAGGAGGCCACGCATCTGGCTGCAATAGAGCCACAGTTGTTCTCAATCTGTGTCTTTGTGCAATTGATTGCGCATCATAAGGTAATTGTCGAAAGGGCCAGGGCGAAGTGGGTAGATGAGAATTTTTTATTCGTTGTTATGATCTGGGATGTGCTGCCTGAAAAGGAAGTGCAAGTGGACTCAGTAATAACCCACAACAGGAAATTCAGCTCTGACACGGGGAGAAAATTCTCAGGGCTCTGAGGGAGGAGCTGGGGGAGTGGGATTAATTGGGCATCTCTTTCACTGAGACAGCGCTGGTATAATGGGCCGAATGGCCCCCTTCTGTGCTGGAAGATTCTATGAACATGATTGAAATAACATCAGAGAAATCATCGAGTTTCAGGCAGTGTTGACATTAGATGGATTTTAACACGAGGCCTGAATATCTACTTGCATTCTGCATTACAAGTGGCTAGAGATTCGATTTGTTTACTAAGTATATTTACTGATTATGTTTACCGAGTATATGTTCGACAGAATTGACTATTACATTTTTTGATTGGTGTCACTAAATAAAATTATAATGCAGGCACCTCTAGTTATATTTCAGTAACAATTTGAAACTAGACACAAGAGAAATCAGTCTGCATTACAGATCGACATGTAATAATGCTCATTTCCTAAATTAGCCAAATTAGCGTTAACCAATGCGGTTGGCAAATATCTCATTGATCCAGCTTTGTCACGTGTGCAGAGAACAGTTCAAACGGCCCAACAAAGATTTTGCCACAAGCAGAATACTGTCAACGCTGAAAATCTGACATTTAAAAGCAAAGAACTGTAAATATTCAACAGGTCAGGTAAAGAGAGAGAGAGAGAAATTGAATGAAAGGGCAGGATTCTCCCATTTTGGGACTAAGTGCGGTGGTGGGAAGCTCCGGCAGCTCCTTTCCCGCTGTCCGGAATGGCAGGATCTCGGCACGTGGAAGCTCATTAATGCACAGGTGAGTTCTCCTCCCATTCTCCGCCGCTGATTCACTGCCCGCTCTCAGCTGGTGGGTTCGAAGGTCCCGTCGCCATATTTAAAGACCAGTCCAGCGCACTCATATCACTCTCTCCAGCCCATCTGTCTTCACCAGACCGCGCAGGATGTCAGCAACCCAGAGGGAAAAGGCTAACAGCCTCGAGAAGAAGTCAGTTCCTCGATTCAACCACCCTCCCCCCACTGAACCCATCACCTGAGAGACGCCCAAAGCCACTTGGACCTCTACCCACCACATCTGGAGTTTTCATTGATTCCCTTCCAGTAAACGATGTACTATCCCTTTGACCCAGTGTCTGTGAGCTTTTCCTGCAGATTTATCGGGGTGCAGCTTCCCTCGCCTCCGTCTTCGCTCTGCCTTCCATTGTTCAACTTCTCGATCCCCCTCCTTGTCCCTCTGCCTGCCACCGTGTGCCCTCGCCCTTCCCCCTCCACATTGCTCCCTTGTCTTAATAAGGCCACATCCCCTCACCCCCTGGCCTCACCTCGCACTCCATCCCCAGTTCAAATTCAGACCCTTGTTGTGGTAGCTGCACAGTCCTGTCCGGATAGACACAGGTGTGTGACACCGGGGAGGGAGCCCCCCTATACTCCCTGATATGCCATCAATGAACACACGACGAGTGGTGAACGTAACTGAGGCTTTAATACACTAAACAGAAAGCCTCCTGGCCTCGGATCCCGAACTGTATCGGAGACGGAGACCAGCCACCTTTATACCGGGCCCGAGGGGAGGAGCCACAGGCGGAGCAAGCAGGGACAAGCCCAAGCATGTAACAATACAATACCCGAGGATTACGGTCTACCCCATCGATTGCGTCCTGATAGGGACCCTGCACCACTCCCAGTGCCTTTGTTGAAGCCGTAACCCGAGACCAGAATCCCCTGGCTGAGAAAACTAGAGCAAAAATGATTTTGCCGTTCCTTTTTACAGAGCGATGCCGGGAACTCCAGTTAGACAGTGAAGCTAAGAAGTGTGACATACAGTTGGATAATGCTGGTTAGCCCTGACCTAAGCTAACTCTCACTGGGCCTGCATGGATATCGCTGATTGATCACAGGCTAAAATGAAGCAACCTACACTTTATCACTTTGTGTTAGAGTTTCAAAAATGGAGCAAGAAATTGTATTCTGCTTTCAAATGGACAATAATTCCTTCTCAGCAGAAAACCCCAGCATATGCAATGATGGGTCAAATGGCCTTCCTCTGTGCTGTATCTTTTCATTATGCTCCATTAAAACAATCAAATGTGGCACAATGTTTTCAGTAACCTGGCAGGTTTTAAACTATTAACTAGGGGTGTGCGACACTGCCGTTGATGCCGCCTTTCACATGAGACGTTGAACCGAGGCCCAGTCTGCCCTCTTGCATGGACATAAAAGATCCAATGGTCAGCATTTGAAGAGAAGCAGGGCCGTTTTCCCCTGTGCCCTGGAAGATATTTACCCCTCATCCAGAATCACTGGAATGGGTGCTCTGTCATTGTCCCATTGCTGTTCCTGTGGATGCAGCTGCGTGTAAATTGGCTGCCATGTTTCCCACGTTACAACAGTGACTAACACTTTGGCCGCAGCTTTCTGGCCGGCCCTGCGGGCACCCCCCCCCCCCCCCCTCTGCGGGTTTCCCGGCGGCAAGGGCTGCATCCAAAGGGAAACCCCTTTGACGGCGGCGCGACCAGAAGATCCTGTCGCCGACTAATGGCGGGCTACCGCCGTGAAACATGCAGTGGGTTGCGTGTAAAATCCTGCCCTTTAAAAAGTACTTCACTGACTGGAAAACGCTTTGAGAGGCCTTGAGATCCTAAAAGGCAGTTTTAGATTTAATATCTGCTATTCATGGAGAGAAGCGGTTTTCCGGGCCATTTTAATTGATGTGCAGCACATCTGCACTGGAAAAACTCTTCAAATAAAAACACAAGGGTTTGTTATTGACATCATTTTTGTTACTTACAATTTAATGACAGGTGCTTTTCAAAAGGTCAAGATGCATTTTGCTGATTGTGTGGAGCCTGGTTCCAGTAAGACCGTGGACAATCTGCGCTGTCTTTGAAGTGGAAAGGTTAGAGCTGCTGATGATCCTTTCTGTAATTAAATCATCAAATAAATTCTCACTAACTTGCTTAACAGTGAGCCATGAAATATACAATGCTGGCAAACATTTGTTTCATTGTGAAACACTTGATGAGCTAAATCCTTTATTAAATGCAATCTTTTGTTTCTCTCTGCATCGGGAATCTCTGGCTCTGTTGCTGCCTGCTCTTTGTTATGTTTTATCCAACAATCTGGGCTTTTTAAAATGTCTGGCAAAAGATAAAACGCGACGTACAAAATCCTCTCCATTTTCAATAAAGATCTTGTTTAATTCTGGTCAGTATTAGATTCCTCTCCTCCACACTGGGCCTTGAATGAATGAGCGTGAAAAATATATCTGTGCCAAATATAATTTCAAGGTGTTAATGCGATAGAACATTTGGGATGTTGAAATGTGGAACAAATTTGACTCTTTGTGAAAATAATTAACTCGAATCTATCATAGGCTCCTGCCTATTTCAAATCCCGGTCTGGTTTTAAACACCGGAGGTACAAGCTGAAACTTACTTATCAATATCCAGACCTCTTGTTGGCTTTGTGTACAAAACCTATTTTCCTGCTCCCTGGGGCCCCTTCACTTTGACAACCGCGAAACCTTCAGCGAGATTTCTGTTGCCATTTAAGCGAACAGGTTTCTCCGAAACTTGGTGGAATTGGCAGCAGTTTTGTTGCTTTGCCATTTTTAATTCCGGCGTATATGTGGATTTGGTATCCAGCACTGCAGTTATTTTGAGAATTGGTGCAGTGCAGCTAGCTCCCATCTGAATGGTATATTTGCTGAGTTTCTGTTTGACTCCTGGACTGAGCATTTTTTTTAAGGAAGCAAGTGTGATGGGAGGCATCCAGCTCCCATATATTAAAACTGCATTAGCTTTGTAGCTCTGGAGCTTCAGTCCTCACTTGGCACCATCACTGCCTTCTAGTATTCCATCTCTCAACGTGGTACTGGAAGTGAAGATGCCTTATCAACAATTCAACTTGAGCATGATTAATCTCTCCCACCCCTTCTCCTTGTTGCTGTCTATTTCCTGAGCAGAATCTGCCCTATTACTGGAATTCTGCATCATCAATGCTGGCAGTTATTATCCTTCACTGTTTTAACTAGAAGATGAATTGTTTGCCTCGTTTGATTCTTAGGCAGTGAGCATTCATTACAAAGTTGGCTTAAAGCCTGTCTGTTCCGTTGTAAGATATACTTTTAAATCAAATTAAACGGCATTCATTTTTTTTGGCACGAATCAATTTCTGCAAAATTTCTCGTGTTTACAAAGCAACTGTCCTAATCCTGCAACACATTCTTTCCTTATTCCCTAATGTCAAATTTCATAACCAGGGTTTGCAGGCAAAATAAGAGCGATTTTATTAATGTGTAAATCCTCCCCGTGGGCTTTAGACCATTGCTGCATTTGCACATATTTTAACCATTAAAGTCATTGCAGAAAATTAGGGCTGGTACTTAACACCGTAAGGACCCTTTAATGGTGAGATTTCTGTTCCTGCACAACCTCTCCGGCCCAGAAAAGGAACAATTGAAACTGTGGAATTTCACTCCGACAGCTACTAAGTTGTTCTTCAAGATGTTTACATGTTAAATGTACACTTATTTTTCTTCTGTTTCCTTTCTATCTAATTTCTCTCAATCAAATCTTTAATTCCCACTTTATTTCTCTTCCTGTCTTCGAACTGACCCTAATTCACCCGATTTCCGTCTTCATCGTTTGTTTCTTTCTCAATCTTTGAATCTCATGGGTTAAGGAGGTTGATTGTTGGTCCCATCGTTCACTGAGGACCCGGATGCCCTGCCGTCCTGGCTATGTCATCATCAGCTCACACTCCCAGAGAGTTGCAGGAAAAAACATGTTCAAGCTTTTATAATAATCTTTACTGTCACATGTAGGCTTCCATTAACAGTGCCATGAAGTTACTGTGGAAAGCCCCTAGTCGCCACATTCCGGCACCTGTTCGGATACACAAAGGGAGAATTCAGAATGTCCAAATTACCTAATAGCACATCTTTTGGGACTTGTGGGAGGAAACCGGAGCACCCGGAGGAAACCCACGCCGACACGGGGCAGACTCCGCACAGACAGTGACCCAAGTTGGGAATCGAACCTGCGACTCTGGCGCTGTGAAGCCATAGAGCTAACCACTATGCTACCGTGCTACGATTGAAGATTGAGGGAGGTAGTCCGACCGACAGGGTCATGCTGTGTGCTGGCCCACTCCAACACAATTCTAGAGCAGTGTTACGGTTTGAAGGTCATTTTGAAGTAAGCCACAAAGCACGTTAAAAAATGCAGGATTATACAGTACACCAAAGAAAATCAAAACTCAGTATTTCTATTCCATATCACAGTGAACATGGAAATAGAACATGCTGAATGTTTATTTGATCTCCTGCTGCCCTATCACTGCATATTAAATATTAACAGCAAATGTTAGAAATACGCAGCCGGTCAGGCAGCATCTGTGGAGAGAGAAACAGAACAAATTTTTCAGGTGAGCGTTTTGCCAGAACTGAAAGATGCTGCTAATTTAGGACAGGATTTCGTTCTTCCAGCGGAGGTGCAAATCGGGTCACGAAATGCTGAACTTTGTTATTCCAGCAAAGAAAAAACAAATTTCATCAATCTTCCTGCATCCACGCCATTTCTCTTTGACCTTTTGGTGAGCGGAAAGGCATTTGGTGCCAAACCCACACATATCTCCACTGAGGTCAGGGTCCTCATTGTGAGGACCGCAGGAAAATTGCATTTCCTCCTACATAACATTTCCATGTGCTCATGTGGGTTTTAAAAACCCTGACAAAACACCTCTTTGGAGAGGTCCTGATTAGAGAGGGAAGCCTGCTGAGATGTCAAGACATTTTGAAAGATAAGTGTGAAATATTTTGACACCTTCAAACGTCACTATTAGATGCTGTATTGCAATGTCAAAATGTTGTTGTCAGTTTCAGGCAATGTAGCCAGAGGCTTTTGTTATGACAGCAGCAGCCATTATGAATGCTCGGCTGGGTTTCAAAATTGGATAACGGTTTTAGCTCAGCAGGTGGGCTTTTGATTATTGACACTTTTAAGAGGCTTTTCCAATTCCCAATTTCAATTCACTTTCCGCACCTAGTACAAAGAACAAAGAACAAAGAAAAGTACAGCACAGGAACAAGCCCTTCGGCCCTCCAAGCCTGTGCCGACCATGCTGCCCGTCTAAACTAAAATCTTCTGCACTTACGGGGTCCGTATCCCTCTATTCCCATCCTATTCATGTATTTGTCAAGATGCCCTAGTGCACTAAGGCAGACGTTTGCTAGTTTCCATAGCTAGTTATTCCTGGTTGAGGTCGCTAGTCTGTCACCAGAGGCTTACAGCTTGAGGGGCTCAATTCACATCAGGTGTGGCTGACTGGGAGTCTCACCCATTGGTGTGTTGGAAGGATTTGCAGGTTGACATTGTGAGCTGCATTATTAATGGACCTTCCTTGGCCGTCAAGTCCTCAGGTGGGTCTCGAACATGGAGATTCTGGTTCAGGGACGCTACCCAGATGGGATGGAAGCATGGAGTTGGCATGGGTGGTCTGAGGGGCATGAGGAGGTAGGTGTAGGGTGAGGGGCGAGCTTCTGGGGGCCTTTAAATGATGCTGGGGAGCAAGCTGCTGTGTTGGTGAATTGAGGCTAGCCGTCTAACCAGCCTGTTTCCGCGCTCCGTCACGCTCACTAAGTAGAAACTCAACCTCCTTGAAAGGACAGAAGAGTCAGGCAAAGTCTCACATCGGGTGGATGTACCTGACGGAAAGCACAGAACTGCCAATTGGAGCAGGAAAGACTTTGTTAAATGACAAGAAATGATGGTGTGAGGCAAAAAAGAAATGATAATGGGTCAAGTGAAGAAACCAGAGATGGTTTCAAAGGAAGTGTAAGTAAGAATTAGGAGTAGGAGTAGGCGAGTATGTCCTTTGAACCTGCTCTGCCATTCAGCAGAACCATGCCTGACCTTCCCCCAGCGTCAGCCTTCCCAGACTATTCCCACTGATTTCCTTTGATTCCAAAAATGATTGATTTCAGCATTTAATATACTCAACAATGGAGCATCCGCAATGCTTTGGGGTTGCGAGTTCCAAACTATCACAACTCTTTTGAGTAAATACATTTCTTCTCACCTTTGTCCGAACCGCCCAAGCCCTTATTTCGAGATGGTGATCTTGAGTTTTAGCTTCCCCGACCCGGGGAAATTTACCGTGCGATCAGCTCTCATGCTCCTAAAGTTCAGGGAACATGGGCCTGGATTACTCAATCTCTCCTCACAGGACAATCCCTTATCCAAGGAATCGGTCAAGTGAATGTTAAGGCAGGAATATCATTCCAGAGTTATGAACACCAACACTGCACACGGGTAGTATCTCACCAAGGCCCTACACAACTGCAGAAAGACTTTACTCTCACACTCCTCCAAACCCTTTGTAATAGCATTTTCCTTCCTATTTGTTTGCTGCACCTGTATGTTAACCTTCTGTGATCCGTATGTGAGGACATCCAGGTGCCTCTGAATACAAATATTTCCCAGTCTCTGACCATTTCAAATGATTCTACTTTTCTATTTTTCCTACCAATTTGGATAACTTTACATTCTCCACATTTCATTCCATCTCCCATTTTGTTGTTCACTCACTTCACCTCTCTGTGTCCCTTTGCATCCTTCCCACAGCTTACATTCCAACCCAGCATTATACTGTCAGCATACATGATACATCACTCTGTCTCCTCATTAAAATCATTGATACCAATTGCAAATTCCTGGGGGCCCAAGCGCTGACCCTTGCGTGCTCCACAACTTACATAGAGACAGAAAATAGGAGCAGGAGGAGACCATTCAGCCCTTTGACCCTGGTCCGTCATTCAATATGCTCATGGTTGATCATCCAACTCAGTAACCTGTTCCCACGTCCCCCCCCCCCCCCCCCCCCCCCCCGTATCCTTTGATCCCTTTATCCCCAAGAGCTGTATCTAACTCCTTGCAAACATACAGGGCGCAACTGAATGGCCTCGTCATGCCAGACTCCGTTAAATCACGCGAGAGGCATTTGGAATGCTCGGAATGCCTTGCGAGAACTAACGAGATCTGACGAGATCTCGCCCTCACTGGGCATGATCCAGATGTGCATGTTTAAGTGAGCAGTTAGCCTCAACTTCAATATGCCAGCGCCAGATTCTCCCGAGGCCTGGGAGACCTCGCTGTGACGCCGTTTAACACTGGTCCGCACAAACGTGGACCAGGCGTAATGGCACGTGGGGGGTTCCCAGGCCAACGAAGGCCACCGGCTGGTCGGGCTCTCGGCAGAGTGGTATCCTGGCACTCCCGCTGCCACCTGGGCACCGTGGCACTGTCAGGCTAGCAGGGACACTGCCAGGGAGCCAGGCTGGCAGCGCCAAGGTGCCCGGGTGCCAGACTGCCCATGCCAGAGATTGGGCCCGGGTGTGCCCTGCCCTTATGAGGTGGGGTGAGGGCGGGCTTTCGGACCCTCTAACAGGTACGTTGCATCGTGGCGTGGTGGTTCCGGAAGCTGCAGTGGGGTGTCCAGAGATTGGGGCAACAATTAAAAATGACGCCCCAATTTCTTCCTGTGCTGATGACGTGGCCTTGGCAGAGCGTTCCTCTCCGAGGCACAAAAAACGTCCCGTTTGAAAGTGCGGTCGTTCTCGGCGTTGTAGGCACTGAGAAACACCCCGCTTGACGGGCCCCAAACGGGACTGTTTTTCTCCCATCAAATTGCCCCTAATTGTTTCGGCCTCAATTCCTTCCTGAAGTGGGGAATTCCTCAGGCTCAACGCACTCTGGGTGAAGAGATTTCCTAAAAAAGGCTTATCCCACATCCTCAGACTGTGTTCTGGACACACCCACCATCGGCAACATCTTCTTACACTCTCGGTCACCCTCCATCAGCCCCAGTTTGTGCTAAGCTATGTAGCAATCGTCAACTTGTCTTTAATTTTCACTCCTTTCCTTTCCACCAGAGTTTAATATTTTACATCAAAACCAATCTTAGTTTGTTGGGACTGGAGTATTGCTGTTGTGTGTGTTTTCTTTGCCAGTGTTCTTTACTATGTGCAACTAAAATGGCACCTAAATCATCTATCTCTGTAACGCAACCCAGCTCCACAAACCCGCGAGATCTCTGCGCTCCTCTTCTGGAACATCTCCTATTCCCATCGCCCCACCATTGGCGGCCGTGCTTCCAGCTGTCTGGGGCTCCAAGCTCTGGAATTCCCTCCCTACACCTCTCTGCCTCTCTCTCCTCCTTTAAGATGCTCCTGAAAACCTACCTCTTTGATTGAGCTTTGTATACCTGCCCTAAATCTCCTTATGTGGCTCAATGTCACGTTTTGTTTGTTAACCCACCTTTGGGTGGTTTGCTACATTAAAGGCACCATATCAATGAAGCTTATCCCCAATGCTGTATGGCACTGGAAACTTGGTGATGAGCAAGAACTGCATTTGGCACCATTTCAATAACAACTTTGCCACGAGGCAGTGAAACATTAACAGAAATGTTCATGAGCAATTCATTCAACACAGTGAAGGCTGCATCGACAGTGTCGGTCACTGTTATTCACACATCTTGCCACACGGTAATTAAGCTGCTATGCTGTTGTATTAACAACCCTTCTCAAATGCTCATATAGCTTTATCAAAACAGCAAATGGCAATCTCCAGTAATTATTGGGGCACTTTCAGTGAATTTAAATAACTCTGCTAATTCCAAATAATACGATGATGCTCCACCAGTGACACAAAGCACACTTGGAATCCAACCTTAACACTAAGATTTAAACCAATATAATTCAAACATGTCTTGTCTTTTCAAACCTCTGACAGTGGCTATAATACATAATGATCGGAGGTATCCTGTGTTGACATTACCGATTCTCTCTTGTGTTCCTTCAAACGCCATATGTTTAATTAACTTTGATTCCATTGCATTATTTTAATTGGGTGGATTGAAA
Source organism: Scyliorhinus torazame (assembly GCF_047496885.1). Taxonomy (NCBI): domain Eukaryota; kingdom Metazoa; phylum Chordata; class Chondrichthyes; order Carcharhiniformes; family Scyliorhinidae; genus Scyliorhinus; species Scyliorhinus torazame. Next base: position 8,371,007 of record NC_092721.1, read on the forward strand.
ATTTATGTCAGTACAGCAGGCAACAAGAATGCACTGTTTGAAAGGAGACAGATCCAATTGTAAAATCGCAACAGGGGGAATTGGACAAATACTTGAAAAAGTGAAGTTTGGAGGGCTAAGGGGAAAGAGCAAGGTGAGGGGGACTAATTGGACAGCTCTTTCAAAGAGCTGTCACAGGCACGCAGGACTGAATGTTCTCCTTCTATGTGTCTGATTCGAATTTATGATTCAAATGTAGGAAATAAACCAAACTGGCCAAGTCAACGTCTATGCAAATATTTCTAGGATAGCCGGGTAGAGGGACTGCATTGAAATTTACCACAACAATGTTCATGTCACGGCAATGATCCTGACGTGCACCCCAAGGCGTGTCCCACTTCCGTGATTCAGCTACAAGTTATGACAATCCTCTCCACCCCTACAGAGTATCCCACATGTCCTGTTATAATTAAGCCTTGGCGTTTCTTTGTCTCCGCTTCATTTCTGGTCCTTGTGCCAAATCTTCACAATCTCAGGACAACTCGAAACTCTTAACAGCCAAACAAAAGCTTTCTGAAGTGCACCTGATGAAGGAGCTACGCTCCGAAAGCTAGTGATTCCAAATAAACCTGTTGGATTTGAACCTGGTGTTGTAAGACTTCTTTCTGAAGTGCAGTGGTTGCTGTAAAGTAGGAACCGCACAGCCAGTTTGTGCAAAGAAGGATTCCACAAACAGCAATGGGATTATGATCAGCTAATCAGTTTTCAGCGAGTTGTCTGAGGGATACATAATAGTCGGGAGCAGGGAGAAGGCCCCCTGCTTTCTTTCAAAATTGCACCAAGGGTTCTTTTACACCCATCCAAGAGGGCAGACGGGGTTTACATCACAGCAGTAAGACAGCATTTCAGATAGTGCAGCACCCTCTCGGCTCAGCACTGAATTGTCAGCTGAGGTTCCATGCCCAGGGGCAAGATTTTACTCTGCCCCACTGGCAGGTTTGAAGGTGGGTGGGGAAGCTTGTAAAATGCAGCGTGTGGCCTTGTTGTTTCCTACCCAGCGCGCCCCAACCTGTCTCCCATTTTACAAGGGATGTTGGAGGGGCTGCGTGTCCCGCACACTCTCGGGCTTATCTGTGCCGTTGAGCACAGAGGTATTTTACCCCTGGCGGGGAGGAGACCCGCACCACATGTGGGGAACCTCCTCCCCGGATGTTTGTGGGCAATGACTTGACCTGAGCCAATGGATGCCCCTCTGTACATTAAATAGCTGAGGGGCAGCAGGTATCGGTGGGACCTGCTTTCCCATCTTCATGGCAGACTTGGAAACTCCACCATTCCAAAATATTCCGAGGCAAGTCCCTGGAGTGGGAAGAACTGGAAGGCATGACTTTCTGACCCAGAAGCAGGGTGCCTACCCCTGATCCACAGCTGACACCTTGGCACGTGCCCATCAAAACTAAAACAGGAGGACACCGCAGAGGCTCGCGAAATTTTGGCCCCTCATTCTCTGCAATGATGTCCCCACTTTACACTCCATACCCATAGCTCCTTCATCGCAGCCTCAATTCCGATAGAAAATAAATCTCGACTATTATGGAAGGAATCAGTCAATCTTCTGTAATTTTGGCCGGGACCCCCAGAGAAACGAAATTATTTCCGGGTCTCTCTCTCCATCTTCTGCCAGATCGCAAGGAGCCGAGTAGCGGGAACTGCACAGAAATTCACACTGCACCAGGAGCAACTTTCCTGAAGGATGAAATCTAAGCACGGGAAAAATCAGGAGGCGTGAATGATGAATTAACCAATACTCTCTCAGTGAACATGAGGAGAGGAGGAGCAAGAAAGTTACACTGGAAACCACTTGAACAAGTGGTTGAAAAGCAACAGGAAGTCTCTGAATTTGGACATACCTGGCACAGGGAACAACCTTGTTCAATTATGCATGAAATAAAGAGACTGGTTCCCACAAAATGAATTGAATGTTGAGGCTACAGGCAGCGAGGCCATTACGTTAATTATTATGCGACATGCTTTTCTGCGAATTAGTGCCTTTCATGCGGATGCTTTATGAAAGCCTGCAATCATTTATTGTTTTACAATTGGAGAGCTTCTGGCACAGATTTGACAAATATGTATTCTTTAACAAAGTGAGAGTTTGAGGTTTGTACCACAATGGATGCAACTTGTTGCATTGGGTAAGGGCTGCACCTGCCTATGAATGGGAATATCGGTGATCCAGAGTAGAGGTTCAGCGAGACAGTGGGGCTAACTTCTGATAGCAGAAGCTACGCACAGAGTAATAATGAGTTTAATGGTGCTTACTGTTATAAGTGTATGAGTCCTTTAAACCACCTGTGAATCACCACAAGTTACTGGACAATTTACACCCCTCCAATATTATCATTATTAAAATGGCAGTCATTCCCAACCTCTTTGTGAGTTCCAGAAAATTGCTGCCTCTGCACGTTAGTTACCCATTAAACTCACTGCAGAAAGTTAGGGCTGGTGACTAGCAGCGTAAGAAACCTTCTAATGTTGAGTGCCCAGTTTTTACCTGAGTTAGGCCAACTCGGGAAATTTGTAAAAATGGTGGGCAGGGCCCATCTTCATTTCCAGCAGGTCCCATTTTGCCGGCAGGGGGAAGGGGGATGGGATGTGAATCACACAGGTGCAAATAATGAACTCAGCAGGGCTATTTAATTTGACTACTGAGTGTAAACACGCTCAATTTCCATTGCTCTCATGGCCGTAACCCGCAGTGTGGGAATCGCTATTTTATGGTGGAGGCACGAATACTTACGAAGTGCAGATAAGGTCAGTTTAAGTGTTACGATCTAAAGTGATTTAAATCCCCAGCTTATTAAAGTTGAAAACAAAAACCAGTGTGCAGCTTCCACTTCAGTAAAAAAAAAAGACACTCACTACTGGAATACAATGATTGACAGGCCATTTGGTGTAGCTTAGAAAAAAAACATCGGCCATCTGTTTTTAGAGGGCGGACTCTGACCAGAATGTGGCAAAGTTGAGGCTCACACAGAAAGCTGCAGTTCCACAAAGTTTTCTCACCGAAACCTGAGCCCCTTTGCCAAAAAAGGTTGAGTTGTCGTGGTTTACGCTGTCACTCTGGTGGGCGGGGCCTCTTGGAGGCAGGAACCAACTCCAACCGATCAGGGCACCATCTTTAAAGGACTCCTGACCAGCGCTGTAGCCGGGTGGCCCCCAGCACACATTACTGAGGTCTTGGGGAGTGTCCCTCCCCCCCCCCCCACCCTGATATTCATTGCTGACATAACCTTTCCCCTCACCTGGTATTCATCTCCTGGCATACCCTTTCCCCCCACCCCGGTGGGGGAGAGGGGGGGCAGAGGAGGGTGTGCTAGAGAGTCTAATAGCCTTTAATACAGCTGGACCTATGCCCCAGGGAGCTGAAGAAGGTCTTTTGACCAACCCACCTCAGCACTCGCCCATCGTCAAGGCTGCCTCCGTCTTCAGAGATGGAAGGCCTGACCCGATCCTGCCCCCTTTCCCCTTTGTGAAAATATGGCATGTGGGGGCCCTTTTAAAGGAGATGGTTCTGACGAATCAGGAAATTTCACCACCTGACCTTCCCTCCTCCATCACCAAATTCTAGCCTGAAGTTCATATTTCTACAGTTCCTCGTAACCTCTCCTGGCCCAGAGGGGGCACAATTGAAACTGTGGAAATCCTGCAGCCAGTAATTGTTGTTTAGAAAGGTAGCAGGGATCCTCAGATTTATAAATAGAGACACAGGGTACAAAGCAAGTTGTTCTCAATCTTTATCGCTCACTGGTCAGGCCCCAGCTGGAGTGTTGTGTCCGATTTTGGGCATCAAACTTTAGGAAGGATGTGAAGACCTTGGAGAGGGCACAGTGGAAATCTGCTGGAATTTGCTGGGGATGAGGGACTTCAGTTCAGTGGAGAGGCAGGGAATGTTTTCCTTGGAGCAAGGAAGATTAACGGGAGGTTTCACTTTTGTTTCCAATTAAGGGGCAATTTAGCGCGGCCAATCCACAAATCCTGCACATCTTTGGGTTGTGGGGGTGAGACCCACGTAGGCACGGGGAGAACGTGCAAACTCCACACGGACAGTGACCTGGGGCCAGGATCAAACCCGGGTCCTTGGCGGCATGAGCAGCACGGTGGCACAGTGGTTAGCACTGTTGCTTCACAGCGCAAGGGTCCCGGGTTTGATTCCCGGCTGGGTGACTGTCTGTGCGGAGTCTGCATGTTCTCCCCGTGTCTGCGTGGGTTTCCTCCGGGTGTTCCGGTTTCCCCCCACAGTCCAAAGATGTGCAGGTTAGGTGGATTGGCCATGCTAAATTGCCCTTAGTATCCAAAAAGGTTAGGAGGGGTTATTGGGTTACGGGGATAGGGTGGAAGTGAGGGCTTAAGTGGGCCGAATGACCTCCTTCTGCACTGTATGTTCTATGAGGCAGCAGTGCTAACCACTGCACCCCCATGCTGCTCCAACGGGAGAATTAAGGTGTTGAAAATTATGAATCATTTTGATGGAGTAAAGGGGCAGGATCAGTTTCCACTGCAGGAGCGTCGGTGACCAGAGAACATAGATTGAAACGACTGTCAAAGAACCTGGATAAAAAATTCAGAACGTTTTTACGCAGCGAGTTGTTGTGATCTGGGACGCGCTGCCTGAAAGCGTGATGGAAGCAGATTCAATAGTAATCTTTCAAAGGGAATTGGATAAATAGCTGGGAACGAGCAGGCGAGTGGAAATAGTCCGATAGTCGGCACAAACGTAATGGGCCAAATGGCCTCGTTCTGTGCTGTTTGATTCTCATACTGGTACCAATCTGTGTCCTAATTAGTTAGATGACTCATGGAAACTCTGAATGGTAAACCAATACCTGAAGGACGCTTCAATTTGAAGGGGAACATGAGCATGATAAAGCCCTGGTGGAAAGGATTAGGGAAAACCCCAAGGCGTTTCTACACTTACGTGAGAAATAAGAGGGTGATCAGAGTGAGAGTAGGGCCGATCAGGGATAGTGGAGGGAACTTGTGCCTAGAGTCTGAGGAGATGGGGAGGCCCTAAATGAATACTTTGCTTCAGTATTCACTAGAGAGAGGGACCTTGTTGCTCATGAAAACAGCGTGAACCAGGTTAATAGACTCAAACAGGTTGATATTAAGAAGGAGGATGTGCTGGAAATTTTGAAAAGCATCAGGATAGATAAGTCCCCTGGGCCTGACGGGATATACCCAAGGAATATTGTGTCCAGTTCTGGTCGCCTCATTATAGGAAGGATGTGGATGCTTTGGAGAGGGTACAGAGGAGATTTACCAGGATGCTGCCTGGACTGGAGGGCATGTCTTATGAAGAAAGTTTGAGGGAGCTAGGGCTTTTCTCACTGGAGCGAAGAAGGCAGAGAGGTGACTTGATAGAGGCGTACGAGGTGATGAGAGGCATGGATAGAGTGGATAGCCAGAGACTTTTCCCCAGGGTGCAAATGGCTGTCATGAGGAGACATCATTTTAAGGTGATTGGAGGAAGGTATAGGGGAGATGTCAGAGGTCGGTTCTTTACACAGAGAGTGGTGGGTGTGTGGAATGCACTGCCAGCGGAGGTGGTGGAGTCAGAGTCATTAGGGACATTTAAGAGACTCTTGGACAGGCACATGGACAGCAATAAATTGAAGGGGTGTAGGTTAGGTTGATCTTATATTAGGATAAATGGTCGGCACAACATCGTGGGCCGAAGGGCCTGTACTGTGCTGTACTTTTGTATGTTCTATGTCGTTTAAAAAATGTCGGGACATGAAGTGGCATTCTAAGGAACTTTTTCTTTTCCAGTTTATAAAAGGCTTCATGTTTCTTAATATTTTGCATATTAATGAGACCTCAAAGGTAATCCCCTTCTGACAGCCTCTGGTGAATTGTGTTATGGTATTCTGCAGTGGGAAAATAAACTCTCTGTTTCAGATTTGTGTCAGTCAGGTACTCTCTATCTGGTGGTTTGCTGCATGCTCAAGCATTCTCGGAGAACAGCAACAGCATGAGGCTCTCTCATTCAGCGACGTATCTAACTGTTAGGACATGAGCGTGAGAACACTGGATATAACCAACAATCCTTGACATCCCATGGGATACATACCAGCCAGGGATAAATGAAAGTCGACAAAGCTCATGCAGGTTTCAATAGTTATTGTGAGCGTGCTGTCTTTCACTGATGCACTAATAGCACTGCATATTGATCATCTTACAGAGGTGCAGGTCAAGAAAGAAAATGGATGTTGTCTTCTTTTCCTGTCATAAAACGGTGAACTTAAAATTCTCAACCTTGTTTTCAAATCCCTCCACTGCCTCACACCTCTCCATCTCTTCCAGCACTACAGTCCCCCAATTCGGGCCCCTTGCACACCCCTGGGGCGAGATTCTCCGACCCCCCCCCCCCGCCGGTTGAATCCCGCCCCCACCGGTTGCCGAATTCTCCGGCACCGGAGATTCGGCGGGGGCGGGAATCGCACCGCGCCGCCCCCGGCGATTCTCCGGCCCGGATGGGCCGAAGTCCCGCTTCTGGAATGCCTGTCCCGTCGGCGTGGATTAAACCACCTCACTTACCGGCGGGACACAGCGGCGCGGGCGGGCTCTGGGGTCCTGGGGGGGTCGCGAGGCGATCTGGCCCCGGGGGGTGCCCCCACAGTGGCCTGGCCCGCGATCGGGGCTCCACCATGGCGGAGACGGAAGAGACCCCCTCCACTGCGCATGCGCGGGGATGCCGTGAGCGGCCGCTGACGCTCCCGCGCATGCGCCACCCGGCAATGTCATTTCCACGCCAGCTGGCGGGGCACCAAAGGCCTTTCCCGCTAGCTGGCGGGGCGGAAATCAGTCCGGCGCGGGCCTAGCCCCTCAAGGTTAGGGCTCGGCCGCTCAAGATGCGGAGGATTCCGCACCTTTGGGGCGGCGCAATGCTGGACTGATTTGCGCCGTTTTTGGCGCCTGTCGGCGGACATCGCGCCGATTACGGAGAATTTCGCCCATTCCAACATCAGTGGCTGTGCCCCCAGCTCCCGGGCTCTAAGCTCCGGAATCTCCTCCCTGAATATTCCTGCCTTTCTCTCCTCCATTTCCGTGCTCCTTAAACCTCCCTCTTTGACTGAGCTTTTGGCCACATCTCCTAATATCTCCCTTTGTGGTTTGAATTTTGTTTGCTAACACTCCTGTGAATCACCATGGGGGTGTTCTACTAAAGTCACTATATAAATGCAAGTTGGTGATGGTAAATTGTGTCGACACGGGTACATGAGCCTTAAAAGTAATTGAATAATTTCCAAAACTACAACGAACTTGAGGCAGTTGTTCCTGAAGTTCACTAGTTCATTGTTTTGCTTTGAAGTCGGTTTGAAAGGTGAAAAGTATTATTTAAATAGAATGGTAGCATCTTAGGATAGATTTAGTGATGGTGCTAGTATTCATAAAAAAATAAGGGAGCATATCTCCTACCTGCCAAATTCATTTTTTTTTTGCATGACCTAATTTGAGTTCCCAGGTTCTCAATCCACAGGTGGAATGTTCCCGGTCCCGTCAGGTTAGCTTTGAAGGTAGGACTCGGAGCAGTCGTTGAGCTTAGAGCACTTGGTTGGTATCATGGCAGGTGGATTCCTCCAGGTGATCCACCTGCCTCCCTCTTTCTCTGAAACCTCACTCAGAAAGATGAGCTATTTGTGATTTGAAAACCCACTGGAAGACCTCATTGCAGCACACTTGAGAGCTCTTGAAGGAGAATTCTGAATCAACACCACTGCCTCCATGAGAAAACAGAATCAAACAGCCACAACCTCAGAGTGACTGGCTCAGTGAGGAACACAAATACTAGCAGCTCCTGTGGAAAATGACCCTTTAGTTGCAAACAAGCATCTGGACAATCTCTGAATTTTTTTGGGAGCTTTAATTTTATTTGGCCAAGTTTTTAAGATCAGATGTGATATAGTGTTTTATTTCCTTTCTTTTGCATGCTTGGGTGGGGTTTGTGCGTGTGTGTCTTTGTGTTTGTGTGTGTGTGTGTGTTGGTGTGAGTAAGTAGTTGGACATTATTTACATTTTAAACCTTTTGTTAATTTCTGTCCCTTTGCCTGAGTGACTTTTGGCAATAAAACAAACTCTTTATTAGACCATAAGACATTGTTATTGTTATCTTAAGGAATTTTGCTGGCTTATATCTTATACTAAACTACACACAGTTAAGTGTATGGATTGAATTGGCAATGTCACATCTTTCAAAAAGTTTGAATTCTGTTGTAACCAACCTGGAGTGGGACAAAGAGAGGAGTCAGTTCACCCCTCCTAAACTGCTCGGAACAGCTTGTACACTGATTATTTAAAGTCCATTCATGAGATGTGAGCTTCACTGCCAAGGCAAGCATCTGTTGCCCATTCCTAATTGCCCTCAAGAAATATGGTGCGCCTTGATCAGCTGCAGTTCATGTGTAGGTACAACCACAATGCTGTTAGACCTTCTCATAGTGGTTCAGCACAACCGAGTGGCTTACTAGGCCATTTCAGTTAAGAGTCAACCACATTGCAATGGGGTCTGGAGTCACTTATAGGCCGGGCACGGTTAGGACTTTCTCCCCTGGAGGACATTAATGAACCAGATACGTCAATCCGGTATTTTCATGGTTGCCATTACTGATCCTGGCATTTAATTCCAGATTAATTTAATTAACTAAATTTAAAATTTCCAGATACTGCGCTGGGAGTGTTAGCCTCGGCTTCAGAATTACTTGTCCAAGAAAATAACCACTAAGCTACCAGTTTCACTGTACACATTGTAAAGTCACCACAGTCTTAGATGACCCCCTTTGAGGGGGGGAGCTGACCTCAGATGAGGGGCAAGGTTGAGAAGGTTCATGATGCGGAGATGCCGGCGTTGGACTGGGGTGGGCACAGTAAGAAGTCTTACAACACCAGGTTAAAGTCCAACAGGTTTATTTGGAATCATTAGCTTTCGGAGCGCAGCTCCTTCATTAGGTGAGTGAAGAGGTGGGTTACAGAAACACATATATAAACAAAGTCAAAGATGCAAGCCGATACTTTGAATGTGAGTCTTTGCAGGTAATTAAGTCTTTACAGGTCCAGACGGAGAGAGGGGTAACCCCAGGTTAAAGAGGTGTGAATTGTCTCAAGCCAGGACAGTTGGTAGGATTTTGCAAGCCCAGGCCAGGTGGTGGGGAGCTGAATGTAATGCGACATGAATCCAAGGTTCCGGTTGAGGCCGTACTCATGTGTGCGGAACTTGGCTATCTGTTTCTGCTCGCCGTGATTGTTCGCAGGAAGTTCCTTTCCAGTCGGGGAACACTTCAGCTGTCAAGGGCATTCAGCCTCTGCTCTTCGGGTAAGCATTCTCCAAGACGGCCTTCAGGACGCGCGACAACGCAGAATCGTCGAGCAGAAACCGATGGCCAAATTCTGTCTGTCTTTTGTTTATTTTCATTTACTTAATTTGATTGACTGCACGGACTGAGAATAATTTACAACCAATTTGTTAATGCTCCCCAAGCACTGACTCAGAAACTGCTGGAAGGGCGGTGATACAATGGTGCCTGTTGTTCTTTAGACTTGTCCTCGCTCATCCAACCACCAGCAGCTTTTACATGCCAGCATGTTGCAAGTGGGAAATGGATACAGAGGGAACCTTCTACAGGGTGCCAGCGGCCTGTGTGAATATTGGAAGCAACTGGCTATCACCCAATGAGTGGTGCAGTCTAAACAGGAAGCACAAGTTACAATACTGAATTCAGTGTCAAACCAGGTCAAGAAAACAAAATAAAGAGAGGGAAAGAAAGATTAGATTAGGAGAGAGAAAAAGAAGAAGCAGGAAGAAAATGTTTTTGAATCTCTAATTAAAAGTTGAAGGAATGAAATTCCACACTTAGAAAAGATAATTTTCAGTGGTTGTTCAACAATAACTGAGATTCAGCACCGCATTAAAAAGAACACTTAGATTGAAAGATACAAACTCTTACTCGCTGTGATGAATTAATTTCATAACTACCGCACAAATACCACAACTTCACGCCATGCAATGAATTCCCATCTTGAGGCAGTCTGCCAGATATTGTTCCCATGAAGGTAATTGTGAAATGTTGGACTTCAGATGGCAATCTCTCGATTCCTGCATTCAGTATTGCCTAAACATACAATGGCATTCACAAACTGCAAGCACTATTCATCTTATCCCGCTGTCACCAGCAACAGGAACATAGGACCGAGGAGCAGGAGTAGACCATGATAGCCTTTGAGCCTGTTCCACCATTCAATAAGGTCATAGCTGATCGGATTGTGGTGTCAACTCCACTTTCCTGTCTGCCCCCTGCCTCCCCCGTCCCCCCATAGCCATTGACTCTTCTTTCTTTCAAAAATCATCGCGGCTTTCAATATATCCACTGACGCAGCCTCCACTGCTCTCTGGGAAGAGGGTTGCACAGACTAAGCGCCCTCTGAGAGAAAATAATTCCCCTCACCTCCATTTTTAAAAAGAGACCTTTTATTTATTTTTATTGAATGGGATGTGGATGTCGCTGAATAGGCTAGCATTTATTGCCCATCCCTAATGGCCCTTGAGAAGGTGGTGATGAGCCGGCTTCCTGAACCGCCACAGTCCCTGAGGAGTAGGTTACACCCACTGTGCTGTTAGGGAGGGTCTGTTTCCCCTGCTCAATGTCTCATCCACAAGAGAAAACATTCTCCCAGTAACCACCGTGTCAAGTGCCCTCAGAATCTTCTACGTTTCAATAGGTTCACCTCTCATTCTTCTAAACTCCAATGGCTACAGGCCCAACCTGTTTGACCTGGGGTGGCACGGTAGCACCGTGCTTAGCACTGTTGCTTCTCAGCTCCAGGGTCCCAGGTTCGATTCCCGGCTTGGGTCACTGTCTGTGCGGAGTCTACACGTTCTCCCCGTGTCTGCGTGGGTTTCCTCCGGGTGCTCCGGTTTCCTCCCACAGTCCAAAGATGTACAGGTTAGGTGGATTGGCCATGATAAATTACTCTTAGTGTCCAAAAAGGTTAGGTGGGGTTACGGGGGTACGTTGGGGTGTGTGTTTACGTATGGTCCTCTTTCCAAGAGCCAGTGCAAACTCGATGAGTTCTATGGCCTCCTTCTGCGCTGTAAATTCTATGATTTTACGATTCTTTGACCTTTCTTCATAGGATAATGAATGAGGAATGAGCCGTGTGAACCTTCTCTGAACTGTTTCTGAAACAATTACATTATTTTTCAAATAAGGAGATCAAATCTGTACACAACAGTCCAGCCGCGATCTCACCAAGGCCCTGTGCAGTTGCAGTAAAATATCTCTACTTTTATATTCCATTCCCCTTGCATTAAACACCAACATTCCATTTGCCTCCCTGATCACTTGCTGTACCTGCAAACTAACTTATTGTGTTTCATGTACCAGGACACTCAGATCCCTCTGTATTGGAGTGTTCTGCAATCTCTCTCTGTTTGAACAGTATTGTGCTTGACTATTCTTCCTGCCAAAGTGGACAAGTTTACATTTTCCACATTATACTCCACCTGCCAATTTCTTGCTCATTCATTTAACTTGTCGACATCCCTCTGCAGGTTCTCCACCCCCTCTGGACAGCTTATTTCCTGCCCATCTCGGTGTTATAGGCAAATTTAGCGACCATACATCCAATACTTTAAAAAAAAAATCTTTTTATTCTCCTCGTTTTCAACATTTTCATCAATAAACAACCGAAGAAAAAACAAACAAAAGCAAATACAATAACAATCCCCCACACACAAACCACACCCCGTTCAATATACAGAACAAAACGTCCACCCGCACATTCCAGGTAAAATACACAAATTAACAATCAATCCGTAAACAGTGTGACCAGAGACAACAATACTGCCGACCTCCCCTTCGCCCCCCCCCCCCCCCCCCCCAATGTTCAATGGCGACCAATTCTCGGGAGTGTATAATAAACAGCTCCCATGAATTGGGAAACCCCTCCTTCATCCCCTTCAGCTGAGACTTCACCTTCCCCAGAGTCAAAGAAATTCAAGCCCTGCCCTCCAAGCTGTGTCACTGTGATGAGACCTACCATGTGGAATTAGTGAAGTCTTGCGACACTAAAACTCAGTAGAAATTGGAGTTAAACTTCTCAGATGCAAACAAGAATCTTTATTGCCTCTATTTGATCACAATTGAGAGAAACTTAAATCTATTCTCAATAAAGTCCGGCTAGCAAAAGGACTTAAGGAGAAGTAACTTGTGATACTCTGTTCATGGACAGTAAAGAATGGACTGAATGTGGACATTTAATGGTTAACTTTTGGTCTAGGACAAGGCCTGATGTTGCCATTACAGCTCGACATGTGGCTTTCACGGCTCGTAAACAGCTGCCAAATGCTAATGCCACATTGTCAAGTTTAAGGGAGTAGTATCCAACAGGTCTTAACTGATCACCATGTTCCTGTGCTAGTACTGCAGTCATGTAACCATCTTTTTCATGAACAAACATGGTAAAAGGATTTCCGTTGTTTGGAATACCTAAGGCTGGTGCTGAACACAGGGCCCTTCTCAAATTTAAGAATGAATCCTTTTGTTCTGAATTGAGAGTAACTGTGTCTTTTGATTTCCGGTTTCCTTTCAAAAGATCATTCAATGGCTGAGCTAACTGAGTGTCACAATCAATCCAGTTTCTGTTAAAATTACATAGTCCCAAAAAAGATCTTACTTCCTGAACAGTTGAGGGTTCTTTTGCGGCTCTTATAGCAGCCGTTCTATCCTGAGTAAGTTCCCTTTTGCCTTTGGATATTTTCTGACCTCAGTAGATAACTTCTTCCTGGGAAATTTGTGCTTTGGTAAAGCTAGCTTTGGGACCATTATCACTGAGGTGGTTCAGGACTACTCGTAAATCTTTTTCATGATCATCTTTATTGATGGAGGCTATCAAAACGTCATCTACATACTGGATAATGGTGGAAGGCAGATCAGCAGTTGCCTGAGATGATTCTGTAGAGCTATGTGGTAAACAGTTGGGCTATTGTGAAAACCTTGCGGTAGTCTAGTCCATGTGTACTGTTGCTGATTAACGGTAAAAGCAAAACATGGTTGTATATCCTTAGCTCGTGGTACTGACCAGAAACCATTTGCCATGTCAATGACTGAAAACCATTGAAGGTTAGGTGTTAAAGAGTTAAAGATTGTAGATGGGTGTGCCACTAAAGGAGCTTTCCTGACAATGAATTGATTCGCTCTTCTACAGTCAATAGTTAGGCGCCATGTGCCATTAGCCTTTTTTACAGGCCATACAGGGCTGTTAGATGAACTGTGAATGCGTATTAAAATTCCCCTCTCTTCAAGTTGTTTTATTATAGGTAGAATGCCTTGAATTGAAGTTTTGTTAATGGGGTATTGTTTTGTACAAGGTGGAGCAGATCCAATGAAGGTGACTCGTTCCATTTTTGAGAGGCCACAATCATTTTTGTTGTTGGCTCAAATTGGGTGATTCTGCATCTCATTCTTTTTGATGTGCCTGATGGACCAGGTGATTTTTCCATTATCAAAATTAAGTGAAGAATTTAGTTGAGATAAGATGTCCATACCTAGAAGTGCTTGTGTAACCGGACCTACCAAAATTGAGGCCATCAGTTGATGTGGTCCAAATTCTAACAGCAGTAGATCAGTCTGTCGGAGGGTAAAAGAATCTCCTGCAGCAAAAGCGTTAATTTTTCCTGCAGTTAGGGGAAATAAAGCAGCATAGGTTTGAGTAACACAGGTAAGTTCAGCTCCAGTGTCAAAAAGAAAATTGATATGAAGACCTCCCACTCTTAGCGAAATATATAGTCCATCCTTTTTCAGTTCCAGAAGTGCATGTAGAGAAATATGGAGAGAATCACCAAGAGTGGGGTCCATTAGTTTTTTGAAGAATCAAACATAGATCACCTTTGAGCTGGAGTTAAGCTGTTCAACATTCCATTCATGTCATTGTCATGATCGCGTACGTCCCTACGTGGGGACGGCTGGGAGGGTCTAGAATCCCTGTACGCAAGTCTGGGTGTGTCTTGTTGGAACATAACTCTGGGTGTGTCTTGTCTATATGTGTTACGTGACTGGCCAGTAGGCTGGACACGGGGCGGAAACGTGTCGTATGAGTTATTGGATACCTCATTATTATTTCTTGATTCAAGTCGCAGTGTAGCATGACATGATATCATCCAATGTCCTAATTTACTACAAAAAAGACAGTGAGCAATTTTCTTTTGATCTCTTAATGGAGCAAGGGTGCATGTGGAACCCGATGCATGTGGAGCAGCAGTTGACGCAGGGTGATTTTGACCAGCCAGGGTGTTATTGCTTGTCTGGTTATGCTTGCCGCGATCTATCTGAATGCATCGGTCAATTGTTTCGCGATATGTACCAGCTGTGGCCCAATTTGGTAAAATCAGATTCAGAGCATTAGATATTTCAGGTTTAATACCGGCTACAAAAGCCGTTTTAATCGGCCCTAAAGTGCTTGCATCCCAAGTATCTGTTTCATTTTGGAGTTTCATTCCTGAATGTTCTATCCAGACATGTCAAAATCTGTCTTCAAAATCTTGTATATCTTCAGTATGTTTCTGAAGGCAAGATGTCATTTTAGACCAATCAGTTCTAGGAGGGCGAAATTTTAATCGTCAACTTTTGACTGCTAGCCAACCAGCTTCTAAATTTTGCAAATCATCTCCAAGGGCAACTTCCACTTTTTCTCCAAGAGTTACACTGTCACAGGTGCCGACCATAATGGACAGAATTTGTACACCATCTAATGTGTGGAGATGATAAATGGATTGCAATCTGTGAAGTTGTTCCCACGTGGTCAAACCACCCCTTTTTGGGTGTTGAAGATCTTTAGACCATCTGTCTATTTTTTCAGGGTCTGCGACCTCATGAACCCAATGATGGCCAAATATAGTTTTAGTGGTTGTCAAATTGTTTTCTTTTATTTCTTTACTTCCAATTTTAACACGTTTGCGTCACAATGGGGCTAATCAAATTACTTTGTAGTTTGCGTTCTAGGTACGCTTATTTCATCACTTTCATCATCTGAGTCAATTGGCAAATGAAAAACAGGTTTTGATTTATTGCTAACACTTGATCTTGGCTGTGGAGCTGGAGCTGTTTGTTCAACTGCAGTTGTTTGAGGAATTGGAATTGTTTGTTGAGCTGGAGTTGTTTGAGGAATTGGAATTGTTTGTTGAGCTGGAGTTGTTTGAGGAATTGGAATTGTTTGTTGAGCTGGAGTTGTTTGAGGAATTGGAATTGGCTGTGAGATTGGGTTTGGAGGTGAAACTGGAGTTGGAACTATGTTGCTCAGAGGACTTTCTCTAGCTTCAGAACTAACATTCTTGTTTGTACTCTGATTCAAATTATGAGCTGCAAGATTGTCTGACAAGATTTTGCAGTGTCCTTTTAAATTGTTCATTTCATCTTCCAAAACACATCTTTCCTCGACTAACTGACAATCTTGACTTTTGATTTCATCAGTTTCTGTTTGTAACTGTTGGTATTTGGGCTCTGATTCACTATTTTTATGTTGTAATTCACCAATTTGAAATGATTGTTGAACTTTAAAGGTTTCATTTTCCAATAATGTTGTAATCTGGTCACATTTTTCAAGTTTAGATTTTGCATCTCGTAATTCTTCAACAACTGCGGCTAGTTGGTCTTAAGTGGACTTAAGGTCATGATCGCTTTTAGTTTTTGCGATTGTCTCTTGTTGTCTGTGGAGCTGTGCCATTACTGCAAAAGACCATTTCATACATTTTCCTCTATTTAAGCGTGTGGCTTTTCCCCATGCCCTCTTGATATTGTCAAGGGACCACTCTCCTTTGGCGATGTCATATTTTGATTCAATTTTTGTGGCTACTTCAGGCAGTTCAAAATGTCTATAAATCAAAGATCTAAGATCTCCCAATATATCGTCAATAGAGACATCCGGTACAGCGCGACCTCCCTTGGATGTTGTGGGAAGTAGTTCTCTACCATTTGAAGGTTCTGAATCTATTTTAGGATTTATGTCCGCCATAAACTCAGCCTTGCACACAATTGTTTGGTCGCCAACCACGTTATGTGTAATCTTGGTACACTACCGTGACTATTTACCTTTCAGCCACATGTTATTTTGAGTTTAAACGACCGGCACCCGATTGAATAACTCAGTCTGAAAAAAGGTCCTTTCTAAGGGGTCGGAGCACTACTTGATGCGGCTTTAAGACTTGTAATGGGTGAAAAAGATGTTTCTTACCCCCGTCTTGCCGTTTTACTTTGGGCCTTCCGTCCTTCTGGGCTTCCGTTAACGGTACGATCTTCGGTCCTCCGATTCTCCCCGATTTCCGTCTCAACGTTCCTCCCCTCTGCCGACTACGCCAAATTGATGAGATCTACCATGTGGAATTAGTGAAGTCTTGCGACACTAAAACTCAGTAGAAATTGGAGTTAAGCTTCTCAGATGCAAACAAGAATCTTTATTGCCTCTATTTGATTACAATTGAGAGAAACAAATCTATTCTCAATAAAGTCCGGCTAGCAAAAGGATGTAAAGAGAAGAAACTTATAAACAATTTAACTTTCAAAATAATACAGAACTGGTTTCTTGCTTACAGCAAAACAGCTTGCATTTACTTCAAGAGTTAGAGTGGGAAAAGTGAAAATAAGAAAATAAAGATAGCGAATAGTTAGATCAAAGTATAGAATGATCCTGGATAAAGATGGCAGTATGGACCATCATGTTTAAGGAGCATCTTATCAGACTTTAGGCATCTATCTACACCTCTATGTCGTCCTAATTGGTTTGGGTTAGAATCAAATACATTTGATTTGATGGTTAACTATAAATCCTTAATGTGCAAAATAAGTTCTGAATGTTTCATGTTTGAATATTTGTGTATGTTATGGAATGCAATTCTGTGCTTTTATCATGACTGGTTTCTACTGGTTTTCTGCTGACTTTGCTTTTATCCACATTCTGGGCAACGGTGCCTTCATGTTGCTATGGTGCTTACTTGGCCTTGATCTGATTACAGGTACAGCTCATTTCTTAATGTCAAACTGTCTTTGAAAATACATTTATTAGAACAATAGCTTTTTCATCTTGCTTAGTGAAGATGTTCTTCTTATCTCCAATTAAGAACATAAGAACTAGAAGCAGGGGTAGGCCATCTGGCCCCTTGAGCCTGCTGCACCATTCAATGAGATCATGGCTGATCTTTTGTGGACTCAGCTCCACTTTCTGGCCCGAACACCATAACCCTTAATCCCTTTATTCTTCAAAAAAAATCTATCTTTATCTTAAAAACATTTAATGAAGGAGCCTCTACTGCTTCACTGGGCAAGGAATTCCAGAGATTCACAACCCTTTGGGTGAAGAAGTTCCTCCTAAACTCAATCCTAAATCTACTTCCCCTTATTTTGAGGCTATGCCCCCTAGTTCTGCTTTCACCCGCCAGTGGAAACAACCTGCCCGCATCTATCCTATCTATTCCCTTCATAATTTTATATGTTTCTATAAGATCCCCCCTCATCCTTCTAAATTCCAACGAGTACAGTCCCAGTCTACTCAACCTCTCCTCATAATCCAACCCCTTCAGCTCTGGGATTAACCTAGTGAATCTCCTCTGCACACCCTCCAGTGCCAGTACGTCCTTTCTCAAGTAAGGAGACCAAAACTGAACACAATACTCCAGGTGTGGCCTCACTAACACCTTATACAATTGCAGCATAACCTCCCTAGTCTTAAACTCCAGCCCTCTAGCAATGAAGGACAAAATTCCATTTGCCTTCTTAATCACCTGTTGCACCTGTAAACCAACTTTTTGCGACTCATGCACTAGCACACCCAGGTCTCTCTGCACAGCAGCATGTTTTAATATTTTATCATTTAAATAATAATCCCTTTTGCTGTTATTCTTACCAAAATGGATAACCTCACATTTGTCAACATTGTATTCCATCTGCCAGACCCTAGCCCATTCACTTAGCCTATCCAAATCCCTCTGCAGACTTCCAGTATCCTCTGCACTTTTTGCTTTACCACTTATCTTAGTGTCGTCTGCAAACTTGGACACATTGCCCTTGTTCTCCAACTCCAAATCATCTATGTAAATTGTGAACAGTTGTGGGCCCAACACTGATCCCTGAGGGACACCACTAGCTACTGATTGCCAACCAGAGAAACACCCATTAATCCCCACTCTTTGCTTTCTATTAATTAACCAATCCTCTATCCATACTACTACTTTCCCCTTAATGCCATGCATCTTTATCTTATGCAGCAACCTTTTGTGTGGCACCTTGTCAAAGGCTTTCTGGAAATCCAGATATACCACATCCATTGGCTCCCCGTTATCTACCGCACTGGTAATGTCCTCAAAAAATTCCACTAAATTAGTTTGGCACGACCTGCCCTTTATGAACCCATGCTGCGTCTGCCCAATGGGACAATTTCCATCCAGATGCCTCGCTATTTCTTCCTTGATGATAGATTCCAGCATCTTCCCTACTACCGAAGTTAAGCTCACTGGCCTATAATTACCCGCTTTCTGCCTACCTCCTTTTTTAAACAGTGGTGTCATGTTTGCTAATTTCCAATCCGCCACGACCACCCCAGAGTCTAGTGAATTTTGGTAAATTATCACGAGTGCATTTGCAATTTCCCTAGCCATCGCTTTTAGCACTCTGGGATGCATTCCATCAGGGCCAGGAGACTTGGTTACCTTTAGCCCCATTAGCTTGCCCATCACTACCTCCTTGGTGATAACAATCCTCTCAAGGTCCTCACCTGTCATAGCCTCATTTCCATCAGTCACTGGCATGTTATTTGTGTCTTCCACTGTGAAGACCGACCCAAAAAACCTGTTCAGTTACTCAGCCATTTCCTCATCTCCCATTATTAAATCTCCCTTCTCATCCTCTAAAGGACCAATATTTACCTTAGCCACTCTTTTTTGTTTTATATATTTGTAGAAACTTTTACTGTCCGTTTTTATATTCTGAGCAAGTTTACTCTCATAATCTATCTTACTCTTCTTTATAGCTATTTTAGTAGCTTTCTGTTGCCCCCTAAAGTTTTCCCAGTCCTCTAGTCTCCCACTAATCTTTGCGACTTTGTATGCTTTTTCCTTCAATTTGATACTCTCCCTTATTTCCTGAGATATCCACGGTCGATTTTCCCTCTTTTTACCATCCTTCCTTTTTGTTGGTATAAACCTTTGCTGAGCACTGTGAAAAATCGCTTGGAAAGTTCTCCACTGTTCCTCAACTGTTTCACCATAAAGTCTTTGCTCCCAGTCTACCTTAGCTAGTTCTTCTCTCATCCCATTGTAATCGCCTTTGTTTAAGCACAAAACACTAGTGCTTGATTTCTGCATGTGTCAGGCTTTTTGTGTCTCTGTTGAAGCTATGTGCTTTGTCATGACCTGAGGTTATGTGTGCTGAAATCCTCATTTAAAAATGGGTATTAAAACTGGGTCTTAATATTTACATTAAAATAGCCTTTTTATACCTATCAGATCTATCAGGAAATAGTTGATTACTATCACACAGGGTGGAGAAGCTGACCTCCATCCCAATAGGACCCGCCTGCGGGCAATCAGCGAGGCAATGGCTAACATCTGCCCCCGCTCCCGCCTGCTGCTCGAGCTGGTCCGACCCCCCGAAAAAGGCTTCTGGGCCTCTGGTTCCAGGTTCATGAGCACTACTCCCGAGATGACCCTGAAAACGTCCCTCCATCAAACCTCTCACATTCCACGTTACTGTCCTAACGGGGGGGGGGGGTCTCTCAACACACACCCCTGTCCACCATCATCATGCATCCAATTCTTTTTTGTAATATAAATTTAGAGTATCCAATTCATCTTTTCCAATTAAGGGGCAATTTAGCCTGGCCAAACCACCTACCCTGCACATCTTTGAGTGTGGGGGCGAAACCCACGCAGACACGGGGAGAATGTGCAAACTCCACACGGACAGTGACCCAGAGCTGGGATCGAACCTGGGACCTCGGCGCCGTGAGGCAGCAGTGCTAACCACTGTGCCACTGTGCTGCTCATCATGCATCGAATTCTTAACCAGTATATTTGAATCACAGGGCTCCTTGCTCGTGTCTATTTCTGGCTCCGGGATTCATTGACAATTTGAAGTGAAACCGAGTTGGGAATATCCTACAGTGGGGTTTGTACCTGTCATAACTTTTGCTCATCTGTGCTGATTAAAAATTCATTTTCGTTCATATTTTAAAAGGCCGAGTTTCAAAGGATTAAAAATAACACCAACTCCTTGATGAATTATTAAAATACACCATTTTGAGGTTGCTGCTGCCAAGAGTTTTCAAATTAATGGTGATGAAATAATCTCCAAAACCTTACAATTAAAGTTACATCTCATTGGCCAACAGAGGTGTTGAAGAAAGTTCCCGATGGTGGAGGGTAGAGTCCAGACCTAGGGGTCATAGTTTGGGGATACGTTTGCATGGGACATGAGGTATTCACTCATTCCAACAAATATATCTGCAGAATGCGCATATAATTGGCAAATAAATTGCAAAGTAGGTAAGTGCGAAGTCACAGAATGGTTACAGAACTGAAGGAGGTCATTCACCCCATCCTGTCTGTTCCGTTCCCTGAAAGAACAATTCACCCAGTCCCATTGCCCTGCCTTCTCCCTGCAACCCTGCCCATTCTTCCTTTTCAAAAAATAATCCAATTCCCTCTGCAATGCTCTGATTGAATCTGCCTTCAGGCACTGCGTTCCAGTTCCAGACCTTAACCACTCGCTCATGTCAAAAAGGGAGGTAGAGAGAAAACGGGGAAAGATAGACCAGTGAGACTGACGTCGGTAGTCGGGATGTTGTTAAGAGTTCATTATCAAGGATTTCACAGCACAGCATTTGGAAAGCAGTGGTGTAATCAGACAAAGTCAGCATGGATTTACAAAAGGGAATCATGCTTGGCAAAATCTACTGCAATTCTTTGAAGATGTAACTGGTAGAGTTGACCAGGGAGATCCAATGGATGTGGTTTATGTTGACTTCCAAAAGGCTTTTGACAAGATCTCACATAGTAGATTACTATGTAAAGTTAAAGCACCTGGGATTGTGGGTAGTGTCTTGGATGGATGGAAAACAGCTTCGCAGACATGAAACAAAAAGTTGGAATAGGGCAGCACGGTGGCACAGTGGTTAGCACTGCTGCCTCACGGTGCCGAGGTCCCAGGTTCGATCCCGGCTCTGGGTCACTGTCCGTGTGGAGTTTGCACATTCTCCCCGTGTTTGCGTGGGTTTCGCCCCCACAACCCAAAGATGTGCAGGTGGATTGGCCACGCTAAAATGCCCCTTAATCGGAAAAAATTAATTGGGTGCTCTAAATTTATTTTAAACAAAATTGGAATTGATGGTAAACAGAAAACGGCAGTGTTAGACAGCCCGATGCATGCAGCCCAGGAGGTGGGTAGCTGGTGGTCTCAATGGACAGGGCACCAGGCCACGGTGGCCAGTATGGGTGCCGGCATTTGGTGCAGCGTTGGGGTTACGCTGCCCTCCGGGAAGGTGGTAGTGCTATGGGTGTGTGGGACGGGGGTTGGTGCCTGGGGCACAGTGCTGCCCACTCACCCCGGCTGCTCTGAGGAGGTTGTGCAGTCTTTTCTGGCATTGCAAGCCTCTGGATGGTGTTGCTGGTGACGCTGGCCGCCTCTGCTACCTGCGCCCAAGCACGATGAACAGCAGCAGCTGGCAGCCTCCTTCCCAGTCCGGGGTGCATGGTGGCCTGACTCTCCTCCATCACATCCAGGAAGGTCTCCAGCTCGGTGTCCAGGAATCTCAGCACCGTCCCGTACCCAAGCGACAGTGGTTAGCACTGTTGGTTCACAGTGCCAGGGTTCCGAGTTCGATACCCGGCTTGGGTCGCTGTCTGTGCGGAGTCTGCACGTTATCCCTGTGTCTGTGTGGGTTTCATCCGGGTGCTCCGGATTCCTCCCACAAATCTCGAAAGACGTGCTGTTCGGTGAATTAGACACTCTGAATTCTCCCTCTGTGTACCCGAACAGGCGCCGGAATGTGGCGACTAGGGGCTTTTCACAGTAACTTCATTGCAGTGTTAATGTAAGCCTACTTGTGACAATAGAGATTATTATTATTGCTGCCATCTTGTTGGCTGGGCTGGTATGTGTGGGGAGTGAAGTGTGTACAGAAGATGCAGCTTGCCAGCCTCTTGAGTGTCAATCGCGAATCCAGCGAATCCCACACCATTTCTCATTGGAATAGATTGTGTTCCGTGTGGTACGGTGCTGCCCCTTGACAGTCGCTGAATCGGCCCAGGTGTGACGCCAGTTTTGCTGTTGCGGAAGTCCGCGAATCCTGCCCTTGCATCAACACTTACGTCTGGATTCACCGTTTTGGAGGCTAAGTGCCGACGCCAGCGTGGGAACTGTGGCGTTTTACAACGGCAAAATCGGCGGCGAACCCTCACTGATCCTGCGACCGGTGAGGGACTAGCAGCCGCGCCGAATAAAACTCCCGAGTAAACACGTGGAGAATGGCCAGGTCCATGGCCGTAAAACATGACACCAGCCGTGCGTGGACCCGACCTGCCAAATACTGCCCCCCTGCCCCACCCCTGGCCCATCCCCCACCAGTCCCCCCAGCCCTCGCGGAAGCCCCCCTCCCCCGGCCAGCAGCACGGCTCCAGGCTGACTGTGGCCGCGCTGAACACAGCCCGCAGTGACTACGCCGGGTTCCCAACCGCTGAGGCCACACGTCAACCGCGCGTACTGGAACTCGGCCCGTCGGGGGCGGAGCATCGTGGGAGGGCATTCAGGTGACGCGCCAACGACATTGCAATGGCATTTCGGAGGGGGCTGAGGATAGAAAGCCGGCATCAAACCGGCGCTGCCACCGATTTCGGTGTCGGAAGGGATTCTCCGCCTGATTGCCGATTACAATATCGACATCAGGAAACGGTGAATCGCGCCCTTGGTCTCAGAAATGGAGAATCCCGCTGCCGGACTTTTATCTTGAACCTCACACAAAATCTATGTCCACTTTTTCCTGACGTTGTCGTCAGAGGTAAATCATTTCCCCCACATTTTCTCTAACAAACCCCTCATGGAGAGGCCAACCCTCTCGTTCAAAATTAGGATGTGACCCAATAACGTAAAATGCAGGTGGCAGAAAATCTCTGAAATTTGTACGTGTGGGGATTCCGGGATTATGTGCAAATGTGCTCCAGAATTCTGGGTGAAATGAAGTTTTGTAAAGCAGAGAAGACTGGTGAGAAATGTATCCGTCAGCTGATGTGGCAACTTAATCGGCAGCAAAGTGTGTGAGAGTTAAAGTGGTCGGGATTCCTCAAGTGGAGCATGTGCGATGGAGCAAGCGGGAGTTAGGGTCAGCACAGCATGGGAGACGATCCACCAGACCGTCCAATCTGGGTTGCCGGGCAGATCTCTGCATCTTAATTCAGACAATTGCAGGGACTGGGAGATTAGAAAGGATGGCTTTTAATTTACTTCCATTTGGTTAAAGGAAAACAAGGAAGGCCTGTAGTTATGTCGCAGATTTCACAACCTTAGGAAGTTCCAAAGCACTCTTGAAGTTTCGTCACTGTTGCCATTTAGGAAACATGGCAGCAATGTAGGTACAGGAAGACCCCACAAACAGTAATGAGGTAAAGACTGGATCATTTGTTTGGTGATGTTGGTTGAAGGATAAATAAATGCTGGACAAAACTATTTTCCTCTTCCTTGAGGAATGCTGTGGATCATTCATGCAAGATCAGCTCACCCCTGGTTGGAGTGCTGGCTCCCAGAGACGAGCATTCACGTTATACTACCAGAGAAAGTTAAAATCCTTCCGGGTAGATCCCACAATTATCTATACATCTAATTGAGTGTGTTACCCCTTTTTGGCTGGTAATGTCTTAAAAAAGCAGACTCTTTAATAAGGGTGCAGAAATCATTGAACCAGGCGGGGTGGGAATTTGATGAACTGATCGCACTTGATGAAACGTGCTCTTGAAGAACTTTGATTGAAGTAAAGAATATGATGAAAAATGAGAATCACCCCTTGGCTCAATATCATTGTCAGATGCATTCAGTGAAAAGGCTACAATCACTCAGATGCAGGGCAAATCACTTTCTGAACTTATTTGTGCCGTAAGAACCTTGAACAGGAGTTTGATGTGTGGACAAGGATATGCACTTACAGCGGGACTCACTGAATGGTTATTTTAATGTGTTGGAATAGTTTTTAATACATATTTTAATTAAAGTTAGATCTCTGTGCAAGCGTAATGTTCATTCTTTTATTGTTATCATTCATTTATATGTAATTCTTTCACGAACAAGCAATGTATCCGAAATGATTTTCCATCTGGACAATAAAGTGAAATGAAATTGAAATTGATTGTATATAACAAGCACTTATTTCATTGCCTTACAGGACCTGTCGGTCACATAATGTGTCCATATTCAGATAAGCATTGCAACCAGAAATTGTCTAAAAAAGGTAATATTTTGGTGCAGTGAAAGTATCTTTTGAGCTATGACTCAATTTTGAGCACTCAAGCAGTAATGACTGTTGAAATTGCTTCAGGTTGTGTTATTTTTAACTGATAAAAGGGTGATGTAATGGATGAGCTTTCCAAAATTACATTTTCAGAATTTGTATGCACTCGTGGTTAATCACCATTGTGCTCCCAATGAATTGGTGTGTGGTGATAATATGTTAAAGGTATTTTTGCGGTCGTGAGTAATTTTTATTTTCTGCGTCTGTGATGCTACTCCTTACCTTAAATCGCTCATTTCAGACTCGCTGATTGATCTCAGCCAAGAGTTATTCCACAGTTTTCAGTTCTGCCCTAAAAGCTACAACGTTGTTCTGCAAAGGACATTGCAGATTCTCAAGCTCCTGGCATTTTTGAGGTCAGACTGGAGGCTGGAGGAGAGCGTTAACATCCGACGCGACCTTATTTTCCCAGGATTTCACACCGCACCATTGACCGTCCGAATCTTGGGCAGTTGGTGAGGCCTTACACCCATTCCCCAAACAGAGAGAGAAGCAAAGTGAGTTAAGAAGAGAGAGGGGCAGCACGGTGGCGCGGTGGTTAGCACTGCTGCCTCACGGCGCCGAGGATCCGAGTTCGATCCCGGCCCCTTTTCATTGTCCGTGTGGAGTTTGCACATTCTCCCCGTGTCTGCGTGGGTCTCACCCCCACAACCCAAAGATGTGCTGGGTAGGTTTATTGGTCTTGCTAAATTGGCCCTTAATTGGAAAAAAAGAATTGGGTACTCTAAATTTATTTTTAAAAAGGAAGAGGGGAAGAGAAGAGAAAGAGATATAGATGTTGCCCTGGCGAAGGTGCTGGTGAACCCTATTCTTGAACTGTCGATGTCTATCTGGTACAGGTACACCGGCTATGTTGCTGTGAATGGAGTTCCAGAATGTTGACCCCTTGACAGTGAATGAATGGCGATATAGTGTCAAATCAAGATTGTAACAGACAGGGTGAGAGAGAACTGGTGATATTCCCATCCCCTTCCAAACTATCCATGAATTTTTGATGGAAGGTGAAGGAAGGATTGTTCGCTGGCGGGATACTCCGTTTCGCCGGCAGCGCACTCACGCCCACGGATTTTGCGATGGTGTGGAAGGAGCAGCGCTCCGAAAGCTAGTGACATCGAAACAAACCTGTTGGACTTTAACCTGGTGTTGTAAGACTTCTTACGGTGAATAAAGTTCATGGGCGGGATCCTTCGCCCCGCCACACCCATTTCTGGTGCAGCGCTCCCCCGGCGGCAGCGGGATTTCCCATTGTGGGCATCCCCACGCCATCGCGAAATCCGTGGGCGTGGGTCCGCTGCCGGCGAAACGGAGTATCCCGCCAGCGAACAATCCAGCCCCAAATTGTTTTAAGTAATAATTGTGAAACATCTTACTGGGCATGACAGGTTGGTGTGTAGCTTAGAGGGCAGCTGCCAGGTGGTGTACCCATGTATCAGCTGCCCTTGTCCTTCTAGGTGGTACAGGTGACAGGTTTGGAAGGTGCTGTTGAAGGAGGTTTGGTGAGTTGCTGCGGTGCATCTGGTAGATGGTAAACACGGTTACTACTGTGTGTTGGTGGAGGAGGGAGTGAATGTTTAATGTGGTGGACAAGATGCCCTGGATGGTGTTGAGCTTCTTGAGTGTTGTTGGAACTGCACTCATCCAGGCAAGCGGAGAGTATTCCATTACTCTCCTTGTAGGTGGTGGACAGGCTTTGGGGAATCAGGAGGTGAGTTACTCGCTGCAGGATTCCCAGCCTCTGACCTTGTCTTATACCCACAGTATTTGTATTGTTGCTAACTTTAGCCTTAATTTACTTACTCTTGTTTTATCACCTTTGCTCTTGAGTCGCCAGGTATCTTTCTGATACCGCCACGTGGTTCAAGTCCGAGTAATGATCAATAATCCAACACACCGCTTAGTAAGAGTTAAATCAACGCACATTTATTATATACAGTAATCAATACTTATACATTAATTCTACTTCTAAGCTACTTCCTACAACTAACAGGCCAATACTTAACTTTGGAAATGGCCCACCAGGTCAGGGAAACGAATGGCCTTTAATTTGGGTTCTGAGCCTGCGGGATTCGAAGCTGGTACAGATCGATAGCTAGGAGCGCCTATCTCGTAGCGAGCGTTGAAGTAAGACTTACGATTTGAGCGGCTGTTGCAGAGGGTCAGCAGAAGGGGTTGCAGAAGGGTGGCAGAGAGAGCGATTTGAACTTGGACTCGATACTTATGGTCCCCAGGGGCTTCCCGCCTTTCGGGGCGGACCCTGTACCTGGTTCCAAGTGATTGGACTTTGTCCCAATCACTTGGTTCGATATTCTCCAATGCTGGGGCGGTTCCCTGATCGATGGGCGGTCTTGGGGTGATCGTTCACCTCCCTTTGTGTAGGCTCCTGTTGGCGCCGAAAAGTCTGGGTTGGCTTTGTGTCTAAAATGTTGCACATTGTTCCCGGGGATTGCTCATTAATCTTCAGATGGCTGGTGTTTTGTTGTGCTGATGGCTGCAGGTATCGATCTTGTCTGGCCTTCCTAGAGGCGAATACACAGTTTTACCTACAGCTGCTTGTTTTAGTCCTGTTGGCTGATTTTCCCATCAGCCTTTTCCGTTCGCCATTTTAAATCGGGGTTGGCCATTCTAAATCGGGAGTTAGCCATTTTAACTGGCTACAGTATGGCTTGTCCAGTTCATTTTCTGGTCAATGGTAACCCTCAGGATGGGAGACTCAATGATGGTAACGCTGTTGAATGTCAAGGGGTGATGGGTAGATGATTTTTTTATTGCAGTTGGTCATTACCTGACACTTGTATGGCGCAAATGTGACTTGTCACTTGTCAGCCCAAGTCTGAATGTTGTTCCAATCTTCCTGCATATTGGCACAACTGCTTCAGTATCCGAGGAGTCACGAATGGTACTAAAAAATGTTATAATCATTAGCAAACATCCCCACTTCAGATCTTTTGATGGAAACAACATAATTGATGAAGCATGGTTAGACCTACTACCTGAGGAGCTCCTGCAGCCATGTCACGGAACTGAGATGATTGACCTCCAACCACCACAACCATCTCCCTTTGTGCCGGGTATGACTCCGACCGGCGGAGAGTTTCCCTGTTTTCCATTGACTCCAGTTTTGCTAGGATTCCTTGATGCCACACTCGGTCAAATGCTGCCTTGATGTCAAGGGCAATCAGTCTATTGCCCCTTGAGCTCAACTCTCTTTGTCCATGCTTGGATCAGGGCTGCAATGAGGTCAGGAGCTGAGTGACCCTGTGGAACCCAAGCTGAGCGTCAGTGAGCAGGTTATTGCTGAATGCCATTCAATAACATATTAACATTTCATCTCCTGATGATCAAGAGGGAACTAAATAATGTAATTGCCTAGATTAGATTAGATTTGCCCTTCGTTTTGTGGACAGGCGATACCTAGGCAATTTTCCACATTGCCAGTGTTGTAGCTGTACTTGAACAGCTTAGTGGTGCAGCTAGTACTGTATTTGCCTTCAGTGCTATTGCCGGAATATTGTTAGGGCCTATAGCCTTTGCAGTATCCAGTACCTTCAGCTGTTTATTGATATCATGTGGACTGAATCGAATTGGCTGAAGACTGACAGTTGTTATGCTGGGGACCTCAGGAGGAGGCTGAATTGGAGAATCCACTCAGCACTCCTGGCTGAACAAAGAACAAAGAGAAGTACAGCACAGGAACAGGCCCTTCGGCCCTCCAAGCCTGCGCCGACCATGCTGCCCGACTAAACTAAAATCTTCTACACTTCCGGGGTCTGTAGCCCTCTATTCGCAGCCTATTCATGTATTTGTCAAGATGCCCCTTAAATGTTACTATCGTCCCTGCTTCCACCACCTCCTCCGGCAGCGAGTTCCAGGCACCCACTACCCTCTGTGTAAAAAAACTTGCCTCGTACATCTACTCTAAACCTTGCCCCTCTCACCTTAAACCTATGCCCCCTAGTAATTGACCCCTCTACCCTGGGGAAAAGCCTCTGACTATCCACTCTGTCTATGCCCCTCATAATTTTGTAGACCTCTATGAGGTCGCCCCTCAACCTCCTTCGTTCCAGTGAGAACAAACTGAGTTTATTCAACCTCTTCTCATAGCTAATGCCCTCCATACCAGGCCACATCCTGGAGGTGGTGGCTAAAGCAATTTGTAGAGCACAAGTCAGCGCTTTACAATCTGTTAGAAAAAGCAGTGACCTGTGCATACCTTATTTAAACAGCACACCAGTAAATTAATCAATTAATCCCTGATCCCACAGTTTGGAGTTTTGATTTTAGTTGGATGGCAGGTCAGCTCAAAATAATTATTCATTAAGAAAAACAAGGAGGTTGATGAGGTGAGGATATTCCAGACTAGTGAGTTCCAAGGAAGGATCAGAGCCCTTGACGAAAGAGATTTTTACTTAACCAGTGTTACATAAGAACATAAGAACTAGGAGCAGGAGTCGGCCATCTGGCCCCTCGAGCCTGCTCCGCCATTCAATGAGATCATGGCTGGTCTTTTGTGGACTCAGCTCCACTTTCCGGCCCGAACACCATAACCCTTAATCCCTTTACGATCCCAGCTGTTGTTACTACTGGACAGTTCAGGTCTTGGAGTGGACCCCCACTCAACAGATCCAAACTTTTACTTTTTGTTTAGAGATGTGGATGAACAGGTTTGCCAATTTACTTTTCCCAAAAGAATTAAACATTTATTAACCATGAAAAGATTTACTATAATATATTACTGCTTAACCCCAGCTATACCTTTACATAACTGTAAGGATAACACAATTTATAAAATATTTCTTCTGCTTTAATATTCTCAGTAAGTATGCAGTCTATGTAAACCAACAGGTGAAATGTGGTCAGACACACCACACACTGAAAGCAAGTGACAGATGACACCCAATACTTTATGTGGGGTTCTCTTCAATTTTCCCAGGTGCTTGTCACACCGTGAGCGAGCTGGAGAAGTCTGACTTCCACATGAGGGTTTCCAAACTCCACTCTCGAAGAATACACTTTGCAATCTTCTCCCGAACAAAACTTTCTCACAGATTCCTTCACCAAGGATCTTCTTCCAGGATTTCAATCTCTCCTTTCAGTGTTCCTCTGCCTTGGATTGCCACTTGCATTCAAGCTTCCACACAATCTCTCAGGTACCCAGCCAGACCATCGGAATGCCACAGCTTCACAGGCTACGCTACGCTGTCCCAAAACTTTTGATTTATCTCAGGGTGTCTGGCTTCTCACCGAGCTGACTTAAAATCTGCTTCTTGCAGCCATCTCAGTCATTGCACTTTCTCTGCTTTCTACTTGAATTCTGAACAGGACCTTGTTCAATTTATCGTTCTTTGTTCCTTTAACTTAATTGTTTTCCTGAGATATTCTTTGTCCCCACCCCTGGTATTTTGGGACTTTCTTTTGTTCTTTGGGGAAATTTGCTCTCTGCAGTTCCCTTGTCTTGTCTAGCTTCTTCTGGCATTAGTTTATAACTAATTCAAAATGTATTTCTGTCCCAGGATGGCCCCTGGTCATTGCCCAGCAGTCATGTGGTGTGAGTGTAACTTGCCACTTGTCAGCCCAAGCACGAATGTTGTCCAGGTCTTGCTGCATTTAGACATGGACTGTATCTGTGGAGTCGGGAATGGTGCTGGACATTGTGCAACCATCAGCGAACATCCCCACTTCCGACCTTTTAATGGTGGGAAAGTCATTGATGAAGCAGCTGAAGATGGTTTGGTCAAGAACACTCTGCTGAGGAACACCTGCAGTGATGTCCTGGGACCACAGCCATCTTCCTTTGTGCGAGGTATGACTACTGGAGAGATTTCCCCCTGACCCATTGCACTTGATGCCATACTCGGTCAAATGTGGCATTGGTGTCAAGTGCCATCACCCTGACCTCACGTCCACAGTTTAGCTCTTTTGTCTCTTACTTGATGCAAAAGTTTTAACCCTGTGCAAGAACAAGGGCGATTGCAGTGATTACAGCAACTTCCGGGGTATAACCCTGTTGCAAATCCTGGGAAAGGTATTTTCCCATGTTGCCCTTAGTAAGACTGCAGATCCTGGCTGGACACATCTATCCTGAATCCCAGTGTGGTTTCAGAACTGGAAGGTCCACAATTGATATGATTTTCTCAGTTGGTACCTGCAATAGAAATGCTGTGAACAATAGAGATCACAAGACATCACCTTCATTGATCTCGCCAAGGCATTCCACCATGGGAGCTCAGACGGTCTATTTAAATGCTAGAGAAAATTGGCTGCTGACTGAAGCTGCTTAATGTGGTGTCTCCTTTCAATGACTGCTTGATGGGTAAGATCGGTTGTGATAGGGCAACATCGCAACCCACATGGATCCACAGTGCAGTCAAAAAGGGTTGTGTTCTGGTGTTACGGGCCAGGGTTTAGAGAACCCCAAAGTGTATCATGGAGTTCAGCTGACCCATAACTTTTAATAGATTGTGGTATGGGGAGCACACGGCCCACTCTTTGCAAAGAGTTTGGTTTGAGCATCAGCATCAGGAAGACTAATATCATGGTCCAGGGATGTTGCCAAGTCACCATATATATCAGCATTGACAATGTGACAATGGAGGATGTTGACTGTTTCACATACCCGGGTTCCAAAATCACCAGCAATCCATCAGGTGGTGCTGAAATCAACTCACCGCTCGCAAAAGCTGCAGCTTTTATGTTCAAGCAGAGTAAGAGAGTTTGGAACAACATCAACCTGATTCAGAACATCAGACTGCGATTCTACCAAGCCTGTGTCCTCAGTGTACACCTCTCCAGTGCAGGGAGCGGGACAATATAGGCTGGGAGAAAAGACTGAACAATGTCCACCTTCGATGTTTCAGACATACCCTCGGTGTCTCTTGGCAGGACACCAACTCAGGGATCCCGGTATAGGCTAATTCCCTCAGCATCCACTCAGGCGAAGCCAGTGACACCTGTGCTGGAATAGCCAGGTACATCGGATGCACGATGGCTGTAAACACAAAGACCTTCTGTACAGTGAAGTGGACACTGAGTCACAGCTCCTGGGCGTCCTCTGCTACAAGGGCACCTGGCGAGGAAGCTATGCTGATGGCAGACTTTGACACTGGAAGCTGACAATATGAAAGATCATTGGTAGAGTTGAGCAGAAACAGAAAGCCCAGCTGGCTGAGAAAGGAGGCCAGAGGAAACAGAGGCCAGTGAATCGTGCAGTTTCTCAGCCCCACTGTTGCCCTGCAGTACATGCAGAGGATGCTGCAACATCAGAGTGGTCCTTACCAGGCAATGCTTAACAGGGTTGATCACCTAGGCCCAATTTATCAATGTACATGCCAGAAGGCCGCTACATAATCGGTGTTCTATTTCCTGACGATACCAATTTATCTTAGACATAAAGTCAGTGAGTCAATGAAACAACAATGATGCGGCCTTCTCCATTCTAAGAGGCGGCACGATAGCACAGTGATTAGCACTGTTGCTTCACAGCTCCAGGGTCCCAGGTTCGATCCCCAGCTTGGGTCACTGTCAGTGCAGAGTCTGCACGTTCTCCCCGCGTCTGCGTGGGTTTCCTCCGGGTGCTCCGTTTTCCTCCCACAGTCTAAAGATGTGCAGGTTAGGTGGATTGACCATGCTAAATTTCCCCTTAGTGTCCATAAAGGTTAGGTAAGGTTATGGGGATAGGGTGGAGGTGTGGGCTTGGGTAGGGTGCTCTTTCCAAGGGCCGGTGCAGACTCGATGGGCCGAATGTCCTCCTTCTGGACTGTAACTTCTGTATATTCTGTAAATTCTGAGTACAATAAACAGAAATGTGTACCGGGTAAAGTTGACCAAGTATACTTTTATTTTCTGACGTTCATGAAACATAGAATGATGCAGCACAAAAGGCACCAATCAACATAGAAAAGACTGAGAATTAAACCTGGCACTTTGTGGTATTTGTTAGGTATTGAACAATAAGCCATTGGAAGGGGCTTAGGATGTGAGCGGAACTCTGTGGTAAAGACCCACGGACTGTGATAAACGATTGTTGACTAAGCTTGAAGAGAAAAAAATAAAGAGCAGATTTTCATCATGAATACCTGTGTGGGAGGTCCCAGCTGTGGAATTTAGGGTGTGGGGTGCGCGGAAAGTCAGAGAGTGAGGGATGTACAGCCAACAGGGATCCCACACGAGTATCTTTCAGTAATGTGACTCGATGAAATCATGCAGCTAACTTTATAGGGTTCACTATGCTGCCCTGCTCAACATTCCTCCCTCAAGTGATTCTATCACTTTAAATGGCTGAATGGTCTGCCAATACGCAAACAGCTTACTAATGTTATTGGTCGTTCCTTTAATCAGTGGTTATTTTTTACCATTACATATTTTCCAAAAAAAAAATCAGACCTTGATTTATTAACAGCAGATTCAAGACCTTTTCTGGCCCCAAATTCTTTGCACCATTTGCTGAAGTTCTGTATTGCATCACTTCATTATCAAACACATCCATCATTTTTCAGCAACAGTGCCGTGAAACTGTGCTCATGTTTGTCCTCTTTCTTGAGTTGAAATAGGAAAATGCATAGATGCCACATTTCGGATTGTGTAAATATATGTATTATTGCAGAAGTCTAGAAATCCAAAAAAGGCAAAGAATATGTCAGTAATGGAGTCCACAACTTTGCACAGAGCTGTTGCTTTAATTAGCACCGTGCGCAATGAGGTGCAAAGAATAATAATGAGTTGTTGAATTATCTAATATTCAATTGCCAAGGTGCATTTGTTAAAAGGAGATGCGTTTGCCATTTGAGGGCATTAATGTTTTTTTCATTTAAACAGTAACGAAAGTTAATGTGTGCTGTTGCTAAAGATTTAAGAATATCTGAATACCCGAAGGCTGAAATCCTAAATTTCTATCTGTGTGCAGCTGCATGCAGTCCTCAAAACCTCTGACATGCTTGTTAGCAAATGATTGGGTAAGTACTCAACTGTAAAGACATGTTAAATCCTGATTTTGTTTCACAAAATGACCCAGTCATGGGCAGGGTTCTCCGTTCCTGCGGCTAAGTGCTGCCTCGAACGAAGAATCCGCAGGAGGTTTACGTCAAAAAAATCTGCGCGAACCCCTCACCGATTTCGGTAGCGGTGAGGGGCTAGCACCAGCGGCGGCTGGTACTCACACCTCTTGCGGCGAATATGGTCGGAGAATGGCCGGGTCCCGGGCTGCGCATGCGCACAGCTGGCGACCAGCAGCGGTCGCGCCGTACAACATTGCGCCGTGCCGTCGGGAACTCGGCCCATCGGGAGCGGAGCATCGTGAGTGGGCTGGCTGGCGAGGCGCTAACAG
Source organism: Scyliorhinus torazame (assembly GCF_047496885.1). Lineage (NCBI taxonomy): Eukaryota > Metazoa > Chordata > Chondrichthyes > Carcharhiniformes > Scyliorhinidae > Scyliorhinus > Scyliorhinus torazame. Next base: position 8,404,899 of record NC_092721.1, read on the forward strand.
CATTGCGACTGCGCGCGCCATGCGTCACGATGATGCCATTTCAGAAGGGGCGAAGCATGGCTGACCGGCGTCAAACCGGCGCTGGCCACGATTTCGGCGTCAGAGCCCATTCGCCGCCCAGCCGCCGAAGACGATTCCGGCAACGGGCAGCGGAGAATCCTGCCCCATTTAGTAAACGGATTGAAATATTTATTTTTTAAATTGTCACTGAGTGCATTGTGATGAATATTTACATCCTGCCTTAGATAATAAAAAAGAAAAATGAATATTTATATTCATTCGATTATACTAGATAGAAAAATTAATAGCGAATTAAGAATCTGCTTTGAATTTTTTTAAAAGCCATCCTTTACTTTGTAGAGGTGTTGGAGAGGGTGCGGAAGAGATTTACTAAAATTAATCCAGGTTTTGAGGGACTTCAGTTTAATGTGGGGAGACGGGTGAATCGTAGAATCGTAGAATTTACAGTGCGGAAGGAGGCCATTCGGCCCATCGATTCTGCACTGACCCTTGGAAAGAGCACCCTACTTAAGCCCAGGCTTCCACCCTATCCCAGTGAAGCTGGGATTGGTCTCCTTGGAGTGGAGAAGGTTAAGAGTGTGGTGATATGCATATACACATTAATGTATATAGTCATCTATTAATGTATATAGTTATCTATACAACCTCCAACCAGCAGGTGGTGATAGAGATCCAGCATGTGGCTCCAGAGATCCGGCAGTTGGTAGAAAGTTGTACTCGAGGACAGTTGCATTAGAAGTAGTTCCAGGAGAGTTCAATTATTTGCTACCGTTTCTACGATAGTTCGCTAATTATCTTTCCACGTGCTCACTTTGTTAACAAACTATATTACTAGTCAGAAAACGAGATGTTCCGTATCTTTAGTGCATCTTTATCACGGCCGCAACACAGAACATAACAAAAGGGGAGATTTTAAGTGTTCAAAATTATTAAGGGTTTTGATAGAGTAAATAAGGAGGAACTGTTTCCAGTGACAGGAGGGTGGGTAACCGGAGGACACAGTTTGAAGGTAATTGCCAAAACACCCAAAGGCAAGGTGTGGAAAATGTTTTGTTTCACAGTGAGTTGTTGTGATCTGGAACGGGCTGCCTGAAAGGGTGGTGGAAACAGATTCAATAATAACTGTGATATCCCTCACGAGGACCACGGGGGGATCACTAATCGGTCTCCCCGTGGGGCCTGTAGAGTACGGATTCCTGTGTTAGCGGGAGGAGGCCCACCCAGCTGGGACTCGTTAGTGAGCCTTTAAATGCTGCTCCCAGACCCGGACGGGTAGCTTCGATGGTCCCGGGCTGGGAATTTGTGTCGTGCGTCGCAGTAGCGGCTTTATCTTCTGAGTTAAAATGAACCTGTTTCGCCTTCTTCTTTCACGCCCCCTGAATTATTACAATAACTTTCAAAAGTGAATATAGGGGCAATTCTCCGAGCCCCGCGCCGGGCTGGAGAATCGGCGCAACCGCGCCACGACGCCCGACACTAGCGCGCGATTCTCCGAGGTGCGGAGAATCAGTGCCATTTGCGCCGGCGCATTGGTCTGGATGGGCAGAGCGGCCGTGCCGATACGACAGAGTCCCGCCGGCGTCGTTCACTCTGCGGGAACGGTCGGGGGGGGTGCCTGTGAGGGGTGGGGGGGGGGGCTCCTTCACCGGGGGAGGGGGGCTCCGATGGGGTCTGGCCCGTGATCGGGGCCCACCAATCGGCGGGGCGGCCTCTCGCCCCCCCGAGCCTACTTTCTGGCGTGGCTGGGCCCTGAACACCGACTCCATGTTGAGTCGGGGCTGGCGCACTAAAGAAGTCCCCCACGCATGCGCGGGTTGGCGTGGCCCAACTGCGCATGCGCGGGTTGGCGTGGCGCTCATTTGGCACCGCGAAAGGAGGTTGGAGTGGCCTGAACCGCTCCAGCGCCGTGCTGGCCCCCTGTGGGGGGCAGAATCGGTCGTACCAGGGCCCGGGACGGTGCGGACACTTGGGTTCCATATCGGAGAATCGCCCCCATAGACTTGAAAGGGAAAAGTTTACAGATTATGGGTCAGCATAGACAGCTTGGGTTGAATGGCCTCGTTCTGTGTTGTACTGATGGACTTTGGTTCTGACTTCTCCAGATAGGGTCTGGAACTCCTTTGTCTAAGGTTGTAGATTTTTTCGACCTGAAATTAGCCGGGCTGTAGATATTTTGGATGTCACTCCAATTATTTTTGGTCAAATCAACGGTAAAAGACCTGGAGGAGTTTGAGAGCATCCACTTGTCAATGGATTCTCTGCCAAGGTGCATCGTGATGCCTTTTGAATGATTGATTTTCAGTACTTCATTGAGATGGCTTGTGAGACATGCTGCAGACTTTCCCCACCTATTTTTTATTCAGTTCATTGCAGTTGATATTTGAGCTCCTTTTAAATTTCATCCTCTGTATCATTTAGCATTGCTGGACTGACAGTGGATATAAATACGTGGAAAGAGAAAGCATTTTCTCGGATGCAGGCTATCACTATTGTCCTCCAGTCTCCAATGATTGTAGATGATCTCCAGGTCACTGTTGTAAGTAATATCCTGGGGATAAATGCATTGTGGTGATGGGTCAGTCAAAACACTACTTCCTGATTGGAAACTTTTGTGAGTGATTGAATTATTGGAATTGGATGAAAGCCCTGTTGTGGGACTGTTAGTGGCAGCAGGTTATGTGATGAAATATCAAGGAATGTATTCACCCAGAGCTGAGAACCCTGGGCTGGACTCTCTGTTTCAGCGGCTAAGTGCCGATTCAAACTGAGAATTCGCAGACATTTTATGATCTGCAAATCGGAACCGAACCCTCCCCGAATCCGGGACCGGTGAGGGGCTGGCAGCGGTGCCGGGTGAAACTCCCGGCCAGAAACGGCTAGATAATAGCCGGGTCACGGGCCGCGCATGAGCACGGCGACGACCTGCAGCGGTCGCGCCGTACAACAAGGCGCCGGCCAGACGCGGCCCCGACCCGCCATCCGCGACCCCACACAGTCCACCCCCTGGCCACCCCCACCACTCCCCCCAGCCCTCACGGAAGCCCTCTCGGCCAGCAGCACGGATCCCGGCCGAGCGTGGCGGCGCTGGTCACAGTCCACAGCCGCCACGCCGGGTTCCCGACCGCTGAGACCACACGTCCCCCGCGCGGTCGGGAACTCGGCCCATCGGGGGAGGGCCTGTCGATGATGCGCCAACGCCATTGCAATGGCGTGCGGTGCGATTACGCCACTTCCGATGGGGTGGAACATGGCTGACCGGCGTCAAACTGGCGCTGGCCCTGATCTGGGCCTCGGAATGGCCGATTACGATATTGGCGTCAGGCAACGGAGAATCCCGCCACCTATCAGTGTTGCCCTCACTTGTGTCTTATGGGCAAGCTAAGCCGAAACTGTTAAGCATCAGTTCTATACTGTCATTCCGCCTTGTTCTAGTTCTGGGGTGTGGCCTCTGCCATGGTGATGGTGACAGGACTGGGAGGTGGTGATGAGCAGTAACCCAGGACCCTTGTGCTTGCTTCATAAGGTTGCCGGAGCCTCATTCGTGATTTTGTTGCCATGCTTAACCTGGTGTTTCCTACGTTGCAACTGTGACTCCATGTGATTAACCGTAACTAGCTTTGGGACGTCCTGACATTGTGATGTATCAAATCCAGTGATTTCCTTCTTGCTTCCTTGGGTGCGAACCCACATTTAAACATCACTGATATTGCTAATATCTTTTTTAAATTTAGAGTACCCAATTCATTTTTTATCAATTAAGAGGCAACTTAGCGTGGCCAATCCACCTACCCTGCACATCTTTGGGTTGTGGGGAGGAGACCCACACAGACACGGGGAGAATGTGCAAACTCCACACGGTGATATTGCTAATATGGAGCTTGACCTTGCAACCTATGAACAAGCCCCATATGGGCGGCACGGTAGCACCGTGGTCAGCACTGCTGCTTCACAGCTCCAGGGTCCCAGGTTCGATTCCGGCTTGGGTCACTGTCTGTGCGGAGTCTGCACGTTCTCGCCGTGTCTGCGTGGGTTTCCTCCGGGTGCTCCGGTTTCCTCCCACAAGTCCCGAAAGACGTGCTTGTTCGGTCAATTTGAATTCTCCCTCTGTGTATCTGAACAGGCGCCGGAATGAGGCGACTGGGGACTTTTCACAGTAACTTCATTGCAGTGTTAATGTAAGCCTACTTGTGACAATAAAGATTATTATTATTATTAAACAGGGGATCCGGGGTTAATAGCTGAATTCACAAATGCAGCATTGATACTTCAGTCAAGCAAACAATCCACATTGGAGAAGTAACTTGGATGGATTGTCACGTGTTCTGAAGGTAGCTTCCATGCCGGTTTGTGAAGTTTAAACAAAGATACAACTGCTTTCTTTGCTGGAGAGAGAGTTTATTGACTTAGTTCACAGTAAACATTACTCAAACCCCCAGTGTCCCAGCTATCCCCATTTGTGGGTGCACAAATACCCATCACCTGTTTAACAATGTAAATGCATTAAACTGTAACAAAATGATTAATAAGACATTCACAGCTACAATGTTATTCCATCCCAGAAATATTTCTCCCATTCCAGTTGACCTGGAAACCAGACTGGACGAACTCTTCAGAGGTTTTTTGGGCTTTGATGAGGGTGCAAGAGGGTGCAAGAAGATTGTCTGTTTACTCCGAATCATAGAATCCCCACAGTGCAGAAGGAGGCCATTCAGCCCATTAGTCTGCACCGACCCTCCGAAAGAGCACCCCACTACCCCGCCCCATCCCCAAAACCCTCCCGAACCTTTGGTCACTAAGGGCAATTTATCATGGCCAATCCACCTAACCTGCACATCTTTGGACTGTGGGAGGAAACTGGAGCACCCGGAGGAAACCCACGCAGACACGGGAGACAGTGACCCAAGCTGGTAATCAAACCTGGCACCCTGAAATGAAATGAAATGAAAATCGCTTATTGTCACAAGTAAGCTTCAAATGAAGTTACTGTGAAAAGCCCCTAGTCGCCACATTCCAGCGCCTGTTCAGGGAGGCTGGTACGGGAATTGAACCGTGCTGCTGGCCTGCCTTGGTCTGCTTTCAAAGCCAGCTCTTTAGCCCTGTGCTAAACAAGCCCCTCAATACTGACCCTCTGACAGTGTAGCACTCCCTCAGTACTGACCCTCTGACCGTGCAGCGCTCCCTCAGTACTGACCTTCTGACAGTGCGGCACTCCCCCAGTACTGACCCTCTGACCGTGTAGCGCTCCCTCAATACTGACCTTCTGACAGTGCAGCACTCCCTCAGTACTGACACTCTGACAGTGCCGCACTCCCTCAGTACTGACCTTCTGACAGTGCAGCACTCCCTCAGTACTGACACTCTGACAGTGCGGCACTCCCTCAGTACTGACCCTCTGACAGTGCGGCACTCCCTCAGTACTGACCCTCCGACAGTGCAGCACTCCCTCAGTACTGACCCTCTGACAGTGCAGCACTCCCTCAGTACTGACCCTCTGACAGTGCGGCACTTCCTCAGTACTGACCCTCTGACAGTGCGGCACTCCCTCAGTACTGACCCTCTGACAGTGCGGCACTCCCTCAGTACTGACCCTCTGACAGTGCGGCACTTCCTCAGTACTGACCCTCTGACAGTGCGGCACTCCCTCAGTACTGACCCTCTGACAGTGCAGCACTCCCTCAGTACTGACCCTCTGACAGTGCGGCACTTCCTCAGTACTGACCCTCTGACAGTGCGGCACTTCCTCAGTACTGACCCTCTGACAGTGCGGCACTCCCTCAGTACTGACCCTCTGACAGTGCTGCACTCCCTCAGTACTGACCCTCTGACAGTGCAGCACTCGCTCAGTACTGACCCTCTGACAGTGCGGCACTCCCTCAGTACTGACCCTCTGACAGTGTGGCACTTCCTCAGTACTGACCCTCTGACAGTGCGGCACTCCCTCAGTACTGACCCTCTGACAGTGCAGCACTCCCTCAGTACTGACCGTCTGACAGTGCAGCACTCCCTCAGTACTGACCCTCTGACAGTGCAGCACTCCCTCAGTACTGACCTTCTGACAGTGCAGCGCTCCCTCAGTACTGACCCTCTGACAGCGCGGCACTCCCTCAGTACTGACCCTCTGACAGTGCAGCACTCCCTCAGTACTGACCCTCTGACAGTGCAGCACTCCCTCAGTACTTACCCTCTGACAGTGCGGCACTCCCTCAGTACTGACCCTCTGACAGTGCAGCACTCCCTCAGTACTGACCCTCTGACAGTGCGGCACTCCCTCAGTACTGACCTTCTGACAGTGCGGCACTCCCTCAGTACTGACCCTCTGACAGTGCAGCACTCCCTCTGTACTGACCCTCTGACAGTGCGGCACTCCCTCAGTACTGACCTTCTGACAGTGCAGCACTCCCTCAGTACTGACCCTCTGACAGTGCGGCACTCCCTCAGTACTGACCTTCTGACAGTGCAGCACTCCCTTAGTACTGACCCTCTGACAGTGCGGCACTCCCTCAGTACTGACCTTCTGACAGTGCGGCACTCCCTCAGTACTGACCCTCTGACAGTGCGGCACTCCCTCAGTACTGACCCTCTGACAGTGCGGCACTCCCTCAGTACTGACCCTCTGACAGTGCAGCACTCCCTCAGTACTGACCCTCTGACAGTTCAGCACTCCCTCAGTACTGACCTTCTGACAGTGCAGCTCCCCCTCAGTACTGACCCTCTGACAGTGCAGCGCTCCCTCAGTACTGACCCTCTGACAGTGCAGCTCCCCCTCAGTACTGACCCTCTGACAGTGCAGCGCTCCCTCTGTACTGACCCTCTGACAGTGCAGCGCTCCCTCAGTACTGACCCTCTGACAGTGCGGCACTCCCTCAGTACTGACCCTCTGACAGTGCAGCACTCCCTCAGTACTGACCCTCTGACAGTGCGTCACTCCCTCAGTACTGACCCTCTGACAGTGCAGCACTCCCTCAGTACTGACCCTCTGACAATGCAGCACTCCCTCAGTACTGACCCTCTGACAGTGCAGCACTCCCTCAGTACTGACCCTCTGACAGTGCAGCACTCCCTCAGTACTGACCCTCTGACAATGCAGCACTCCCTCAGTACTGACCCTCTGACAGTGCAGCACTCCCTCAGTACTGACCCTCTGACAGTGCAGCACTCCCTCAGTACCGACCCTCTGACAGTGCGGCACTCCCTCAGTACCGACCCTCTGACAGTGCAGCACTCCCTCAGTACTGACCCTCTGACAGTGCAGCACTCCCTCAGTACTGACCCTCTGACAGTGCAGCACTCCCTCAGTACTGACCTTCTGACAGTGCAGCACTCCCTCAGTACTGACCCTCTGACAGTGCAGCACTCCCTCAGTACTGACCCTCTGACAGTGCGGCACTCCCTCAGTACTGACCCTCTGACAGTGCGGCACTCCCTCAGTACTGACCCTCTGACAGTGCAGCACTCCCTCAGTACTGACCCTCTGACAGTTCAGCACTCCCTCAGTACTGACCTTCTGACAGTGCAGCTCCCCCTCAGTACTGACCCTCTGACAGTGCAGCGCTCCCTCAGTACTGACCCTCTGACAGTGCAGCTCCCCCTCAGTCCTGACCCTCTGACAGTGCGGCACTCCCTCAGTACTGACCCTCTGACAGTGCAGCACTCCCTCAGTACTGACCCTCTGACAGTGCAGCACTCCCTCAGTACTGACCCTCTGACAGTGCGGCACTCCCTCAGTACTGACCCTCTGACAGTGGAGAACTGTCTCCCTCAATGTTTAAATCTCTGGAGTGGGACTTAAACCCACAACCTTGTGACTGAGAGATGAGAAGGCCTCCCACTGACACAGTTACTCATAACTGATGAGATAATGATGATTAATATGCTAACTACTGTGCCACTGTGCAGTCCATATTCTGCCACACATTACTGCCCAGGCTGGCCTCACCTCCAGTTTTACGGGATGGATGGTCCGGGGCGGAAGAGCGGAGACAGCAGGGGCTGCCAGCCTTGCTTTGTGACTTCATTGACTGCAAAGCACCCTAGGTCATCTTGAGGTTGTACAAAGGCACTACAGGAATGCAAGTCATTAGGTGGAAATTATGTGGATTTGGGTTTCCTGTTTGCAATAACAGGTGTGGGTTCGCAGCAGAAGAGCAGAATGCCACACTGCACAGCTCGTACAACACTTTTGAAAGCAGAACTTGTGCAAGTGACATGTCCCGAGAGAAGGGAACCATTAATCATTAGACACTGTCGCAAAAAAGCATAAGTAAACTAAAAATAACAATTGCTATCTGGGATGTAGGGAAGATGCGAGACTCAGAGAGAGGGGCACAGGTACATTGCCAAGATTTAATTCTGCAATGTTTTCTGTTCAGGATAGTCTGACAGGTTCATTTTCTTTGCTGTTTAATGAGAACCCAAGGCGGAAAGCTTAAGGCTTGTTGTTCAGAACACCGCAGCATGTGCACACGCGTTCTGTCTGCAGACACCGGGCCCTGAGTAGCTTTTAGCAGAGCACAAGCCCAACTGACAATCTCAAATTAGTTGTCAGTGTAATTCTTCGCACTCTGAGACTATTTAGCAAACGTAGTCCCATTGCAGAACCATATCTAATGTTGGACACCGTGTTTTGAGTTTTGCAATCAGGGGCTGGTTGGGTCAGGCATCTTCCTTGCCTATTGGAAACAGCGGCTGGTAGCTGCTGTTTGAGATGATCATTCAGTCTTTGGGGTGTACGACCCACGTACCTAACATCACACCGGCATCGAAGTTCATATACCACGTTGCTCATTTTTGGCTTGGTGGCAGCATCCTGTTGGTGGCAAATATCACTTGTGTCACTGCTGCATGGTAGCAGCGTGAAGCAGCTCGCTCTGTGAGATACCTTTCTCACCCAGGGTAAACTGGGGACTTTCCAGGACTGAAATTGGCAGCCTTAGTTTTTGAGATTGGGATCCTGCCCGCCTGACACAGATGTAATTTTATAATGGGGCAGCCAGACCTTCAGGCAGTCCACCCGTGCCTCTATTAAGGCCCTTAAGTGGCCACAATCGGAAGGCCCCATCAGATTTGGGGTGCCGTCCCCTCAGGGACCTGGGAACTTCGGCCCTCCCTCTATCCCCCTGCCCCCTCCCTTCTCCTGGCCTACCCTGTGACGCCGAGATTGCCCTCCCCTCCCGAACTCCCCAGGGTGTTCCCTACCCTGTGGCTCCCAGAACCCATGGTACCTATCTGAAGTCCAGTGCTGGGACTTTGGCTCAGGCACGGAGCTGCCGTGTCTATTCTGGCCCCTGCAACGCTGTGCCTAGAGGGGCTTGAGACAATCAGATTGGGTGACCACTCTCCAAGGCAGAACTTCTGAAAAAGGGCGGTTGGAAGACTCACCTCCTGCCAATCAATACTCAATGGAACGTAAAATGGCAATGGGCCTGTCAGAGTCGGCGAGGATGCATTCCCTGCTGACTCTCTCAATGTCGGGCATCACACACTCACCATCTTGAAAATTCATACCATAGTGTCCAACAGCAGATGTGATTCCACAATTTGACGACATTTGCTAAATAATCCGAAGTGTGCTAAGAATTACACTGAAAACCAATTTAAGTTTATCAGTCAGGTCATGGTGTGGCACATTTCCACATGCTAGAAGCTGCATATATTAAGACACAGGGCCCTGTTCTTTGTAGACAGAAAGAACCTGTATACATACTGCACCTGTTTAACTAAACAAAATAGATGCCAGCCATTCTCTGATTCATTCCTTGGGGCAATACCTTGACCAATCAGAGTTCACCTACCTGGTTTGGAATTTAAACGCAGCTTGGCAGTTAACTGTCAGTCATCAGTTAACTGGTGTACCCCCCATGGCAAGGCCATTGCCAATCAGAGTCCATTTGCTAACCTATCAGCACTCTTTCCTTATGAATATTAAATTGTTGTTCACTTTATGTTTGGTATTTTTGTGAATTGAGGTCAAGTCGAAATGTTTTGACAAAGTGTCTTTTTTCAGCAATACTTAAAAGTATTTCTTCGGTGTAAACTAGCGAAACATTCGAGAAGCGATGAGCACAGTTGTATTCTTAAAGTAGGGGAGTTAAAGGCAGAAACAGATCAAAGTTAAAAATTGGAAGTTAATAAAGTATCAGAATTGACAGTGAAAATAACACCTTTACAATTACAAAATTACACTTCCTTCAAAAGCATATATTCTGTGCTATTTCTTGTGGTAGCGTGGCCCCTTTAAGGGATCACCCTTCACAGCCCACGAGACCCTCCCGGAGCTTATGGGGACGGAGCTTGAAACTCTCGGGTGCCAGGGCGCGGATCCGGGACTCTGGGTTCATCGGAGTAAGTTCAGGAGACGAGGGAATTGAGTTAGAGTTGTGTTGATCTGTAATATAAAGTTCTTCCTTTGTTAGATAAATTACCATTGTGATTTAAGGCTGCCTCGTCATATTACCTCGCGCTACAACACTTCTGTCTCGTCCAAATAACTTTGAAGATTTACTAATGAATTAGCATATTAAAAACATTAGCATTAAATACAAACTCAATGTTATTTTATTGGAATGAAAAGTTGCTCCAAAGCATACTTAGAGATTGTGAAGTGTTTTGATTGTATAAATAAGGAAAAGCTGTTTTCTATGCTAAGAGAGTTCGTAATTGGATGATCTTAGATTTAACAGAATTGGCACAGAATCAACAGAAGATGAGGGGATTTTTTTAAGGTAGCCAGTTTTTAATGACAGGGAATATGTTGTCTTAAAGGGCAGTGGAAACAGGTTCAACAGTAACTTTCAAAAGGGCATTGAATAAATCCTTGAAAAGGAAAAAAAAGATACATGGCCATGGGGAAAGAGCAGGGGAGTGGAATTAATTTTGTAGCCCTTTAAAAGAGCCAGCACAGGCTCAATAGGCCAAATGGTCTCCTTCTGTGCTGTCTAATCTGTGAATCCAACAATTTATAACACGGTTTGGGTCTTGGTGTTTAGGCTATAAGCCCTGCATGACTGACAACTTATCGATTCCTTCAACAGAAGGCAGTTTGATCTCCCTGTCTACGACTGAAACCAATAGAACCTCACCTGGTTCGGCAATGTGCTGAGCATTATTTTTAGTTTGTTCGATGAAGTGAAAATTGCTGACTGCAATTTCAAAAGATGTGTCCATCTGTATGCAGATGGTTGAGTTGGGTGAACTTTGCAGGGGTAAAATATCACGATTGTGACATTGCAATGATTATGATAAAAACCTCTGTAAAGTGTAGTAACATTAGCAATTTTAATTTACCAGATTTCGCTCCGTGTTTGTGGATATTTAATTTGATGACTGTCAACTAATGGGACTACTTCAGATCTGGAGAACATATCACTTTTTCAAAAAGCATATTAAAGGATTAAGAGATGAGTCATCTTTAAATGAATTGAGCAAATCAGAACCAGTTCACCCTGATGTCACTCGCAGGGTATTTGACTCTCTGTTTTCATAACACATCTTTTCCCTGTGGTTCGCATGTGACTTCTGGGATAATCTACATGTTAAACAATAGGCTAACTGGCCAGCGTATGGTGATTAGTCCAGAAAGCAATCTCTAAGCACCTTGGAGCACTGTCCTATGTTAAAAGTGCGATATTAATATAATTGAGTTGTTCTTAGCTTCATGACTTGAAATGTGACGTATCAAAAACCACTCTAGTTTGGAGCAAGTTTGGAGCAAGGATCTCCCAAATTCTTTCTTTATTTTTCTTTCGCTTGTCTCATTTCCTTTTTTTCTGTTGTTTTCTTTACTTTCTTCTTTCTCTTTCTCTCATTCTTGCCCTTTCTCCTTTCTCTGCCCCTTTCTGTCTCTCTCACACTTTCTCCCCTTTCTCTCAGTCTCTCACTTTCTCTGTATGTGTCTCTCTTGCACATAAACACACCCACGTGCACACACACACACACACATGAACACACATACTCACAGGTGTAACACACACTTACATGTGCACACACTCACACATCACACACACACAATCAGTCCCTTAAAATAATACTCGCTGAGAATGGTAGTACCAAACAGAAAATCTTGTTGCAAGGTTTTTTTGCCTGAGTTACTTGCCAATGGATGTAATCTGGAAAGTATAGGCTTATTTGGAAAAAGCCATCAATTGGAGCGGGGAGAGGAAGATGTTATTCTAGACATTAGGAATTCATTTACTGCAGTTGTGTTTTGATATAAATGGTGTGGTGTAGTTTAAACCCAAATCAATCAAATCGACTGTAATTCTTGTCCTTGACATGATCTCGTTTTGTCTTCCTGGGGATATTTTGCCACAAAATAATGAGTGTAATAGAACGTGTTTATAACTAATGACACAATTAATTAATGAATTACATTTATAATGTCAAATTCTGCCCTGTTTGAATGACTTGAATAATAACACAATTTAGGAAAGCAGATTTAAAAGGGACAGTATAAATCAGTCCACTGCTCACTTGTTACAAGAGTTCACAATAATCCCACCTCTTTGTTTCTGGTTATTAAATTGTTTTTAGTTAAATGACTGAACATATTAGTCACTGGAAACTTTCCATCAAAGGTTGTGTTTTCTGCTGATTCCCCAGTGTGTATGTTGCTTCTCCCGGTGTGAGTGACTTACTGTGGGGCAATGCTACATATTCACAAGTACATTGAGGTATGTAGCTCTATTAATTGGTGCTGTATTTATCTCGGACACGTCTGGTAGGCAGGAACAAGGTAATATTGGTGTTGAGTCAGCACAGTTGTAAATTCTAATCCCACTCCCGAGACCCCAGTCCATAATCCATTCTGAGTGTCACACTGTCGTACTGATGGGCAATGTCTTGTCAGATGGGCAGTCCCGTGGGATTGATGGACTTTCAAGGCAGAGATTAAACCTGCCTGTTAGATGGATGTAAAAGATCCCAGTCACGATTGGAGAAAGTGTGGGGGAGTTCTTCCTGGTGCCAGTATTTATCCTTCCACCAGCAGCGTTAACAGATAATCAGCTTGTGATCACAGTGCTGTCGAGTTGGAGCTTCCTGTGTGCAAATTGGCTGCTGCGTTTTCGACATTGCAACAGTGACTACACTTCGAAGGTATTGCATTGGCTGGAAAACGCTTTGGGGCATCCTGAGCTTGCCAAGGATGCTAGAGAAAAGCAAGTTTGTCTTTATAGCTGTCATTTGCTTCTTGTGCCTTGCTCTGCGAAGCTGCTAATATAACATTAAGTGTTGGGATGCAATCAGGTCAAAGATATTCCCTTTGGGCAGATTATGTTTATTTTTGTGCAGTAAGTGGATTTGGATAGTGCAGCCACTGGGGGCTGCTTGTGGTTATTGAGGGAAATTGTTGATGGTGTTGTATTACTCGGATAGATATAGAACACTTAGCCCTGATATGAAGAAGGATTTGTATCTCACTCTGAAATGAGTGAATTGACACAAATCAATTGGAACACAAAAAGTGTTTCATGCTGTCAAGGCTTGAAACAAAAAGAAGCATAAAATGTATTAAAGTCAAGGCCTGTGGTGCAGGGGAAAAAAATGACAGGGACACCAGAGAAAGGGCAAATCTACAAAGGATGGCACCAGAATGGAGAGGTTCTAGCTATCAGGAATTATTGAACAGGCATGGGCTTTTCCATAGAAAAGAGAAAACTGAGGGGTGACCCGACAGGTTGTGCCTCTGGGTCAGCAGGGTGACAGGGGTATGGAGTAGAGGCTGCAGAGAGGGCAGGATCGGCATTGTGCCCTTTGCCAAGCTGGAGGCAGACTCTGCCATGGTCCTTGACAGTGACAGCCACTGCACTCAGCATCTCAGTCAACATTTCCCATCAGGATTCTCCGATCTGCTGCTCCATTATCTGAGTCCCCTGTAGTAGAACATGTCCCGCCACCTCTTCCTCTGGGCAGCTGGCACATGAACCATCCTTCCCCCTGGCCTGTCTGCAACTCACTCATGTCCACTTACTCATCAAGCTCTGGCTCAAACTCTAGGTGAACCCCCAGAGGGATTGCAATGTCAGTGTCTGAGCTGGAGGCTGGCAGTATCCGATCGAGTGACAGCGTCTCCTCATCAATGCTGCGTTGTTGCACTCCCTCCTCTTCCCACAATTCCTGTGATTGGGCAGTTCCTGGGCGTCTGAAAGCAAGATGTCAGAAGGGGAAGACTGTAGTGAGGGAACTGGGGTGGGAAGAAAGCATGATGTCCATGGTCACATCACCTGTACCTTGCTCATCCTGCCGGAGAGCAGCATGAAGGGGAGCTGGGAAGAGGAAGAAAGCAGGAACGCACCATGATCCTCAACGTTCTCTGTGATGTTGGACACTTCAGACCCTGTCATAGCTGGAGCCATGGGGAGGACTGTGTCCTTCCCAGAATCAGGGGATGCAGCTCCACTAGCTCCTGCTCTGTTCCTTTCTATTGTGGGCCACCTTGTCCTGAAAGAGGCTCTGTCGAATATCAGTGGTCGTTTTGCCCTATGTTGGGTGATGTTCCTGCCATAACTGGAAGGTGATGAGGGTGAGGTGGAGTCTCTGAATGTTAGATCTGAGTTCTGACTGCCAGGGAGTGCTGCTTGGTGAGGGGCTGGTGCATCGGGCAGTGTGGGAGGTTGGTGGGGTGGTGGATGGGAGATGTCATTTGACGGTGCATTCACTGTCCTAGACCACCCGTGTGAGGTCATTCAGCGTCATGTGGTACTGGTTCACGTCCCGCGATCCAGGCTCCAGGAGGACCACCTGGCCCCCTGCAGAATCATGGCCATCGTTCTGCTGCCCGGTGGGCCCGAATGTCATCCCCCTCTTCCCTGGTGCTACATTTGTGGGGCTCATCCAGCCAGTGGGTGCCAGCACAGAGAGTCACAGCAGCTCTCCAATAGGGTGAGCAGACTGCGGAATCCTGGGTCTTCTGCTGAGCGCTGTGACATTCAGCAATGCTCCAGCTCAGACAAATGTGACATCCAGATTAATGAGGGAGAATGCCAAATCTACACATTGCAAACCTTCATAGCAACAGGTGCAAGTAGCTCATGAGTCACAAACTCTCCTTTTTAAAAATATGCTTATTGAAAATTCTTTCATTATAAACAACATAATAGCAAACTATTAATTTTTTTTAATTAAATATTTTATTGAAAATTTTTGGTCAACCAACACAGTACATTGTGCATCCTTTACACAATATTATAACAACACAAATAACAATGACCTATTTTATAAACAAAAAATGAATAAATAATAAATAACAAAAAATGAAAACTAGCCCTAATTGGCAACTGCCTTGTCACAAGTAACACTCTCCAAAAATATAATTTAACAGTCCAATATATAATTATCTGTAGCAACGACCTATACATACTATACAGTATATATTAACAACCCTGAGAGTCCTTCTGGTTCCTCCTCCCCCCCCCCCCCCCCCCCCCCCCCCCCCCCCCGGATCCTGGGCTGCTGCTGCTGCCTTCTTTTTCCCATTCCGTCTATCTTTCTGCGAGGTATTCGACGAACGGTTGCCACCGCCTGGTGAACCGCTCTAGCTTTATAAACCCCGCCATGTCATTTATCCAGGTCTCCACCCCCGGGGGCTTGGCTTCTTTCCACATTAGCAATATCCTGCGCCGGGCTACTAGGGACGCAAAGGCCAAAACATCGGCCTCTCTCGCCTCCTGCACTCCCGGCTCTTGTGCAACCCCAAATATAGCCAACCCCCAGCTTGGTTCGACCCGGACTCCTACTACTTTTGAAGGCACCTTTGTCACCCCCATCCAAAACCCCTGTAGTGCCGGGCATGACCAAAACATATGGGTATGATTCGCTGGGCTTCTCGAGCACCTCGCACACCTATCCTCCACCCCAAAAAATTTACTGAGCCGTGCTCCAGTCATATGTGCCCTGTGTAATACCTTAACTGAATCAGGCTTAGCCTGGCACACGAGGACGACGAGTTTACCCTGCTTAGGGCATCTGCCACAGCCCCTCCTCGATCTCCTCCCCCAGCTCTTCTTCCCATTTCCCTTTTAGTTCATCTACCATAGTCTCCCCTTCGTCCCTCATTTCCCTATATATATCTGACACCTACCATCCCCCACCCATGTCTTTGAGATCACTCTGTCCTGCACCTCTTGTGTCGGGAGCTGCGGAATTCCCTCACCTGTTGCCTCGCAAAAGCCCTCAGTTGCATATACCTGAATGCATTCCCTTGGGGCAACCCATATTTCTCGGTCAGCGCTCCTAGACTCGCGAACTTCCCATCCACAAACAGATCTTTCAGTTGCGTTATTCCTGCTCTTTGCCACATTCCATATCCCCCATCCATTCCCCCCGGGGCAAACCTATGGTTGTTTCTTATCGGGGACCCCCCAAGGCTCCAGTCTTTCCCCTATGCCGTCTCCACTGTCCCCAAATCTTCAGTGTAGCCACCACCACCGGGCTTGTGGTGTAGTTCCTCGGTGAGAACGGCAATGGGGCTGTCACCATAGCCTGTAGGCTAGTCCCCCTACAGGACGCCCTCTCTAATCTCTTCCACGCCGCTCCCTCCTCCTCTCCCATCCACTTACTCACCATTGAAATATTAGCGGCCCAATAATACTCACTTAGGCTCGGTAGTGCCAGCCCCCCCCTATCCCTGCTACGCTGTAAGAATCCCTTCCTCACTCTCGGGGTCTTCCCGGCCCACACAAAACCCATGATGCTCTTTTCAATCCTTTTTAAAAAAGCCTTCGTGATCACCACCGGGAGGCACTGAAACACAAAGAGGAATCTCGGGAGGACCACCATCTTAACCGCCTGCACCCTCCCTGCCATTGACAGGGATACCATATCCCATCTCTTGAAATCCTCCTCCATCTGTTCCACCAACCGCGTTAAATTTAACCTATGCAATGTGCCCCAATTCTTAGCTATCTGGATCCCCAGGTAACGAAAGTCCCTTGTTACCTTCCTCAACGGTAGGTCCTCTATTTCTCTACTCTGCTCCCCTGGATGCACCACAAACAACTCACTTTTCCCCATGTTCAATTTATACCCTGAAAAATCCCCAAACTCCCCAAGTATCCGCATTATTTCTGGCATCCCCTCCGCCGGGTCCGCCACGTATAGTAGCGAATCGTCCGCATACAAAGATACCCGGTGCTCTTCTCCTCCCCTAAGTACTCCCCTCCACTTCTTGGAACCCCTCAACGCTATCGCCAGGGGCTCAATCGCCAGTGCAAACAATAATGGGACAGAGGGCATCCCTGCCTTGTCCCTCTATGGAGCCGAAAATATGCAGATCCCCGTCCATTCGTGACCACGCTCGCCACTGGGGCCCTATACAACAGCTGCACCCATCTAACATACCCCTCTCCAAAACCAAATCTCCTCAACACCTCCCACAAATAATCCCACTCCACTCTATCAAATGCTTTCTCGGCATCCATCGCCACTACTATCTCCGTTTCTCCCTCTGGTGGGGCCATCATCATTACCCCTAACAACCTCCGTATATTTGTGTTCAGCTGTCTCCCCTTCACAAACCCAGTTTGGTCCTCGTGGACCACCCCCGGGACACATTCCTCTATTCTCATTGCCATTACCTTGGCCAGGACCTTGGCATCTACATTTAGGAGGGAAATAGGTCTATAGGACCCGCATTGTAGCGGGTCCTTTTCCTTCTTTAAGAGAAGCGATATCGTTGCTTCAGACATAGTCGGGGGCAGTTGTCCCCTTTCCTTTGCCTCATTAAAGGTCCTCGTCAGTACCGGGGCGAGCAAGTCCACATATTTTCTATAGAATTCGACTGGGAATCCATCCGGTCCCGGGGCCTTTCCCGCCTGCATGCTCCTAATTCCTTTCACCACTTCTTCTACCTCGATCTGTGCTCCCAGTCCCACCCTTTCCTGCTCTTCCACCTTGGGAAATTCCAGCCGATCCAAGAAGCCCATCATTCTCTCCCTCCCATCCGGGGGTTGAGCTTCATATAATTTTTTATAAAATGTCTTGAACACTCCATTCACTCTCTCCGCTCCCCGCTCCATCTCTCCTTCCTCATCCCTCACTCCCCCTATTTCCCTCGCTGCTCCCCTTTTCCTCAATTGGTATGCCAGCAACCTGCTCGCCTTCTCCCCATATTCGTACTGTACACCCTGTGCCTTCCTCCATTGTGTCTCTGCAGTGCCTGTAGTCAGCAAGTCAAATTCTACATGTAGCCTTTGCCTTTCCCTGTACAGTCCCTCCTCCGGTGCTTCCGCATATTGTCTGTCCACCCTCAAAAGTTCTTGCAGCAACCGCTCCCGTTCCTTACTCTCCTGCTTCCCTTTATGTGCCCTTATTGATATCAGCTCCCCTCTAACCACCGCCTTCAACGCCTCCCAGACCACTCCCACCTGGACCTCCCCATTATCATTGAGTTCCAAGTACTTTTCAATGCACCCCCTCACCCTTAGACACACCCCCTCATCTGCCATTAGTCCCATGTCCATTCTCCAGGGGTGGGCGCCCTCCTGTTTCCTCCCCTATCTCCAAGTCCACCCAGTGTGGAGCGTGATCCGAAATGGCTATAGCCGTATACTCCGTTCCCCTCACCTTCGGGATCAATGCCCTACCCAGCACAAAAAAGTCTATTCGCGAGTAGACTTTATGGACATAGGAGAAAAACGAGAACTCCTTACTCCTAGGTCTGCTAAATCTCCACGGGTCTACACCTCCCATCTGCTCCATAAAATCTTTAAGTACCTTGGCTGCTGTCGGCCTCCTTCCAGTCCTGGACTTCGACCTATCCAGCTCTGGTTCCAACACCGTATTAAAATCTCCCCCCATTATCAGCTTTCCCATCTCTAGGTCCGGAATGCGTCCTAGCATCCGCCTCATAAAATTGGCATCATCCCAGTTCGGGGCATATACGTTTACCAAAACCACCGTCTCCCCCTGTAGTTTGCCACTCACCATCACGTATCTGCCCCCGTTATCCGCCACTATAGTCTTTGCCTCGAACATTACCCGCTTCCCCACTAATATAGCCACCCCCCTGTTTTTCGCATCTGGCCCCGAATGGAACACCTGCCCCACCCATCCTTTGCGTAGCCTAACCTGGTCTATCAGTTTCAGGTGCGTTTCCTGTAACATAACCACATCTGCCTTAAGTTTCTTAAGGTGTGCGAGTACCCGTACCCTCTTTATCGGCCCGTTCAGCCCTCTCACGTTCCACGTGATCAGCCGAGTTGGGGGGCTTCCTACCCCCCCCCCTTTGTCGATTAGCCATCACCTTTTTCCAGCTCCTCACCCGGTTCCCACGCAGCTGTACCTCCCCCAGGCGGTGCCCCCCCGCCCATCCTCTCCCATACCAGCTCCCCCCTCTCCCCAGCAGCAGCAACCCAGTAATTCCCCCCTCCCACCCCCCCCCCCACTAGATCCCCCGCTAGCGTAATTACTCCCCCCATGTTGCTCCCAGAAGTCAGCAAACTCTGGCTGACCTCGGCTTCCCCCCGTGACCTCGGCTCGCACCGTGCGACGCCCCCTCCTTCCTGCTTCTCTATTCCCGCCATGATTATCATAGCGCGGGAACCAAGCCCGCGCTTCTCTCTTGGCCCCGCCCCCAATGGCCAACGCCCCATCTCCTCCACCTCCCCTCCTCCCCCCATCACCACCTGTGGGAGAGAGAAAAGTTACCACATCGCAGGATTAGTACATAAAACCCCTCTTTGCCCCCCACATTCGCCCCACCACTTTGTTCGAACGTTCTTTTTAATAACCCGCTCATTCCAGTTTTTCTTCCACAATAAAAGTCCACGCTTCATCTGCCGTCTCAAAGTAGTGGTGCCTCCCTCGATATGTGACCCACAGTCTTGCCGGTTGCAGCATTCCAAATTTTATCATCTTTTTATGAAGCACCGCCTTGGCCCGATTAAAGCTCGCCCTCCTTCTCGCCACCTCCGCACTCCAGTCTTGATAAACGCGGATCACCGCGTTCTCCCATTTACTGCTCCGAGTTTTCTTCGCCCATCTAAGGACCATTTCTCTATCCTTAAAACGGAGGAATCTCACCACTATGGCTCTGGGAATTTCTCCTGCTCTCGGTCCTCGCGCCATCACTCGGTATGCTCCCTCCACCTCCAACGGACCTGCCGGGGCCTCCGCTCCCATTAACGAGTGCAGCATCGTGCTCACATATGCCCCGACGTCCGCTCCCTCCACACCTTCAGGAAGACCAAGAATCCTCAGGTTGTTCCTCCTTGCATTGTTTTCCAGTGCCTCCAACCTTTCCACACATCGTTTCTGATGTGCCTCCTGCGTCTCCGTCTTCAGCACCAGGCCCTGTATATCGTCCTCATTCTCGGCTGCCTTTGCCTTCACGACCCGAAGCTCTCGCTCCTGGGTCTTTTGTTCCTCCTTTAGCCCTTCGATCGCCTGTAGTATCGGGGCCAACAGCTCTTTCTTCATTTCCTTTTTGATCTCTTCCACACAGCATTTCAAGAACTCTTGTTGTTCAGGGCCCCATGTTAAATTGCCACCTTCCGACGCCATCTTGGTTTTTGCTTGCCTTCCTTGCCGCTGTTCTAAAGGATCCACTGCAATCTGGCCACTCTCTCCTCCTTTTTCCATCCGTATCCAGGGGGGATTCCCTTCTGGTTTACCGCACAGTGTTTTTAGCCGTCAAAATTGCCGTTGGGGCTCCTATCAAGAGCCCAAAAGTCCGTTTCACAGGGAGCTGCCGAAACGTGCGACTCAGCTGGTCATCTCCGCACCCGGAAGTCAGCAAACAATTAATTCAAGTTACAATGACAAAGAACATAACAAACCATCAAAAGCACTAATTACCTTAACCGCCCCCTCCGCCAACATCTGGCGGTGTCTCGCTCTTTGAAAAAGGAAGTGAGTGGCTGCCATCTTGGGTAGAAGCCTTCTACCGCCCCCTGAGGGTGTGTTTGACTTTCTCCAAATGTAAGGAAGACATGAGGTCACCCAGCCAAGCCGAGACACTGGGCGGAGTAGGATTCCTCCACCCAATCAGAACTCGTCTCCGGGGTGTTAACGAGGCAAAGGCGAGGACATCCACCTCCCCCCCCCCCCCCCCCCCCCCCCCCCCCCCGGTCTGGAGCATCGGCAAGTCTGACACCTTGTAAAGGGCCAACTGGTGGACATGGCTCCGGATCCACATTGAGTATCTCTGACATGGTGCTAACAGAAGAGACCCAAAAGCTTATTAACCTGGGGCAAGACCAGAACATATGAGTGTGATTAGCCGGCCTCGGAGAACAACGCTCACTCCTGCCCTCCACCCCAGAGGCAAATCCGCTCGTCCTTACCTTGGTCAGATGAGCCCCGTGCACCACCTTGAACTGGATCAGACGAAGCTGAGCACAGGAGGAGGTGAAGTTGACCCTGTGAAGAGCCTCGCTCCACACCTCCTCATCCACAATGGTACCCAATCCCACCCTCCCATTTCACCTTCGCCTCATTCAACAGAGCCGACTCCGCTCTCCCCCCCCTCCCGCAAAATGAGCTGATAGAAATACAAATCAGAGATGGAGGCTAACAACTTGTTAATAAAACCAGTATCGTCCCAGTTTGGAGCAGAGACATTAGCCAGGATCACCGAGATGCCGGCCAAGGACCACAGACAATAATATGTTTACCATTGGGGGTCAGCCAAAATCATAGCAACAGAAATTGAACCCTTTTATTGATTAAGATTTCCGGGCTCCGGACGCTACCAGCAAAGCCCAAATGAGAAACTTGTCTCACCCACAACTTCCGCAACCTTGTCTGGTCTGTGACCCACCAATGTGTCTCTTGCAAGAACTCACGTCGGCAATTTAAACTTTTACGGTGAGCAAATAGTCTCAACATTTTCACTGGGCCGTTCAACCCCCTGACATTCCAGGTGGCCAACCGAATTGGGGGCCTCCCACCCTCCTCGATCCGGAGTGAGGCATTTCCACCAACCGGGATTGTCCAACAGTTACCGAGAAACCACAGCAACTAGGCCCACCCAAGATGGCCACCAAACCCACTAACAAGATTGAACAAAGAGAAATCTGCAGTCACCGTCAGCACATTACCCCCAACCGCCCCCCCTTCCCGCCCTCAGCCACTACTACACCCAACAAAATTACAGAAAACAGCAAGGCGAACATTAACTAAAGCTTACCTCTGATAAACCTAACCCCAAAAAGAACAAAAACATTAAGCCCATTATCTAAAACAGAACTACTATAATGAGCTGCAGTAAACCCCTCAGCACTGCTCCCATTAGCTAACTCTTCAGCTGGCAGGGCGGCTCCCGCCCACAGTGAAGAATACGTCTTACAGAAAAAATACACAAAATATAAAAAACCCTTAAAACATAGTGCTCGAACAGAGAGCTATATATTTTCACAAGTTAGAACATAGAGAGAAAAATCCCACATAGAGTTTAACACCTTACCCAAATCCAACTTGCAAAACATACAACCCAAGCAAGAACAGAAAAATGCAAACGTGAACAATGAACCCCAACAATTCCATGTATCAACATGCACGTCCCCCAATATCCAAAACCCTCAATGGGCGCCCAGCCAATGCTTCTTCACAAAGGAATCCGCCTCCTCCAGTGCATCAGTAAAGTAGTCTTTTCCCTCAAAAGTCACTCTTAGCCACGCCGCGTGCACCACCCCAAACCGGACTCCGCTTTTATACAAGGCAGCTTTGGTCTAGTTGAACACAGCCCGTTTCTTTGCCAGCTCCGCTGCCACATCCTGATAAAACCTGATGACGTGGTCTTCACATCTCGAGTCGAGATGCTCCTATGCTTATCTCAAGACCCGCTCTTTTTCTTGGAGGACGCGAAACCTCACGATTACTGCTTGCGGTGGTCTTTCGGAGTGTCGGGTGGGCTTGGTCCAGCTCGGGGAGGGGACATGAGTCTAATCTCACCCATCATCTTCCCAAACATCTTCGCAAAATACTGTGTGGGAGTTGAGCGTTCCATCCACTCTGGCAGCCCCACAATTCAAATGTTTTACATCCTGGAATGATTCTCCGAATCATTAACTTTGGCCTTCAGCGATTTATTCGCATCGGCCAACAGAGACACCTCCGCTTCCAGAGAGGTAATCTGGTCGCTATGCCTCAAAAGGGCCGCCTCCATGTCTTGTATCATGTCACCGTGCACTATTACCATGTCGTTGGTCCTCTCCAACGCCATACGAATGGGAGCGAAGGCCTTTTCCATCGATTTGCAGCAGTCTCCTGTCACAACCCACCAGTGCTCAGCAGATTCGGGCAGCACGGTAGCACAAGTGGATAGCACTGTGGCTTCACAGTGCCAGGGTCCCAGGTTCGATTCCCCACTGGGTCACTGTCGGTGCGGAGTCTGCACGTTCTCCCCGTGTCTGCGTGGGTTTCCTCCGGGTGCTCCGGTTTCCTCCCACTGTCCAAAGATGTGCAGGTTAGGTGGATTGGCCACGCTAAATTGCCCTTAGTGTCCAAAAATGTTAGGAGGGGTTATTGGGTTACGGGGATAGGGTGGAAGTGAGGGCTTAAGTGGGTCGGTGCAGACTTGATGGGCCAAATGGCCTCCTTCTGCACTGTATTTTCTATGTTCTAAGGTGTTAGCAAGTGTCATAATATCCACACCAGCATATCATGGTACAATCACACACATACTGATGGACAGGCAGTTGGACCAACCAGCACACACATAACATCGCAGCCAATCACCAGTGAGAGCACACGCACTATAAAACAGGGAACACCACAGTTCCCGCTCATTCTACCAGGAGATAGCTCAGAGCACAGAGCTCACAGCGTGCCACTCAGACATACACCATGTGCTGAGTGCCTCACTAAGATAGTGATAGGGCTGGGTCCACAGGTTAACTGGTGAAGCACGTACCCAAGCCAGCAGTTAGTAGTTGTCGTTGTCAAGACAATAAAACAGAGTTGTACCATCTACAGCCGTGTTGGATCATTTGTGCATCGGAACATCCAACACGGCAGCAAACACCTCGGCTGTTAGTGTAGTGCCGGAGTCATAAAGGCTGCCTCCCCCATTTCTGGCGAACCTCAAGCAGCCTCCAATTCAGTCGATGAATTTCGACTTTCAGGCTTGTCCCCCTGGGTTTCCTCGGTACGTCCCTGACGCAGGTTCCTTATTCCATTAAACATGTGGGTTTTTAAATGAAAAACTCCCTGAAACTGGGCAAAAAACACTGTACCCGGTGGGAGAGACCGCTGCACGCTATCCACCTAAAAAACACCACTGGGAGTCTGTGAATCACATGTGCGATGGTCAAAAGATACGTTGAGCATTTTTAGCCGTTCATTTACAATTTCTGTAATATTGGGAAAGAGCTGCATTTCTGGTTAACTGTTCCCTTAACTCTTGAAATGTAACTACCTGCATAAAAGTGTTTGGTATTGTGTGTGTGTGTGTGAATGGTATTGTGTGTGTGTGAATGGTATTGTGTGTGTGTGAATGGTATTGTGTGTGTGTGAATGGTATTGTGTGTGTGTGAATGGTATTGTGTGTGTGTGAATGGTATTGTGTGTGTGTGAATGGTATTGTGTGTGTGTGAATGGTATTGTGTGTGTGTGAATGGTATTGTGTGTGTGTGAATGGTATTGTGTGTGTGTGAATGGTATTGTGTGTGTGTGAATGGTATTGTGTGTGTGTGAATGGTATTGTGTGTGTGTGAATGGTATTGTGTGTGTGTGAATGGTATTGTGTGTGTGTGAATGGTATTGTGTGTGTGTGAATGGTATTGTGTGTGTGTGAATGGTATTGTGTGTGTGTGAATGGTATTGTGTGTGTGTGAATGGTATTGTGTGTGTGTGAATGGTATTGTGTGTGTGTGAATGGTATTGTGTGTGTGTGAATGGTATTGTGTGTGTGTGAATGGTATTGTGTGTGTGTGAATGGTATTGTGTGTGTGTGAATGGTATTGTGTGTGTGTGAATGGTATTGTGTGTGTGTGAATGGTATTGTGTGTGTGTGAATGGTATTGTGTGTGTGTGAATGGTATTGTGTGTGTGTGAATGGTATTGTGTGTGTGTGAATGGTATTGTGTGTGTGTGAATGGTATTGTGTGTGTGTGAATGGTATTGTGTGTGTGTGAATGGTATTGTGTGTGTGTGAATGGTATTGTGTGTGTGTGAATGGTATTGTGTGTGTGTGAATGGTATTGTGTGTGTGTGTGTGAATGGTATTGTGTGTGTGTGTGTGAATGGTATTGTGTGTGTGTGTGTGTGAATGGTATTGTGTGTGTGTGTGTGTGAATGGTATTGTGTGTGTGTGTGTGTGAATGGTATTGTGTGTGTGTGTGTGTGAATGGTATTGTGTGTGTGAATGGTATTGTGTGTGTGTGTGTGAATGGTATTGTGTGTGTGTGTGTGAATGGTATTGTGTGTGTGTGTGTGAATGGTATTGTGTGTGTGTGTGTGAATGGTATTGTGTGTGTGTGTGTGAATGGTATTGTGTGTGTGTGTGTGAATGGTATTGTGTGTGTGTGTGTGAATGGTATTGTGTGTGTGTGTGTGAATGGTATTGTGTGTGTGTGTGTGAATGGTATTGTGTGTGTGTGTGTGAATGGTATTTGTGTGTGTGTGTGTGAATGGTATTTGTGTGTGTGTGTGTGAATGGTATTTGTGTGTGTGTGTGTGAATGGTATTTGTGTGTGTGTGTGTGAATGGTATTGTGTGTGTGTGTGTGAATGGTATTGTGTGTGTGTGTGTGAATGGTATTGTGTGTGTGTGTGTGAATGGTATTGTGTGTGTGTGTGTGAATGGTATTGTGTGTGTGTGTGAATGGTATTGTGTGTGTGTGAATGGTATTGTGTGTGTGTGTGTGAGGTTGAATGGTATTTGTGTGTGAACATAGAACATTACAGCGCAGTACAGGCCCTTCGGCCCTCGATGTTGCGCCGACCTGTGAAACCACTCTAAAGCCCATCTACACTATTCCCTTATTGTCCATATGTCTATCCAATGACCATTTGAATGCCCTTAGTGTTGGCGAGTCCACTACTGTTGCAGGCAGGGCATTCCACGCCCTTACTACTCTCTGAGTAAAGAACCTACCTCTGACATCTGTCTTATATCTATCTCCCCTCAATTTAAAGCTATGTCCCCTCGTGCTAGACATCACCATCCAAGGAAAAAGGCTCTCACTGTCCACCCTATCTAATCCTCTGATCATCTTGTATGCCTCAATTAAGTCACCTCTTAAGCTTCTTCTCTCGAACGAAAACAGCCTCAAGTCCCTCAGCCTTTCCTCATAAGATCTTCCCTCCATACCAGGCAACATTCTGGTAAATCTCCTCTGCACCCTTTCCAATGCTTCCACATCCTTCCTATAATGCGGCGACCAGAATTGCATGCAATACTCCAAATGCGGCCGCACCAGTGTTTTGTACAGCTGCAACATGACCTCATGGCTCCGAAACTCAATCCCTCTACTAATAAAAGCTAACACACCGTATGCCTTCTTAACAACCCTCTCAACCTGGGTGGCAACTTTCAGGGATCTAAGTACATGGACACCGAGATCTCTCTGCTCATCCACACTACCAAGAATCTCACCATTAGCCCAGTACTCTGTCTTCAAGTTATTCCTTCCAAAATGAATCACCTCACACTTTTCTGCATTAAACTCCATTTGCCACCTCTCAGCCCAGTACTGCAGCTTATCTATGTCCCTCTGTAACTTGTGACATCCTTCCGCACTGTCCACAGCTCCACCGACTTTAGTGTCATTTCATTTCATTTTCATCTGCAAATTTACTCACTTATCCTTCTACGCCCTCCTCCAGGTCATTTATAAAAATGACAAACAGCAGTGGCCCCAAAACAGATCCTTGTGGTACACCACTAGTAACTGGACTCCAGTCTGAACATTTCCCATCAACCACCACCCTTTGTCTTCTTCCAGCTAGCCAATTTCTGATACAAACTGCAAAATCACCCTGAATCCCATGCCTCCTTATTTTCTGCAGTAGCCTACCGTGGGGAACCTTATCAAACGCTTTACTGAAATCCATATACGCCACATCAACTGCTTTACCCTCATCCACCTGTTTGGTCACCTTCTCAAAGAACTCAATAAGGTTTGTGAGGCACAACCTACCCTTCACAAAACCGTGTTGACTATCTCTAATCAAATGATTCCTTTCCAGATGATTATACATCCTATCTCTTATAAACCTTTCCAAGACTTTGCCCACAACAGAAGTAAGGCTCACTGGTCTATAGTTACCGGGGTTGCCTCGACTCCCCTTCTTGAACAAGGGGACAACATTTGCTATCCTCCAGCCTTCTGGCACTATTCCTGTAGACAAAGGTGACTTAAAGATCAAAGCCAAAGGCTCAGCAATCTCCTCCCTAGCTTTCCAGAGAATTCTAGGGAAAATCCCATCCGGCCCAGGGGACTTATCTATTTTCACACTTTCCAGAATTGCTAACACCTCCTCCTTATGAACCTCAAGCCCTTCTAGTCTAGTAGCCTGAATCTCCGTATTCTCCTCGACAACATTGTCTTTTTCCTGTGTGAATACTGACAAAAGATATTAGTTTAGCACCTCTCCTATCACCTCGGACTCCACGCACAACTTCCCACTACTGTCCTTGACTGGCCCTACTCTTACCCTAGTCATTCTTTTATTCCTGACATATCTATAGAAAGCTTTAGGGTTATCCTTGATCCTACCTGCCAAAGACTTCTCGTGTCCCCTCCTGGCTCTTCTTAGCTCTCTCTTTAGGTCCTTCCTAGCTAACTTGTAACTCTCGAGTGCCCTAACTGAACCTGCATGTCTCATCTTTACATAAGCCTTCTTCCTCTTGATAAGTGTTTCAACTGCTTTAGTAAACCACGGTTCCCCTGCTCGACCATTTCCATACTTATCAAGGACACGCAGTAACTGTTCCTTGAACAAGCTCCACATTTCCATTGTGCCCATCCCCTGCAGTTTTCCTCTCCATCCGATGCATCCTAAGTCTTGCCTCATCGCATCATAATTGCCTTTCCCCCAGATATAACTCTTGCCCTGCCGTTAATACCTATCCCTTTCCATCACTAAAGTAAACGTAATCGAATTGTGGTCACTATCATCAAAGTGCTCACCTACCTCCAAATCTAACACCTGTCCTGGTTCATTACACAGTACCAAATCCAATATGGCCTCGTCTCTCGTTGGCCTATCTACATACTGTGTCAGGAAACCCTCCTGCACACATTAGACAAAAACGGACCCATCTAAAGTACTCAAACTGTAGCGTTTTCAGTCAATATTTGGAAAGTCCCCCATAACAGCTACCCTGTTGCTTTCACTCCTCTCCAGAATCATCTTTGCAATCCTTTCCTCTACATCTCTGGAACTTTTCGGAGGCCTACAGAAAACCCCTAACAGGGTGACCAGTCCTTTCCTGTTTTTAACCTCAGCCCATTCGGGGGCAGCATGGTAGTGTTGTGGATAGCACAATCGCTTCACAGCTCCAGGGTCCCAGGTTCGATTCCGGCTTGGGTCACTGTCTGTGTTGAGTCTGCACATCCTCCCCGTGTGTGCGTGGGTTTCCTCCGGGTGCTCCGGTTTCCTCCCACAGTCCAAAGATGTGCAGGTTAGGTGGATTGGCCATGATAAATTGCCCTTAGTGTCCAAAATTGCCCTTAGTGTTGGGTGGGGTTACTGGGTTATGGGGATAGGGTGGAGGTGAGGACCTTGGGTAGGGTGCTCTTTCCAAGAGCCAGTGCAGACTCGATGGGCCAAATGGCCTCCTTCTGTACTGTAAATTCTATGATAATACTACCTCAGTAGACGAGTCCTCATCAAACGTCCTTTCTGCCACCGTAATACTGTCCTTGACTAACAATGCCACCCCTCCCCCTCTTTTACCACCTTCCCTGAGCTTACTGAAATACCTAAATCCCGGCACCTGCAACAACCATTCCTGTCCCTGCTCTATCCATGTCTCCGAAATGGCCACAACATCGAAGTCCCAGGTACCAACCCATGCCGCAAGTTCACCCACCTTATTCCGGATGCTCCTGGCATTGAAGAAGACACACTTTAAACTACCTTCCTGCCTGCCGGTACACTCCTGCAACTTTGAAACCTTACTCATGACCTCACTACTCTCAACCTCCTGTATACTGGAGCTACAATTCAGGTTCCCAAGCCACTGCTGAACTAGTTTAAACCCTCCCGAAGAGCATGAGCAAATTTCCCACCCAGGATATTGGTACCCCTCTGGTCCAGGTGTAGACCATCCCGTTTGTAGAGGTCCCACCGACCCCAGAATGAGCCCCAATTATCCAGAAATCTGAATCCTTCCCTCCTGCACCATCCCTGTAGCCACGTGTTCAACTCCTCTCTCTCCCTATTCGTCGTCTCGCTAGCACGTGGCACGGGTAACAACCCAGAGATAATAACTCTGTTTGTCCTAGGTCTAAGTTTGCACCCTAGCTCCCTGAATTCCTGCCTTACACAATACCATGTGTGTGTGAGTGTGAATGGCATTGTGTGTGTGTGTGTGTTCGTGTGTGAATGGTATTGTGTGTGTGCGTGTGCGTGTGTGAATGGTATTGTGTGTGTGTGAGAGAGTGAATGGTGTGTGTGGGTGTGAATGGTATTGTGTGTGTGAGAGAGTGAATGGTATTCTGTGCGTGTGTGAGAGAGTGTGAATGGTATTGTGTGTGTGTGTGTGTGAGGGTGAATGGTATTTGTGTGAGGGTGAATGGTGTGTGTGTGTGAATGGTATTGTGTGTGTGTGAAAGTGAATGGTATTGTGTGTGAGTGTGAATGGTATTGTGTGTGTGTGAGTGTGAATGGTATTGTGTGTGTGTGTGAGGGTGAATGGTATTGTGTGTGTGTGAGGGTGAATGGTATTCTGTGTGTGTGAGTGTGAATGGTGTGTGTGTGAGTGTGTGAATGGTATTGTGTGTGTGTGTGTGAGTGTGTGTGAATGGTATTGTGTGTGTGTGTGTGTGAATGGTATTGTGTGCGTGTGTGAGAGTGAATGGTATTTTGTGCGTGTGAGTGTGTGTGAATGGTAGTGTGTGTGAGTGAGTGTGTGAGTGAGTGTGAATGGTGTGTGAGTGAGTGAATGCTATTGTGCATGTGTGTGTGTGTGGATGGTATGGTGTGTGTGTGAGTGTTAATGGAACCTCATTGTGTGATTCTTTTCATGCACACAGTTCTGCTTTGTGTTAGCAGAGAAGTAGCAGTATTACCCAGTAGCACCGTGTCTCTGTTACTGATGTATGTCTCTGTTTTCTGCATGTTATCTGCAGTGTAACAGGGTTTGAATTAATGTGCTGGTGAAGCGGTGTATTGTAGTTCAATCACAGGCCTCATGGGTGATTGAGCACAGATTCATCTTCTGGATTTCTACCAATCTCAGGAGTGCCCTTGCTGAAGTAATCAGAGAACAGAGCCCCACACACCAGCACAGGGAAGGAAATCTGCCCAGAGAATTATTTCCAGGATTTTTCTGTCTATCTCCCGGGTCCCCTGCCCCTGTGCAGCTTTGGTAGATGGGATTGATGGATGAATGTGCAATTAGGAAAATTATTGCAATAACAAGTGCCACCTCATCAAAAAGAGGTTTAGATTGTTCCTGCCCTCACGTTTCACTGTGTGTTTACTGGGTATTTAATATTCAAATCCAGTAAGTTCTTAAAAATAACACTGAGATTGTGGGTGGGACACCCATTTGTGTGACATGAACAGCAGAGTGACGTAAATCAACGAGTAAGAGCTGGAGATTGACAACCCACATGCCTGTCTTCAGTCCTGAACCTGCGGAAGAAGTTGCAGGTTAAGAATAGGGTATATTGTCACTGGACTGGGAGGCACACTCGAATGGAACGGTTTCTTACTGTCATTTGTGGCGGGTTTTGCTGGGGGTTTCCCGCCAGCTGTGCCAGTGGAGTTCCCCATCGCTATCTAACCACACTTAGTCACTATTTGTGGCCCTGAGGAGTTGTCACCGGTCCAGCCCACACTTAGGGCACGAGCGAGCAGCCACGCTGTGTCTGAGAAGCAGTGCGCCGCGTTGCGATGTGGCCAATAGATGCCGGGAGGCCCTGTTCCTGGGATCTACCCAACTCGCAACACCTCGCTAGATCTAACGCGATCCTACGAGACTTGCAATGTAAATCCCGCCCCACAATGGGCTTTTTGGCAGGTTTGCATATTAGAGCGAGATAGCTCGTCCCACTATTAAAAAATAAATTTAGAGTACACAATTAATATTTTCCAATTAAGGGGCAATTTAGCGTGTCCAATCCACCTACCCTGCACATCTTTGGGCTGTGGGGGCGAAACCCATGCAGACACGGGGAGAATGTGCAAACTCCACACGGACAGTGACCCAGAGCCGGGATCGAACCTGGGACCTCGGCGCCGTGAGGCTACAGGGCTAACCACTGCGCCACCGTGCTGCCCTCTAGTCCCACTTTATTATGCAGTTTCCCGAGGAATTGGGATCTATTCCCATCGCCTCGGAGACTCGAGCGAGCACCATTCAGTAATGGCCTCCACAAACGGGGACCAGACAGAACACCACTCGTGGGGGTCTCCCAGGGGATCGGAGGCCCCCAGCTGCATGCTCTTCAGACCGGGTGGCTCCTGGCACACCTGAGTGCCTGCCTGGCACTGCCAAAGTGCCCAGGTGGCACTGCCAGCTGGCAGGGGCGCTGCCAGGGTATCAGGTTGTTGCTGCAAAGGTGGCCAGCTGACAAGCTGACATTTCTTGCGTGGCGGCAATTGGGCGGGGGAAGTCAGGGGTCGCTTAGAGGGCTCCAGAGATTGGGACGTTATTTAAAAATGGTGTCCTCATCTCTCGCTACACTGAGGAGTTCCGGGGGGTGCTATGTGAGGCCTCGACCACACGTTCCCCGCTGAGGTCGCCTACCTAATCTGAGTGGCGTTTTATAGCGTTGTGTTTCTCGGCGGCTAAGCGTGCTCACTGTGGGACCTTGTTTCCGTTTAGTTGAATCGTGGCCTGAGAATGGTTTTCTTCACGGGGCAGTTGAACTTGCTGGCCAGACCAGATCCTCGGAGAGCGGGCCACCATTTAAAGGTGCCCTGATCTCTATAAGTGAGCTGACACCCCCCCCACCCATGGATAATTCCACCACCCCACACAAATGGGTATTACCTCACCCCCCCCACTGCCCCCCGCCCTGTGATGACACCCTGCTATGAGGCCCATGGGCACCCCCTCGCCTGCTCCCCCCACACCCCCTTTAAGGCCCCCCATTTTTACAGGTCCCTAACCCTTCCTACCTGCTCTGCAACCCCCCCCTACCATTCATACCCCCACTCCACCCTCCTTTCATAGGCATGCTGCCCCTCATGCTCTGACCCTTGACAGTGCCACCCTGGCACCTTGGCAGTGATCCTGCTGCTTTGCAGTGCCACCTGGGTAACCTGGCATTGTCAAGGTGCCTACATTCCAGGGGGAGGGCCAAGAAGCCACCCTGCCAAGTCCCGAACCACCGAGGGGCCTCCGATGGTCTGGGGGACCCCCAGTGCCGTTCAGCGTAGTCCATGTTTGTGTGGAGCAATACGGAACGGTGCCTGGCTGGGGCCTCCCAGGAGGCCGGTAGATCTGGTTTGAAACCAAGTTAATAGAGCACAGCTTGGGTAGATCTCACAAGGCGTACGGGCTGTCGAGAAGCCCACAGGAGGCTTCACCCGGCATCGGCACGCGCCGTGCCGTGCTCCTGGTCAAGCGCAACGTGGCCGGTAGATTGCGCCCTTAATCTGTTGTCAATTACATTGTTACATAGAACATAGAACATAGAAAAATACAGCACAGAACAGGCCCTTCGGCCCACGATGTTGTGCCGAACCTTTGTCCTAGATTGATCATAGATTATCATTGAATTTACAGTGCAGAAGGAGGCCATTCGGCCCATTGAGTCTGCACCGGCTCTTGGAAAGAGCACCCTACTCAAAGTCAACACCTCCACCCAACACTAAGGGCAATTTTGGACACTAAGGGCAATTTATCATGGCCAATCCACCTAACCTGCACATCTTTGGACTGTGGGAGGAAACCGGAGCACCTGGAGGAAACCCACGCAGACACGGGGAGAACGTGCAGACTCCGCACAGACAGTGACCCAAGCCGGGAATCGAACCTGGGACCCTGGAGCTGTGAAGCAATTGTGCTATCCACAATGCTACCGTGCTGCCCTTAAGAACAAATAAATCTACACAATATCATTTTACCGTAATCCATGTACCTATCCAATAGCTGCTTGAAGGTCCCTAATGTTTCCGACTCAACTACTTCCACAGGCAGTGCATTCCATGCCCCCACTACTCTCTGGCTAAAGAACCTACCTCTGACATCCCCCCTATATCTTCCACCATTCACCTTAAATTTATGTCCCCTTGTAATGGTTTGTTCCACCCGGGGAAAAAGTCTCTGACTGTCTACTCTATCTATTCCCCTGAGCATCTTATAAACCTCTATCAAGTCGCCCCTCATCCTTCTCCGTTCTAATGAGAAAAGGCCTAGCACCCTAAACCTTTCCTCGTAAGATCTACTCTCCATTCCAGGCAACATCCTGGTAAATCTCCTTTGCACCTTTTCCAAAGCTTCCACATCCTTCCTAAAATGAGGCGACCAGAACTGTACACAGTACTCCAAATGTGGCCTTACCAAAGTTTTGTACAGCTGCATCATCACCTCACGGCTCTTAAATTCAATCCCTCTGTTAATGAACGTGAGCACACCATAGGCCTTCTTCACAGCTCTATCCGCTTGAGTGGCAACTTTCAAAGATGTATGAACATAGACCCCAAGATCTCTCTGCTCCTCCACATTGCCAAGAACTCTACCGATAACCCTGTATTCCGCATTCATATTTGTCATTCCAAAATGAACAACCTCACAATTTCCGGGGTTAAACTCCATCTGCCACTTCTCAACCCAGCTCTGCATCCTATCTATGTCTCTTTGCAGCCGACAACAGCCCTCCTCACTATCCACAACTCCACCAATCTTCGTATCGTCTGCAAATTTACTGACCCACCCTTCAACTCCCTCATCCAAGTCATTAATGAAAATCACAAACAGCAGAGGACCCAGAACTGATCCCTGCGGTACGCCACCGGTAACTGGGATCCAGGCTGAATATGTGCCATCCACCACCACTCTCTGACTTCTATCGGTTAGCCAGTTCGTTATCCAACTGGCCAAATTTCCCACTATCCCATGCCTCCTTACTTTCTGCAGAAGCCTACCATGGGGAACCTTATCAAATGCCTTACTAAAATTCATGTACACTACATCCACTGCTTTACCTTCATCCACATGCTTGGTCACCTCCTCAAAGAATTCAATAAGACTTGTAAGGCAAGACCTACCCCTCACAAATCCGTGCTGACTATCCCTAATCAAGCAGCGTCTTTCCAGATGCTCAGAAATCCTATCCCTCAGTACCCTTTCCATGACTTTGCCGACCACCGAAGTAAGACTAACTGGCCTGTAATTCCCAGGGTTATCCCTGGTCCCTTTTTTTGAACAGGGGCACAACATTCGCCACTCTCCAATCCCCTGGTACTACCCCTGTTGACAGTGGTTATTATTAATTACATTGCTACAGTTAAGAGAAAAAGTGATGGGTTTTAATTGTCTTTGAGGACATACAGGAGGGGATATCTGGGGCACGGGATTGTTTGGGAGGAGAGCTGTGTTCTTGGTTTTGGCTTCACCAACCTGCTTGGATTAACATGTACCATATTTTAGTGGTGTTAAAAATGGGTAACTTAGGTACGGGTCTATCTGGGAGCGAGTGGAGGCGGCTTTGTGCAGGGGCACCAGTTTGGCAGCCCTGGTCACGGCTCCCCTACCGCTGTCGCCGGCCAGGTACTCCACCAGCCCGGTAGTGGGGGCGACCCTGCGGATATGGGGCCAGTGGAGGAGGCATGTAGGGGAGGTGGGTGCGTCTGTCTAGGCTCCAATATGTGATAACCATCGATTCGCCCCGGGAACATGGATGGAGGGTTTCGAACATGGCGGCGGGCGGGGGTGGGGAGGGTGGGCGATATGTTCCTGGAGGGGAGCTTTGTGAGTTTGAGGGGCTTGGAGGAGAAATTTGAGCTGGTAAGGGGAAATGACTTTAGGTACTTACAGATGCGGGACTTTGTACGCAGACAGGTCCCATCCTTCCCACGCCTCCCGCCAATAGGGATCCAGGACAGAATAGTCTCTAGAGGAGAAGGAGGAGAGGGTAGAGTCTCGGATATCTACAAGGTGCTCATGAAGGGGAAAGAGTCCCAGACGGAGGAACTGAAACTCAAATGGGAGGAGGAGCTTGGCGGGGAGATAGAGGACGGGCTGTGGGCGGAAGCCCTGAGTAGGGTAAACTCAACCGCAACATGTGCCAGGCTCGGCCTGATTCAGTTTAAGGTTGTTCATCGGGCCCACATGACGGTAGCTCGGATGAGCAAATTCTTTGGGGTAGAGGACAAGTGCGCTAGATGCGCGGGAGGACCAGCGAAACACGTTCACATGTTTTGGGCATGTCCTAAGCTTAGGGGGTACTGGGAGGGATTTGCGGGGATCATGTCCCGGGTGCTGAAAACAAGGGTGGTGATGAGCCCAGGGGTGGCAATTGTCGGGGTTTCGAAGACCCAGGAGACCAGGGGGAGAAAGAGGCAGATGTTCTGGCCTTTGCTTCCCTAATAGCCCGGCGGCGAATACAGCTGGTACGGAGGGACCCAAAACCCCCGAAGACCGAACTATGACTTTCGGACATGTCAAGTTTTCTGGGTATGGAAAAAATTAAGTTCGCCTTGAGGGGACCTGTACTGGGATTCGCCCGAAGGTGGCAACCATTCATCAACTTCTTCGCAGGAGAGTGAACATCAACAGGGGTGGAGGGGGGGGATAAATAGGCGGGTAGTGTCTATGGTAGAGGAGCGGGTATGTGCATTATGATTTGGTTGAAGTATTGGTTTTATATTGATGTTTGCACATTTCTGTTAGCTGTAACTGTTTACAATGCCAAAAAATACCTCAATAAAATTGTTTGTTTAAAAAAAAAAGGGTAATTTCAGAACAAAATGATGTCGGTAGCTTCTTTACAGTTTTGCTGTGGCTCATGGGTAGCTCTCTTGTCTCTGAGTCAGAACGTTGTGGGTTCCGTTCCCACTCCTGACATTAATACTGCCCTCTCAGGCGAGAATATAAAAGATTCAATCGCATTATTTTGACAAGAATGAGGGAGCCCTCGCGAGTGCTTTGGCCAATATTTAACCCTCAGCCTTTGCCACAAAAAATCAAGTAATCTGGCCATTCTCACATTGCTGTTTGTGGGATCTTGCTGTGCACAAATCGGCCGCCACATTTCCTAAAGTGCATGCATGTATTGGTGCTTGATAGACTGGGCCACGCACCCCAACAACATTGGCTCAATAACGTGTCCAATATGTTCTGTCCAATGTGCTGGAAATATGCAAATCCAATTCTGGGGCATTTGCTGGAACAAATGTATTTTGTGCTAAACGATTTATTGTCAGTGGTGCAATTATGTTGTGTTGCAGTGCACATCTCCTAATTGCTTTGTACAGTATCTAGAGCACGGCTAAATATGTTCTAAAACAGAGATTGCGGACGCGATTTGACAAATAAAGGAGGCCCGTTTTGGGCTGGTTTAGCGGTGTTGTCCCAGATGCTTGTAGCTTCGGGAACGACTCTGTTATCGAGCGGGACTCTGTTATTTTTTTCGAGCCTCGACGGGGACGTCCTGCCGAGGCTGCACTGAGTCCCATTTCCTGCACTGAGGAATTCTGCTCGACCCTTTGCAGGAAGAGATCGGGCACCATTTTTAAATGACACCTTGATCTCTCGACCCCCTGATGTGACTCTTGGAACCACCCCAACGCCATAACTCATCGCCAGGCCCAATCTCCAGCTGGGCAGTATGCCACCTGGGCATCTTGGCATTGCCAGCCTGGTACTCTAGCAGTGCTCGTGCCAGGCTGGCAGTACCACCTGGGCATCCTGTCAGTGCCAGCGTTGCATCTGGGTGGCACTGCAAGGGTGCCCTGGTGTCCAGGTGGCATCAGCAGTGCCTCCCTGCCCAGAGGCCAACCACCTGGGGGCCTCTGATTACCTGGGATACACCCTCCCCCTCCCAAGTGCTGTTCCACCTGGGCTGGTTTAGCACACTGGGCTAAATCGCTGGCTTTTAAAGCAGACCAAGGCAGGCCAGCAGCACGGTTCAATTCCTGTACCAGCCTCCCCGAACAGGCAGCACGGTAGCACTGTGGATAGCACAATTGCTTCACAGCTCCAGGGTCCCAGGTTCGATTCCGGCTTGGGTCACTGTCTGTGCGGAGTCTGCACATCCTCCCCGTGTGTGCGTGGGTTTCCTCCGGGTGCTCCGGTTTCCTCCCACAGTCCAAAGATGTGCAGGTTAGGTGGATTGGCCATGATAAATTGCCCTTAGTGTCCAAAATTGCCCTTAGTGTTGTATGGAGTTACTGGGTTATGGGGATAGGGTGTGGA
Organism: Scyliorhinus torazame; assembly: GCF_047496885.1. Classification (NCBI taxonomy): domain Eukaryota; kingdom Metazoa; phylum Chordata; class Chondrichthyes; order Carcharhiniformes; family Scyliorhinidae; genus Scyliorhinus; species Scyliorhinus torazame. Next base: position 8,442,396 of record NC_092721.1, read on the forward strand.
GGTGTTGACCTTGGGTAGGGTGCTCTTTCCAAGAGCCGGTGCAGACTCGATGGGCCGAATGGCCTCCTTCTGCACTGTAAATTCTATAATGTGGCGACTAGGGGCTTTTCACAGTAACTTCATTGATGCCTACTCGTGACAATAAGCGATTTTCATTCATTTCATTTCACTGTTTGAGAAGCCCAGTGCTAAACAGCGCCCGGCTGGGGTCTTCTCAGCCAGCCCGATAGATCCCAGCAACTGGTTAGTTTTGGCAATCCAGAGTTAAGTCTGCTCACCTAACTATGCAAGTCTGGACCCCGCCCATCCGTGACATCTCACGAGATCTCATTGGATCTCGTGGGTGGAGTAATAACCATTGGGAATCCTGGAAGAGGCCTTTCGCGGGATTTACTGGCTGTGTCCCATCTGGATTCTGGCGGGACGCGGCTCGCAAACTGCGCCCTATATTCCCATTAACGTTGCCTGTCATTAGAGATTTGCGTGATTCCATGAATTAATTGGTATGCTCTGTGACGAGTTACTCTTCAGCTGGACTATTTACTTTCTGGAGGGGATTTTGTTGGGAAGGATTGATTTTTATTCTTGGTGATTTTTTTGTTAGCTTCGGCAAATGTAGTGCTTTTCCAAGTTTATTTTATTGTTAAAACAATTGGGCTATCTGCCTTTCACTTAGATAGCCAATATTCGCAAAAGCGCAGTGTGCGCACGGGAACAGCACCACCTCCATGTTCTATCACATTTCAGTAGCTGGATAGATTCCAGGAGGGTCAATACAACAATTGGACATCGGAAGAAACATTAGCCCAGTAAAACTCACTAAACTCCAAGACTCTCAGGATCAGCGAAATGATTAGGAGAGGTTGTGTGCACCGATAATAAAAAGAATCCTCCCCACTTCTGCTGGTGTTTGATATTTGCAAAGCAGCTTCAGCAGTCAGATGATCAAGGTGCATTTGATTACATCTGCTGTTCAGCATTCTCACTTGTTGTCTGTCAATTAACAACTCGCGATTTGTAATGGATCTTAGCTCGTGAAGCCCCCTTTTCGAAATATTGGGGAAGTACCTATGAAGGCAGGTGGGATAGACATGACTAGACTGGTTGATCACCAGAAGGTGCTATCTTTACACTCCTGGGTCATAACTTTGCATGATTGGTACGAACACACCTCTGAATATATGATGCTCAGGCCGCTAACAGGAATGACCAGCACTGCTACACCTGAATTATATTTAAAACCCAGTAATAGTGACTTAACTTATTCTTTCAAGTCCAAGATCTATTAATTGTTAAGTACAAATGTCATGTATGAAATCTATTCCATAATTAAGCACAATACATCATTTTTGAATGTGGCAATCAAACTTTTCCAAAGGAACATGCTCTCCAGCCCAAATAAAGTAGCTAAATATTGTGAATGTTGGAAATTAGAAAATATAAACAAAAAATATTGAAATTATTCAAGTATTGTAGAGAGCAAAACAGAGATAATGGGTTGTATTTCCCCGTGGTGCCAAAATGTATTGGGCAGGATTTAAAAATGAGAGGTATGCCCAAATCCAGGACCTCTATTCTGGAAATTTCCAGTGGGGTGGGATAGCGATGGGGAGTGTGTCCCACGCAGTTGTCTCTACATTGCCAGCACCATTGTGGGAGTGAGCATTTCAGACCTTCCAATGTTTTCATGGAGTGAGGTTGGTTTTGGAAGGAGGCATGGATCACACTAGAATTACACACGGAAGTTGTGAATCAATGGGGAACCATGGTTTGGAGTGAGGAACCTATGAAAGCTAAGTCCAAAAAATGTTTCCAACTTCACATGTCGGAACAAAATGCTTTCTCATGAGTTATGCATGTTTTTAATGCAGTGAGTGATGAAAGGACCTTTGGTTGGAAAATGGAAATAAGCAGTAAATAATATGATTATCAGGCTGTAACCTTTGACATCTGGCATGCTGTCAAGGGACGAAACAGAATTATAAAAGTGGAAGAGTCTCGAGATGTAGCAGAATGCATTATCCACTAGATATAATGTTCTCCCGCATTGTACAATAGTAAAATTCAAAGACGATGGTGTGAAGTTTGCCTATTTCTCAGATTTATTTTTCACTCAACTTCGGCTCAGCCATCTGTTTGGCTCTATAAAAGCTTTGATTGAAGGATGAACTACTGGCAGTTATCAAAATAATTTAATGGATTGCGTTCAGGAGGGTTTGTTGACACAGCTGTTTAGTGAGCATCCCTGCTTGATTTCCATTCCCTCGATTGTCTTTGATCGAGGGACCACCCCTGTCCGAGGTGACAAACTACCTGCTGGCTAGCAGCTGTCTGGTATGCCAAATGTTGACAGGCGAGCCTGCCGCTGGGTTTATCACAGTGGCGATGGGATTAGGGCCACAAGTGGTCATTAATTGACCACTTAAGGATCTTAATTGGCAGCAAGGCTGCGAGGTTACCCACACGCTTTAAAGCCCAGAACTTAATGTGGGGAAAGGTGGAAAGGCACAAGGTTCCGGTACATCAGCCTCCCATCTAATTACGTCTCTTTATACCTCCAAACTCACCACTCAGAGAGAGTGCAAGTTTCTGCCTGCTGACTCAATAACTCCCTCATCCTGTAAACCCGGTTTCTATCTTAGCACAGATGCTGCCAGACTTGCTGAATGATTCCAACATTTTCTGTTTTTAGGCCTCCAGACCCGTGGGAAAATGTACCCCGAATCTTTATTTCCCGGGGATAATATTTAAAGTTTGCATTAATGATTGGTTGTACACCTAACACAAGGTGAACCTCCCTCCCTTTGCAGATTGAGGAAGTGACCGTTCGACTAGTGGACCAATCAGGAATATTGTGATCAGTGGATGGCGAGTGAAGATTGTTTCAATCCACTAAATACACCAATAACTAAAACAGAAGACATGCCCTGATTTAAATTAATGCTTTCAAAACAAATTCTACCACTAATTATAAAGGGCAGCACGGTAGCACAGTGGTTAGCATTGTTGCTTAACAGCTCCAGGGTCCCAGGTTCGATTCCCTGCTGGGTCACTGTCTGTGCGGAGTCTGCACGTTCTCCCCGTGTCTGTGTGGGTTTCCTCCGGGTGCTCCGGTTTCCTCCCACAGTCCAAAGATGTGCAGGTTAGGTGGATTGGCCATGCTAAATTACCCTTAGTGTCCAAAAAAACAGGTTGGGTGGTGTTATTGGGTTATTGGGATAGGTTGCCCTTTCCAAGGGCTGGTGCAGACTCGATGGGCCGAATGGCCTCCTTCTGCCCTGTAAGTTCTATGATTCTATGATGCTAATCCAGACCAAATGCTTCTTTAAAATAGTGACTCCAGGTGGAATATATGGGGAGAGATGTGCAGTGAGTTTAGCAGCATGCCCCGCATGCCCCACACACTGGCTCTAGCATGCCCCGCATGCCCCGCACACTGGCCCTAGCATGCCCCGCATGCCCCACACACTGGCTCTAGCATGCCCCGCACACTGGCTCTAGCATGCCCCGCATGCCCCACACACTGGCTCTAGCATGCCCCGCACACTGGCTCTAGCATGCCCCGCATGCCCCACACACTGGCTCTAGCATGCCCCGCACACTGGCTCTAGCATGCCCCGCATGCCCCGCACACTGGCTCTAGCATGCCCCGCATGCCCCACACACTGGCTCTAGCATGCCCCGCACACTGGCTCTAGCATGCCCCGCATGCCCCACACACTGGCTCTAGCATGCCCCGCACACTGGCTCTAGCATGCCCCGCATGCCCCACACACTGGCTCTAGCATGCCCCGCACACTGGCTCTAGCATGCCCCGCATGCCCCGCACACTGGCTCTAGCATGCCCCGCATGCCCCACACACTGGCTCTAGCATGCCCCGCACACTGCCTCTAGCATGCCCCGCATGCCCCACGCACTGGCTCTAGCATGCCCCGCATGCCCCACACACTGGCTCTAGCATGCCCCACACACTGGCTCTAGCATGCCCCGCATGCCCCACACACTGGCTCTAGCATGCCCCGCATGCCCCGCACACTGGCTCTAGCATGCCCCGCATGCCCCGCACACTGGCTCTAGCATGCCCCGCACACTGGCTCTAGCACGCCCCGCATGCCCCGCACACTGGCTCTAGCAAGCCCCGCATGCCCCGCACACTGGCTCTAGCATGCCCCGCATGCCCCACACACTGGCTCTAGCATGCCCCGCATGCCCCGCACACTGGCTCTAGCATGCCCCGCATGCCCCACACACTGGCTCTAGCATGCCCCGCATGCCCCACTCACTGGCTCTAGCATGCCCCACACACTGGCTCTAGCATGCCCCGCATGCCCCGCACACTGGCTCTAGCATGCCCCGCATGCCCCGCACACTGGCTCTAGCACGCCCCGCATGCCCCGCACACTGGCTCTAGCACGCCCCGCATGCCCCGCACACTGGCTCTAGCACGCCCCGCATGCCCCACACACTGGCTCTAGCATGCCCCGCATGCCCCGCACACTGGCTCTAGCATGCCCCGCATGCCCCACACACTGGCTCTAGCATGCCCCACACACTGGCTCTAGCATGCCCCGCATGCCCCGCACACTGGCTCTAGCATGCCCCGCATGCCCCGCGCACTGGCTCTAGCATGCCCCGCATGCCCCGCACACTGGCTCTAGCATGCCCCGCATGCCCCACACACTGGCTCTAGCATGCCCCGCACACTGGCTCTAGCATGCCCCGCATGCCCCACACACTGGCTCTAGCATGCCCCGCATGCCCCACACACTGGCTCTAGCATGGCCCACACACTGGCTCTAGCATGCCCCGCATGCCCCGCACACTGGCTCTAGCATGCCCCGCATGCCCCGCACACTGGCTCTAGCCGATTGTCTGCCACATTCAAAAGCTGCTCAATTCAGCAACTGAAGAATTTACTCACTCCTTCTTGAACCGTGCCTCAGTGGGTAACACTGATCTGTCTCAGTCTCCCTCCGGAGTCTCGATTATGAGGGTTTGAGACTGATTCTCCCTGGGCTGTACTGTGGAAGCACTTCACTGACCAAGGTATTATGGTCTTTTGGAAAAGACTTTAAACCGAGGCCCCGTTGACCCTCTCAGGTCAAGGTAAACCCTCCCATGGCGCTATTTTGGAAGAAGACTCGCTGAGCTCTGACCGGTATCCTGACAATGTTTATCCTTCAGTCAACTTCACAAAGACAGATTGCACGGTGATGATCACATCGCTGTTTGTGGGAACATTTCAAGTGTATTTCACTGGATGTCAAGTGTTTTGAAACATCTTAGTGCCAGTACTGCTTACTTTAAACCTTCACATAGACCAGACATGAACATTTTACACATTACACTTGTGGTTAATTCTATGAGAATTGGTCCCGTGCTATTAAATGATTGAATTTTACCATTTCTTTCCCTCTGATGCAGTAGCTGAATTGTAGAGGTCTGTCTCTGAATGGTGTAACATTTGTTTATGGTGATGGCTGAAGCTCTTTGTTTTTGCTTTCTATGCATTTGAATTATCTGTAAGTCACTGCTGGTGTTGGCTGATGTATTTTTGCAGTTCAGTGGCCCTAATTCCCATGGTATTCTTGCACTATTGTTGCTACATTAGCTGCAGCCATAAGGTTCACTGGTAATTCCACTGGGGATCCCAATGACAGCAATAGATTTGGAGGACAAGCTAAAGGCAGTGATAATTCCAATTGGGCCCCAGTTGGCCTGCTCCCTGGTGCTCAGTCTCCAACCATAGGCTCTCCTCCCTGAGGATATTTGAACAGATCCGCCCTCAACTCTCTCCACTTTTCGAGAAAGATAGTCACAGATTTGAGTCAACTCTAGTGCGACTCCCAAGTGGTTTTAGCCACAGGGGCAGCTGGACCTACTTGCCAACGTTATCATAAAATTATAGTTTTATGCAATATGAGGGTCTCGGATGAACTAAAACCTCAGATTCCCACAGGTTTCCTGGGCGGGATTCTCCGATCCTAGGGCTAAGTGTTGATGCCGTCGTAAACGCCGGAGCATTTTACGACGGCGTCACCTGGCCCCTGGGAGCAGCGACCCTGCGCCGCACAGGGGGCCAGCACGGCACTGGAGAGCCTCACGCTGCTCCAGCTGCCGATACGGGCGTCAGCAGAGACGGCGCAGGTCCGCCCATGCGCGCCACGGCCGGCGCGAGTTTGCGCATGCGCGTGGGTTGGCGTCTCTGCGCTGGCCCCGACGCAACATGGCGGAGACCTACAGGGCCCGGCGCGAAGGAACATAGCCCCCACCGGAATACGTCCGCCCGCTGATCTGTAGGCCCCGATCGCGGGCCAGGCGACCGTGGAGCCCCCCCCCCCTCACGGAGTCAGATCCCCCCCCCCCCCGCCCCGCAGCATGAACGCTGAGGTCCCGCCGGGTCGGACCACGCGAGAACGACACTGGGGGGACTCGGCCTAACTTGGCGGGCACTCGGCCCATCGCACGGGGAGAATCGCCGGGGGCGGCCGCATTGAGCGGCCCCCAACAGGCACCGCGCCAGCGCCAATGGCGCCGATTCTCCGAACAGGCGCCGGAATGTGGCGACTAGGGGCTTTTCACAGCCTACTTGTGACAATAAGCGATTTTTTCAAATACCTCCATATCACTTTGTGATTTATATATTATGGCTGTAATGCAATTATAATTTTTTTCCAATGAAGTCTTTTAAGATTTTCATCTTAGAATTCCAGATAATTTGATGCCTGTATAAAAATAAGAACATAAGACCTAGGAGCAGAAGTAGGCCAATCGGCCCATCGAGTCTGCTCCACCATTTAGTGAGCTCATGACTCCTCTCTTGTGATAATCCTCAACTCCACTTACCCGCCTTATTCCCACAACACTTGATTCCCTCACTGATTAAAAATAATGCTTAAAGAGCAGCTTTAGACCAGCAAGAAGGTTTCTTTTAAAACTTGACTGAAAGTGACTTTCTGCACCATCTGTGCAGGAGTAATCACAAGGGGAATTGAAGGGATGGTTAAAGGTGAGAGATTCAGTCACATTTACGTGGGGAAAACAAGCAAGGTCCCACATTTATAGAGCACCCGTCACAAACTCAGCCCCCCAAATGTTTTACTGCTGACGTGGCGTGGCACAGTGTGTGGCATAGATAACGAATTAATAAGACTTCAGTTTATGACTGCATCACCCCAGGCAATGCTCTCTGAATTTTAGTCAAGCTTTTCGGAGGGCCTGAGGGAGGGTGGATAAGAGGAATAGGGAAAATGGGAGACTAAGTCAACAGCCCTGTCCTCGAGAAACTGGTTCCAGAGTGACACAACTATAGGCCAGAAATCAACACTGCCAAGAAAGAGGGAAAATGAAGCTAGAGGACATGGGAAAAGAAGAATATATGTCTTACTCATTAATGGGTTTATGTATATGAGTATATGTATCACTCATCGAGAACGTAATAGTTTAATTGCAAGTTGGAGTGTCAACATTCCACAATTTAATTTTATTTAATTTGTAATATTTTTATTCTTTTTCTCAAGGAAATAGTTTTCCTTTCATTGTGGTTACCTCGCTGTGTGAGGTTTCTCAACTGCTCAGCACATGTTACACAGCCTTGGGCTTGTCATGATATTCAAACACACACATCATGATAGACACACCAACAGACAAATCAGAACACACAACACCACAACCAATCACAGAAAGATATAAAAGCACAAACACGACACCCGGTGGTCAGTATTAGCTGGAGAGGAGGACCAGGACAGACCTGCTACACGACACACTCAGGGAGACAGCACGTGCAGAGTATCCAGAACGAACTGTATTATAAGAGTTAAAATAAAATAGAGTTGTACCACATACAACTGTGTTGGCTCATCTGTGCACCAGAGAACCCAACACCGCATGGTACAGGAGTGGATCGATACCTGCCGGCATACCTCAGTGTGCACAGACAACCAGCAGTGCCCAGGCAAAATGATAGAGCTCCCGGTTCCGCAGCCGCCCCAGTGCCACGGCGATCTCCGCGAAAACTGGCGGCGATTCCGGCAAGTTTTCGAATTGTTCCTGGTGGCAGCTGAACTCCAAGACCTGGATGATAGCGAAAAAATTGAATTTCTCCTCACCATCGCCGGTGCAAGGGCAAGAGAAATATTCACAAGGTTCAGGTTCTTCAGGAAGCAGCAAAGGTACAATTACCAGGCAGTCCTGGTCAAATTCTCCAAGTACTGTGAAGAAAACGCAATCCAATCGGCAAGTAAAGGTAAGAAAAGCGGCAGTACTCACCTCGTGGCCGGGATCCCGGAGCCCGAATTCCCAGAGGCTGAAATCCCGGGCCTGAGAGAGGGCTGGGTCGAGGTCGGCGGCCATCTTGCTAAAGGTATCACGCTCGCACAGTTGCGCGAGCAGTGCGCAGAACCGGAAGTTTCGTTTGCGCATGCGCGAGATGCTGCGCATGCGCAGTCAAGAAAACGGCCATCGGTAAAGGAACAGCGATCTGAGCATGCGCAGTCGCTTCCTACGTCCTACATACCGAGCGTCAGGATGTCAGAGGCCCCAGACTGCACCAATTTAAAGGGGAAACGTCCCAAATCAAAAAAACAAAAATCTGTTAAAGCTGTAAAACAACCTTCCCTCACCTGGAATGACAGCACATTGCCGCAAATTGACCCAGGAGATGAATTTGACCTCCGAAGAACCCTCTGACAAGCAGTTACCTACGCACAAGCCGATGATTCCGACGTCGAATACTTCGATGACGATCTTTACAGTGTTTCCGGACCTCGCGAGCCCAATGATAGCTCCGTGGTCCTATACGACTATGACTCGGACGAACCTTTCGTGTTGCACATTGGCGGCCCCCACATTGAATCCGACGCAGATGCGGATTCATTTTTCGGATTTGAGGATCTTCAATCCAGCAGATATGACGTTCCAACTTATCAGTACCGGATGATGCTGCAGCCTGACATTAACAGACAGGGAGTGGTGCAAGCACACGGAGAGCGCCCTGCTGCCACACAGAGCGTGGTCCACGTCCCGCTTAACGTTCCCGACTCTATGAAAGAAGACATGCAAGACTCCAGAGCGCAGTCCTCGCATGAACCAGAAGTGACTCCAGAGTCACAAGCCTCCACAGAGAGCTCGTGGACAGACTCCACAATTGCAGAAATGCAAGACTCCAGAGCGCAGGCCTTGCACGAACAAGAAGTGACTCCAGTGTCACAAGCCTCCACAGAGAGCTCGTGGACAGCCTCCACGATAGAAGCAACGCAAGACTCCAATGTGCGGTCCTTGCAGGAACAAGACCATGAGGGTCTAGCAACCTCTCCTGACCAACCAGCGGCAGACGATGCAAGTCTGCCATGCTCACGTGAACAGCAAGAAGGCTATAACAGCCTACCATGCTCCACTACACAGCAGCATGACCATGACGGTCTCTCATGCTACAATGAAGGGCACAGCGCTGAAGACTGTTCCAGCCCAACTGAAGACAAGCCAAAGGAATCGCCTCTTCCAAGCCCGAAGAAAAAAGGTTTATGCGCTGACCTTCAGGATCATTATAGCCGAACAGAGATTAATAATGCTGCACGGTCACAGAAGGATGCTGAGGATTTGCTAAAGAAATTAATTGAATGTTTAACTTGCAAGGAGCAGACTGAGAATTGCCAGTGTTTTAGTACGGATCGAAAAAATGGACAAGACATTGATCCTCAGGTAATGGAAATAACACAACCTGAATCATATCTACAGCAGGGACAAATGTCTCCCTTCAACACAACGCCGCAAAGTCCCAACTTCGGAGACCAGCAGTTAGTCAGTAATGACTCTTCAAACCTTGAGGGGAACATTAATTGCATTGAACCTATACACACTCCACTGATAAATGAGCAGAACATTGGAGCAAGAATCCTGAGGACACCGACATCGAGTAGCCAGATAACGAATTTAAAACCCGCAGCAGTTTCAAGTGAACCAAGTGTGCTTTCCACTAATGGTGAAGATGCAGATAAGGTCGACCCGATTATCCATTGTACCACACTAACCCCAGTGATTAAGCAGTTATGTATGGGGAGTATAATGTGGGCAATTGAGAACAGTAAAAGAGAGACTGTGACCATGCCAGTCCCAGCAAAATCAGACCCCGAGACCATGAAGGCATGTACATTAGACAAAGATACATATGAAATTCCAAAGAAGAAAAGCCCAAATGAAGGACAACGGCAAGACAATGACAGTCCACCGACATGGTGTGCACCACCAGATGAAAACTCTGACAATTTACCCAACCCTAGTGAACAGCAAGCTGCTAATGAGGATCTATCCACGGGATGTGAGATGAGTGACGACAGCATCCCACTTCCCATGCAAAAGGTGCAAGGTGACAGACCTCGCCTAGTGCGTACCGAGGCACTCGACGATCACGGTGGGACCACTGACGACTGCGGTGGCGGCGCACCGCTTCCACCCTCGATGGCTCGAGCCTCTCCACTGGTTGGTGCATTCCTGCATGTTCCGACTCCAGAAGTGCAGCTTCAGGGAATCTCGGCTGCCTCCAGTGAACCTGTTGGGACTCCGGACGGGGAGCATCGACGGAAGGCAGACCGGACTCCAGATGGGGAGCAGCCAAGCGCCGACTCTGATTCGCGCACGCCAGACCTTGCTCCGGACGGGCGGTGTCACGGCCTCGGTGATGGCACGCTCAGGGTGACGGCGGATGCCACAGCGACAGGGAATGGATCGCGTGGCAGTCCCACTGGGTCGGCAGTGGCGACCAGCACCGGCGGTCCAAGACGGACACACCAATTCGCGCCATCGCCAGACGTTGATGCGAGCAACAATTCTCTCTCCAAGGCGACATGCTTCGACGTTTCTCTGCGGAGTCGCCCTTCCGGCACAGCAGGTGGCCGGAACCAGCGTGCACGGTCTCGGCCAACTTCCACATCTGGCACAGTCATCGCCTTGCATGATATTAGTGATGGTGCTACTTCGATGGCAACGACCCATCGGCTACAAGATGCCGTCCACCACAAACATAAAATGAAAAAAGACTCCACCTTGTTCCTGGCATGCAGGGTGGATGGATTGGTGCGTAGGCGCAATCAGCGAGCTTTGCGCCGCCTTCCACGCTCGCAACTGAACCGTACGCACACGCCGGATCCTCCACTGGTTCCCAAGGATGACTTCGTGGAGATGCCACGGATCATGCCCCTTCCATCGCCACCAGAACCAAACCACAGCCAAGGCAACACTAACAAAGATGTTGAATGTTATATTTGCACAAATGAAAAACCAAGCACTGCACGAAGTACAACAAATGGAAAAGTAGAGACTTCGGCAACAGCATCACCTCCAACAGTCCAAGGTGAACCAGTGTGACCCCAAATCTCCACAGCTGAACCGGCTTGAGGACCAGCCTATTCTTGAGGCGGTCACCCATTAGACTGGACTTATAACGCTGTTCATACGTTCAAAAAGTCAAACACTTCTGTATTATAACCTGTTGTTGTTTATCGTTCCAGATATCGTCTGACCGGACCACTGTTCAAGTTTTTTTTTTCTCGCATTCATGTTTTGTTATGGTACAACCTTGTTAGTGTGACGCACCCGACATCGCCCCATGTAAATAGTTACGTCATATACACACGCTGTACACAACACACACACACACACTCTTAGATGCACTCATGACACGATTATATTTATAACCACGTAGGCACATATCTTTGTAAAAAGGGGGAATGTCATGATATTCAAACACACACATCATGATAGACACACCAACAGACAAATCAGAACACACAACACCACAACCAATCACAGAAAGATATAAAAGCACAAACACGACACCCGGTGGTCAGTATTAGCTGGAGAGGAGGACCAGGACAGACCTGCTACACGACACACTCAGGGAGACAGCACGTGCAGAGTATCCAGAACGAACTGTATTATAAGAGTTAAAATAAAATAGAGTTGTACCACATACAACTGTGTTGGCTCACCTGTGCACCAGAGAACCCAACACCACAGGGCTTTACTTATATTAATGACACTCTGGCAAACCGTGGCTGTCCAGCTGATCTTCCTCAGCACATTTCTTGTGAACAAAGTGCTCGCTCCACGTAAGAGCGAGAATAGGCAGTGCAATCCCCTGCGCCACCATTTAATAGGATCATTTTCCCATGATTCCTATGGTGTCTAAACATATCCTCCTCCTCCAGGTGCCAGGCAGTAAGAGGGCATTGGCATCCATAGACTTCCATTGGGTTGGTCCATGCTGATGCTTGTCAAAGTACTGCCGTGGTTTGCTGTTGTCTTCTCCAGTACGACTGACCAGGAAACTTGCCCACTCTTACCGCCTGCCATCAGTTGTATGGAAGGATTTACAGGCTGAGAAAGAGTCACCCAGGCTTGAAATGTTAGCCCCCTTTTCTCTCCACAGAGGCTGTCAGACCTCATAGAATCATAGATTTTACAGTGCATAAGGAGGCCATTCGGCCCATCGGGTCTGCACCGGCTCTTTGAAAGAGCACCCTACCCAAGCCCACACCTCCACCCTATCCCCATAACCCAGCAACCCCACCCAACCTGCTGAGATTGTTCAGTATTTTCTGTTTTGTTTCGGATTCCAGCATCCGCAGTAACTTGCTTTTGTCTGACAATCAACTAGTTTGGCCATATTATGAGTGTGCATTGTGTGGCCATCAAGTCTTGGATGGCACGGGTAGCACAGTGGTTAGCACTGTTACTTCACAGTTCCAGGGTCCCAGGTTCGATTCCCGGCTTGGATCACTGTATGTGCGGAGTCTGCACGTTCTCCCCGTGTCTGCGTGGGTTTCCTCCGGGCGCTCCGGTTTCCTCCCATAAGTCCCGAAAGACGTGCTGTTAGGTCATTTGGACATTCTGCATTCTCCCTCCGTGTACCCGAACAGGCGCCGGAGTGTGGCGACTAGGGGCTTTTCACAGTAACTTCATTGCACTGTTAATGTAAGCCTACTTGTGACACGAATAAGGATTATCATTACTATTAAGTGAGACTTGAACCTAGAGCTTCTGATACAAAATTCTACTCCGCTGAATACACAAACCAACTGAGCATTCACAGCTCTGTGGGGTAGGAATTTCAGAGTCACAACCCTCTGAGTGAAGAAATGTTTCTGATGCACGATCAAAGACCACTAAAGCGAGGTTGTAGTCCAACTGAAGGCTTTAATAAGTTAGATGTTTACCCCATCAGCTCAGGTACAGAATGAAGGCTGCTGGGGCGGCACGGGCTCTTATACCCCGCCTTGCAGGGCGGAGCTACCATACAGCTTGACCAATAGGAAGCATACAATTTCGACCAATGGTGTTCCAGCATTACCAGGTACCGTAATACCTCTACTACCACATTCACCCCCTGTTAAAAAAGAGTCCGGCGGGGGTGGTGGCCTGATACTACAAACATGGCAACGTGGTAGAATTAGTTTTGGAGGCACCGTAATGCCTCCGTACAGCGTTTGGTAACTATTTACAATTGCTACCAATGGTGTTCCAGCATTACCAGGTACCGTAATACCTCTACTACCACAGTTTCCTCATCCCAGGCCTAAAATGGTCCTGAGACTGTGAACCCCCCAGTTCTAGATTCTCCAGTCGGGGGAAAAGGCCCCTCAGCATCTAACCTGTCAAAACGCCTCTGAGAAATGTATACATTTCAATAAAACGACCGTTCTCTATCCAGGATGAAATGTATAGGCCTACAGATTCAAGCTATCATTGCATTAATTGTCATTTAATGACTTGTCTGGGCATCACGTCATTGCAGACATTCCTGTTGCTTTATTGAGCGTATTTTGTCTTTTTTTATTAAAGACCTGGCAGTCAATTTATCTATTTTCAGCCCACTGACACTACATCCCATAATAGATGGCTGGCATTACGTTTCAAGGCCAACATTCAAGCAAACAGTTTTTGATTGTATAAAACACCAGGGACAAGCTCCACATTTCTTTTGACGATTTTTAATCCACCACCCTGTACAGTAACAGCATTTTGTTGTTGGAGAAAGAGTTTGCATTTCTATAGCGCTTATCAGAACACCGGGCGGTTCCATGCTGTTGTAATGTAGGAGAGGCAGGCAGGAAACTCCCACAATAAGCAGTGTGGAAATGAGCAGGCCCTCTGTCCAATGATGTCCATTGAAGGACAGATATTGACCGGGTCACTGGAGTAAACTCCCCTTCTCTCCTTCTCATAATTGGTATTGAAAGCAGCGTTTTAAACATCTGATCACATCTTCGAAAAAAAATACTTATTGTAATCTTGGCGTCACTGCCAAGACTAGTGTTTACTGCCCATCCCTAGTTGCCCTTTGAGAAGGTAGGGGTGAGCCGCTTTCTTGAACCGCTGCAGTCCCTGAGGTGTAGATACACCCACAGTGCTGTTAGGAATGGAGTGCCAGGATGCTGACCCAGCGACAGTGAAGGAACAGCGATAGACTTCCAAGTCAGGGTGGTGAGTGACTTGGAGGGGAACCTCCCAGGTGGTGGGGTTCCCAGGTATCTGCTGCTCTTGTCCTTCCAAGTGGTCGAGGTCAAGTATTTGGAAGGGGCTGTCGAAGGAGGAGCTGCTGCAGTCCATCTTGTAGCTAGGTTCACGCTGGGGTCACTGTGCAACAGTGGTGGACGGAGTGCATGCTGGACGGAGCGCCAATCAAGTGGCCGCTTTGTCCTGCGCGGTGTCAAGTTTCTTGAATGCTGTTGGAGCTACAGCCATGTTGAAAAGTGCAGTGTATTCTATCACACCCCTGACTTGTAAGTGGTGGAGATGGTGGGAACAGTATTGATGTATGTAGACCAGGTCTCTCTTCATCTGCCAGATATGGCAGAATGGGCTATGGGCTTTTTTTCCACTTTGTATGTGAACATATTTGTAATGAGCCCCCGGAAGGAGCCAGATCCTCCATCGCAGTGGGAAACCCAAAGTCCGCTTTTGCTTCCCAGGGTTGACCTTTCTGTATGTTCTTCAAGTAAGGAGGGCGCCTCTAATGCATCTCCAGACATCAATTTCTTGATGCCTTTACTCCCAGCCCACCCCATCTCCTGAGCTCACTAACTTCAGCAGGGTCATCAGTGAAGTCCGTGTCCCTGTGGATTTTCTGGATCGTTGTGTCAAGTGCACAAGAGAAGTCCGATTTTTGGGAAATCGTGCGAATACAACTCAGATACCCGTATCAGCCTCCCCGAACAGGCGCCGGAATGTGGCGACTAGGGGCTTTTCACAGTAACTTCATTGAAGCCTACTCGGGACAATAAGCGATTTTCATTTCATTTCATTTCAGATAGTTAACGTTCATGGAACATTGCTTGCCTGTTGGTTGAGATTATTTGGACATGAGATTGTAAGAAGTACTAAGATCAATATTTTATGAACTGTAGTGTCTTGGCAACAGGGAACAGATTCAATGACATCAACATTGCAGCGAGATTCCATCACCCAGGATGGACACTTTAATCAGAGCACACTGAGTAAAACAGGAACAAAATTTTATTTACAGAACAATATATACGGCCCAGTAGATCCCTACCAGATTTCTCTCTGGTCCATGCCTTACTGGCTGACATTGGGTAATTGAGATACCCTGCCCCTAGTGGGGGAGCTTGGTACTCCACCGGGAGCATGGTGAAGACAAGTATTCCCAGCACCTGGGTCCCATGCAGGGTATTACAGGCACAGGGGCTGATTCATTTGTTATCTTCCCTTACGTTGTGCCACGGAACAGGGAATTTCCATTTCAATACACTTGAGCATCGTTAGTGAGATGATCTATCTCTGCATTTCCTGGGATGAACATATTGTCCTGTGAGGAGAGATTGAGCAGACTTGGCCCATATTCCCGGGGTTTGGAAGAATGAGAATCTCATTGAAACAAGGAGCTTGACAGCGTCATTGCTGAGAGGTTGCTTCCCTCTGGCTGGGGAATCCCAAACATGGAGTCACCCTCTCAAGCTAAGATGACTGAGGACACAGATGTGGAAAAACCTCGCCCCTCAAAGGATGGTGAATCTTTGGAATTCTCTAGCCCAGAGGGCTGAATTGCTCAGTCATTGAGAATAATCAAAACCGAGATTAATATATTTTTGGGTGGGTGCGAATGAAATTTAGGGAAACGGGGACAGTATACAAAGGTGAAGTTGAGGTGGAAGATCAGCCATGATCTTGTTGAATGGCAGAGCGAGCTCGAAGGGCCGAATGGCCTCCTGCTGTCCCTCCTTCCCGATGTTCACAAGCTCAGGATAGTCCAGATCATTCTATTCATACCAGCAATTCAAAACATGAATGTGTAGGCCGGAATAGTCCGGCACTGCTGTGGTGGGACCCACAGCCGAGTATGTGGTTGGTCAGCCTAACGTCTGTTGACTGCCGGCAGGTCTGGAAGATCCCGGTCGAAGGCAGGGCTGGAAAATCCCGTTCATCGTAATGAATATTTTTAATGCTTTCTTTATGATGTGATTTTTCTCTCTTTCTTGATGATTCCTATTTCTATCTGATCATTCCTTCAGGTAACAATTGGCAGATCTCAATTGCTAAGTAACATTTCCCATCGGTTTAGTTATTTGTTAAGGTGATGCCACAGAATAGGCAGTGATGAAGGATCCATATTCAGGGCTAACTTGTGTGTGATCAGACAACACACCCATCAGGCAATCAATCCATCGACCAGTTAATGAGAGAGAGAAAGAGAAAAACAGCTTTCACAATCCCCCTGAATCAACATCCTGGGGGTCACCATTGATCAGAAACTGAACTGGACTAGCCATATTAATACTGTGGCCACCAGGGCAGGTCAAAAGCTAGGAACCTAATGCGAGTAACTCACCCCCTGACCCCCCCCCCCCCAAAGCCTGTCCACCATCTACAAGGCACAAGTCGGGAGTGTGATGGAATGCTCCCCACTTGGCTGGATGAGTGAAGCTCCAACAACACTCAAGAAGCTCAACACCATCCAGGACAAAGCAGCCCACTCGATTGCTCCCCCTTCCACAAATATTCAACCCCTCCACCACCGACGCACAGGGACAGCCGTGTGTACCATCTACAAGACGCACTGCAGGAACTCACCAAGGTTCCTTAGGCAGCACCATCCAAACACATGACCACTACCTTCTAGAACAAGAGCAGCAGATATCTGGGAACCCCACCACCCTGACTTGGAAATATATCGCCGTCCCTTCACTGTGGTTGGGGGGGTCAAAATCCCTAACTGCACAGTAGGTGTACCTACACCTCAAGGACTGCAGTGGTTTAAGATGGCAGCTCACCACCACCTTCTGAAGGGCAACTAGGGATGGGCAATAAATGCTGGCCTAATCAGCGACGTCCGCATCCCGTAAATGAATTTTAAAAAACTTTGCCGTTCTAATCAAAATCAAAGCTAAATTAGAGGTTCTGCGCTTGTCGATGTTTTGTCTTTAGTACGCCAGCCTCAGAAATGTTACTTGGGGCGGGATTCTCCGACCCCCCCCCCGCCGGGTTGGAGTATCGCCGGGGCGGGGCGTGAATCCTGCCCCCGCCGGCTGCTGAATTCTCTGGTACTGAAAATTTGGCGGGGGCGGTAATCGCGCCACGCCGGTCGGTGCCCCCCCCCCGGCGATTCTCCGGCCCGCGATGGGCCGAAGTCCCGCTGCTGTCATGCCAGTCCCGCTGGCGTGAATCAAACCACCTCACTTACCGGCGGGACTGGCGGCGCGGGCGGGCTTCGGCGAACTGGCCCCGGGTGGGGGGGCCCACGGTGGCCTGCCCTGCGATCGGGGCCCACCGATCCACGGGCGGGCCTGTGCCGTGGGGGCGCTCTTTTCCTTCCGCCTCAGCCATAGCTGTTGTGGGCAGAAGACCTGAAATTATGTATTTTATTGGGGGTATTTCCGATTTGTTATTTGCGAAGATTATGAAGTGAGATTAAAAGCTAAGAGTCTTTTCTCAACAACATAGAACTCATCACATTTCTACTTTCCTTCAGTTTCGAAGAGGAATCATTTTGGACTCGAAACGTGAACTCTGTTTCTCTCTCTCCACAGCCTGACTGGCTGAGTGTAGCCAGCACTTTCTGATTTTATTTCAGGTCTCCAGCATCCTCAGTATATTGCTTTTAATTAAACGACATGATGTTGGTCTTGGAAATGCCAGTGTGTTGTATTTCTTTGTTGCTGCAAAGAGAAATGGTGAGGAGGTGCCCACACTCTGGATTCTTGTAAATCGCGATCGAGGTTGGTTAAGGGTGTACTGCTCAATACAATCAAGATGTTGATCTGTTCAAAGCCCGCGCGAAGACGCTGCTGATATCACCACACATCGCGTGAAGCATAACCAGCCACAAAGTATTCCCAGATACAGAATTGTAAGTGGCTGTTATTACAGAGAATAGGATTTTACAGTACAGGAACAGTACATTCGGCCCAGCTGGTTCATTCCACTGTTTCGCCCAACAGGAGCCTCCTCTGACCATAATCCATCTCACCCAATCAGCAAAGCGTCTATTCCTCCCTCCCTCATGTGTTTACCCAGCTTCCTCTTCAATGTACCGATAGTGTTCACCTCAACCATTCCCTGTGGGAGTGAGTTCCACATTCTGACCACGCTCTGAGTGAAGAAATCTCTCCTGATTTCCCTGTTGAATTTATTCGTGACCGTTTTATATTTATCACTCCTTGTTTTGGTCTTCCTCAACATTTTCTCTCTACGTAGAATCATACAATTTACAGTGCAGAAGGAGGCCATTCGGCCCATCGAGGCTGCACCAGCCCTTGGAAAGATCACCCTACCCCCATAACCCAGTAACCCCACCTAACCTTTTTGGACACTAAGGGACAATTTATCATGGCCAATCCACCTAACCTGCACATCTTTGGACAGTGGGAGGAAACCGGAGCCCCCGGAGGAAACCCACGCACACACTGGGAGGACGTGCAGACCACGCACAGACAGTGACCCAAGCCGGGGATAGAACCTGGAGCTGTGAAGCAACTGTGCTAACCACTGTGCTGCCGTGCTGCCCTATCTGCCCCTATCAAACCTCTTCATAATTTTAAAGATCTCTTTTATGTTTTCTCAGTCTTTTCTTTTCTATCCGGAGAAAACAAGCCTTTTTCCCATTGACAATAGTTTTGGCATCGCATAAATCTTGGCAACAGGGCTACCGATTGGCACACACGGAGCATCATTTTAAAACGAGGAGAACATTTTTCTAAAAAAGACATTGAGCTGGATTTTACAACTAGAAATCAGGCAAGCTGCTCCCTCAGCGCAAATATAAAATAGGGCACGAGGATGAGATGGCAGCAGCTTCACACCGGTCTCCTGAATTATGGTAGGCAAGAAGGCAGAAGGAAGTTGGATACCCAGCGTCCATTTTGAAGTCACTGATTGAGCTACTAAGTGTAACAACCCAATTGTTTCAACTTTTCGTTGGCCCCTGCCTTAGGGCATTGAATGTTTAAAAGGTTTGGGAGTGTTTTACTGTAGCTATGGCGGGGGAAGGGCGAAATAGAAGGCTAGCCACCAGCCTTTCCCACCTTCCCACAGCTAATTGGACACATTCCCACCAGATGTCCACCAATTTACTACCCGACGCTTGATTTGTTGAGCTGAGACACTGGGGGCAGCAGCGAGCGAACCGCTCACTTTCTGTTCCGCCTCCTGCACCCCACCGGGAGACATAAACGCAGCCCATTCTTGCAGCAAAATACTAACTTTGTTTTTCTTTTTTAAAATAAATTTAGAGTACCCAATTCATTTTTTCCAATTAAGGGGCAATTTAGCGTGGCCAATCCACCTACCCTGCACATCTTTTGGGTTGTGGGGGCGAAACCCACGCAAACACAGGGAGAATGTGCAAACTCCACACGGACAGTGACCCAGAGCCGGGATCGAACCCGGGACCTCGGCGCCGTGAGGCAGCAGTGCTAACCCACTGTGCCACCGTGCTGCCCTGCGAAACTTAACTTAATCAGGAACTACTCGCTGAACTCAGAGGGAAGATCAGTTCATACATTGGAGACATGAATAAAGAGGTCAGCACTGTGGATTAGTCACAATCTACTCATGCATCAAAATCTAACAGTTATGCGAGCAGTGTTTAAATAGGTCGCACTCTCACCTCTGAGACTGACGGTTGTCAGTTTCGGTCCTGTTCCAGAGGCTTGAGCGCATCATCCAGGTTGACATTCCAGTGCGTCACCGTTGGAGTGCTGTGCTGTTGAAGTTGCCGCCTCTTGGATGAGGCGTTAAATGGCGGCCTGTACACCTCGTCAAACGCACGTCAAAGCTACCAGGGCCTTTGTTTTGTCAAAGAGCGAAGGAGTTCTCCCAGGCATCCTGGCCAATATTTATCATTTATAATAAAATCGCTGTCAATAAAATCGGTGATCTGGTTATTGTCACGGTGCTGATTGTGGGAGATCGCTGTGTGCCGATGTTATGCCCTAATGCGCAGACACACAGATTGTCACTGTGCAGAAGGAAGCCATTTGGCCCACCCTGTCTGCCCCGGCTCTCCAAATGAGCAATTCACTTAAGTGTCAGTCTCCTGTCTTAAACCCGTAACCCTGCACATTCTTCCTTTTCAAATGACACTCTGATTCCTTTTTAAACCTACCCCCACCCCACTCTCGTGCACTGCAATCCAGACCTTAACCACTCGCTGTACGCAAGTTTCTCTCACATCACTTTGGCTTCATTTACCAAATACTTTAAATCTGTGCCCTCTTGGTTCTCGATTCTTTCGCCAATGGGAACAGTTGCTCCCTGTCTACTCTGTCCAGACCCCTCTCATGATTTTGAATATCTCTCAGATCTCCTTTCAGCCTTCTCTCCTCCACATTGAACCTGATCTGCCACCTGCCCATGCATCCCACCAGCTTGTCCATGTCCTTTTGAAGTTCTACACTGCCCTCCTCACGGTTCACAGTGGGTTGGATTCTCACCCCCCCCCCCTCCGCAGGATCACCGTGGGCAGGACGCAAACCAGTAAAGGTCCAGTGATCTGGGGCGGGGATTTCCGGTCTCTGGGTGGGCGCGGCTAGAGAATCCTGAAATATTTCCGCAAACTTTGAAACTGTCTCCTGTGCACTAAGGTCTCGGCCATTAATGTACGATCAGGAGAAGCGAAGCTCCCAACACTGACTCCCGGAGAACTCCACTACAACCCTTCCTCTGGCCCGAAAAACATCCATTAACCACATTCCTGTCACTCGGCTATTTCATATCCAGGTTGCTCCTGATTGCATCACCTCTAACTTTGCTCACAAGCCTGTAGAGTGGCATTGTGTAAAACATCTTTCTCACGTATTTTGACATTCCAACAATGACTACACTTTAAAAGTATTTCATTGGCTATAAAGCGCTTTCTGATTTGAGGTAGTGAAAGGTACCATCGAGATTTTCTTTTAACTCTCAACCTGATCTGATCAGCTCCACCTAACTCATCTCTCAAAATGCTGATAAATTGCTCTGCCTTTCAACTCCAGTATTTCCTGTTTCTGAATTTCCAGAATTCTTGGTTTTACTTTTTATAATATCGTAGCATCAAATCGTAGAATGGTTACAGTACAAAAGGAGGCCATTCAGTCTGCCATGTCTGTGCTGGCTTTCTGCAAGAGTAACTCACTTAATTTCACTTGCCCAGCTTTTCCCCGGTGCCCTACAATTGGTTTCTCTTCAGATAATGACCCAATTACATTTTGAATTGAATCTGCCTCCACCACACTCTCAGACAGTGCATCCGGATTCTAACCTCTCGCTGTGTGAATCTGCCTCCACCACACTCTCAGACAGTGCATCCGGATTCTAACCTCTCGCTGTGTGAATCTGCCTCCACCACACTCTTAGACAGTGCATTCCAGACCCTAACCGCTCGCTGTGTGAATCTGCCTCCACCACACTCTCAGACAGTGCATTCCAGATCCTAACCACTCGCTGTGTGAACCTGCCTCCACCACACTCTCAGACAGTGCATTCCAGACCCTAACTGCTCGCTGTGTGAATCTGCCTCCACCACACTCTTAGACAGTGCATTCCGGATTCTAACCACTCACTGTGTGAACCTGCCTCCACCATACTCTCAGACAGTGCATTCCAGACCCTAATCGCTCGCTGTGTTAATCTGCCTCCACCACACTCTCAGACAGTGCATTCCTGACCCCAATCCCTTGCTGCAAAGAAAAGACTTTCCTGGGCAGCACGGTGGGGCAGTGGGTTAGCCCTGCTGCCTCACAGCGCTGAGGTCTCAGGTTCGATCCCAGCCCTGGTTCACTGTCCGTGTGGAGTTTGCACATTCTCCCTGTGTCTGCGTGGGTTTCACCACCACAACCCAAGGATGTGCAGGCTAGGTGGATTGGCCACGCTAAATTGCCCCTTGGACAAAAATAATTGGGTACTCTACACCTATTTTTAAAAAGACTTTGGTTGCTTAAGAACAAAACGTATAGGAGGAGGGGTAGACAATGCGGCCTGTCGAACCTGCTCTAGCATTCGATACAATTAGACCGAAACATTAACATTGGCCGAAAGTTTCTGGCCGTTCCACTGACGGCATCTTTCGGTCATGCCAACAGTGACACCCCCCACCCCCTCCCTCCCTAACTCGGTTCCCCGGCGGCAAGGGGTGTGCGAACCACAGGAAACCCCATTGACAGCCACCAGCTTGTGGGTCACCTCTGCCACTGCAAAACAGGCCAATGGGGGGGGGGGGGGGGGGGGGGGATCGGAAAATCCCACCCACAGTTTCTGTCTCCAAAACCGCTGCCAAAACTGCCAAGTATTTCCATTATCTTTTGTTTTAATTTCAGATTTTCAACGTCCGCAGGGTTTTTGTTTTTCTGTATTTTTGTGGAAGTTGGGTGAACCCATGTCAAAAAGCAAACATGATGTGGAGATGCTGACGTTGGACTGGGGTGAGCACAGTATGAAGTCTTACAACACCAGGTTAAAGTCCAACAGGTTTGTCCTGGTGGAAGACTTCTTAAAAAACAAACCGTGATGGACGTTAAACTGAAGCTAACCTTCCATCCAAAGTATTGATTGAGTTTGTCAAATACAAAACGCTTTGAGGCCCTTACAGGAGGGAGAAGGTAATCTTACATCATCAGTGATAAGTGGGTAAAAAAACCACATGGAAAAACAGTTAATGGGGAGACAGTCACAACATTATAGGGTGGATGAAACAACCTTTATTTGAGAGTTTATTGAGTTACAACCTGTAGTGCCAGCCTTAATATTTGATGGGGTCCAACAAAACTATTGAAAATGAACTCCTTCGACCCAGAAATGATTGCCTGTGTTAGATCTGATTGCAGCCATGCTCTGCTATTCCATATCTGCTTCTTCTAACTCTAAGGACATCTTCAGGTTACCGACTTACATCTCTCGGAGTTTCATTACCAATAGTTCAAGGCAGCTGAGATTTAGTTTATAACTAATATTCGACCTGCTGAATTGATTAGCAGTGTGGGCGCCAGGATTGAGGGGGCACAAGCGATGTAAACACAGGAGTCATAGATTTACTCGGGAACAAAGTGAGAAGGAATGCTAGTCCCGATATACAGATACAGGGCAAGGAGCACACAGGGGCAAGACCAGGAAAATAACAAATAAATGGGGCAATAAAGAAAGATTTGCATTCCTATAGCGCCTTCCATGATGACCAGATCTCCCTAAACACTTTACATATAATGAAGTTATTTTGAAGTATAGGCACTGCTGTAATGTACAAACATGACTGCCAATACGCGCAGAGCAAAATCCCACAAACAACACTAACGTCCACATTTTTTTGTGAGATTGATTGAGGGATAGATATTATCCCGGACACTGGGAAGAAGTCCCCTACTCTTCTACAGGATGGTGGCAGGGGATCTTTTAATCTCAGGTGGCAGATAGGACGTCACCTCATCCGAAAGACACAGCATCTTCAACACTGCAGCGCTCCTTCCGTATTGCATTGGAATAGTTGCCTTGATTGTTGTGCCCAAGTCCTGCAGTGGAATCGAACCAATAGTTTGCTCAGTCAAAGCAAGAAAGCTGTTCTCTGAGCCACAGGCATTGCAAGGACTGAGAGAAAGGGTGGGGGGGGGGGGGGGGGGGAAATCCCGGGGGGGGGGGAATCCCAGATACACAGGGCAGGGAAAGAGAGAGAGAGACAATGAGAGTGAGGGAATGCAAAGTAAAGCTCATAGAACGAGAACAGCAAGGGCTGGGGAGAAAGGAAAAGCAGAGTAAAAGAGGAGGGAGAAACGCATTCATAGCAAAATAAAGTTCAGGGGCAGAGACAGGAAACAAGAAACTGTGGATAAAGAGAAATAGAGAAACCACAAGCAGAAAATGATACAGAAAATCGAATGGGGAAAAACAGAGAGACAACAAGAGAGGCAGAGATGTCATTGAGACTGATAAAGATACCTACAGACTGAGGGGAGGAAAGAGAGAGAGAGGAAACATTCAGAGCTTGTATATCCTTGGTTAAAGCTCCGTGTCACGTCATTGAGTATCAATCACAATCATTGTTATCTGCAGATAACCCATTTTCCTGTAATAATGTCCAAGCATTGTAAGCGCGAGGGATTAAATCTTGTGTTGATGTGAACTTGGATTATTAAAGTCAATACCAAAGCCAAATCTAATTCTTAATAAACTCAATGGGCAGAATTTAACGTCTCCCTCTGATAGGGTGATCGGGTGAGTTTGATAGTGGGGGGGATGTGGCTATCTGACCAGCTGGGAGGGTGTGTGGTGGGGACTTCCTGTTGTCTTCCCTGCTCTGCCCAGATTAAGTTTGAGGCAGGAATGGTCATGTATGACTTTCCTGGTGCCAACCGGCATCCTTAAGTAGGCATTTGTTTTATTCATTCAGGGATGTGGGCTTCGACGGCAGTGCCATCATTTATTACTCATTCCTAATTGTGCTTGAGAAAGTGATGGTGAGCTGCCTTCTTGAACCGCTGTAGTTAATGTGGTGTAGGTGCACCCACCGTGCTGTTAGAGAGGGAGTTGCAGGATTGTAACCCAGTGACAGTGAAGGAACGGCAATATATTTCCAAGCCAGGATAGTGAGTGACTTGGAGGGGAACTTGCAGATGGTGAGGTTCCCATGTGTCTGCTGCCTTTGTTCCTCTAGAAGTAGTGTTTGTGGGTTTGGAAGGTGCTCTCCTTGTGACTTCTTGGTGACTTCCTGCAGTGCATCTTGTTGATGGTGCACACGGCTGCTACTGTGCATCGGTGGGTGAAGCGAGTGAATGTTTGTGAAAGGGGTGCCAATCAAGCGGGCTGCTTTGTCCTGGCTGGTGTCGAGCTTATTGAGTATTGTTGCAGCTGCACTCATCCAGGCAAGTGAAGAGTATTCCGTTACACTCCTGACTTGTGCCTTGAAGGTGGACAGGCTTTGGGGGAGTCAGGAGGTAAATTACTGGCTGCAGCATTCCCAGCCTCTGACCTGCTCTTGTAGCCACAGTATTGATATGGCTAGTCCAGTTCAGTTTCTGGTCGATGGTAACTCCCAGGATGTTGATTGTGGGGGATTCCGTGATGGTAATGTCATTGAATGTCAAGGAGCGATGGTTAGATCCTCCCTTGTAGTAGATGGTCATTGCCTGGCACTTGTGTGGCGTGAATGTAACTTGCCACTTGTCAGCCCCGAGCCTGGATATTGTCCGGGTCTTGCTACATTTGAACATGGACTGTTTCATTATCTGAGGAGTGGTGAATGGTGCTGACCATTGTTCAGTCATCCACAAACACCCCCACTTCTGACCTTATGATGGAAGGGAGGTCATTGATGAAGCAGCTGAAGATGGTTGGGCCGAGGACACTACCCTGAGGAACTCCTGCAGTGATGTCCTGGAGCTGAGATGATTGACCTCCAACCACCACAACCATCTTCCTTTGTGCCGGGTATGACTCCAACCAGCAGAGAGTTTCCCCCCGGATTCCCATTGGCTACAGTTTAGCTCGGGCTCCTTGAGGCCATACCCGGTCACATGCTGCCTTGATGTCAAGGGCAGTCACTCTCACCTCAGGCATTCAGCGCTTTTGTCCATGTTTGAACCAAGGCTGTAATGAGGTCGGGAGCTGAGTGACCCTGGCAGAACCCAAATTGAGCGTCCGTGAGCCGGTTATTGCTGAGTAAGTGCTGCTTGATAGCACTGTTGATGACTCCTTCCATCACTTTGCTGATGATGGAGAGTAGACTGATAGGGGGGTAATTGGCTGGGTTGGATTTGTCCTGTTTCTCGTGTACAGGACACACCTGGGCAATTTTGCACATTGCCGGGTAGATGCCAGCGTTGTAGCTGTACTGGAACAGCTTGGCTCGGGGTGCGGCAAGTTCTGGAGCACCGCGGGTCGGTGCATTTCTGCCACTGCTCTGTCGTTGGTCCTGCCAAACAATGCACAGCTGCTAACCGCTGATTGGCTGACAAATCTCATGGGAGGGGTGGGGTTTCTGGCTCGGGCCCCTTAAACCTGCTGAAGACCCCCCGCTGCCCAGGCACTCAATTCGGTAGGCCTCCCCGAAAGGAGGCGACATGAGGGTCCAGCTGGTCAATGAAACCCTGTCACATCCATTCAATACCGTCCAGTGGCTTGGGTGAAAATCCAGGGTCAAATGCAGCTAAATAACGCTGGAAACTGCACCAAGAAATTTCAAAAATCAGAGTGTTCCTGGATGGTCCGACCCAAATTGGTGCTGCGCCTTCAGAGTCCACTTTGTCTTTCAACAATATCCATTACTATACTGTGGAACTGTGTAGCTATGTCGTGACACATGACTGCGGGGAGGGATGCAGTAGTTTGTGGTTGTGTAAGACCTATTTTTGCTGTATTGGCCATTTAAAGTGAAATATACCTTTTCATTTGCCTCTTTCTCATCTGCCCGTTAATTGACTGTTTAATTTGTGTTGGTTCTGGTTCATGTTAAAGTAAAGGTTACAAAAAGGGCAATCGTAATGATAGCTTCTTCTTTGGCCGGGGGGGGGGGGGGGGGGCGACGGGGGCATTCAGTAAATGTGGTTATTTTGGCTTGCGGTTCCTCCAACAGCACCATGAGAATAGTCACTTCTGTGGAACGCTATGTGATGTTTTACCTTGTGAAGAAAGGTGCTATACAAATGCAAGCTTGTTGGTATGTCTGTTTTTGTATTTTTTGATCTTCAGTTCCTTTGGTCACAAGACTGACATTGATTGATTTATAGCAGGTGTGTCAGATTTTGTATTGTGTGACATTGCAGCCCACAGTTAAAGTTCACGCGGGATTGTGAATTGTCTTCTAAGCAATGATGGCACCTCCATTGACCTGGAGTCCATACTTTCTGTTGTCTCCTAAAATGCAAATCAATAGCTCAATATTTGAAACTTTCTTTCCAATTTGCATGAAAGACAGGAAAGCACAGGTCCAGTTGGCCTGATTTCATTATCACGTTGCTCAGTTTACTGAAG
This sequence comes from Scyliorhinus torazame, assembly GCF_047496885.1. NCBI lineage: Eukaryota > Metazoa > Chordata > Chondrichthyes > Carcharhiniformes > Scyliorhinidae > Scyliorhinus > Scyliorhinus torazame. The sequence continues at coordinate 8,469,844 of NC_092721.1, forward strand.
ATTGAATTGTTCATTGGTGTAGGCACTATCCATCCCCCATTGCTATTCTCAGCGATCTGTAGTCGGTTACTGTAGAGATGGATTCCCATCAACGTGAAACATGGGCAAGTCTCTGCTAAATTTTCTATTCCTGCCCTGTATATTTTGTAATCCATAGTGAAGGAACAAGCTCTTCTTAATCTTTATCTGTCCCGTGTTGTACATAAAATATGTCTGTCGTCTCTTCATGTAATAATTAAAACCGCCCTCCTAATGTTCGTTCATCACCCCTGTGCTCGTTGATCCCCAGTCTGAAAGAGTCCCCACTTTAAAATTCTCAACCTTGTTTTCAAATCTCTCCATGGCCCCTGCGCCACCCCCACCCCCATCGCTGTAATGTTCTCCAGCTCTACAACCCGCCGCGTTCTCTGCACTCTTCCAATCCTGGTCCCCTGAGCATCCTCGATTTCCTCGCTGTATCACTGGCGGCCTTGCCTTCAGCTGACCGGGCTCCAAGTTCCAGAATTTCCTTCCTAAGCCTCTCCATCTCTCTACCTGTATTTCCTCTTTTAAGACAAGTTTAAAAACTACATCTTCGGCCATGGAATGACACAGTACAGAAGGAGGCCATTTGGCAAATTGTGCTGATGCTGGTTTCCTGAGGGAGCTATCCAAACAATCCCACTGCCTCCTGATCCTTCACCATCGTCCTGCAAATTTCTCCTTTTTGAGTATCTGTCCAATGTAAGCCTGTCTCCCAGCGGTGGGGGTGGATTCGATGGGAAATCCCATTGACAGCGGTGGGACCAGACAGGCCAATGGCGGGTCGCTTCCCGCCACCGAGAAACACCCTGTGGGAAGCACGGAAAATCCCGCGCATTCTCGTTGTTTTTGTTTATTTTTCAGCTACACTGTGCGAGGATCGCCCCTGTTTACCAGCGTCTGCGTTTCCCATGACGATCTGGGAGCAAGCTTTTGGCCACCTGCCTTAGCACCTCATTGTGCGGCTGGGTGTCAAACCCTGTTTGGTAAATCCTGCGAATCACCTGGGCAGACCTTACGCCATTCAAGGTTCTATTGCAGTGCAGGTTGTTGTTGTTGCTAAGTGGCAAGTGGGTGTAATGGGTGTTGGGGGAGGGGGGCAGGAGACCGTCCCATATTGCACGGCCTCAGCCACGCGTTCCCCGTTCAGGCCTCTTATTCAAAGCGAGTCGTGTTGAAAAGCCATGTGTTTCTCGCCGCTGGGAGTGCCGGGAGTCACGCGGCTAAGCGTGCTCGCTAGGGGACTTTGTTCCCTTTTGGGAAGATTACGCCCTCTATTTCTCTCTCCACAGATGCTGCCAGACCTGCTGAGTATTTCCAGCACTTTCTGTTTTTTGTTTGCACCATCCCTGATTGGGCTGCTGTAACTTTAAGGATATGTCCCCTTGTCTGACTCCATAGAATCCCATAGCATCCCTACAGTGCAGAAGGAGGCCATTCGGCCCACTGAGTCTGGGCCGACCCTGCAAAAAGAGCGTCCTACCTTGGACCACTCATGGCCAATCCACCTAACCTGCACGTCTTTGGACTGTGGGAGGAAACCGGAGCACCCGGAGGAAACCCACGCAGACACGGGGAGGATGTGCAGACTCCACACAGACAGACACCCCCCACCAGACGAAATTGGGTAGATTGAGAGAAACCATCAACTCTTTTAATCATCTTAATACATTACCATACACCCCCCTCCTTTAACCTTTTATATTCGAAGGAATGTCCTTGTCATTTAACCCTATTAGCCCCAGTACCATGCAGGTGAACACATGGCTGGAGCTCACAGAATGTTGCTAAATTGGCCCAGAACCTGAATGTAACTTTTTCTTTCAAACACTGAGCGACTTTGGGTGCATATCAATGTTTTATTTCAAGTGTTTGGCATTTTAGTTCTTTTCACCCCTGGACCCATCACAACGGGTTTTGCAAAGTCACAGTATTTTGATGGAATATGCAGCACTCGAGACGAGACCTGAATGTTTAATGTTGACGATAAACGCACTGCTCACATCAGCCTGACAGGAATGGACTCCTGTTATCGAAGTTATTAACACTTTGCACAGTCCTTGCTATTGAGAAGGGACTGCGATTAGAGGGCAGATTTTTGCTAATTATTTTTATAATTGGGTCTCGCACAGACTTTCTTAAACCAGTGTGATCAGGGAAAAGAAACCACCCCAGAGAAGCTGTCCTGATTTCCGTAAGTTCACCATCCACCTGTGGGAAACAGCTGCAGAGATTCGCTGCATTAAAGGGACACCATCCACAAGGAAGCCAGTGGGTTGGGCCTTTCCTATATTGAGAAAACACCAGCACTGGCTTGCCCAAGACAGCGTCGCACACAACTGCAATTGGACCCGATTTACAACAGCTGGCATTTACATAGCACCCTTTAGTCCAGTAGAACATCCCAAAGTGCTTCACAGGGGGAGCGTCGTCGGGCAAAATCTGTCTCCGAGCTGCACGTGAAGATTTCAGGACAAGTGACCATCAGCTTGGCCAAAGAGGTAAGTTTTAAGGAGCAACTTAAAAGAGGCGAGAGAGGTGAAGAGGTTGAGGGAGGGAATTACAGAGCTGTGGATCAACACAGCTAAATGCACAAGGCCCCAGAATCAGAGGAGCACAGGGATGTCGCAGGATTGTGAAAGAGGTCGCAGTGATAGGAAAGGGTAAGGTCATGGAGGGGTTTGAGCAGCTAGTTAATCTTCAGTGATTGTTGCTCACTTGACAGCCTCACAACAATTCACTTTGGAATCTGGAAGAGACAAGCCAGCCAGATGGACAGCAACCTTAGGTGCTGAAGAAGTCGGAGCTGCCAGTGTGTATGAGTCAAGACACTTATACCTCAGTGTGTCTGAGAGACTGTCCGCGTAGATACTGTGAGTTTCCCAAGGAGAGTGGTCCTTTTTCTGTGAGTTCTTAAACCTCCTTATCCTAGATATTTTCAGGTCTTTCATTAGTTTACTCTCCTGGGTAATTCCCAATTCCCCAAACCTTTGAAACTGTCTGTCCTTGCCTTGTGCTCCAGAAAAACTATTGGTACCGTGCCCAGGAAGCGAACAATGAGTTCTGCTTTTTTAACAGCTTTTAGTTCCTGATTTAATTTATGCTTCCGTAAGATTTGAACATCCATGTTTGAAAGCAAAGAACTTTTGGCCTCAATTGAAAATAGAAAGTGTTTGTCCCACTAATAATGAACCAACAGGTGACATAATACATTATGTAGAATCACTAAAAGCCGCATTGGCCCCATCTTTGACCAACCTCCATAAATTGGCTCGTGCCAGAGGGATGGTTTGAATGCTGTGGTCAGCAGCAAAGCAAAAGCTAACCTCAAAGAAAGCGGCTCACCATCATCCACTGATCTCTGTCATTTAGATTTCCCCTTTGCCCAGTCTAGGAGGGAGTGGTGAAGTGGTATTATCGCTGGACTAGTGACCCCGGGTTCGAATCCCGCCAGGGCAGATGGTGAAATCTGAATTCAATAAAAATCTGGAATTAAAAGTCTAAAGGTGAACATAAAACCATTGTTGATTGTTGTAAAACCCCATCTGGTACACTAATGTCCTTTAGGGAAGGAAATCTGCCACCCTTACCGGGCCTGGTCTACTCCAAATCCACAGCAATATAATTGACTCTTAAATGCTCGCAGGGATTGGCAATAAATGTTGGCGCAGCCAGCGATGCCCATAATCCCATGAACAAATAAAAAAAAAGAATTTGGCCCAGCGAGTCTGCACTGACCCTCTAGAAGAGCATCGTACCTAGGCCCACACCTCCTCCCTATCTTATAACCCCGTTAGCCCACTTAACCTGCACATCTTTGGACACTAGGAGGCAATTGATCATAGCCAATCCACCTAACCTGCACATCTTTGGACTGTGGGAGGAAACCGGAGCACCCGGGGGAAACCCACACAGACATGGGGAGAACGTGCAGACTCCACAAGGCCGGAATTGAATCCTGGACCTTGGAGCTGTTGGGCCTGCAGCAGCAGTGATGTCATCAAGCAGGCAGGAACCTATTACATTGAAGCATTCTCAAAGACAGCAAACCAGGAAGTTAAAAACAATTAATATACTTCACTCTCAAATTGACATTTTCAGATCATAAAGCAAATAATTACGATTGAGTTAAGGTGGAACCTAAAATAAAGATATACCTAAATTTAAAAATTGTTTCACATGGAATTATTTTTATCATTATGGAGAATTTTCACATTCCACAAATATAAAATTAGCCTTTCAAGGAGAGTATGGGTGTTTATCAGTAATTAAGAAATTAAAACACTGGTAAAATCCAGTTGGGCCTCATTCAACAGATGTTTTTACAGTGAGTCTTACCTAAATTTTCACCACGATGGATTAGAATCTGCAGGTGCTTTCAGTCAGATGTGGGGCGGGATTATCCGGACGGCAGCTCCGTTTTCCGGCAGGGTGCGCCCCCCCGGCAGTGGGCCTCTCCTTTCCCGCAGCCGGCCAATGGCGTTTGGCATGGTGGCCACCCCACGCTGTCGGGAAACCTGCGGGTGTGGGTACCCTGCCGGCGGAGCGGAGGATCCCGCCGATGGACAATTCCACTGATGATCTTTGAAAGTAAGGAGCGGAACATACAAGCTAACTCTGTGATTTCGTTTTCCCCTTTGCCCAGTCTGGCGCCCGGTGAAAGGGATTTCTTTTTTTGGGGGGAAGGAGGCCATCTGACCCCGGAGAGGGTGTAAATGTTGCGGAGTTATTGAGAGAGGTAAGGTACCCTTTTGGATACCATTGTCGGAATAGGCCCTGACAACATTCCGGAAATAAGTATTTGATGTGGGGCTATGAATATAAATGCTTGTTGGTTATAAGAGCTTAAGTAGTCAAAGGTATTTCAATAGAATGTATTTTTATCAATGGGTGTGTTTATATTTAATAATGAATTTATCAATAGATACTGGGCAATTTGGCATGAAGGATGTAAGGGCAAAACCTGGTTGGTGGCAGCAGCATGTGTTGGCATGAGCTGGCACGTGGTTGGCATAGGTACTATTAAGGGCCATGGGAGGAGAGTGGGACATAGATTGGCATGGGGCAAGAAAGGGCATGGGGTGAATAGAGGGGTGCAGCTTGGCTTGGAGGGGCATGGTGGGGTGGATGGGGGTACGAGGTGTTATGGGTGACAATGATGGGGCTCAGGGAGTGTATGTGGGTTGTGGTTGAGTGTGGGGTGAGAGCTGGAGGGCTGTTAATTGTTTTATTTTACAGCTGGGAAAATGTGCTGGATCACGGACGTGGACCTCTTGTCTCAGCTGCCTCCCACCCAGCACCAAACTCCTTCCGAGGGTGGTGAACATGACTCCTGTTAATGTTCGCTCCCGGAATTAAAAACTGACACTCCAGGGCACTTTTCCCCCCCGAGTCAAGTTGTCGAGCTGGGAATTTCCCCGACTCATGAGCGAACATTCATGACCCAAGGTTGGAGGTTCTCACCAATTCACTGATTTCTGATTGATTGCTGTCCAGAGCTGCCTGAACAGCGAAGTGAGGAATGACTTACAGCAGCATCTGGATTTCCCCATCAAGCTGCCCATGTATGGACTGCAGAGGTTGCCCCAGTGGAGCTGAACCCTGACAGTTGCGCCATCGTTACCACAGCAAAACCCTGGCAACTGCCTCCAATTCTGGAGAAGACCACAGTATAGGAAAGATATGGAGGTGGTAGAGAGGGTGCAGAGGAGATTTACATTAACAACACACTGGATGAGAGACTTCAATCACGTAGAGATAGTTCTCCTGAAAGCCAAAGAGGTGAACTGAAAATTTAATTGAGGCGTTCCAAATCATGAACAGTTTGGAGAGAGTAAATAAAGAGAGATTGTTTCCAATAACAGGGCGTTTGGTAGCTAGAGGGACAGATTAAAAGTGATTGACAAAAGAAAACAAGGAGCCGGGATTTTCTGGCAGCAGAGACAGCGCGTCAATGGCCACTGGTCGGACATTCTGGTCTTGCCGAAGTCGATGGCCAGTGGCGAAGGTCGGCAACCGTGCCACCGGGGAACCAGTCCTGGGGGCAGGGGTCGCTTTGGCAGGACTGCAAAATCCCACCAGTGGGAAGGGTCAGAATATCCTGGTCTGGGTGGGCAGTAGGAAATAATACAGCGAGTTGTTGTGACACACTGCCTGTCAGGACAATGGGAGCAGATTCAATAGTAACTTTTCAGAGGGAACTGGATAAATAGTTGAAGAGGAACCATCTGCTTGCCATCTGCTGTAAGGGACATCTGCTGCTAACATGCACTGTAGAGCTGCCCAGGCCAGGGAAAGGACCACTCAGCTGTGGCCTGACGGCAGCACATGAGGCTTTGTTTCTCTTTATCATTTTCCTGTTCCTTTCTTAATGTGTGAGTAAAAGTCACCATAGCCCCAGATGACCATCAGCCACTTTTGCCTTTGAGGGGGAGAGGTGATTTAACCTAAGGATCACCACACCTCCGACGAGGGGTGTTATTAGAGTGATGTAATATATATATTACTCATTTGTCTTGCTGATTTGTATTTAACTTTATGATAAACAGTCAAAGTCGCTACAAGGGACAAGGTTGAGAAGGCGGGGCCTTCCTGAATAACCTCGGCCGCTACGGGAATTGAACCCGCGCTGCTGGCCTCGCTCAGCATCACCAACCAGCTGTACAGCCCACTGAGCTAAAGCAGCCCCAGGTTTCTTAATGAACTGCCCTATTAATGTACTCAAAGTGCTTGGTGGAACCTTGTGATGGAAAGCAGGGAATGGAAATGGGAGAGTGCAAGGTGTCACTTATAAAGGAGAACAGTTTTATTGTGTGCAAGCTTCAGTACTCTGGGCGAAATTCTCCGGTATCGGCGCGATGTCCGCCGACCGGCGCCCAAAACGGCGCAAATCAGTCGGGCATCGCGCTGCCCCAAAGGTGCGGAATCCTCCGCATCTTGGGGGGCCGAGCCCCAACATTAAGGGGCTAGGCCCGCGCCAGACTGATTTCCGCCCCGCCAGCTGGCGGAAAAGGCCTTTGGTGCCCCGCCAGCTGGCGTGGAAATGACATCTCCGGGCGGTGCATGCCCGGGAGCGTTAGCGGCCGCTCACGGCATCCCCGCGCATGCACTGTGGAGGGGGTCTCTTCCGCCTCCGCCATGGTGGAGACCGTGACGAAGGCGGAAGGAAAAGAGTGCCCCCACAGGATCGGTGGGCCCCGATCGCGGGCCAGACCACTGTGGGGGCACCCCCCGGGGCCAGATCGCCCCACGCCCCCCCCCCCCCCCCCCAGGACCCCGGAGCCCGCCCGCGCCGGCTTGTCCCGCTGGTAAGGTAGGTGGTCTAATCTACGCCGGCGGGACAGGCATTCTAGCAGCGGGACTTCGGCCCATCCGGGCCGGAGAATCGCGGGGGGGGGGGGGGGGGGGGCGCCAACCGGCGCGGCGCGATTCCCGCCCCCGCTGAATATCCGGTGCCGGAGAATTCGGCAACCGGCGGGGGCGGGATTCACGCCAGCCCCCGGCGATTCTCCGACCCGGTGCGGGGTCAGAGAATCTCGCCCTCTATGTGTAGAAGTTACAGCACAGAAACTGGCTGGTCCATGCTGGTGTTACAAACAGAAATGACGGATTCTGTTACAGGGCATGTAATCTCCTTGTCTGAAATTCTTCCTCCCCACTTATGCTTCACCCAGTCAATTATTTACAGTCCAACTCAGTATAACACATTTACATCCATCCTCCCACGCACTACAGGACCATTCTGAATTGCAAACATTTTTCATTCTTACTTCCACCTCTTATCTGTCCTTCCCCTATCTGATGTGTCAAATAAATGTACATAATTAGCTTGCACGCCACACTGCAAATTAGCGATTGATTATAGGGGCTCAGTGGGAGTTCTCTGGCCACCCTTTCTTATTTTATGGGCTGTGAGCGTCGCTGATAAGGCCAACATTTTTATTGCCCACCCCTCGTTGCCTTTGAGCTTGTGAACCACTTTCCCGAACTGATGCAGTCTATCTGGTGTAGGTACACACACAGTGCTGTTAGGAACAGAGTTGTGATGTTAAATTGTCGATTCTGTTCAACTAGAATAAAGCAGATTCACGACTTGTAGCTCTGGGGAAGGGTGGATTTCCCACCCGCCCCACCCCCTCCACCTCTGCTCCCGGCTAACAGTAGCCAACTCTGGTTGGATATATTCCTGGGGGTTCCATTACCTGACCTACCTCCGTAATCTCCAAATTTGCAGATGACACAAAGTTGGATGGGAGGGTGAGCTGTGAGGAGGATGCAGAGATCCTTCAGTGTGATTTGGACAAGTTGAGTGAGTGGGTAAATGCATGGCAGATGCAGTATAATGTGGAGAAATGCGAGGTTATCCACTTTGATAGCAAAAACGGGAAGGCAGATTATTATCTGAATAGCCATAAATTAGGAGAGGGGAGTGTGCAACGAGACCTGGGTGTCTGTGTGCACCAGTCGCTGAAGGTAAGCATACAGGTACAGCAGGTAAATGGTATGTTGGCCTCCATTGCGAGAGGTTTCGAGTACAGGAGCAGGGATGTGTTGCTGCAATTATACAGGGCCTTGGTGAGGCCACACCTAGAATATTGTGTGCAGTTTTGGTCTCCTTCTCTGAGGAAGGATGTTCTTGCTCTCGAGGGACTGCAGCAAAGGTTTACCAGACTGATTCCAGGGATGGCGGGACTGTCATACGAGGAGAGATTGAATAGGTTGGGATTGTATTCGCTGGAGTTCAGGAGAATGAGGAAGGATCCCATAGAAACCTATGTAATTCTAACAGGACTGTCAGGATAGACGCAGGAAGGATGTTCCCGATGGTGGGGGTGTCCAGAACCAGGGGTCACGATCTTTGGATACGGGGTAGACCATTTAAGATTGAGATGAGGAGAAGTATCTTCACCCAGAGAGTGGCGGGCCTGTGGAATCTGTTACCACGGGAAGTAGCTGAAGCCAAAACATTACACGTGTTCGACAAGCAGTTAGAGATAGCATTTGGGTGAAGGGGATCAAAGGATATGGAGGTAAAGCCGGGATTAGGCTAATGAGTTGGATGATCAGCCATGTTCATAATAATCGAAGGGCCGAACGGCCTCCTCCTGCTCCTATTTTCTATGTTTCTATTTTTTTCGAATCCTGCCATTGGTCCTCGCGCCATCCCACCTTCCTCGAGCCAATCAGAGAACAAATAGATACTTCATTACCTGATTGGATCATTCTTGATTATTAGTCAAACAACCATCCTTCCCTTTCTCTATTATTTGAACAGCTATTTTTTTGTTTTGTTGTTATATCCCAGATGGTTCACCTGGTGTTTTCGCACAGCAGAGTTCTGAGAGTTTAATGTTTGATCCTTGGAGATTGCAGGGCAATCCCAGAGGGTTGGTAAACCCTAAACCTGAGTGGACTCTCTGTACGCAAAGTGCCTGGTAGAACCTTGTGATGGAAAGCAGAGAAGGGAAATGGAAGGGTGCGAGGTGTCACTTACAACTGAGAGCAGTGTTATTGTGTGCAAGCTTCGATACTAGAAATGTAGAAGTTACAGCATAGAAACCGGCCATTCAGTCCAACTGGTCCAGACTGATGTCTACGCTCCACATGAGCCTCCTCCTACCCCCTCATCATCTCGCCCTATCAGCATTTCCTTCAATTTCTTTCCCCCTCATGTGTTTATCCAGCTTCCCCTCAAATCTTACTGTGCTATTTGCTCCCTGCGGGAACGAGTTCCCCATTCTTCCCCTCTCCCTGGGTGAAGACGTTTCTCCCGAATTCCCCCTTGGATTTATTCGTGACATTTGTAGCCTCTGGCTTCTTCTTTATTTACTTAGCTGTGGTTAGCTCATGGCTGCATGTAAGACAGTACACACAATCATCAGCCTCCTCAAGGATGTCTTTAAAAAACGTTCTCCCAGTAAGTCATTCATTAATCGCGACGATAACCAATAAACCTCCACCCTGCAGTCCAAAGTGTAGCTGATGACAGAAAGGCTAATAACGGTGTCCGATTTTACCAGAGTTGGCGATATCAGCGTCTGTGTAATAACTTGTCATTTGCATTTACTCAGGTCTGCTAACAATCAATCTTGTTATATCGTAAGGGCTCTTTTATAAGTGACAATTGGGAATGCAGAGTTTTGATTAACCTATGACAGCTATTCTCTTGCAGGATTCTATTGCGATACATTGATTGCGCAGCGTAATATTTTATTAAGTAGGTGACAGATTATCTCAAAAACATCAACTTTGTTACAATGCAATGAATCTCTATCAAGATACATCTCTACCTTTTTGAATAATTAAATTGTGTTGCTATTAACCTCTGAAGGTTTCCAAGGAACAATTTAGGACAGAACTGAGTGACAAACTACAGCTGAACACTACCCGGCAACCCTGTCATTTCATTTCTCTGCAAATTAAGGTCAGATGTGACAATGAGCTGTCACAGTTTGAACAATGTACACAGTGGAAAATGGGAACAACTTAGTTGGGCCACACACAGGGCACCGTTTACAGTTCTATTTTCCAGATTACTGGAAGGTTACGAGACATTTGGGAAGGCACAAGAAAGATTTAAAAATGCAATTTTTTTCTTTATTCTTTCATGGGATGTCAACGTTGCTGACAGAGGCTCTCTGAGCGTTTACAGGACACGGGCAGCACACAGCAGTGTGAGCAGTGCCCAGCAGTGTGAGCAGCACACAGCAGTGTGAGCAGAGCCCAGCAGTGTGAGCAGCACCCAGCAGTGTGAGCAGCACCCAGCAGTGTGAGCAGCACCCAGCAGCGTGAGCAGCGCCCAGCAGTGTGAGCAGAGCCCAGCAGTGTGAGCAGCACCCAGCAGTGTGAGCAGCACCCAGCAGTGTGAGCAGCACCCAGCAGTGTGAGCACCCCCCAGCAGTGTGAGCACCCCCCAGCAGTGTGAGCAGCACCCAGCAGTGTGAGCAGCACCCAGCAGTGTGAGCAGCACCCAGCAGTGTGAGCAGCACCCAGCAGTGTGAGCAGCACCCAGCAGTGTGAGCGCCCAGCAGTGTGAGCGCCCAGCAGTGTGAGCACCCAGCAGTGTGAGCAGCACCCAGCAGTGTGAGCAGCACCCAGCAGTGTGAGCAGCACCCAGCAGTGTGAGCAGCACCCAGCAGTGTGAGCAGCACCCAGCAGTGTGAGCAGCACCCAGCAGTGTGAGCAGCACCCAGCAGTGTGAGCAGCACTCAGCAGTGTGAGCAGCACTCAGCAGTGTGAGCAGCACTCAGCAGTGTGAGCAGCACCCAGCAGTGTGAGCACCCAGCAGTGTGAGCACCCAGCAGTGTGAGCAGCACCCAGCAGTGTGAGCAGCACCCAGCAGTGTGAGCAGCACCCAGCAGTGTGAGCAGCACTCAGCAGTGTGAGCAGCACCCAGCAGTGTGAGCAGCACCCAGCAGTGTGAGCGCCCAGCAGTGTGAGCACCCAGCAGTGTGAGCACCCAGCAGTGTGAGCACCCAGCAGTGTGAGCAACCAGCAGTGTGAGCACAACCCAGCAGTGTGAGCAGCACCCAGCATGGTGAGCAGCACCCAGCAGTGTGAGCAGCACCCAGCAGTGTGAGCAGCACTCAGCAGTGTGAGCAGCACTCAGCAGTGTGAGCAGCACTCAGCAGTGTGAGCAGCACCCAGCAGTGTGAGCAGCACCCAGCAGTGTGAGCAGCACCCAGCAGTGTGAGCAGCACCCAGCAGTGTGAGCAGCACCCAGCAGTGTGAGCACCCAGCAGTGTGAGCAGCACCCAGCAGTGTGAGCAGCACCCAGCAGTGTGAACAGCACCCAGCAGTGTGAGCAGCACCCAGCAGTGTGAGCACCCAGCAGTGTGAGCAGCACCCAGCAGTGTGAGCGCCCAGCAGTGTGAGCAGCACTCAGCAGTGTGAGCAGCGCCCAGCAGTGTGAGCAGCACTCAGCAGTGTGAGCAGCACTCAGCAGTGTGAGCACCCAGCAGTGTGAGCACCCAGCAGTGTGAGCAGCACCCAGCAGTGTGAGCGCCCAGCAGTGTGAGCAGCACTCAGCAGTGTGAGCAGCGCCCAGCAGTGTGAGCAGCACTCAGCAGTGTGAGCACCCAGCAGTGTCAGCACCCAGCAGTGTGAGCAGCACCCAGCAGTGTGAGCAGCACCCAGCAGTGTGAGCAGCACCCAGCAGTGTGAGCAGCACCCAGCAGTGTGAGCGCCCAGCAGTGTGAGCAGCACTCAGCAGTGTGAGCACCCAGCAGTGTGAGCAGCACCCAGCAGTGTGAGCAGCACCCAGCAGTGTGAGCAGCACTCAGCAGTGTGAGCAGCACTCAGCAGTGTGAGCAGCACTCAGCAGTGTGAGCAGCACCCAGCAGTGTGAGCAGCACCCAGCAGTGTGAGCACCCAGCAGTGTGAGCAGCACCCAGCAGTGTGAGCAGCACCCAGCAGTGTGAACAGCACCCAGCAGTGTGAGCAGCACCCAGCAGTGTGAGCACCCAGCAGTGTGAGCAGCACCCAGCAGTGTGAGCGCCCAGCAGTGTGAGCAGCACTCAGCAGTGTGAGCAGCACTCAGCAGTGTGAGCACCCAGCAGTGTGAGCAGCACCCAGCAGTGTGAGCAGCACCCAGCAGTGTGAGCAGCACCCAGCAGTGTGAGCAGCACCCAGCAGTGTGAGCGCCCAGCAGTGTGAGCAGCACTCAGCAGTGTGAGCACCCAGCAGTGTGAGCAGCACCCAGCAGTGTGAGCAGCACCCAGCAGTGTGAGCAGCACTCAGCAGTGTGAGCAGCACTCAGCAGTGTGAGCAGCACTCAGCAGTGTGAGCAGCACCCAGCAGTGTGAGCACCCAGCAGTGTGAGCACCCAGCAGTGTGAGCAGCACCCAGCAGTGTGAGCAGCACCCAGCAGTGTGAGCAGCACCCAGCAGTGTGAGCAGCACCCAGCAGTGTGAGCAGCACTCAGCAGTGTGAGCAGCACTCAGCAGTGTGAGCAGCACCCAGCAGTGTGAGCGCCCAGCAGTGTGAGCAGCACTCAGCAGTGTGAGCAGCACTCAGCAGTGTGAGCAGCACCCAGCAGTGTGAGCGCCCAGCAGTGTGAGCAGCGCTCAGCAGTGTGAGCAGCACTCAGCAGTGTGAGCAACACCCAGCAGTGTGAGCAGCACCCAGCAGTGTGAGCAGCACCCAGCAGTGTGAGCAGCACCTAGCAGTGTGAGCAACACCCAGCAGTGTGAGCAGCACCCAGCAGTGTGAGCACCCAGCAGTGTGAGCAGCACCCAGCAGTGTGAGCAGCACTCAGCAGTGTGAGCAGCACCCAGCAGTGTGAGCGCCCAGCAGTGTGAGCAGCACTCAGCAGTGTGAGCAGCACCCAGCAGTGTGAGCAGCACCCAGCAGTGTGAGCAGCACCCAGCAGTGTGAGCAGCACCCAGCAGTGTGAGCAGCACCCAGCAGTGTGAGCAGCGCCCAGCAGTGTGAGCAGCACCCAGCAGTGTGAGCAGCACCCAGCAGTGTGAGCAGCACCCAGCAGTGTGAGCAGCACCCAGCAGTGTGAGCAGCACCCAGCAGTGTGAGCAGCACCCAGCAGTGTGAGCAGCACCATAGTGGTGGGTTTAATAGACAGACGGCAGCAATGGGGATCTGAGCCAGGCCACCCCGATCCTGAGGGGGACACCCCGAGTCCATGGACTTGGCACCAATCACTGCCCGGCCCGGGCAGCCTCCCCCACAGCAAGCCCGATAGTTTTCAATGATTTTTCAGTGTTCTTTTAGACTCCCATTCGCCCTCCACAGCCATGCCACCCAGTCCAGGTTTGTAAATGCTCTTAGGAATTTATGCCAGCGAGACTTCTGCCTGAGAGGACTGGAGCATCGCGAGAGAGCAGAGCATGTGGTGTCCAACCCGCTGATTACATGACGGTTTTGCCCGCCCCCGCTGGCGTGGGGCGCCAACCTCGTTTTCACCGCAGGGAGAGGCTGGAGCCCGAACAGGTGCCAAATCGGACCTCGGTTTTGGCTGGACGCCAGATCCACCACCGATCGCGGTTTGCTTTGGGGTCGTGTGGCAGAGAATTTAGCCCAGAATCTCTAACAACAATTTACTAACTACAGGAACGAGATTCAACAGCTTCAATTGTTCCCTTTCTGGGCAGAGACGATGAGTGGAATTGCATGAACAGAGATCTCATAAAGGGCCTTTATGCTCCTAGCTCCAACTTTCTGCAGTGAGTTTAATAGGTGAATAATGTGCAACTGTAGCAATTTATTGAAACTCACGGGGAGTTTGAGGACGAGCGTCAATTGTTGTAAGGCTAACAGCAGGGAAGAACAAATCGTTCAGTAACTTGTGGCGATTCACAACTCACGGGGAATCTCTCACACAGGTTGCAGGATGATTTACACATCAATAACAGCAAGAGACCATGAAATTTACCATTATTTTGGCAGCAGATTTTGGGCGAATGTGGACCTCGAGGGATAGTACCTACACTGCTCCTCAATTGAGGCAACATTTCCTTCTTAAGCCAATCATTTTGACAACAAACTGATGTCACAACACCCATTGATTGTTGAAGAGTTGAAGTAGATTTTGAATTGGACACTGTAAATGTGGGAGATGCACTGAGCTCTCTAAGGCCTCAATGGAGTCCATGTGCTGTACATGTCACCCATGCAGAGGATTGGGGTTGTTTGGAGTATCCTGAAGATTACGTGGGACATTAAGTTTCTGCTGCTACAGAGAGTTTTAAAATCAAATAAAACATTTACTTTTGATTGTTTTAGTTGTGTTCACTGGGGTCAGGGTCCTGAGCACTGGGGTCAGGGTTCTGGGCACTGGGGTCAGGGCTGTAAACACTGGGGTCAGGATTCTGGGCACTGGGTCAGGGCTGTAAACACTGGGGTCAGGGTTCTGAGCACTGGGGTCAGGGTTCTGGGCACTGGGGTCAGGGTTGTGTGCATTGGGGTCAGGGCTGTAAACGCTGGGGTCAGGATTCTGGGCACTGGGTCAGGGTTCTGAGTACTGGGGTCAGGGTTCTGGGCACTGGGGTCAGGGTTCTGGGCACTGGGGTCAGGGTTCTGTGCACTGGGTGCAGGGTTCTGGGTACTGGGGTCAGGGCTCTGGGCACTGGCATCAGGGTCTTGGGCACTGGGGTCAGGGTTGTGGGCACTGGGGTCAGGGCTCTGGGCACTGGGGTCACGGTTCTGTGCACTGGGGTCAGGGTCCTGGGCACTGGGGTCAGGGCTCTGAACAATGGATTCTGATTTGTTATTGTGTGTCAAGTGGTTGGATTTGGGAAAACCTTGTCCAGGAAGTTTGGTCAGAATCTCCACCCAGTCACTATCAATAACAACCTGCTTTCAAAAAATGCCATCCGCATGGTGAAAATGTCTCAAAGTGTTGCACCGTGCTCAAGATCGCTATCAGACATCATTTCACACATAACGTGATATCAGGACATGCAACCAAAAAGCTTGGTCAAAGAGGTTAGTTTGAAGGAGCATCTTGGAGGACAGGAAGGTTGAGTGACTCAAGGGGGGACTTCCTGACTTTAGTGTCCAGGCGACTGAAGGTACAACCACCAGCCGTGGGGTAATAAATATCTGGGATGTGCAAGAGGCCGGAATTGGAGGAGCGCAGATATTTTTGGAGAGTAGTAGAGCTTGAGGAGGATACAGTGATAGGGATGATGTGAGGCTAGAGTGATTTGAACGCAAAATCCGCATTATTGAAATGAGAGCTGAACCACAGGAGGGAGGGATGAACACGCCTGAGGTGATTTATTTATTTTAGAGACTGTTTCCTCTGTTAGTCAGTCCAACACATTCGAATTGAGGCCATAATGAGGCCTGTGGCCGGTGCATTGAATGAGGAATTTCATTGGCCATTTAATCTTACAGTATCTTACTGGACATCCCACCACCAGATACTCTGGTTGGTTATAAACAGACTCTGAAAGGAAACTGGTTAAAATGCTAATTTAAGAAGGAGAAAAACAATTTGAAATGTAATTTTTAAATCAATTTTTTAATTTAACTGTTCAGAATTTAAATTTGCTTTTTTCCCATTCTTCCATTCAGATCTTTTTCCTAATGTGTTACTTTCAAGTCAGCCAATGGAGGGAGTGTTTGAGAAGCGGCTGATTTATTAATCCTAAAATGGTTAGCTCTTTACACTCTCCTCCCCAGGTCGGCCTCAGTCTCGTTCACATCTTGGCCAGTATCATTAGTATTACAAAGAAACATGGGTTCATTTATGTGTCTATTACGCAGCTACATTAGGCACAGATGGAGGGTAATGGACTATGAAATTGAGAGATGTCAGGTTCCTGACTAATTTACAACCCACCCCTCAATTTCCCAGCTTGCTTTCTGGGCCAACAACAAAGATTTTCATCTGAAATAGAAGGTAAATTTATGAATGTTAATACTGCCGATTGGTGTCATTGAGTTGCCAACGTGTTTCCGGACTGACCCAGGACCAGGGGTAGTTGAGCTAAGATACCCAGAGACATATTCCTGCAGGCTTTGTCATATGGCCTCCCAACTCCGACCCATTCCCCTCCCCAGGCTCCTGCAATTGGTCACCTGACTTGGCCACTTTCGGATGTCCTGTCTTCTTTCAACAAACAAAATACAGGGGGCGGATTTCTCCATCCCACCGTGCCAGATTTCTGGTTCAGCTTGCCGTTGGGATTCTCCGTTTTGCCGGCCGGTCAATGGGGTTTCCCGTTGTGGGGCAGCCCCGCGCCATCGGGAAACCCCCGGGCGCCGGCAAAACGGAGCATCCTGCCGATGGAGAATTCAGCCCAGAGGCTTTTTGATGCCCAATTGGATGATATTTGACATGTCAAGTACTCATTTAAAAAAATGTATTTTATTACAAACATGTATCAAAACAGGTTACAGCGAATAAACACCCGGGAAACATACTTCCCAACAATCAACTATACAGTCTGTACAGATTTTCCCCCTGTTTCACCCCCACTCCCCCCCCCCTCCTGCAACGAACAGCTCCTCAAACACGGTCACAAACATCCCCCACCTTTTCTTAAACTCCCCTGCTGAGCCCCTTAACTCATACTTTATCATTTCTAACCGCAGGAAGTCATACAGGTCACCCAACCAAGCCACTACCCCCGGTGGCGATGCCGATCGCCACTCCAGCAAAATTTGCCGCCGTGCAATCAGAGAGGCGAAGGCCACGACATCGGCCTTCCTCCTCCCCATGAGCTCCGGCTTCTCTGAAACCCCAAATATCGCCACCAAAGGGTCCGGGTCCACTCCCTCCTCCACTATCCTGGCTAAGACCGCGAACACTCCCGCCCAGAATCTTCCCAATTTTTCGCAACCCCAAAACATGTGCGCGTGATTCGCTGATCCCTGCCCACAGCGCTCACACTCATCTGCTACCCCCTGAAAGAACCCACTCATTCTCGCCCGAGTCATATGCACCCTGTGCACCACCTTAAACTGTATCAGGCTCATCCTCGCACAAGAGGAGGTCCCGGTTACCCTTCGCAGTGCCTCACTCCATACTCCCCAATTGATCTCCATTCCCAACTCCGCTTCCCATTTCTCCTTGATCTTCACCACCCGCTTGCCTCCCTGCTCCCCCAGCCACTTGTATATATCCCCAATTCTTCCCTCCCCTTCCACATCTGGAAGCAGCAGTCGCAATCTAGGGAACCCCTTCCAGACCTTTTGTGCAAAGTCCCTAACCTGTAGACACCTGAACTCACTCCCCCTCGGCAGCTCTACCCTCTCCCTTAGCTCCTCCAGACTGGCAAACCCTTCCTCCCTCACCTTGACCAGCCCCACTTCCCTCCACCTCCTGTATACACTATCCATCCCCCCCGGCTCAAACCCATGATTCTCGCACAGTGGCGTTAGCACCGACATCCCTTCCACCCTAAATGCCTCCTCAGCTGATTCCATATCTTCACCGTGGACTGCACCACTGGGCTCCCTGAATACCTACTTGGAGCCATTGGCAATGCTGCTGTCACCATAGCCCTCAAACTAGACCCCTTACAAGATTCCTCCTCCATCCTAACCCACTCTACCCCTTCTCCTTCCCACCACCGCCGCATCTTGTCCACATTCGCCGCCCAACAATAATGAAGCAAGTTTGGCAACGCCAACCCCTGTTGCCTCTGTAGCAGGGTCCTCCCCACCCTCGGCACCTTCCCCGCCCATACAAAGTCCAAAATGATCGTGTCCACTTGCTGAAAAAAGGTCTTTGGTATAAAGATCGGGAGAGCCTGAAAGATAAACAAGAACCTCGGCAGAATATTCATTTTCACCACTTGGGCCCTCTCCGCCAATGTTAAGTGCAGTGTCTCCCACCTCTTAAGATACTCCCTGGCCTCCTCCACCAGCTTCGTTACGTTCCACTTATGGAGCCCTGTCCATTCCCTCGCTACCTGAATCCCCAAATACCTAAACCTATCCCTCGCTACCGTAAATGGCATCCCCCCCTAAATTAGCCCACTGTGCCAGCTCATGCACCGGGAATACCTCACTTTTCCCTAAATTCAGCCTGTATCCCGAGAACCCTGCAAACCTCCCCAACAGGCCCATAATCCTTCCCATACTCTCCAACGGATCCGAAACATACAGCAAGAGGTTATCGGCATAGAGCGACACCCGATGCTCCCTCTGTACCCTCAAAATCCCCTGCATCTCTGCCGACCCCCTGAGAGCCATCGCCAATGGCTCTATGGCCAGCGCAAACAGCAGCGGCGACAGCGGGCACCCCTGCCTCGTGCCCCTGCGTAAGTCAAAGCTTCGTGAGCTCATATCATTCGTCCTCACCCTCGCTCTTGGTGCCACATACAGCAACCGCACCCATGCCACAAATCTCGACCTGTCATGTCAAGTATTCTGATCTTTTCCCATGTCCGATATTTTCATAACGAGTATGCAAAAGCGTTTGGAGAAAACTTTAAAAAGAAATGGATACTCCTATGATTTTTCTCCAGGGTCCTTGCGCTCTGTGACCAAGAGATGGATTTTTAATCTGTGCAACTCCTCGGCGAATCCTGGAAGGTTGGCAGTACTCCATGGAAATAAGACACTTTCTCTGATTGCAAACCTTTGCAACCTGGGGTCCCATAACCCCTGATCCCCCTCATTAATCAAGAACACCGGGTGGGGGGATATTCTCCTCCCCGCCACACCCGTTTTCTGATGCGGCGTGCCCCCACTGGCAGCGGGATTCTCCGTCCCGGTAGCCGTCCAATGGGATTTCCCATTGTGGACACCTCCACGCTGCCGGGAAATCCCCGGGCGTGTGTGCGCTGCCGGCGAAACGGAGCATCCTGCCGACGGAGAATCCAGCCGCAGGTTTTTGCTTCAGGCGCTGTTACCTAGCAGGGCTACAGACCAAGAGCTGGAAGGTTGAATTAGACAGAATCGTTATTTCATAGAACATAAGAACTAGGAGCAGGGGTTGGCAATTTAGCCTCTCGATCCTGCTCCAGCGTTCAATATGATCCTGGCCTCAACTCCACCGTCCTGCCCATTCTCCATAACCCTTCAACCCATTATTAATTAAAAATCATCTAACTCCTCCTTAAATTTACTCACTGTCCCAGCATGCACCGCGCTCTGGGGTAGCGAATTCCACAGATTCACAACCCTTTGGGAGAAGTAGTTTCTCCTCAAATCTGTTTTAAATTTGCTACCTCTTACCCTAAAACTATGACCTCTCGTTCTAGAATGTGCCACAAGAGGCCTTTTCGCATCTTGTACACCTCAATTTGATCTCACCTCATTCTTCTAACCTCTACAGAGTATCGGCCTAAACTGCTCAATCTCTCCTCGTACGACAAACCCCTCGGGCTCTAGGCGGCCGGCCCACCGATTCTCCGGCCCGGATGGGCCGAGCGGCCGTAAGAAAAGAGCCGGGTCCCGCCGGCGCGGTTCTAACCTGCTCTGGACCGGCGGGACCTCGGCGTGGAGGGGTCGGGTGGCGGCCTTTGTGGGGGGAAGGGGATCCGACCCTGGGGAGGCCTCCGATGTGGCCTGGCCCGCGATCGGGGCCCACCGATCGGCGGGCCAGCCCCTCTGGCTGGGGGCCTCCTTTCCTCCGCGCCGGCCCCTGTAGTCCTGCGCCATGTTGCATCGGGGCCGGCGCGTTGAAGGAAGGCACTGCGCATGCGGGCATTGGCGGCAGTGCCACTGCGCATGTCCTCGTTGGTGCCGGCGCAACTGCGCATGCGCGGATCCCGCAGCGCACTGTTCGCGCCGGGATCTGCAGCTGGAGCGTCACGAACCGCCCCAGCGCCGTGCTAGCCCCCTGGAGGGGCCAGAATTAGTCGTGGGAGCGGCCCATTCACGCCATCGTAAAACGCGACGCCGCTTACGAAGGCCTGGACACTTAGCCGCGGGATTGGAGAATCCCGCCCCTCATCTCTGGAATCAATCCAGTGAACCTCCTCTGAACTGCCTCCAATGTCACTACATCTTTCATCAAATAAGGGGACCAAAACTGTGCACAATACTCCAGGTGCAGTCTCACCAATGCCGTGTACAGTTGCAACAACACTTCCTTACCTTTATACTCAATTCCTTTAGCTATAAATGATGTGGAGATGCCGGCATTGGACTGGGGTGGGCACAGTAAGAAGTCTTACAACACCAGGTTAAAGACCAACAGGTTTGTTTCAAACACGAGCTATCGGAGCACTGCTCTTTTGAAGGACCTATGCTCCGAAAGCTCATAATTCCAAATAAGCCTGTTGGACTTTAACCTGGTACTTTTGCTATAAATGCCAACATTCCATTCCATCCACGAGTACACCCAGATCCCTCTGCACCGGAGCACCCCAAAGCCTCTCCCCATTGAGATAATATGTTGCCTTTCTGTAGAAGTTGTAGTTCTGTAGAAGAGTCACGGACTCGAAACGTTAACTCTGACTCTCTCTCCACGGACGCTGCCCGACCCGCTGAGCCTATGCAGCATTTTCTGTTTTCATTTCAGATCACCAGCCTCTGCAGTATTTTGCTCTCATTTTTTGCATTTATCTAGTGCCTTTTGAGTCGTTAAGGGTCCCAAGGTTCTTCAGAACAGCATTACCCACAAAACCTGATCCCAAGTAACTGAAGGAGGTCGATTGGTCGGAGCGCGGGATTTTGAGGAGTGTCTTAAAGGAGGAGAGAGGTTGTGAGGAGGTTTAGCATTGGGAATTCCAAAGCTTCAGGCCCAGGTCCAGAAAGGCGTCCACACTGAGCTCAATAGGTTGAGTCAAAGGAAATAGGTTTAATGAGACAGAACAAGAGTCCGGAGCAGTTACTCTGCTACAGGAGCCAGCTCACAGTCCATGGCCCTCCGGTTGTATACAAGATGTAGGGTTCCCCACCCCTCATCAGTCGGGGGGGGGGGAGGTGTATTCCCCATTGGGAATGTCAATTCTCCAGTCTCATTAGTGTCCCACGACTGTTTAACCCGAGGTTATGACAAGCACGGCCACCATTTGGAAGTGATTAAGATCAGGGACGCATAAGAGGCTAGAATCGGAGACACAGATATTTCAGAGGTGTGGGGTTGGAGGAAGTTACAGAGTTTGGGAGGGGTGAGACGATGGATGAATTTTAAAATGTAGCTTTGGTGTCACTGGTCTCTAACTTTTGACTCACCTTGTCCTCCCCCCACAGAAGGTGTAAAAACTGGGGGTCAATTGAAATTTTCAAAACGGAAATGAATAACTTTTTCTTGGGTAAGGGATTAAGAGTTATGGAATCAGAACAAGTAAGCTGGAGTTCAGACACAGATCAGCCTTGATCAAATTGAATAGCCAAACAGGTTTGAGGGGCTGAATGGCCTCCTTCTGTTTCTATGCGTTCCCGTGCAAAGCAAGGGACAGCAGTCGGAAAAGTTCTCCGAATGATTAATAACTTTCCTTTGGCTGAAATGAATTTATATCGAATTTGTTCATAATTGATTTTGTGTGGTTGAATTGAAGCAATTTGCATTGTTTAAGGAGAGCAATTGCCTGTGTGAAGTACTCGCTTCAGTAATCATGTGAGCACTTAATGGAGTACTGGGATTTCTGGAGTTGGGTGAGCGGGAAGATATGCTCAAATTTACATCGGTTTGTATGCCAATCTTGATGACTCGTTCTCGCACTAAGATTTCTTGCCAATCTTAATCGGGGGATGGAGGTTGGGGGGGGGGGGGGGGGGGGCGGGGGGGGGGGCGATTTATGCGTCCATCTTACATCCTGTGAATGTGCTCAATCCACTGAAACCCTTTCTGTTTGATTAGTGCCAGCACACCTGGGAGCTCTTGTTCATCCGACTCATTCCTGCGATGAGGGGCTTATCTCATGAGGAAAAGTGAGACAAGTTGGGCCCATACCCATTGAAGTTCATAAGAATGAGTGGTGATCTTATTGAAACATAAAAGATGCTGATCGGATTGGGCAGGGTAGATTCCCAGAGGATGTTTTCACTTGTGGGGGAGACTAGAACCAGAGGACACAGTTTAAAAATAAAAGCACCATTGTTTACGATGGAGATACAGAGAACATTCCTCTCTCTAATGGTTTTTTCTCAGAGGAATTCTCTTCCTCGGAGAGAATTGACTGGGTTATTGAATATATTCAAGGATGCGTTAGACAGATTTATGAGCATGCTTGAAGGTCCAAATGGTCTAACTTGCTCCTAGGTCCTATGTTCCTTTGTTCAGCTGCCTATAAGCATCAAGAAAACTATGGTCCTGTATCTCTGTCCCTCATCACATTAAATCGCACCCCGCTAGAAGTGGTTAGCAAATTCTGCTACCTCGGGTCCACAGTGAGCAATCTGTTCCTTGATGCAGAGATCAATACATGGAGAGGGAAAGCATCTAACTCCTTTGACTGACTCACAAAACCCACATGGATAACACCAAGCTGACCCTGAGGCGTTTTGTTGTGTGTTTGTGAAACAGGGACAACTTCCAGGCACCAGGAAGAGACACGTTTCCACCTTCGCTCCCGGCAGCCCATTATGGATAAATCCTGGTCAGATAAAATCCTGATTGCAGCAGTCCGCACAAAGGCTGAGCTCCCAATCTGACAAAATAAAAGTTGGGATGAGCAAGCAGAAGGCATGGAAAAAGTATGTGATGTCAACAGTCTATATATTGAGTGAAAGTTTAATTTAAATCTATTTGATTCTCGGTGGCGGGGTTAGCATCACAGAACCAGAATGGGATCATTAAGCTTCTTTTCTTTGAAGATCGAACGTTCCATTTCTCGTCTTTTTCATTGGGTGGGATTTACCGACCACCCCGTCATTCGGCGGGGGAGACGGCCCGCCAGCGGGATCTACCAGTCCCGCCATTGTCAGTGGGATTTCCCGTTGACAGGAAAATTGGGAAACCAGTGCGCCAGCATGGGACCGGAATTTCCCCCCGACGTGAACAGCTGGTAAACATATCTAGCAAGAGCTTGAAATCCCATGGCAATCAAACCAATAACACTGAACACTTGAAACTCGGTGATGAGAATTTGAAGCTGCAGTTACACCCAACAACCTGTAGAACGTGCAGCCAGGTGACCAGAGTTATACTCCCGGCTGTACATTGCTAAGCTAGCCACAGAGAAATTCTGTGCACCCTGGCATCCAATCAGAATACAAATGTTAGCTTTGAGAGGACAAGACGGGGCCCTGAGCAAAATCAACTTGCATTTACACGGCTCCTTTAAAGTTCTAGAAAATTCCGAGGCACTTCACCAAACACCAAGCTGCATAAAGAGATATCAGGATAGGTTTGATTAGAGAAGTAGATGTTAAGGAGGAGGGAGAGCTGGAGAGTCAGAGCGGTTTAGGGAGGTATTTCCAGAGCTTAGTCAGGGGTGGGGACCGTGAAAATTGGAGTTGCAACTATGTGGGAGATTTTAAGTTGACCCGCATTGTACGTATACGTACAAACCTTCTGCCCAAAACTCAGCATCTCGCTTTGCCAGCAACGAGCAAAGTAAAAAGTTTCAAAACAATGGCCCAGCTGTCAGCTGAATGCCCAGCTTGGTTTACTGAGAAAGTGTATGGAGGGGTGAGATCAGGAGGCAACACTCGAATACATGTTTATCAAAACACATTTTCAATGCACTGATGGGCATTGCAGAACAATAGCAAGGCCGTGTACATTTATTTTATTGGTAATGGAAAGGGGGTGAACAAAAGAACGAGAAAGATGTTTGACATAAGTAGAGGACAAATATGGAAACATGCCAGAGCATGGAAGAGTGCAATAGAACGTGGAAAAGGAAACATGAAGAGTAGAAGATAAAAGGACATAGGGAGAAAGAAAGTGGAAAGAAGAGTGTGGGACGAGTAGATAAACAGCTCAGGGGAGACACATGGGGCTGGATAATGCTCCTCCCAGCCTAATATTGGGGTGTGATGACATTGAGCGCTGTTTCCAATGTCATTGCACTAGTTTTCTGTAACATTGTTGGTGGCGGGTTGTAAAGTCAGACACCCTCCCCTATGTATTCAAATATTTTTTAATTAATTCATGGATGTGGGTGGAGATCACTGGCATTTATTCTCCATCCCTAATTACCATTGAACTGAGCGTCTCGCTCGGCCATTACAGAGAGCGGCAGTTAAGAATCAACCACATAGCTATGGGTCGGGAGTCACAAGTAGGCCAGACCGGGTAAGGACGGCAGATTTCCTTCCCTAAAGGACACTGAGTGAACCAGATGGGTTTTTACGGCAATCGACAATAGTTTCATGGCACCAGATTGTGTCCCAGGAGCCTGTCCACTGAAGTTGCCCATGGAGGTGTGTGCCTCTGTGCTGGTGGGGGGGGGGGGGGGGGGGGGGGGGGGTGACTGCTGTGACGTATCGTCTGTGGCATCCTCGAAGCTCTGCCCTGAGGTTGGGGGGGGCCACTCTGATGGGCCAGCGCTGTCAGCTGCAGGTCCTGCGGGAGAATGGACACGTGGTCGGTGGGAGGGTTGGGTCAGTCTGTATGGCATTAACAACTCACGTCTGGCAGTTCATTCGGGTGGGGCCTGGTGGATCCTCAGCTCTGCACCGTGCACTGACCTCCGCGTTGGTGACCGCTCTATACTCGGCCACCCCCGAAACCTCCAGGACCTATTCCTCGAATGTGGTGAGGATTCAGATGTCCAGCACCCCGCCACCAGTCTGGGCCCTCTCCCGACGGTTGTGGGACAACTTCTCCTGTGAAGACACAAACAGGGCGCAGTTAGCGCACGTGTGGTTCACCGCGGTGGTGGGGGGGTGGAGGTTTTGGGGAGGGGGAGGTCTGGATAGGGTGTTTGGGATGGCAGGGGTGGAGAAGGTATCGGGCGTCTGGGGAGTGATGGAATGGGTGGACCAGTGTATGGCACGGTGCTGGGCGGGGGCAGTGCCAGGCGCATTCCCGTCAGGGGGGGGGGCCCAATGCCAATTCACCCATGGGGCCTGGTGTAGGTTGTTGACCTTCTTGCGGCACTGGGTGCCAGACTTCCCCATAAAGCTGCCCGAGCCGATGGCCGCTGCCACTTTGTCCCATGTGTCACAGGCTGCCTTGTGATTCACCCTCCGGACCTTCTGGGGAACAGGACTCCTCACCTCGACTGTCTCTAGGAGCCTCCGCAGGTCTGCGTCTCTGAATTGTGGAGGTGGTCGTTTTCGGGGCCACGTCTGCGCGCTGAGTGGGGGCCACGTCTGCGCGCTGAGTGGGGGCCACGTCTGCGCGCTGAGTGGGGGCCACGTCTGCGCGCTGGGTGGGGGCCACGTCTGCGCGCTGGGTGGGGGCCACGTCTGCGCGCTGGGTGGGGGCCACGTCTGCACGCGGGGTGGGGGCCACGTCTGCGCGCTGGGTGGGGGCCACGTCTGCGCGCTGGGTGGGGGCCACGTCTGCGCGCGGGGTGGGGGCCACATCTGCGCGCGGGGTGGGGGCCACGTCTGCGCGCGGGGTGGGGGCCACGTCTGCGCGCGGGGTGGGGGCCACGTCTGCGCGCGGGGTGGGGGCCACGTCTGCGCGCGGGGTGGGGGCCACGTCTGCGCGCGGGGTGGGGGCCACGTCTGCGCGCGGGGTGGGGGCCACGTCTGCGCGCGGGGTGGGGGCCACGTCTGCGCGCGGGGTGGGGGCCATGTCTGCGCGCGGGGTGGGGGCCACGTCTGCGCGCGGGGTGGGGGCCACACCCCCTCTGATTTTATCAGTGATTAATCTCGACAAACAAAAATAAATGGCATTGTTCTGCAGTATGTTTCAGTCTGGTGTACAATGTCTCAGTCTTTGGATTACGGTCATGTTTCTAGCTGTATCAGAATACATGTATATCAAAATACCTCATCTCAAAGAAGAATAGAACATTTGCATGTTGATTAGGTTATTTTAATTAGCAGTTTAACGATTCAGCATAATACTGTGATAAACAGAGTCATACTGAGAGCTGAAGGTGGCAGCACCTTGGTGCCTGCAGGTATTATCACGGAACTCTTTTGTCCTGTATTTTAACTCAAAACCTCAAAATGAAAGAGATTGATTCTTTTGTTCTAGCAGTAGAGGAGGGTTTTTCACACGCAAATGTTAAAGCACCTGTAATTAATATAGAAACAGAATGGTTTTGTTCAGGAAGAAACTGGGAAAGCACGGGCGAGATTCTCCAACCCCCGGCCGGGTCGGAGAATTGCCGGAGGCTGGCGTGAATCCCGCCCCCGCCGGTTGCCGAAGTCTCCGGCACCAGAGATTTGGCGGGGGCGGGAATCGCGCCGCGCCGGTTGGCGGGCCCCCCCCGCGCGATTCTCCGGCCCGTATGGGCCGAAGTCCCGACGCTAAAATGCCTGTCCCGCCGGCGTAAATTAAACCACCTACCTTACCGGCGGGACAAGGCGGCGCGGGCGGGCTCCGGGGTCCTGGGGGGGGGCGCG
This sequence comes from Scyliorhinus torazame, assembly GCF_047496885.1. NCBI lineage: Eukaryota > Metazoa > Chordata > Chondrichthyes > Carcharhiniformes > Scyliorhinidae > Scyliorhinus > Scyliorhinus torazame. Next base: position 8,496,700 of record NC_092721.1, read on the forward strand.
GGGCAATCTGGCCCCGGGGGGGTGCCCCCACGGTGGCCTGTCCCGCGATCGGGGCCCACCGATCCGCTGGCGGGCCTGTGCCATGGGGGCACTCTTTCCCTTCCGCCTCCACCATGGCGGAGGCAGAAGAGACCCCCTCCACAGCGCATGCGCGGGGATGCCGTCAGCGGCCGCTGACGCTCCCGCGCATGCGCCGCCCGGAGATGTCATTTCCGCGCCAGCTGGCGGGGCACCAAAGGCCTTTTCCGCCAGCTGGCGGGGCGGAAATTCGTCCGGCGCCGACCAATCCCCTCAATGTTGGGGCTTGACCCCCAAAGATGCGGAGCATTCCGCACCTTTGGGGCGGCGCGATGCCCGTCTGATTTGCGCCGTTTTGGGCGACAGTTGGCGGACATCGCGCCGTTTCCGGAGAATTCCGCCCCTCATGAGAGAGAAAGGAATAAAGAGATATGTTTGTCGGGTTAGATGAGGATGGAGGGAGCAGCTTCATATGAAACATGAACATTTATATAAACCAGAGGATTGAATGTCCTGTTTCTGTATTATTAACTCGATGGAAGATTTAAAGGAAAAATTTAGAGTACCCAATTATTTTTTTCCAATTAAGGGGTAATTTAGCGTGGCCAATCCACCAAACTTGCACATTCTTTGGGGTTGTGGGGGTGAGACCCACACAGACAAGGGAGAATGTGCAAACTCCACACATACAGCAGCAGCACATAGGGCAGCACGTTAGCATTGTGGATAGCACAATTGCTTCACAACTCCAGGGTCCCAGGTTCGATTCCGGCTTGGGTCACTGCCTGTGCGGAGTCTGCACATCCTCCCCGTGTGTGCCTGGGTTTCCTCCGGGTGCTCCGGTTTCCTCCCACAGTCCAAAGATGTGCAGGTTAGGTGGATTGGCCATGATAAATTGCCCTTTATGTCCAAAATTGCCCTTAGTGCTGGGTGGGGTTACTGGGTTATGGGGATGGGGTGGAGGTGTGGATCTTGGGTAGGGTGCTCTTTCCAAGAGCTGGTGCAGACCCGATGGGCTGAATGGCCTCCTTCTGCACTGTAAATTCGATGAAATACAGTGACTCGGGGTCGGTATTGAACCTGGATTGGTGCCGTGATGCAGCAGTGCTCAGCACTGTGCCACCGTGCTGTCCCTCTTGATGTAAGTTGAGCAGTGGCTCAATCACTGATGGAATGTCCGACTGTAAATTTCTATATAATACTGTCCGCAATAATTTGGCTTTGATGATATTCTAATCTATCCATTAACTGATGTCCTATGGGGTTCCATAGCCCCCAACATTAATTGCCCATGTCAACTCTTTTCACTGTCCCTAGACATTGTCCTTGAAACGCAAACAGAACAGTCCCTCCCTCTATCGTACATTCCTCCATTGCATGCTCCGATAGCTGTATACCCTCCTGAAGATTAGTCGGATATTGCTCAGACTCTACACATTCCTTTCTGCAGTCAACGTGATTTTCATGGTGGTTGAGTCTTTCAGTTGTAATGCAGCAGCAAGCCATTATCCATCCCATAATTGAGGAGCTCTGAGGCAACGGCATTTCTGATAGCCTGATAGTTCCAGATGATTGAGTGTGACTTTAGAAATTACGGACTCCGCATTCGTGATGCTGGACAGGCCAGCGTTCCCGTCTGGGCCCCGAGCCTCCAGGTGCGCACCCACCTGATTGAGAAATCCGGCTGTATTTGACGGTTTAGTTTTACCAGCAGTTATCAGAGACTGAGGGCTGATCTAATTGAGATATTTTAGATGATTAAAGGATTTGATATGGTCGACAGAGAGAAAGTATTTCCTTCGCTGGGGGGTGTCCGGAACAAGGGGGGGCCAAGAACCTTAAAATTGGAGCCAGGACATCCAGGGGTGAAATCGAGAAGGACGTCCGCTCACAAAGGGGAGTGGACACCTGGAACTCTCTCCACCTCAATCAAGCTGTTGAAGCTGGAGAACAATTGAAAAGGTGTTAAGAGTTACGGAACCAAGACTGATACATCGGGGGCGATTCTCCAAAATGGAGACCAAGCGTTCGCGGCATCGTGAACGCCGCTGCAGCCTCCCTTCCCGTTGCCAAATGGGCGCGGCGCCAACCCGCGCATGCGCGGGGGACTTCTTCAGCGCGCTGGCCCCGATTCAACATGGCGTTGGTGTTCAGGGGCCGGCCGCGCATCAAAGTCGGTCCGGGGGGGGGCGGAGAGGCCGGCCCGCCAATCGGTGGGCCCCGATCGCGGGCCAGTCCCCATCGGAGGCCCCCCCCTTCCCCGGTGAAGGAGCGCTTTTCCCCGACCCTTCGCGCAGAGTTCCCGCCGGCAGCGACCAGGGGTGAACGGCCCCGGCGGGACTCCGTTGTATCCACGCGGCCGCTCGGCCCATTCGGGCCCGGCGAATCGGCGGCCCCGCCGATTCCAGTGGCCTGCGGCCAGCACCGCGTCAAACGTGCCAGCGCACATCGGAGAATCGCGCGCCGGCGGCGGGGCGTCATGGCGCCGTTGCGGCGATTCTCTGGCCCGGCGCGGATCTCGGAGAATCGCCCCCATAAATTTTCAATACTGATCCACCACGGTCTCATTGAATGGAGAAGCAGGATTGGGGGCTGAATGGCTGCACCTGCTCTTGTGTTCCTGAGTCACTGAGTTCTATGTGTCAACCCCAGCTGACTAACCCAAGATCTTGCTTCTATTGCCCAGTTTCATTTTATATGTGGTCAGGTTAGTTTGATCCACCCGTTTTCGACAAACTCACTGAGCACAGTCCCTTCTTCTGCAGACTGCAGGAAACAGCAAGCTGCTGGAACATTTAAGTATGCCTTTGTCCAAATACTTTCCGATAGGCTTGTTAGAGCTGAAATTGAACTCATGCTGAGTCTGTTGAAATATATTCTGCTTCAGATCAGGATACCTCGGAGGTTGCAACTTGACTTCAAAAACTGCTTCTGTTAAAGTGAAAACAAACTGGGCAATTCAAAGTGAGGCCATTTCATTTAGCTTTTATAAAAAAAAAATAAAAGCTTGCGTATCTCACTCTTAATAGAAACTGTTTGTTCACTTAAACCAGCCTTTACTCTTCTTGACAATACATCACATTCCTCACATTTCCCAATTGACCAAAGACTTTTTTATTCTTTCACGGGATGTGGGCCTCCATTTGCTGCCCATCCCTAATTGGCCTTGAGCTGCGAGGCTCGTTCGGCCATTTCAGAGGGCAGTTGAGAATCAAACCGCTCGGGGTGAGTTTGCAGACACGTGTAGGCCTGACCAGGTAAGGACGGTCGATAGTGAGCTCGGTGGGTTTTTAAGACAATCAGTGATAGTTTTACGGTCACCACTCATATAATCCATGGAATCCCTGCAGTGCCCAAGGAGGCCCTTTGGTCCTTCAAGTCTGCACCGACCCTCTGAAAGAGCGCCCTCCTAAGCTTACATTGATCATGGTCAATCCACCTAACCCAGCGTTCTTCAAAGTCGGGAGCGCAACCCGCGGGTGGGTCGCGGGCGGGTGTCGTGAGGGTCGCGGGGCCGTTGTCCACGGCACTCCTGATTGCGCAAATCCCCGCACAGCAGCTGGCTTTTCATAACGGCGGCTGCAAGCGGCCGCGAATATGTTTAAAAAAAAAAAAATTTGGCCGCATTGCGCATGCGTGCAACATGATCGGCGCGCATGCGCAGTGCGGCCGCTATTTTTTAAAAATAGTTGCAGCTTTTTATTTTACACGTTCTGTAGTGGTTTTTATTCATTTATTCATTTATTTTATTTGGAGTGGGGGGGGGGGGGTTTATTTGATAAAGTTTTACAGGAAAAAAATGCGGAACTTTAGACAGATGGAAACTCCATACTTTCCGACACCGGAATGCGTCACCTTCATCCAGCAGGTTCCATTGGAGGAGCGTGTACGAGGGCCAAAGGGACCCAAAACCATTTCCTCCATTTTTGCCAGCAGCAAACAAGGCAAGAGAAAATGGTGGGTCGCCAAGGTCGGCCGCGTGGGTCGTGAAGGCCGGCCGGGTTGGGTCCCGATGGTCGGCCGGGTTGGGTCCCGAAGGTTGGCCGGTTGGTAAAAATGGGTCCCTGGAAAAAAAGTTTGAAGAACACTGACCTAACCTGCACATCGTTGGACTGTAGGGGGAAACCGGAACACCCGAAGGAAACCCACGCAGACACGGGAGAAAGTGCAAACTCCACACAAGGCCAGAAACCGGAATTGAACCCGGGTCCCTGGCGCTGTGAGGCAGCAGTGCTAACCCCTGTGCCGACCCGGGTCTCTGTCGCTGTGAGGCAGCAGTGTTCACCACTGTGCCACCGTGCCGACCCGGGTCCCTGGCGGTGTGAGGCAGCAGTGCTAACCCCTGTGCCGACCCGGGTCTCTGGCGCTGTGAGGCAACAGTGCTCACCACTGTGCCACCGTGCCGACCCGGGTCCCTGGCGGTGTGAGGCAGCAGTGCTAACCACTGTGCCACCGTGCCGACCCGGGTCCCTGACGCTGTGAGGCAGCAGTGCTAACCACTGTGTCACCGTGCCGACCCGGGTCCCTGACGCTGTGAGGCAGCAGTGCTAACCACTGTGTCACCGTGCCGACCCGGGTCCCTGACGCTGTGAGGCAGCAGTGCTCACCACTGTGCCTCCGTGCCGACCCGGGTCCCTGACGCTGTGAGGCAGCAGTGCTAACCACTATGTCACCGTGCTGCCATTCCTGAGGTTAGCTCTGAATTTCAGAAATACTAAATTTAAATTCCACCAGATCCCAGGATGCGATTTGAACCCTGGGTCTCAGGCTTCGAGTAAACTGACCATAATGTCACCGCCTCCCCGAACAGTGGGAAAATGGGTGGGGCATCATTTTTAAAGTTTGGATGCTTGCAAAATGGTCATTGGTGATCCCACTCTCTTTCATTTTTACTTTCTTTAACGTAACCTTTCCCCTTAACCTCTCCCGTTACCAGTCAAGCGACCTCAAACAACTGCCGTTTTTGCTTTCTCTCCCAACTTGAAAAGAAATGATTTAGTTTAGTTTGTTTTCCCCACATGGCGATAAAGGGTAAAACAAACAGTGTGTTGTGACATGCACAGCATGGGATTCAAAATAATATTCAGCCTGAAATGAAGACAGTTCACTGAACAGCGTTGAAGGGAATCTTCCTGCAGCATAACTAATATCCAAACCAAGTGCTTTCTGCATTAATCGCACATCAGGTGTGTTCTACCAAGCTTCAGTGGGATTTAATGCTTCATCTGTATTACACATGCAGCAATTAAATGTTCGCACAGCATTGGATGCTCAAAGCTGTATCAGATCAAATCTAGGTTGGCCCAATATTGAAGTTAGCGAATTAGGGCACCAATTTCATCAATCCTCATTTATACCAAGCCCCATTTATCCGTGTGTGGTGAATGTATAATTACTGATAATTCACCAGTGCGCTGTGTTATATTATTAACCCTGTGGGCTCTACCTATGGGCCATTGTGTGGCTTCACCCACAGGGGGATATGTTGGGGTATGTACGGGCTCCGACCATGGCTCCACCCCCTTTACAGGAAGTATAAGAGCTGCTGACCTGCGGGGCCGCCTTCAGTATTGTACCGGTTGCAGGCAGGCTCAGTTCTAAGCTGATTAAAACCACGGTTTACTTCTCCACGTGTCTTCGAGTGAATTGATGGTCGCATCACCGTGTTCACTAGCTCTGGATCCACAAGATCGTAATTTTAAAATCCTCGTTGTTGCACGCAAATCACTCATTGCCTCAATCCTTGCTATTTGTGAAACCTCCTCCAGCCTCACAACTCCCCAAGACCTCAGTGTTCATCCACTCCCAGCCTTTTGCACATTCCCGATTTTCCATCATCCAAATGATGGCGCTTCAGAGTGTACGGCACTCCCTCAGTACTGACCCTCTGACAGTGCAGCACTCCCTCAGTACTGACCCTCTGACAGTGCGGCACTCCCTCAGTACTGATCCTCTGACAGTGCGGCACTCCCTCAGTACTGACCCTCTGACAGTGCAGCACTCCCTCAGTACTGACCCTCTGACAGTGCGGCACTCCCTCAGTACTGACCCTCTGACAGTGCGGCACTCCCTCAGTACTGACCCTCTGACAGTGCGGCACTCCCTCAGTACTGACCCTCTGACAGTGCTGCACTCCCTCAGTACTGACCCTCTGACAGTGCAGCACTCCCTCAGTACTGACCCTCTGACAGTGCAGCACTCCCTCAGTGCTGACCCTCTGACAGTGCGACACTCCCTCAGTACTGACCCTCTGACAGTGCGGCAGTCCCTCAGGACTGACCCTCTGACAGTGCAGCACTCCCTCAGTACTGACCCTCTGACAGTGCGGCACCCCCTCAGTACTGACCCTCTGACAGTGCGGCACTCCCTCAGTACTGACCCTCTGACAGTGCAGCACTCCCTCAGTACTGACCCTCTGACAGTGCGGCACTCCCTCAGTACTGACCCTCTGACAGTGCGGCACTCGCTCAGTACTGACCCTCTGACAGTGCAGCACTCCCTCAGTACCGACCCTCTGACAGTGCAGCAGTCCCTCAGTACTGACCCTCTGACAGTGCAGCACTCCCTCAGTACTGACCCTCTGACAGTGCAGCACTCCCTCAGTACTGACCCTCTGACAGTGCAGCACTCCCTCAGTACTGACCCTCTGACAGTGCAGCACTGCCTCAGTACTGACCCTCTGACAGTGCAGCGCTCCCTCAGTACTGACCCTCTGACAGTGCAACACTCCCTCAGTACTGACCCTCTGACAGTGCAGCACTCCCTCAGTACTGACCCTCTGACAGTGCAGCACTCCCTCAGTACTGACCCTCTGACAGTGCAACACTCCCTTAGTACTGCCCCTCTGACAGTGCAGCACTCCCTCAGCACTGACCCTCGGACAGTGCGGCACTCCCTCAGTACTGCCCCTCTGACAGTGCGGCACTCCCTCAGTACTGACCTTCTGACAGTGCGGCACTCCCTCAGTACTGCCCCTCTGACAGTGCTGCACTCCCTCAGCACTGACCCTCTGACAGTGCAGCACTCCCTCAGTACTGACCCTCTGACAGTGCGGCACTCCCTCAGTACTGACCCTCTGACAGTGCGGCACTCGCTCAGTACTGACCCTCTGACAGTGCAGCACTCCCTCAGTACCGACCCTCTGACAGTGCAGCAGTCCCTCAGTACTGACCCTCTGACAGTGCAGCACTCCCTCAGTACTAACCCTCTGACAGTGCAGCACTCCCTCAGTACTGACCCTCTGACAGTGCAGCACTCCCTCAGTACTGACCCTCTGACAGTGCAGCACTGCCTCAGTACTGACCCTCTGACAGTGCAGCGCTCCCTCAGTACTGACCCTCTGACAGTGCAACACTCCCTCAGTACTGACCCTCTGACAGTGCAGCACTCCCTCAGTACTGACCCTCTGACAGTGCAACACTCCCTTAGTACTGACCCTCTGACAGTGCAGCACTCCCTCAGCACTGACCCTCGGACAGTGCGGCACTCTCTCAGTACTGCCCCTCTGACAGTGTGGCACTCCCTCAGTACTGCCCCTCTGACAGTGCTGCACTCCCTCAGTACTGACCCTCTGACAGTGCAGCGCTCCCTCAGTACTGACCCTCGGACAGTGCGGCACTCCCTCAGTACTGCCCCTCTGACAGTGCAGCACTCCCTCAGTACTGACCCTCTGACAGTGCGGCACTCCCTCAGTACTGACCCTCTGACAGTGCGACACTCCCTCAGTACTGACCCTCTGACAGTGCAGCACTCCCTCAGTACTGACCTTCTGACAGTGCAGCACTCCCTCAGTCCTGACCCTCTGACAGTGCGGCACTCCCTCAGTACTGACCCTCTGACAGTGCAGCACTCCCTCAGTCCTGACCCTCTGACAGTGCGGCACTCCCTCAGTACTGACCCTCTGACAGTGCGGCGCTCCCTCAGTGCTGACCCTCTGTCAGTGCCGCGCTCCAGTGTTGGCATTGTGTCTTGTGCTCTGTGGGATTAGTTGGGCACACACCGAGTCACTGCTGACAAAATGACATTCAATAGATTATTGCAGCACTAAATAGCCAAAATATTCATTGCAATATTGTTCTGTTGTTTGACCATGTACAAGGGTTATAGTTATAAGGTGCAGAATGAGATAACTATTCCTCCTTCGACAGTGAAATATAAATCACCAGCGGCCTACTGCCGTGTTGCTTTCATTGATATATCACCTGCCTAGTAATGTATTGGATGCAGAATGTACTCAAGTTCCTCTGTTTGATTGATCGAATAGACTCGGTTATATTACTTCCAGTCTCGAAGAAGCGAGGTGATCACATTGAAACATGTAACATTCCTCAGGGGCTTTTAAAAAAAAAAAAATTCAAAGTTACGGGGCCTTATTGACAAGCCCACATTTATTGTCCATCTCTATTTGCCCCTGGACTGAGTGGCCTGTAGGTCATTTCAGGGAAGTTAAGAGTCATTGCTGCATCCGGTGTCACCTGGAGGTAAGGACGACAGATTTCAGACAGAGGCGAGCCAGTGGCCGTGATCCAACTGTATTTCCAGAAGGCCTTTGACAAGGTGCCGCACACGAGACTGCTAAATGAGATAAGAACCCATGGTGTTAGGGGCAAGGTACTGGCATGGATAGCGGATTGGCTGACTGGCAGAAGGCAGAGAGTGGGGATAAAATGGTCCTTTTCAGGATGGCAGCCGGTGACTAGTGGTGTGCCTCAGGAGTCGGTGTTGGGACCACAACTATTTGGAACTGAGGGCACTGTTGCTACATTTGCAGATGATACAAAGATATATGGAGGCACAGGTAGTGTTGAGGAAGTGGGGAGACTGCAGAAGGGCAGAGGAGGAGAGTGGGCAGAGAAGTGAGAGATGGAATACAGTGTGGAAAAGTGTGAGGTTATGCACTTTGGCAGGAAGAATAAAGGCATAGACTATTTTCTAAATGGGGAAAGGCTTCTGAAATCTGAAGCACAAAGGGACTTAGGATTCGAAGTTTAGGATTCTCTTAAGGTTAATGTGCAGGTTCAGTCGGCAGTTAGGAAGGCAAATGCAATGTTAGCATTCATGTCAAGAGGGCTAGAATACAAGACCAGGGATGAGGCTGTATAAGGCTCTGGTCAGACCCCATTTGGAGTATTGTGAGCAGTTTTCAGCCCTCTATTTAAGGGAGGATGTGCTGGCCTTGGAAAGGGTCCAGAGGAGGTTCACAAGAATGTATCCAGGAATGAAAGACTGAATGAAAATATTAGCAGTTGAGGACTCTGGGTCTGTACTCGATGGAGTTTAGAAGGATTGACAAATCAAAATTTCTTTACCCGTCAGTCTGGCCTCAATAAAAGTCAAGATGGATTTGCAGGTACAGCATTAGTTATTTTATTTGACTTGCAAGTCTGTTTCATTTCACACAGGCACAGGACACAGCTAGTCTCCTAGACCCCGGGAAACGAATGAAGAAGGAGACAAAGGGATTTCTGCAAATACATTCAAATGGCTTCACGTTTCACATACACGATTCCCATAGGTCATCCTATACCCCTCCTTACCTGGCCATACATCCTGATTGGCTCACTTCTCATCCCTTCCTCTGGCCCCCTATTACCCAGCATCCTTTTCTCCTCCTTTGCTGGACACTCCTCCCCCTTGCTTTGCCATGCGGTCTGAAATCCCTTGTCTGTGAACTCACCAGAATGAGACTGGCCTATCTCTACATTACAGTAACTAATATCCCTAAAGTAACTATTTTATATCACATTCGTCAGGATGAGAGGGGGGTGGGGACTTATTGAAACTTACAGGATGCTGAGAGGCCTGGATACAGTGGACATGGAATGGATGTTTCCACGAGTAGGAAAAACTAGAACCCAAGGCCACAGCCTCAGACTAAAGGGACAATCCTTTAAAACTGAGATGAGAAGGAATTTCTCCAGCCAGAGGGTGGTGAATCTGTGGAACTCTTTGCCGCAGAAGGCTGTGGAGGCCAAATCACTGAATGTCTTTAAGACAGAAAGAGGGTCTTGATTAATAAGGGGATCAGGGATTATGGGGAGAAGGCAGGAGAATGGGGGATGAGAAACTTATCAGCCATGATTGAATGGTGGAGCAGACTCGATGGGCTGAATGGTCTAATTCTGCTCCTACATCTTATTTCCTTCCCGATAAACCAGATGGATTTTGAAAACAAACTATGATAGTCCATGAAACTATCTTTCAATCCCAGACTTTAAGAATGCAATTCCACCAGTTGCCAAGGTGGGATTTGAAACCCACGTCCTCAGAGGACAAGCCAGGGCTCCTGGATTGAAGAGTCCAGTGACATAGCACCACACACCTGCCACCCCAACTCAATAGGGTAGATGCTGAGAGGCTGTTTTGCTTGGCTGGGCAGACTAGAACTGGGTATCACAGTCTCAGTAGAATGGGTCAGCCTTTTAGGATAGAGATGAAAGGATTCAGTAAGGTTATGAATCTTTGACATTCTGTACCGGAGAGGGCAGTGGAAGCTCCCGCATTGAAGATATTCAAGACTGAAATTGATGATTTTGAGTTCTTTTTGCCCTCAGTCTGGTCTCAGTAAAATTCCGAGTCATATTTGTAGGTAACAATCTATTTTATTTCAAACAGCTTGCAAGCTACACTCACTCTGATAACAGCAGGAGACCAACAAGCCTCCCTGAAATTCCCAGAGCGGGTGAACAAGGGGGCATCTGGTTTCATACACATGGATTCAGCATCAAGGTTCACATACACACGACCAAATAAGGCAAGATGGCAAATGCAAAGCTCCCTTAGGCTTTCGCCCACATTCCTTAACCCCGAGGCCCCTTTCACCAGTCTCTCCTGCAACAAAGAAATGGTCCCAGTTGCTGCCCATCCCCGCCTTCATGCTTTGCGAAATCCCAGTTACAGGCAATTAGACTGCTACCCATTTTCTCCAGCCCGAGCTAGAGATGTTTAAAAGTCCGCTACCCGAATCCTCTAATCACCTGTATTAGTATCTACTCCTAACTTTGCCTAACTACTGATAGCTACTTATCCCCTTTCTAGTACCTTGCTCTTCTGTCCATTCCTCAAAATCAGTAGAGTTTTGGATCCTCATGGAATCAAGGATATTGGGAGGGATAGTGAGCGAAGGTGGAGTTCATGTAAACGACCAGGCCAGGATAGTATTGAATGGCGGAACAAGCTCCAGAGGTGAATGGCCTCCTGCTGTTATAATCATAGAATCCCTAAGGTGCAGAATCAATCGCTGCATCAGGTCTGCACCAAACCTTTGAATGAACACTCTCCCCATTTACACTCCTCCGTCCACCCCGCCCTATCCCCACAACCTCACCTAACCCGCACATCTTTGGACTGTGGGAGGAAACCGGAGCATCCGGAGGAAACCCACGCAGACACGGGGAGAACGTGCAGACTCCACACAGACCGAGAATGGTCAGCATAAATACTTAAAAACAAATCGCAACCTGTGGTCATTTCTAACCTAAAAATAAATGAAAGACGAACAGAAAATGGTGGTGACGAAATCAATGAAGAATATTGTCAGCAGCTCCTTTAATGTCATAAAGTGCGGCAAGGCACGTCAGAGAAACATCATCAGCCAACAACGGGCCTCATGCAGTGGTATTGGAACTGATGACCAGAAGATTGGTCATAGAGTTAGGTTTGATAGTGTGTCTTAGAGGAGGGAAAGCAAGGTAGGAAGTTGGCAGGGTTTGGGTGGGGGTGAAGGGGGTGAAGGGGAGAGTGGTGAAGGGGGTTTAGGGAGGGGCCCTAAGAGCTTTGGGCCCAGGCAGCTGCCACCAATGGAAGAGTGATAAAAATTGGGGGCGTCCAAGGTGTCCGAGTTGGAGAAGTGCGGAGGTATCTGAGGGTTGCAGAGCTGGAGGAGATTGCAGAGATAGGGAGGGGTGAAGCAATGGAGGGCTTTAGACACAAGGGCGCAGAGAAAGGTAATGGGATCAAAGTAGGAAACATTAGTGTGCATTTCATCAAAACGATGTTGAGAATGCCCAACTGGACACTGCACCATAGAATCTTGAGGAAGCAGTTTTGCATTAAAAATCCTGCAATTCTGTTTATTAAATGTAACCTCGGCCTTCAAAGCGTTTCCACTTTTGCTTTGGCGTGTAGCTCATGGATTTAATTCCTGTGTTCTCCTGCAGATCCCCCGTTTGCATTACTCCTGCATTGGCAGCGGTGCTTCAGTTGCCTGGGTCCGAAGCTCTGGAATTCCCCCCCAAAACCTTTTTGCCTCTCACTTTCAGATGCGCTTTAAAATCCACCTCATTGCTCAAGCTTTTGGGCAGTTCTCCTAATGATGCGTTAAATTTTGCTGCAAAGCACCTTGGAACAATCTGCTGTACTAAAGGGGCTATATTAATGCAAGTTGTTGTTATTCTGACTTTGCTTCCAACTACTTCTCATAACCGCCCTGGTATAACCTCATTGAAGCAGAAATCACTGTAAACTGACTGCACAGTGACATGAACTATAGACTATGCAAGTGGGAGTTGATAATATCTTATATAGTCAAACATCCCTCGTATTACCCAAGAGTCATATCATTTATTTCATCTTGTACAGCAATGCTTTCAATGTACCTAATAAGCCAGAATCCGACTGCAATGCCTTAAATATCCCTGTATGTTTCAGGTGATTGTCATTGTATTTCTCTAAGGCCTGTGACATGTGTTCACTGGTTTAAAACTTTGAGGATCAGAGTCAGAACCTGATTATAAATTCCCACAAGACAAAACGCCGAACAACTGACACTTGTTACAAACAGACTAACTTACTTGAAGGATTTAAGGGACATCAGAAATGACGGTGAAGATTAAAGGAGAATCTTCGCACTCGAGCTTTTAAGCGCGGATGATCTGCTCGTATATCTTATTGCTGCTCGCGCATCAGCTGTGGTTGAGTTCAGAACTCTCTCTCACCTTTGACGCAGGAGGCTGTGGGTCAGGCCCCACTCCACGGATTTGAACACAGAATTCCAGGGTGAAGCTCCAGTGCAGTATTGAAGGAGTGTTGCACTGTCAGCTGCCGCCCCCCCCCCTCCCCCCCCCCCCCCCCCCCCCCCCCCCCCCCCCCCGCCAATACACACACAGGTAGAGGCAGAGGCAGTTCGTCATTGACATCTTCCAGTCCCACTGATACCTACGCTGCTTTGCAGGGTGGGCGGGGATGGGAGTGCATATCTTTCCCTGAACCAACATGACCAAAGAGATAGAACATAGAACATTACAGCGCAGTACAGGCCCTTCGGTCCTCGATGTTGCGCCGACCTGTGAAACCACTCTAAAGCCCATCTACACTATTCCCTTATCGTCCATATGTCTATCCAATGACCATTTGAATGCCCTTAGTGTTGGCGAGTCCACTACTGTTGCAGGCAGGGCATTCCACGCCCCCACCACTCTCCAAGCAAAGAACCCACCTCTGACATCTGTCCTATATCTATCTCCCCTCAATTCAAAGCTATGTCCCCTCGTGCTAGACATCATCATCCGAGGAAAAAGGCTCTCACTGTCCACCCTATCTAATCCTCTGATCATCTTGAATGCCTCAATTAAGTCACCTCTTAACCTTCTTCTCTCCAACGAAAACAGCCTCAAGTCCCTCAGCCTTTCCTCATAAGATCTTCCCTCCATACCAGGCAACATTCTGGCAAATCTCCTCTGCACCCTCTCCATTCCACACGTGCTCTGCCCAAACTTGGCTCATTGTCCACATTTGCCTGACCTTGTGCGGTTTTCCTTGACTGTGTTTGTCAGCCATTGCCGTTCAATCATGAGGCAGGTCCCAGGCCTACCTCAGCGGGAGCAGGAATCGAACCCACGCCAACATTCAGAACCGTACGCTAGCCATCTCCCCAACTGAGCGACCCGGTGAATTGAGTTTACTGTGTACTGGTTTTGACAGAAAGTGGCTACAGGCACTGAGCCCGAGACCAATCAGAGAGAGAGAACGAGAGAGAGAGAGAGCGAGAGAGACAAATTGCATTTAAAAAGCCCCTTTCATGATCTGAGGAAGTCAAAAAGCTTCATAACAAATGATGTACTTTCCAGGTCGCACGCGATTGTCGCCTCACTAACATTCAACAAAGTTTCATCAATACATTGGGTTATAAATTTAATAAAAGAGCAAAGATATTTGGCCAATCTCTGCTATTGTCTTATCTCAAAGTAGTGTTATTTTCTGCATGAGGGATGAACAGATTCACCTTTATAGCCCTTAAAGTGTGTTTTGGGTAAAATTCAAACAACGTAATTCCATTGTTTTCAGGGGTGAGGGACTCAAGTTGGCAGATTGGAGAATCTGTGGGCGGGATTCTCCAATAATGGGGCTATGTCCCCACGCCGACGTGAAAAGCGGCGCCAACCACCCCAGCGTCAACGGTCCCCGATAATGGGGAATGCTCCCCTTCCGAGGGGGCTAGGTTGGCTCCGGAGTGGTCCCCGCAGCTCCAGCTGGCGCGGAACTGCCGGCGGGATTCCGTGCATGCACGGAACGGCCGGCATATTTCCGCGGATGTGCGGGGGTCCCCTTCTCCGCGCCGGCCCCCGGGCAATATGGCGGTGCCCTACAGGGGCCCAGCGCGGAGGAACATGGGCCCCCACTCACTCTGGCAAGATTCAACTTTTGGTGATCTTAAAAAGGCTTTGACTGTTTGATGACCTCATCATGGGCGAAGAAAGCTTCGCTAACCATGCAGAAAAAGATGAAAGTTTCAACCCCTTTTTGTAAAACACAAATTGTGAAGATACGAAACAATTATAGGAATTGTTACTGAAAGACATTACAAGCAATTATTGACCAGATAAATGCTCACATTGTTCACAGAATAAGACCATCCTCAACCATGATCAATTGTACAATAATAATCGCTTATTGTCACAAGTAGGCTTCAATGAAGTTACTGTGAAAAGCCCCCAGTCGCCACATTCCGGCACCTGTTTGGGGAGGCTGGAACGGGATATAGTCTTGTAAAAAAAGGGAGATGTTTACATAAAGGTAATGTAATGACTTAACTCAATAGACTATAAGCCTTTAGCCAGCTAAAACAGAGGTGCTGAAGAACAGAAATCTTTAAGTCAACATCAACTTGCTGAGGAACTGGACAAGTGAGTCCCAGCAACAGGTCTGGAGTACCCAGTTCATCAGAGAGCCCAAAACATTAGGGATTTAAGTTAACACTTTGCTATAAATATTTTCTTCTACGTCCCTTTCTGGTACATTGCAAAGTGGGGAGGTTCAATTTTTTGAAGAGACCCCACTGGACTCTTGGGGCATGGTAGCACAGTGGTTAGCCCTGCTGCTTCACAGCACCAGGGTCCCAGGTTCGATTCCCGGCTTGGGTCACTCTCTATGCAGAGTTTGCACGTTCTCCCCGTGACTGCATGGGTTTCCTCCGGGTGCTCCAGTTTCCTCCCACAAGTCCCGAAAGATGTGCTTGTTCGGTGAATTGGACCTTCTGAATTCTCCCTCTGTGTACCCGAACAGGTGCCGGAGTGTGGCGACTAGGGGATTTTCATAGTAACTTCATTGCAGTGTTAATGTAAGCCTACTTGTGACAATAATAATGATGACTTATTTATTAACATCCAACTAATGATAACTTAGTGAGTGGTTAGGATCTGGAATGCACCGTCTGAGAGTGTGGTGGAGGCAGGTTCACACAGCGAGTGGTTAGGGTCTGGAATGCACTGTCTGAGAGTGTGGTGGAGCAGATTCACACAGCGAGTGGTTCGGGTCAGGAATGCACTGTCTGAGAGTGTGGTGGAGGCAGATTCACACAGCGAGTGGTTAGGGTCTGGAATGCACCCTCTGAGAGTGTGGTGGAGGCAGATTCACACAGCGAGGGTTAGGGTCTGGATGCACTGTCTGAGAGTGTGGTGGAGGCAGATTCACACAGCGAGTGGTTAGGGTCTGGAATGCACTGTCTGAGAGTGTGGTGGAGGCAGATTCACACAGCGAGTGGTTAGGGTCTGGAATGAATTGTCTGGGAGTGTGGTGGAAGCAGGCTCAATCATGACTTTCAAAATGGAATTGGATAAACACGGAAATGAAATGGAATGAAAATCACTTATTGTCACATGTAGGCTTCAAATGAAGTTACTGTGAAAAGCCCCTAGTCGCCACATTCCGGCGCCTGTTCGGGGAGGCTGTTACGGGAATTGAACCGTGCTGCTGGCCTGCCTTGGTCTGCTTTCAAAGCCAGCGATTTAGCCCTGTGCTAAACAGCCCATAAAAGGGAGAGAAAAATGACAGGACTGCAGAGAAATAGCAGGGAGAGTGGGACAAGCTGGATTGTTCTTGCAAAATAGCAGGCAGGACATAATGTGCTGGGTAGCTTCCCTCTATGCTGAAACCATGCTATAATTTTATTCTGCCCAAGATTCTGATTTGTTCCAATAGACAATGAAAGTTGAAAACGCAGTTTGTCTTTGAACCAGATTGTAGGAAGTTTCATTGTGTGATAAGGTCAATAAAAATGACGAAAGCTTTCCGACATGGACCACTTTCATCTGTAAGAATCACAGAAAAGAAGGACATTCAGCCCTCTGTTCCCATTGGTTGGCTCTCCCTCTCCCCGATCCCCCCACCCCCCCTCCCCTTACACGTATTTATCCAATTTCATTTTGTAAATTTCCTGTTGACTCTGCTTCCAACGCCCTGTCGGGCAAGCATGCTCCCAGGTGGGGGGATCCATGATCGTAAAGGGTGTGATTAACTTGCAGAAATTGTCAGGCTGTTAGGAGGAGAAGGCGATGTTTTCTTGCTCAGCTGATAAAAGATTTCTATTTGTGCGAGGACAACTTTGCCAGCCCATCGACATCCACACATGAACCACCATCGGTCTTCCAGTGGCTCCACCCAGTGGTTGGAAAGGTGAATATCCATTCCCCAAATTAGGCAGCAGGAGGCAGTCTCAGAATTTACAACTGTTGCTTTGTGCTCCTTTAGTTCAGTGTAAACACTGGTTTCCACTCTTCCCTTCCCGATCCTCTGCCTGTCCAGAAGCACAATCCTAAGTCGGGAAAAGGGCGGGAATCTGCGTAAATCGTTGGGGCGGGAAAAAACGGCGCAAACCCTGGCGGGAACCACTCCTCCGTCGAGCCGCCCCAAAGGTGCGGAATCCTCCGCACCTTCGGGAGTAGGACAGCGCCGGAGTGGTTTGTGCCGCACCGGCCGGCGGGGAAGGGGCTTGGCGCTACGCCAACCGGCGCCAAAGGGCCTCCGCTGGCCAGCACGAGTTGGCGCATGCGCGGGATCGGCAGCGCCTGCTGGCGTCATCCCCGCGCATTCGCAGGGGGGGAGTTCATCTCCGCGTCGGCCATCGCGGATCGGTACAAGGCTGATGCGGAGGAATAGAGTGCCCCCACGGCACAGGCCCGCCCGCGGATCGGTGGGCCCGGATCGCGGGCGAGGCCACCGTGGGGACACCCCCCCAGGCCAGATCGTCCCGCCCCCCCCCCCCCCCCCGAGGACCCCGGAGGCTGCCCACGGAGCTGGGTCCCGTCGGTAGGGACCAACCTTGATTTACGCTGGAGGGAACCTCGTTAAACGGGCGGGACTTCGGCCCATCGCGGCCCGGAGAATTCGGGCAGCCCCGGGGCCCATTGCGTCACGCTGGTCCCCGCCATTCTCCGAGGCGGGCGGCGCGATTCACGCCGGGGCGATTTTTGGGGGGCCGGAGAATTCAGAGGACGGCGGGGGCGGGATTCACGCCAAGCCCCGGTGATTCTCTGACCCGGTCGGGGGTCGGAGAAGCCCTCCTCCAGTTCTTAAAATCCAAGCTTCAATGAGCATCAGCTGCTCTCCATTCACTCTGAAGCAAGACCCGCTTTACTCTTAAATGGACGTTCATTTCTAAGTTTGGCAATGGTCTGGGCATCCAACGCTATCTACACGACCATGAAGCTGGGACTCTGCCAGTCCCTCGTCGTACCAACTGCAATCGATGCCAGTGAGGCATGGAAGAGGACAGCAAAGGTGTCACATAATTTGGACGTTTTTCACCAGCACTACCTATGTGAAATCCTGGGAATCACCTGGAGAGCCAGCATCACCAATGAAGAAGTGTGACAGAGGACTGGTCAGAGGTGTCTGTGTGACGGAGAGATGACTTGGGGCTGACGAGATACATGTTTTGCTTCACCAACATACAATGGACACCACCAGGCGAAAGAAGAAGACAGGGCCAGTCAAGACACCACCTGGGCCGGGGGGGGGGGGGGGGGGGGAGATTGCGATGGACCGAGCTCCAGGCGCAGTGTTGCTGCCCATTTTCCCCACATGGGGACTGGAGACACTAAGAGCGGAATTCTCCAATTTGGAGACAAAGTGCCATGGCGGGAGCGGGAATGTGGAGTGTCTCCCGCTACGGAGGCTGGCGGGAAAACACACCAAATATTCCAGCCTCGACTTCATTAATTATGCACCTGTTTGTTTTACGCGCTATTCAGTGGCGAGGCAGGCCTGAATGACACATAGTCTGCCACCGGGCCCAGCTGCCTAATCGAAAAGGTGTCAACATCACTGAGCCACTATCGAAGAATCTGCCGAAAATGAAAATAGATCTCCGGAAGCACTCAGACCGGAAGTTGGACGTCCTGAGAACGAAGATAGATGTCGAGAAAAACTCTGGTTCTGGAACATGAACACCTTCCAGGAAAGTTGAATCTGGAAGGTCGACCTACTCCCCCCACCACCACCCCCCGCCAACCCACTGCTGTGGTCTCCCAGGGACCATCCTGAACTCCAGAGGCAGCCCAATGTATTATTCAGGGTGAGCCCCGACATCTGCATGTCACCTCCCAGCACCACTGAGGTGGGGCTCTCTGTCAGAGGGTCGGGGCAGACCGATGGGCTGAGTGGCCTCTTTCTTCACTGTCGGGATTCTATGGTTCTAAAGTGGGAGTCTCTTTAATTGGAGGGCTTCTGGTGGGGGTGTCTTTATTTAGTGGGTATCTTGTGGAGGTGGTTGGTGAGGTGGGGTTGGGTCCCTCTGTACTGTGTGGGGTGGGCGGGGTGAAGTGACGCAAGAAATCTCGGGGGTGGGGGGGCTGAATTGGGTTGTGAGGGGATGTGGGCCGCTGGGCCTCGCTATCAGGCCACCCGCTCAAAATGTGGTGGCCCGATATCAGGGTTGCCTCAGGAATCCCTCGTCATGCAGAGATTTGCATTGCTCAGGATTGGGAATCGCTTCCTGATTTGTGTGCCCAGCGTGCGGGCAAATCAGGTGCAGTTCAGCTCTGGTGAGTGAACATAAGGCGGGATTCCCCATCCCGCCAGACCCGTTTTCTGGTGCGGTGCGCCCCCGCCGGCAACGGGATCCTCGGGGGTTTCCCCTTGTGGCCACCCCCACGTTCGGGAAATCCGCGGGCGTGAGTGCACTGCCCGCGAAGAGGATCCCGCTGAAAGAGAATCCAGCCCCGAATCTGTGATCAGACAATACTGAGATACTTTAAAAGAAGGCAGCACGGTGGCGCAGTGGGTTAGCCCTGCTGCCTCACTGCGCCGAGGTCCCCGGTTCGATCCCAGCTCTGGGTCACTGTCCGTGTGGAGTTTGCACATTCTCCCCATGTCTGCGTGGGTTTCACGCCCACAACCCAAAGATGTGCAGGGTAGGTGGATTGAACATGCTAAATTGCCCCTTAATTGGAAAAAATGAATTGGGTAAATTTATTTTTAAAAACTAAACTTTAAAAGTACAGTTTGTGGAATACTGCGGTTCCCCATTACTGGAAGCAAAGTGTCTATTGGCAGGCTTCTAAACACTTTGATTCAAAATCAAGTGCTGTCAGCATCAGATAAAAAGATTCCCTGCCCCCAAACACAAAGTTAGGTATCCGGGAACAGGAGGAAGTTATTCAGCTCCTCAAGCCGATTGCACCAGTCGGTGAGATCATGGCCCGTTTGTATCTGTACTCCACCTGCCTGCATTCCTTAACACCTTACTGAGCAAAAACCTATCAACGCCGTGCAGCAAGCCACAATCTGGATAGAATTCCTGAGCTTCTATAATGCAGAATCCTGAGAACATAAACATTCAGCGTTGATTCCTGTTTGACGCTCTGCGGGTAGTTAATACACTGTTGCATTACAAATAAAGAAAGATCTCGGATCCTGCTCTCTTTAGTTTGGTATTTTCTGCTGGGTTGCGGTCGTGTTTTTGAATGATTGGCTGGATGGAGTCTGCGGCAGCCTTCCGTATTCTAATGGTTTACGGCGTGACGAGCAACTCTGTGTTATTTCTTTGCCCGGTGCGGCCCAGGAGCCCCACTCTGGCGCGGCCGCCTCTGTTGCAGTAGCTGCAGGTGCAGGCAGTGGTCTGAGTAAGGTGCAAGATTCGCCGGCTTCAGTTTTCTCCGGATCCTCTTCCCAACCAGCTGAGCTTCTCATTTCTGCTCGTCTCCCCTGATGCCCATTCACACTGTCAGAGCTTCAAAGTCATGGCTGCCAACAGCTGTCTCTCAGTTGTCAGCATCAATGTCCATCTTCATATCTCCCCTGCAGGTGCGTTTTGCGATTTGCAATTACTTTGATCTAAGCAAATCCTGATCCAATCAAAACACATTTTGGGGAGGCAAGCAAAACATTTATGGTAATTGTATTTCTCAGGTCTGTGCCTCTAGCAGATGTGCAGGTGCCAAGACAGCTTTCCTGTTGTTTTCTTGCGTGGATGAGTGTCAGTCATTGGTGATGGCACCTTCGAACGTTTTGCTACATTGTGGGACTGTAGAAATGTATGTCATTGTTGTCCATGCTGTTCAAAAGCAGATTAATACAGGAAAATATAAATGATGTGATTCGGCAGAAGGATTTGGCCGATGTGGATTATTCTGTGGGTAAGAATTTACTTGAGAATTCCTGGCAAGAGAGAGATCTTGGGGGTGTAAGTGGACAGGTGGCACGGTGGCACAGTGGTTAACACTGCTGCCTCACTGCGCCAGGAACCCGAGCTCAATTCCAGCCTCGGGTCACTGTCTGTGCGGAGTCTGCACATCCTCCCCGTGTGTGCGTGGGTTTCCTCCGGGTGCTCCGGTTTCCTCCCACAGTCCAAAGATGTGCAGCTTAGGTGGAGTTAGGCTAAATTGCCCCCAGTGGCTATTATTAGGGGTTAAGGGGATAGGGAAGGGGTGTACATGGAATGCTCATTCCAGGGGTTGGTGTGGACCTCCTTCTGCACTGATTCTAGGTCACTGAAAACAGCAGAACAATCATTCCAGGCTTTGGAAGCCTATCTTCCAAAAGACATCAAGATGAACATTCTTCGTCTATTAAAGTCACAATATAATGCTGGGAAGGACCAGTTTTAAATATTGTGAATTAAGTGTGACACAAAAGTAGTTCCAGATATATATGCACATTAAAGCAAATATGTGGATGTTGTATCGATTTCCAAAATACTTCGGTAGAATTGGGCCACTTTTTGTGTTAATTGTTTGGGAGTGGTGTACTTGTCTTAATATTCTTCGGAATATGGATCACCACAGTTTGGAGACATCATTTGGATGAGGGGAGATGGAATAGACTCAGGAGAATGCTCGTCTGGAATTCAAACTCCAACATGGACCAGTCGGAACAGACGGCCGGTTTCTGTGCTTGAACTACTTTGTAACGGTGTAAATTTGTAGAAAGGGAAAGCGAGTTTCCTCCACATTAAGGACTCTTGCATACCCCATTTCGCACAATGGGGCGATTTTCCGCCCACATCCACCGTCAGTGGGAGCGGCGACACGGGTGAAAAATCTCGCAAGAATCAGGAAATACGTTTCTTGCCGGTGAGATCTCATTTCCCGATTTTCCCCACCCCTCGTCAGTGACGTAACGAGGTTCATCCCCAAAAAGGACGAGACCATCAATCTGATGTCTTTACAGATATTTTAATATCACTATTGAGCTGCCCCCACCGTGATTCCCCCTCACTGAATATGGAAACCTCGCCGATGTGACATCACGCCAGTGAGGTTTACAACAGTATATTTAAAAACTGACTCGGTTAAGGGATTGCGCGGGCGCAAAGGGAAGTAAGCTCCCGTGGAGGAGAGGGGCATGCCTGGGCAGTGCCCACCTCTGGCACAGGTGTCGGTTTGGCAGTGCCAACATGGCAGTGTCAACCTGTGCGGGGGCAGTGCGAGGGGCGGACCCCCTGCAGAGCCCCATTGGGGACAGGGTTCGCGTTATGTTTATGAGGGGGAGTCGTGACGCTGATGCTGCAGTGGGGGGGGGGGGGGCGATATTGATGCTTGTGGGGTGTCTCCCCCATGCCCATCGGGAGGGGCAGGTTGATTGGGGTGCCGTTTCAAAGGGCGCCTGATCTCTGTGGAGCCGGCCTTGCCGCCTCTATCAGGTGCCACCCGCCCCGCCCTGCCATCGTGATGGCACAAAACACGCCCAATGTTTTTTTTCAGAGTGGCTGCAGGTCTGGACTAAAAATACAACAGTGCAGCCGGAGACTCCGGGATTCAGACAGGGACTGGGCAGCCGGAGACTCCGGGATTCAGACAGGGACTTGGCTGCCGGAGACTCCGGGATTCAGACAGGGACTGGGCAGCCGGAGACTCCGGGATTCAGACAGGGACTGTGCAGCCGGAGACTCCGGGATTCAGACAGGGACTGGGCAGCCGGAGACTCCGGGATTCAGACAGGGACTGGGCAGCCGGAGACTCCGGGATTCAGACAGGGACTGTGCAGCCGGAGACTCCGGGATTCAGACAGGGACTGGGCAGCCGGAGACTCCGGGATTCAGACAGGGACTGTGCAGCCGGAGACTCCGGGATTCAGACAGGCACTGTGCAGCCGGAGACTCCGGGATTCAGACAGGGACTGTGCAGCCGGAGACTCCGGGATTCAGACAGGGACTGTGCAGCCGGAGACTCCGGGATTCAGACAGGGACTGTGCAGCCGGAGACTCCGGGATTCAGACCGGGACTGTGCAGCCGGAGACTCCGGGATTCAGACAGGGACTGGGCAGCCGGAGACTCCGGGATTCAGACGGGGACTGTGCAGCCGGAGACTCCGGGATTCAGACCGGGACTGGGCAGCCGGAGACTCCGGGATTCAGACGGGGACTGGGCAGCCGGAGACTCCGGGAATCAGACCGGGACTGTGCAGCCGGAGGCTCCGAGATTCAGACAGGGACTGGGCAGCCGGAGACTCCGGGATTCAGACCGGGACTGTGCAGCCGGAGGCTCCGGGATTCAGACAGGGACTGGGCAGCCGGAGACTCCGGGATTCAGACCGGGACTGTGCAGCCGGAGGCTCCGGGATTCAGACCGGGACTGTGCAGCCGGAGACTCCGGGATTCAGACAGGGACTGTGCAGCCGGAGACTCCGGGATTCAGACAGGGACTGTGCAGCCGGAGACTCCGGGATTCAGACCGGGACTGGGCAGCCGGAGGCTCCGGGATTCAGACCGGGACTGGGCAGCCGGAGACTCCGGGATTCAGACCGGGACTGGGCAGCCGGAGGCTCCGGGATTCAGACCGGGACTGGGCAGCCGGAGACTCCGGGATTCAGACCGGGACTGGGCAGCCGGAGACTCCGGGATTCAGACAGGGACTGTGCAGCCGGAGACTCCGGGATTCAGACCGGGACTGGGCAGCCGGAGACTCCGGGATTCAGACCGGGACTGTGCAGCCGGAGGCTCCGGGATTCAGACCGGGACTGGGCAGCCGGAGACTCCGGGATTCAGACAGGGACTGTGCAGCCGGACGCTCCGGGATTCAGACCGGGACTGGGCAGCCGGACACTCCGGGATTCAGACCGGGACTGTGCAGCCGGAGACTCCGGGATTCAGACCGGGACTGTGCAGCCGGAGACTCCGGGATTCAGACCGGGACTGTGCAGCCGGAGACTCCGGGATTCAGACCGGGACTGTGCAGCCGGACACTCCGGGATTCAGACCGGGACTGTGCAGCCGGAGACTCCGGGATTCAGACAGGGACTGTGCAGCCGGAGACTCCGGGATTCAGACCGGGACTGTGCGGCCGGAGACTCCGGGATTCAGACAGGGACTGGGCAGCCGGAGACTCCGGGATTCAGACCGGGACTGTGCAGCCGGAGACTCCGGGATTCAGACGGGGACTGGGCAGCCGGAGACTCCGGGATTCAGACAGGGACTGTGCAGCCGGAGACTCCGGGATTCAGACCGGGACTGTGCAGCCGGAGACTCCGGGATTCAGACCGGGACTGTGCAGCCGGAGACTCCGGGATTCAGACCGGGACTGTGCAGCCGGAGACTCCGGGATTCAGAAGGGGACTGTGCAGCCGGAGACTCCGGGATTCAGACGGGGACTGTGCAGCCGGAGACTCCGGGATTCAGACAGGGACTGGGCAGCCGGAGACTCCGGGATTCACACCGGGACTGTGCAGCCGGAGACTCCGGGATTCAGACGGGGACTGTGCAGCCGGAGACTCCGGGATTCAGACCGGGACTGTGCAGCCGGAGACTCCGGGATTCAGACCGGGACTGTGCAGCCGGAGACTCCGGGATTCAGACCGGGACTGTGCAGCCGGAGACTCCGGGATTCAGCCGGCGACTGGGCAGCCGGAGACTCCGGGATTCAGGCGGGGACTGTGCAGCCGGAGACTCCGGGATTCAGCCGGGGACTGGGCAGCCGGAGACTCCGGGATTCAGACAGGGACTGTGCAGCCGGAGACTCCGGGATTCAGGCAGGGACTGTGCAGCCGGAGACTCCGGGATTCAGACAGGGACTGTGCAGCCGGAGACTCCGGGATTCAGACAGGGACTGTGCAGCCGGAGACTCCGGGATTCAGACAGGGACTGTGCAGCCGGAGACTCCGGGATTCAGACAGGGACTGTGCAGCCGGAGACTCCGGGATTCAGACAGGGACTGTGCAGCTGGAGACTCCGGGATTCAGACCGGGACTGTGCAGCCGGAGACTCCGGGATTCAGACAGGGACTGTGCAGCCGGAGACTCCGGGATTCAGACGGGGACTGTGCAGCCGGAGACTCCGGGATTCAGACGGGGACTGGGCAGCCGGAGACTCCGGGATTCAGACAGGGACTGTGCAGCCGGAGACTCCGGGATTCAGACAGGGACTGTGCAGCCGGAGACTCCGGGATTCAGACCGGGACTGTGCAGCCGGAGACTCCGGGATTCAGACGGGGACTGGGCAGCCGGAGACTCCGGGATTCAGACAGGGACTGTGCAGCCGGAGACTCCGGGATTCAGACAGGGACTGTGCAGCCGGAGACTCCGGGATTCAGACAGGGACTGTGCAGCCGGAGACCGGAACTCCGGGTTTCAGACCGAGACTCTCACTCTGAACACAGTATGGGGGAAATTACGCTGGTTGAATTTGAAACAAAATCAGGGGCGGGATTCACTGTTTGCCGATTTCATAATCGCCGATCGGGCGGATATTCCCTTCTGATGCCAAAATCGTGGCGGCGCCGGTTTGACATCAGGTTTTGTGACGGCAATTTTCTTGTCATAAAACGTCACAATTCCTCCGCTGGCACAATATTTAGTCTCAAAAATGATGAATCCAGCCCCCTGGGCTGGATTCTCCGACCCCGCGCCGGGTCAGAGAATCACCGGGGAGCCGTGCGAATCGCACCACCCCACCCTGTCGCCGAGACAAAAAACCCGAGTCCCGCCGGTGCCGTTCTAACCTGCTCTCGGCCGGCGGAGAAGGGAGATCCTGCGCATGCGCGCGTTGGTGCCGGTGCCACTGCGCACGCGCAGACCCCGTGGCGCCCAGTTGATGCCGCGGTCAGCAGCTGTAGCGGGGTGGGCCACTCCAGCTCCGTGCTGACCCCCTGTGGCCCGGAGAATCGGGCGCCAAAGGGGCTGTTGGCGCCGGAGTAAAACACTCCCGTTTTTACGCCGGCGTCAACACTTAGCCGCGCGATGGGCGAATCCCGCCCCGCATGTGTCACAAATTGCACATAGGCTTAAATAACAGCTTAATCAATCACGCTGTGTGTACTGAGTACATTAATCAGCTCAGTCTTAGATCCAGGTTCATTGTTCAATTTTTTTTTAATTAAATATTTTATTGAAAATTTTTGGTCAGCCAACACAGTACATTGTGCATCCTTTACACAATATTATAACAACACAAATAACAATGACCTATTTTATAAACAAAAAATGAATAAATAATAAATAACAAAAATGAAAACTAGCCCTAATTGGCAACTGCCTTGTCACAAGTAACACTCTCCAAAAATATAATTTAACAGTCCAATATATAATTATCTGTAGCAACGACCTATACATACTATACAGTATATATTAACAACCCTGAGAGTCCTTCTGGTTCCTCCTCCCCCACCTCCCCCCCCCCCAACCCGATCCTGGGCTGCTGCTGCTGCCTTCTTTTTCCCATTCCGTCTATCTTTCTGCGAGGTATTCGACGAACGGTTGCCACCGCCTGGTGAACCCTTGAGCCGACCCCCTTAGGACGAACTTAATCCGCTCTAGCTTTATAAACCCCGCCATGTCATTTATCCAGGTCTCCACCCCCGGGGGCTTGGCTTCTTTCCACATTAGCAATATCCTGCGCCGGGCTACTAGGGACGCAAAGGCCAAAACATCGGCCTCTCTCGCCTCCTGCACTCCCGGCTCTTGTGCAACCCCAAATATAGCCAACCCCCAGCTTTGTTCGACCCGGACCCCCACTACTTTTGAAAGCATCTTTGTCACCCCCATCCAAAACCCCTGTAGTGCCGGGCATGACCAAAACATATGGGTATGATTCGCTGGGCTTCTCGAGCACCTCGCACACCTATCCTCCACCCCAAAAAATTTACTGAGCCGTGCTCCAGTCATATGCGCCCTGTGTAATACCTTAAACTGAATCAGGCTTAGCCTGGCACACGAGGACGACGAGTTTACCCTGCTTAGGGCATCTGCCCACAACCCCTCCTCGATCTCCTCCCCCAGCTCTTCTTCCCATTTCCCTTTTAGTTCATCTACCATAGTCTCCCCTTCGTCCCTCATTTCCCTATATATATCTGACACCTTACCATCCCCCACCCATGTCTTTGAGATCACTCTGTCCTGCACCTCTTGTGTCGGGAGCTGCGGGAATTCCCTCACCTGTTGCCTCGCAAAAGCCCTCAGTTGCATATACCTGAATGCATTCCCTTGGGGCAACCCCTATTTCTCGGTCAGCGCTCACAGACTCGCGAACTTCCCATCCACAAACAAATCTTTCAGTTGCGTTATTCCTGCTCTTTGCCACATTCCATATCCCCCATCCATTCCCCCCGGGGCAAACCTATGATTGTTTCTTATCGGGGACCCCCCCAAGGCTCCAGTCTTTCCCCTATGCCGTCTCCACTGTCCCCAAATCTTCAGTGTAGCCACCACCACCGGGCTTGTGGTGTAGTTCCTCGGTGAGAACGGCAATGGGGCTGTCACCATAGCCTGTAGGCTAGTCCCCCTACAGGACGCCCTCTCTAATCTCTTCCACGCCGCTCCCTCCTCCTCTCCCATCCACTTACTCACCATTGAAATATTAGCGGCCCAATAATACTCACTTAGGCTCGGTAGTGCCAGCCCCCCCCTATCCCTGCTACGCTGTAAGAATCCCTTCCTCACTCTCGGGGTCTTCCCGGCCCACACAAAACCCATGATGCTCTTTTCAATCCTTTTAAAAAAAGCCTTCGTGATCACCACCGGGAGGCACTGAAACACAAAGAGGAATCTCGGGAGGACCACCATCTTAATCGCCTGCACCCTCCCTGCCAGTGACAGGGATACCATATCCCATCTCTTGAAATCCTCCTCCATCTGTTCCACCAACCGCGTTAAATTTAACCTATGCAATGTGCCCCAATTCTTAGCTATCTGGATCCCCAGGTAACGAAAGTCCCTTGTTACCTTCCTCAACGGTAGGTCCTCTATTTCTCTACTCTGCTCCCCTGGATGCACCACAAACAACTCACTTTTACCCATGTTCAATTTATACCCTGAAAAATCCCCAAACTCCCCAAGTATCCGCATTATTTCTGGCATCCCCTCCGCCGGGTCTGCCACATATAGTAGCAAATCGTCCGCATACAAAGATACCCGGTGTTCTTCTCCTCCCCTAAGTACTCCCCTCCACTTCTTGGAACCCCTCAACGCTATTGCCAGGGGCTCAATCGCCAGTGCAAACAATAATGGGGACAGAGGGCATCCCTGCCTTGTCCCTCTATGGAGCCGAAAATATGCAGATCCCCGTCAATTCGTGACCACGCTCACCACTGGGGCCCTATACAACAGCTGCACCCATCTAACATACCCCTCTCCAAAACCAAATCTCCTCAACACCTCCCACAAATAATCCCACTCCACTCTATCAAATGCTTTCTCGGCATCCATCGCCACTACTATCTCCGTTTCTCCCTCTGGTGGGGCCATCATCATTACCCCTAACAACCTCCGTATATTCGTGTTCAGCTGTCTCCCCTTCACAAACCCAGTTTGGTCCTCGTGGACCACCCCCGGGACACATTCCTCTATTCTCATTGCCATTACCTTGGCCAGGATCTTGGCATCTACATTTAGGAGGGAAATAGGTCTATAGGACCCGCATTGTAGCGGGTCCTTTTCCTTCTTTAAGAGAAGCAATATCGTTGCTTCAGACATAGTCGGGGGCAGTTGTCCCCTTTCCTTTGCCTCATTAAAGGTCCTCGTCAGTACCGGGGCGAGCAAGTCCACATATTTTCTATAGAATTCGACTGGGAATCCATCCGGTCCCGGGGCCTTTCCCGCCTGCATGCTCCTAATTCCTTTCACCACTTCTTCTACCTCGATCTGTGCTCCCAGTCCCACCCTTTCCTGCTCTTCCACCTTGGGAAATTCCAGCCGATCCAAGAAGCCCATCATTCTCTCCCTCCCATCCGGGGGTTGAGCTTCATATAATTTTTTATAAAATGTCTTGAACACTCCATTCACTCTTTCCGCTCCCCGCTCCATCTCTCCTTCCTCATCCCTCACTCCCCCTATTTCCCTCGCTGCTCCCCTTATCCTCAATTGGTGTGCCAGCAACCCGCTCGCCTTCTCCCCATATTCGTACTGTACACCCTGTGCCTTCCTCCATTGTGCCTCTGCAGTGCCCGTAGTCAGCAAGTCAAATTCTACATGTAGCCTTTGCCTTTCCCTGTACAGTCCCTCCTCCAGTGCTTCCGCATATTGTCTGTCCACCCTCAAAAGTTCTTGCAGCAACCGCTCCCGTTCCTTACTCTCCTGCTTCCCTTTATGTGCCCTTATTGATATCAGCTCCCTTCTAACCACCGCCTTCAACGCCTCCCAGACCACTCCCACCTGGACCTCTCCATTATCATTGAGTTCCAAGTACTTTTCAATGCACCCCCTCACCCTTAGACACACCCCCTCATCTGCCATTAGTCCCATGTCCATTCTCCAGGGTGGGCGCCCTCCTGTTTCCTCCCCTATCTCCAAGTCCACCCAGTGTGGAGCGTGATCCGAAATGGCTATAGCCGTATACTCCGTTCCCCTCACCTTCGGGATCAATGCCCTACCCAGCACAAAAAAGTCTATTGCGAGTAGACTTTATGGACATAGGAGAAAAACGAGAACTCCTTACTCCTAGGTCTGCTAAATCTCCACGGGTCTACACCTCCCATCTGCTCCATAAAATCTTTAAGTACCTTGGCTGCTGCCGGCCTCCTTCCAGTCCTGGACTTCGACCTATCCAGCCCTGGTTCCAACACCATATTAAAATCTCCCCCCATTATCAGCTTTCCCATCTCTAGGTCCGGAATGCATCCTAGCATCCGCCTCATAAAATTGGCATCATCCCAGTTCGGGGCATATACGTTTACCAAAACCACCGTCTCCCCCGGTAGTTTGCCACTCACCATCACATATCTGCCCCCGTTATCCGCCACTATAGTCTTTGCCTCGAACATTACCCGCTTCCCCACTAATATAGCCACCCCCCTGTTTTTCGCATCTAGCCCGAATGGAACACCTGCCCCACCCATCCTTTGCGTAGCCTAACCTGGTCTATCAGTTTCAGGTGCGTTTCCTGTAACATAACCACATCTGCCTTAAGTTTCTTAAGGTGTGCGAGTACCCGTGCCCTCTTTATCGGCCCGTTCAGCCCTCTCACGTTCCACGTGATCAGCCGAGTTGGGGGGCTTCCTACCCCCCCCCCCCCCCCCTTGTCGATTAGCCATCACCTTTTTCCAGCTCCTCACCCGGTTCCCACGCAGCTGTATCTCCCCCAGGCGGTGCCCCCCCCGCCCATCCCCTCCCATACCAGCTTCCCCCTCTCCCCAGCAGCAGCAACCCAGTAATTCCCCCCTCCCACCCCCCCCCCGCTAGATCCCCCGCTAGCGTAATTACTCCCCCCATGTTGCTCCCAGAAGTCAGCAAACTCTGGCTGACCTCGGCCTCCCCCCGTGACCTCGGCTCGCACCGTGCGACGCCCCCTCCTTCCTGCTTCTCTATTCCCGCCATGATTATCATAGCGCGGGAACCAAGCCCGCGCTTCTCCCTTGGCCCCGCCCCCAATGGCCAACGCCCCATCTCTTCCACCTCCCCTCCTCCCCCCATCACCACCTGTGGAAGAGAGAAAAGTTACCACATCGCAGGATTAGTACATAAAACTCCTCTTTCCCCCCTTTTTAACCCCCCTCTTTGCCCCCCACATTCGCCCCACCACTTTGTTCAAACGTTCTTTTTAATAACCCACTCATTCCAGTTTTTCTTCCACAATAAAAGTCCACGCTTCATCCGCCGTCTCAAAGTAGTGGTGCCTCCCTCGATATGTGACCCACAGTCTTGCCAGTTGCAGCATTCCAAATTTTATCTTCTTTTTATGAAGCACCGCCTTGGCCCGATTAAAGCTCGCCCTCCTTCTCGCCACCTCCGCACTCCAGTCTTGATAAACGCGGATCACCGCGTTCTCCCATTTACTGCCCCGAGTTTTCTTCGCCCATCTAAGGACCATTTCTCTATCCTTAAAACGGAGGAATCTCACCACTATGGCTCTGGGAATTTCTCCTGCTCTCGGTCCTCGCGCCATCACTCGGTATGCTCCCTCCACCTCCAACGGACCCGCCGGGGCCTCCGCTCCCATTAACGAGTGCAGCATCGTGCTCACATATGCCCCGACGTCCGCTCCCTCCACACCTTCAGGAAGACCAAGAATCCTCAGGTTGTTCCTCCTTGCGTTGTTTTCCAGTGCCTCCAACCTTTCCACACATCGTTTCTGATGTGCCTCCTGCGTCTCCGTCTTCACCACCAGGCCCTGTATGTCGTCCTCATTCTTGGCTGCCTTTGCCTTCACGACCCGAAGCTCCTGCTCCTGGGTCTTTTGTTCCTCCTTTAGCCCTTCGATCGCCTGTAGTATCGGGGCCAACAGCTCTTTCTTCATTTCCTTTTTGATCTCTTCCACACAGCATTTCAAGAACTCTTGTTGTTCAGGGCCCCATGTTAAACTGCCACCTTCCGACGCCATCTTGGTTTTTGCTTGCCTTCCTTGCCGCTGTTCTAAAGGATCCACTGCAATCCGGCCACTTTCTCCTCCTTTTTCCATCCGTATCCAGGGGCGATTCCCTTCTGGTTTACTGCACGGTGTTTTTAGCCGTCAAAATTGCCGTTGGGGCTCCTATCAAGAGCCCAAAAGTCCGTTTCACCGGGAGCTGCCGAAACGTGCGACTCTGCTGGTCATCGCCGCACCCGGAAGTTCATTGTTCAATTTTAACATCACAATTAACCGAATATATTGAGAAAATAAGAAAGAAAAAGGAAAGGATTTGCATTTATATAGCACCTTTCATGACCTCAGGATGTCCCAAAGTATTTCACAGTCAGTCAAGTATTTTTGAAGTGTAGTCACTGTTGTAATGTAGGACCTCTGGCACCTAATCTGCGCACAGTAAGATCCCACATACTGCAATGTAATAAAGGCCATATAACCTGGGCTGGATTCTCCGTCTCTGAGGCTACGTTCCGGCACCAATGGAAAATCCGTGGTGTTCCACGACGGGGAAAATCGGCACAAATCTCTCACCAATTCCGGTACTGGTGAGGGGCTAGCACCGGCGTCGCGTGGAACACCCGTGGACCTTGCGCAGAACGGCTGCAAATGGCTGGGTCTCCGAGCAGCGCATGCGCAGAGCTGACAGGCTGCAGCCACGCACGTCTACACCCCCATCGGTCGCGCCGGGAGGCATGGTGCTGGACTGCATACCCGCCCACCCTGACCCTACAACTCACCCCCTGGCCACCCCCCACCACTCTCCTCAGCCCGAGCAGAAGCCCCCCGGGCAGCGGCACAGATCTTGTTTGAGTCGGCAACACTGTCCACAGCTGGCACGCCAGGCTCCCGACTGTTGGGACCATACGTAGCCTGCGCTGTCGGAAGCACAGGCCATCGGAGGTGGAGCATCGTGGGTGGGCCGGCTGATGACGCGGCAACGGTGTCGCAACTGCGCGTGCCGCGCGTTTCGATGAAGCCGATTTGGAGGGGGCGGAGTATTACGAACCGGCGTCAAACCGCTGCCTGCCAGGATTCTGGCGTCCGAAGCCATTCTCCACCCAATCGCCATTCCCGATTTTGCATCAGGTTACGGAGAATCCCGTCCCCTGTTTTTGTGATGTTGATCGAGGTATAAATATTGAACCTGAGCAGAGCCAACAGGCCCTTCTTCAACTAGTGTCATGGGATCTTTTGTGTCCACACGAGGGAGCAGAGGGGACCTTTTTAATTCCCCATCTGAAAGATGATGGGCGAGTTTCTCCGCCCCGCCGTGCCCGATTTCTGTTTCACCCCGCCGGCAGGATTCTCCGCCCGCTGCGCCAGATTTCTGTGTCACCCCGCCGGCGGGATGCTCCGTTTCACCGGTCGGTCAATGGGGCTTCCCATTGTGGGGCAGCCCCACGCCGTCGGGAAACACCTGGACTGCCGGCAAAATGAGCATCCCAATTGCGGAGAATCCAGCCCGATGCCTCTGAGAGTGAGGAACTCCCTCAATGTACAGGTGAAACCAAATGCAAAGACCCTATTCAGCTGATTGGAGTCGTCTTTATCTTCATTTCTCGTATTGCTGGTGGTGGTGGTGGTGGTGGTGGTCTCCTCATTATTCCGAGAATTCCCACGCCGTAAGTAACTTCACCGCCTTCTGTGGGTTCTCTCACGACTGAAGAGTTTGATGTCTAATTGGCATGGGCATCCACAGAGACAACAGTTCATGTTGTCATTGTTGGTGCTTGGAGCAACTTGGGCAATTGTGCCACCTCTGACCTTTTTCTGGGGACGTTGGAAGTTGTGAACTGGGCATGGAAGGTCCTCGGAACACGCTGAGCCAGAATTCAGCGCTTGCCGCCACACGGGCCATGCTTTAGGTCTTTTGTCAAAAAGTTTTTTTGAGAAAGTTTTGACATTGCAGCCTCATTCTCCCGAACCTCATCCTTTTGTGTTGCTTTGAGAATGTTAAAGGAGAGGATTTGGAAACCGACCAAGAATTATCAGGTTGAGCAGGTCCCACAGACAAACTCCAGCTTCCATCAGTGATGCCCACAAATCCAGGCTGAACTAATTCACCATGCCTCCTCAACAACAACCTGCATTTATGTAGCACTTTTAATAAACCGCCTCACGGCAATTGACAGGAGTGTTTTGAAACAATGGCCTAAATGTTCTGGTCTCACTCGCCGCAGGAATTATCGGACAGAGAATTTGGCGGACAAGCAAAAGGTTTGTTGCCCTTGGAGGGAATCTCCATTCCTGGAGAGGGTGAGCCTGGGAGATTCCGCCCAATATTTACTCAGAGCTACAGAAGGCGATATTTGGGCGGGTGACCAAAAGCTTGGTAAATACGGAAGTTTTAGGAGTGTCTTAAAGAAGTAGCGAGAAATGGGAAAAGTTTCGGGATGGAATTCCGCCGCTTCTCTGGGTGTGACCAAAATTGAGGATGCAGAAGAGGTCAGAATTAGAGGAGTACCGAGGTCTGGGACGAGTACAGAGCTAGAGGGAGTTCCAGAGATGGGGAAGGGTGAGGGCCAAGGCCACAGGTGGATTTTTAAAAAATGAGGCATTTCTGGATTCGGAGCAAAGCGAGCACCAGGGGTATTCGGTGAATGGAACTTTGCTCAGGTTACGATACCAGCTGCAGAGTTTGAGAGCGAATGGAGTCTATGGAAGGCGGATAATCAGTCAGGAGCCGTTAAGTTGGAGGTAGCAAAAACATGCACAAGGGTTCTAGTGGCAGATGAGCTGAGGGAGGGACATGTAGATCATCTTCACAACTACCAAGGCTCCAGTTTGGAGATTAATTCTGCTACACGTTCATGCTCCCATCCTCCCACACAGAACAAGCTGCAAACTTCCTGTCGCTGACTAAACAAATAACAGCAAATCTGCTAACTTCCAACTGTTTAAGATGACAGCACCTTCTCTGGGCATTTACCATGGTGTATCCCAATCAATCCTCTTCCCCTGCTTCTTCTATCCCAGGAGGTTTTTATCATAGAATTTACAGTGCAGAAGGAGGCCATTCGGCCCATCGAGTCTGCACCGACTCTTGGAAACAGCACCCTACCCAAGGTCAACACCTCCACACTATCCCCATAACCCAGTAACCCCACCCAACACGAAGGGCAATTTTGGACACTAAGGGCAATTTATCATGGCCAATCCACCTAACCTGCACATCTTTGGACTGTGGGAGGAAACCGGAGCACCCGGAGGAAACCCACGCACACACGGGGAGAACGTGCAGACTCCGCACAGCCAGTGACCCAAGCCGGAATCGAACCTGGGACCCTGGAGCTGTGAAGCAATTGTGCTATCCACAATGCTACTGTGCTGCCCCTCGCTTGGAGGCGCCTCACTTATCATTTGGAGCAAGAGGCTCAGAGATATTTAATCAATAGGGGCTGACTTTTAGGTACGGGTCATTTTGTAGAATGTAACCCATGTTTCAAAAGGTATTCTGTAATTTGGGTGAAGCGGGCAATGACAGACACACATGTGCGCCTTCCACTGCGTCTTGACACATTCGCTATGAGTAAAGGAGCACCTCTGGAAACATGCAGAAACTGTCATCTGATATTTCAATAGGTTTCTGTTTTTGCTTCTTCCCCATGGTAACCAGATCACATCGGCCTGTCTCCGGGTGGAGATTTTCAGTATGACCTCAACATCCCTTATCCATTTCTTTCTAATTCACCTGAAGTTAAAGGAGGCATTTTAAAACATAACCGTCTAGTAAAGCCAGCGGTAGTAACAGCACACGCTGTTGTGATCTGAAATGCACCACCTGAAAGAAAGACTTGCATTTCTGTCTTTTGTAACCTTAGAACATCTCAAAGCCCTTTACAGTCAACAGAGTACTTTTGAAGTGTAGCTCATGTTGTAGCACAGGAAAGCCAGCAGCAAGATTCCACAGGCAGCAATGTAGTGGTGGAAGCAGATACAATAATAACTTTCAGAGGGGGTGGCTGGTTGTACAGGAAAATCTTTCAGGCGATGGGGCAAGATTTGGGAGTAATTGAATAGCTCTTTCAAAGAGCTGGCACAGGCTCAGTGGGCCAAATGGCCTCCCTCTGTGCTGTCCCATTCTTTGATTTGATGATCCTATGAAGCGGCAGAGAGACATACAAAATCAACACACAAACCTTTGAAGGTGGCAAGTAGATAAGATTGTTGTAAAAGCAAATGGAAGCTTAGCCTTTATTAAAGAGAAACTTGGAGTAGAAAAACAGGGTAGTTAAACTAACTCTTCATAAAACACTAGTTAGACCTGAGCGGGTGTACTGTGATTAATTCTGAGCATCACGCTTCAGGGAGGATGGAGAAAGGGCAGAGGAGGTTTACCAGGATGATACCAGGGATGAGTTACTTCAGTTATGTGGAACATGATGGGCTGAATGGCCCCTTGCTATGCTTTATCATTCCAAAATATTCCTTTGTCCTGTTACCTTGGATACCCCATGAGATAAATTGGGAATTGTCGATAAGACCATCTCCTCATCTGGAATGTTTTTCACGCCTTTCAGGCTGAAGAAGCTGGGCTGCCCTTTTGCAGATTACAGACTGTGACATCTCAGCTTACCCAGAACGTTTGTGATCTGATGAATCACTCACAAAAAACTTTGTCGGCTTAAAGGATCATGGGTTAGATTCTCCGCTCCCCGACACCGAAATCGCGTTCGGCGACGGGGCGGAGAAACTGTTTTGGTGGCGAAATCGGGAGCGGCGCGGTTTTAAAATTCTCCACCCCCTGAAAATCGTGGTGCCTGCCGTGCCGAGCATCCACAACCTCAGGCCATTGCCTGAGGCCCGCCCCGCGATGCTCCGTTGTCGACCCGCTGAATTACCGATGGCGTGGGTTATGTGTGGTTCCCACCGTCCGGGATCCTCGCGTGGCGGCTGTGGACTCAGTCCGCGGCCGCCACAGTCGGGGGAGGGCCGATCGGTGGGCGGGGGGGGGGGGGGGGGGGGGTGGGGGGGGGGGGCTTCATTCGGAGCTTGGGGCAATGTGGGCGGGCGGTCCAGGGCGCGCGAGAGGCCGATGCGGGGCACTATTTTGCCGGCCCAGGTCCATGGGCTGAGTCGGGCGCATGCAACCTCTGAACCGGAAGTGATGGGGACTGTATCGGCAGCTAGAGCTGTGAGCTCTACGATGCCTCCCTGCTAGCCCCCAGCAAATCAGGGTATCTATAGCCTTTTGACGCCAGCTGTTCTGGCGTTAAAGACCACAGTTTTCCCGAAGGCGTGGGGACATAATCCCAAAAACGGAGAATCCAGCCCCATGCATTTTCAATTTCGCAGCAGAATAATACACTGTGCTTTACATTGAAACCTACAACAGTACTGCACAGAAAGAGACCATTCAGTCCATTGAATCTGCACCGACTCTTTCAGAGAAACTTCAGTGAGTTCCATTCTTTCCCCATATCGCTACAATTTTCGTCTTTTTCAAGTATTTGTCCAATTTCCCTTTGAAATCTACTAGAGAATCTGTATTTACCATCTCATTAAAGATGATTATTTCCAATGACTGGGGAAGCAGTGATGTTTGATGTCGAGGTTAACAGTCCATTCAACAGCTTCAGCTAAGGCCGTGTGAACGGTTGTAATGCCACCAGGAATGGATCTCTCAGGGCAGGGTTCATTGTGTGAGCGATGGCCTGACGTGAATGGTCACAGCCAGAATTTGAGCAGTGATCACATCTTCCCTGGCTCACCTTCAAGCGGTTGAGAGTTGTCCAGATTTTCTGTGGCAGATTGAAATCTGGGACTTCAACACTTGGGTCAGTTACCAGGCTGCGGTTGGTGATTTTTGCAGTCAACCCAGAGATTTGCCATCGAGAGGCGGGGCTGTCGTCAGTTTGTCGGGAGTGGGATGTGTTCCAGTCGGGAGTGAAGGATTTCAGACGAGTGAGTGAGGTTTCATTGAGGCCCTGTTTCAGTGGGAGAGCGCACAGTGCATTCCAAATCCTCATCACTCGTTGCACAAAAAGCATGTCACCTACAACTCTTCTGCCAATCACCTTAAATCTATGAGGCTGGATTCTCCGCTTCCGCGGCTAAGTGCCGGCGCCAACGGAGAATCCGTGCGCATCCCTCACCGATTCCAGTACCAGTGAGGGGCGAGCACCGAAGCCACGTGGAACACCCGCAGATCGCGGACAACAGCCGGAGAATCGCTGGGTCACCAGCCGCACGTGGCAGAGCTGACAAGCTGCAGCTGCTCACACCTACACCCCCACCGGTCGCGCCAGGAAACATGGCGCCGGCCATGCTGGACGGTGTACCTGCCCACCCCGACCCCACAGCCCACCTCCTGTCCACCCCCCCCACCACTCCCCCCAGCCCTGCCAGAAGCCCCCCTGGACAGCAGCACGGATCTCGGCACAGTGTGGGGCAGCTGGACTCTGGCCCCAGCTGGCACGCCAGATTCCAGACCGTTGGGACCACCCATGGCCCGCGCCATCGGGAACCTGGCCCATCGGCGGAGGAGCATCACCGGTGGACCAGCTGACGATGTGCCAGCGGCGTTGTGACTGTGCCCGGCGGGCATCGAACACCAGTTCGATGACGCTGATTTGGAGCATCGCCAATCGGCGTCAAACCGGCATCTGCCCCGATTACGGCATTGGACGCCATTTTCTGCCTGATCGCCGATCCCAATTCCGCCGTTGGGCTATGGAGAATCCCACCCATGGTCTCTGTGATTATCGACGCTCCTGACACTGTGGTTTCCCTTTTTTTAGTCTGGGGCATAATGCATGTTCATTACTGAACTGAAGATGGAGGGGAAAATTCACAGTCCACTTTGATCGATCCCTTCCATCTTGACCCCTTTATTGCTCGCGTTGTTTGTCCCAACGCAACGCCCCTCCCCCACAGGTCCACCTGTCACTTGATCTTTAGTTTTGCGTTCACCGAGAACTGACCTTTACTTGCCTATTAACACATTCTGCTATCTTATCTTTATGCTGCCATCAGCACTTTCTTTAGTCCTTAATGCTATCATTCACACTTCCTTTGTCTTGTGTCCATGGCAACTGTGTCAATCACTCCTTAGCTCCGACTTGTCCCTGACCTTCTATTTCGCTCCACTTCCTCCACCCCCCCTCTCCAACTATATAATCCATCACCTCTCTACCTCTCTGAAAAAGAGTCATACGGACTCGAAATGTTAACCCTCTTTCTCTCTCCACAGACGCTGCCAGACCTGCCGAGTTTATTCAGCATTTTCTGTTTACATTACAGGGGATGTGCTGGTACTTTGAAATGCTTTCAGTGTATCACATAGCTTTCTTGTTAAAGTATTTGCAGTGAATGCAAACATCATGAGAGAGGGAAAGTGAATGGGGGAAGGTGTTGGGGAAATGCGATACAACAGTGTTTCCATCAGTATTGAACAAAGTGATTTAAGTAATGCATATTTGTGGCTTATCATCAACCCTTCCTTCTGAAATTCGGCCGACTGAATCACTGAGTTTGGTTTGTTCAGGGTTAGTTGTTAAACTTCAGTATGTAACCCTGTGATTGGGTTTGTTTAGTAGATGGTGGGTTGAGAACGATGGTAAGAAATAGACCAGATTGTGGGAAAATGTTTGAGGTCTCATAAATCGATTAGCAGCAAGAGGTTTGCACTGGTGAAATTGGTATGAAATAGATCCAGCCCCTCGTGGATCGATATCTATTCAGTCAAATTACACCGGAGGATCGATATCCGATCAATCAGATTACAAGAGAGGGATTGCTGCCTACTTTTAATCTTAACTTCAGGGAATTGGGATTTTGCAGAGTAATATAAAATATCATTTTTCACAGCAGCTGGG
Organism: Scyliorhinus torazame; assembly: GCF_047496885.1. NCBI lineage: Eukaryota > Metazoa > Chordata > Chondrichthyes > Carcharhiniformes > Scyliorhinidae > Scyliorhinus > Scyliorhinus torazame. The sequence goes on from NC_092721.1 coordinate 8,536,018, forward strand.
AATATTTGACAGACCAACATCCCCCGTGTAAATATACACAAATCATTTTCTACATTATCGTGTTGCCTAGCGACTGTGACTAACGCAATTGACTCTCTCTATTGCTCTCATTTCTTCCACTTGAAAAAAAAATCTATAATTGTGTTTTAATGGAAGGTCATTATTTAATCTTTTGCGAAGTAAATTCTCCCCTGATTACTCCCAGGAGAAGTTGGGGTCGAGTTTAGTGATTCACTACATGCGATCGGACAGAATCACTTATCAGGACATGAGGTGCAGAGTCTTTTGCTGCTTAAAGCTATTCTTTGAGAACATTCATTTGGTAAATCTCTACTTCTGGAATAATTACATTAAATGACCTCTTTTGTCAAAGGCACTGGTGGCAGAATTCTCCCAAACAATTCCTGGTGGAAAACGAGGTGCGATTCCTGCAGGATGGATAGGCGCGATCCAGATGGCAATGCACCTGTCCCTGCCAACTGGAGTACCAGTAGCTGGCGCAGTTGGCATCAGTGACAGGTTCTGTGGTCCCTGTCCTGTTCCTCCCAGTGGGGTCTGATGTGTTATCTGAGTTGGTTTAACACTGACTGCAACTGGGTGCAGTGAGACGAGAAACAGGCTTCCGACACAGGAGATGGTTCAACCCTGTTTTATTGAATCTGCTGATTGCTGTACAGAATCTGCTGTGGGTTAACACTCTATTAATCTAACTGATAACCTCTGACTGGTTTGACCAGACTAGCTCTCTGTCACATGGAGACGGTGCTCACTGTACTGTGCACCCTGACTATCTCTGTAGCTGTATCCAGTGAGAAGAGGCCGAGTCTTGATGCCTCGTGTGGTTTATAGTGGTGGTGTCCCCTGCAGTGTCCTGTCTGGTGATTGGTTGTTCTGTGTCCTGTGTGTTTATTGGTTATTCTGTGTGTCACCCTCGACATTTTCCTTTACTGTGCCTCCTCTGTGCCTGCTCCCTGCTTTTACTGCCTCCGTGGACCCTGGGACCGGGCTTAAAGCCCCGGAAATGCAGTTCCCGAACGGGAGCCCTCCATTGTGCAGCTGCCTCCCGCCCGCCGTCACCGGAAGTCATCCACGTGTAGTCTTACCCGGCGGGACCTCGCCGTGCATGCATCTGGGAGCGGCCTGGTGTGGGGGGGGAGGGGGGCCGACCCCGGAGGGGCCTCCGCTGTGGCCTGGCCCGCGATCGGGCCTACCGATCGGCGGGCCGGCCTCTCGGGCTGGGGGTCTCTTTTTCTCCACGCCGGCCCCTGTAGCCCTTCGCCATGTTGCGTCGGGGCCGGCGCGGAGAAGGGAGACACTGCGCATGTGTGCATTGGCGCCGGTCGCAGTGCGCATGCGCAGACCCGCCGCGTCCATCTGGCATCGGCAGCTGGAGCGGTGTGGGTCTCTCCAGTGCCGAGCTGGCCCCCTGTAGGCGGCAGATTGGCTGCTCCTGAGGGCATGTTGACGCCGTTGTGAAATGCCGTTCTCGCCGGCATCAACACTTAGCCTCAGGACCAGAGAATCCCGCCCATGAAATTCAGGCCATATTCAGGGCGAATCCATTCAAGTTACACAGAATTACAGCGAGTGTACAGCACAGAAACAGGCCTTTCAGCCCCATAAATCCATACTGGTGTTTAGGCTCCACATGCAACCCCTCCCCCTCTCTAATGCAAGAACAAAATTCCCTGGATGCTGGAAATCTGAAAATAAAAGATTTCCAGTATTTTTGTCCCACTTTCTATGGTTGTTCCAATCGTTGACTGTGACACAAATTTCAGAAAAAGGGTGTAAACCGAAATCTTTGTGTGCGACCTCTCTGGTGGATGTAAATGATCCCCTGACATTATTCCAGAGAAGAGAAACCTGCTCATTGTCACAATGATGTTTGATTGCGCGCCATATTCCCCACATTACAACAGCGACCACATTTCGAAAGTACCTCATTGGCTGTACAGCACTTTGGGGACATCCTGAGGTCGCGAAAGCCGCTAAGGAAAGGCAACATTTTTCCTTTTCTATTGGTCAAAGTGAAATAAACCCTCCCACCACAGCCTGTGACATCTTCGGGTCAACTGCAGCAGGAATTAATATTCGATTATCATCCATCAGTAGCGTTGATGTGAGATTGTGGAGGGATATTAACCTCATGCTTGGGATCATATCAAAATGGCAAACCTGACAATCCTGTTGATTAAAATGAGGCCCTCAAGGTCTGCTCGGTCAAAGGAGGATGCCGTCCCAGCTGTACCTCGATGTTGGCTTGTCGGAACAGGGTAGAAGCAGGTTTTAAAATGTCCTAACAGCGTCCATGCCCTTTGACTGAACCTTGCACAGTAACAATGTTCTGGAGTGAAATATTTTACTGAAATTAATAATTTAGTGGAGGGCAGGGTAGCAAATTAAAACATGAACACAGCTTTTGTTTGAAAGTTCTGCATTCTTCTGTCCCGAAATTACACTCTGTGCTACTCAATATTTAAAATGTACAATACGAAACATGGAATATACAAGACACAACAGGCCAATCGGACGAAGAAGGCTAAATCCTCAGTCCCCCAAAAAGCGGTAGAGGCAGGGTCATTGAATATCTCGACTAACAAGAGAGTTGTGGTCAAATGGCCCCTTTAAGGGGCGGTCTTTGCGTGGGTCACGTGACTAGCCAGGAGCCTATGGGGATGGAGTGCGCGAATGTTAGCCGTGTTTAGGCGCAGACCTGGCTGTTGGTCAGAGTTAGCGTGGTGGTCGAGGGGATGAGACCTGTGTAGTAGTTGTACTGTTCTGTATGTGAAGTTGTTCTTTGTTAAATAAATCACTGTTGTGATGTAACACTATCTCGTAGCTTCGCCTCGCACTACTACAGGGATCAAAGGTTATTGGGCGGTAAGCGGGATGTGGGGCTGAGGTTACAATCAGATCAGCCATGATTTTGTTGAATTGTGGAGCAGCCTCGAGGGGCCGAATGGCCTCCTGCCCCTAATTTCTATGTTTGTACTGCCTTTAAGCTTCCTCCGTCCTTCCTCAGCTAACCCTTATCAGCTTAAGAGTCTATTCCCTTCTCTGTCATATCTATCTAGCACCCTCTCAAATGCGTTTACGCTATTCACTTCCATCACACCCTGTGGGAGCGAGTTCCACGTTCTCACCACTTCCCAGGTAAAGACGTTTCTCCTGAATTCCTGATTGGATTTCTTGGGCACTATCTATCGATATCCTCTGGCTTTGCTCTTCCCTAAGAGCGACCGGCCTGATTGGATTATTAGTGACTATCTTTCATTGATGGCCTCATAAGTGTCAAAAACCAAGCCAATTAAAAAGATATTAGGATAGGTGACTGAACGTGTGAGCAGAGGGTTCGGCTTTATGGAGCACCTTTAATGGAGGGGAGAGAGGTAGAGGTTTAGTGAGGGAATGCCAATGGCTGCAGATTGACTGGGGGATCAGCTGAGACTGTGCTGAATTTCTTAGTCAATGAGGGAGACGGCATATCACGCAGAACCGAGTCTGATAGCGTTGGTGTCTCATGCCGTGGGACTTTTCGCTAACTTAAAGACGCTATATAACAACTTGAATGCATACATTGCAATCAAAATGTCCCCAGGCTCCCTTCTCTCTCTACAGAAGCTGCCGAGAGTATCCAAGTGAAATTTGACATACGGTCACATAAATAGATATTAGCACAGGTGGCCACAGGTGACCAGGACTAAAGAGGTAGATTTTAAGGAGCGTCTTCAAGGCGAGGAGACAGAGAAAAGATTAGGGAAGGAATTCCATGTTTTTGAAGCGAAGAGATTGCACTGGAGCAAATTTTTGCTGTTGCGTCTTTGATTTACATTCATGATTAGTTTAATTAGTAAATCTATGTGAATGTTGTGCACGGTAGCAACCTTTGAATCTGAAATCACTGTATTGTGATCACATGGCACAGATTGAGTGTTTCATGGTTGTTATAATGAGAAAAGCGGTCCCTTGCTGCTGCCTGCTGCAGAAAGTGAGAGCCAATTTTACACAAACTTTGTGCTCTGATGTGAGACCATAATTATCTTGAATGCTCTCAAAGGAATCAAACTATTCAAAGTGGAAAATGTAGGTATCAGAAGATTAGAACAAAAGAATTTCTTTCCATTCGCGAAACTGTCCAAGAATTTTAACCACAATTGTTATTAGTTATACTTTCACGTGATTCTACAAGTATGTTAGTTGCAAATTGCTACTTGCGCCCAAATCAGCAACATGGCCGTGTCAGGTTTCAACCCCCTGTATGCAGTTGCATCAGATTTCAATGGAGTATTTTCTCCTGTACACCCCCTCCGCCAAACCATAATAAAATAATCTTTATTAGTGTCACAAGTAGGCTTACATTAACACTTCAATGAAGTTACTGTGAAAATCCCCGAGTCGCCACATTCCGGCGCCTGTTCGGGTACACAGAGGGAGAATTCAGAATGTCCAATTCACCTATAAACACGTCTTTCGGGACTTGTGGGAGGAAACCGGAGCACCCGGAGGAAACCCCTGCAGACACGGGGAGAACGTGCAAACTCCACACAGACAGTGGCCCCAGGTCGGAATTGAACCTGGATCCCTGGCGCTGTGAGGCAGCAGTGCTAACCACTGTGCCGCACCCGTTCAATGTGGAGTAATGCTTTCATAGAACATAGAACATACAGTGCAGAAGGAGGCCCAAGGCCCCCCCCCCCGAGTCTGCACCGACCCATTTAAGCCCTCATTTCCACCCTATCCCCGTAACCCAATAACCCGCCCTAACCTTTTTGGTCACTAAGGGAATTCATCATGGCCAATCCACCCACCCTGCGCGTCTTTGGACTGTGGGAGGAAACCGGAGCACCCGGAGGAAACCCACGCAGACATGGGGAGAACGTGCAGACTCCGCACAGACAGTGACCCAGCGGGGAATCGAACCTGGGACCCTGCGCTGTGAAGCCACAGTGCTATCCACTTGTGCTACCGTGCTGCCCAATGTCCGTGCTAAATGATTAATTTTGATAGGAAGAACCTGGAGAAACAATATGAAACAAAGGGTACAATTTTAAAAGGGGACCTGGGTATAAGACCATAAGACATAGGGGCAGAATTAGGCCACTCGACCCATCGAGTCTGCTCCGCCATTCAATCATGGCGGATATTCTTCTCATCCCCATTCTCCTGCCTTCTCCCCAAAACCCCTGATCCCCTTATTAATCAAGAACCTATCTATCTCTGTCTTAAAGCCACTCAGTGATTTGGCCTCCACAGCCTTCTGCAGCAAAGAGTTCCACAGATTCCCCACCCTCTGGCTGAAGAAATTCCTCCTGATCTCTGTTTTAAAGGATCGTCCCTTCAGTCTGAGGCTGTGCCCTCTGCTTCTAGTTTTTCCTACAAGTGGAAACATCCTCTCCACATCCACTCTATCCAGGCCTCGCAGTATCCTGTAAGTTTCAATAAGATCCCCGCTCATCCTTCTATGTGCATTAGTCATTAAAGATAGCAGAACAGGTTGAAAGTTCAGTTCATAAAGCAAACCGTATCCTGGACTTTATTACCAGGGAAATAGAGTATAAGAGCAAGAAGATTATGTTGAACTTGGATAGGACTCCAGTTAGACGTAAGCTGGAGTATTACATTCAACTCCAAGCACCACACTTTAGGAGATATGGGAAGGCATTGCAGAGAATGCGGAGAAGATTTACGGGTTCCAGACGTGAGGAACTTCAGTTAGGAAGCTAGATTGGAGAAGTTGGGACTGATTTCCTTGGAGAAGAGAAGGTTGAGAGGAGATTTGGAGGTTTTCAACACCATGAGATGGTCTGGACAGGGTAGAGAGAGACAAGCTGTTCCCACTTGTGAAAGGATTGAGAACGAGAGCGTACAGATTCCGAGTAATTAGGAAAAGTACGAGAAAAAAACTTGTTCATGCAGCGAGTGTTTAAGGTCTGGAACGGGCTGCCTGAGAGTGTAGTGGATGTTGTACGTTGGTTGTGATTGGCTGAGACATGGAAATGTCTGAACATTGTGGTTCATTGGAGGAACAATTTTAAAAAAATAAATTTAGAGTACCCAATTCATTTTTTTCCATTTAATGGGCAATTTAGCGTGGCCAATCCACCAAACCTGCACATCTTTGGGTTGTGGGGTTGAGACCCACGCAGACACGGGGAGAATGAGCACCTCCACACGGACAGTGACCCAGAGCCGGGATCAAACCCGGATCCTCAGCGCCGTGAGGCAGCAGTGCTAACCACTGTGCCACCGTGCCGTCCTTATTGGATGAACATAATTATTTACAGATATGCAAGTCTCGGCGTTACTCAGTCTAAACCTTGAGCTTGCTCCCGCTTGACTCTTGGTCATGTGTCTCTTACATCATCTTGTAGGTGATACTATTTCTCCAGTTACACACATTAACCCTTTCAACCCTGAACACCCCTTCACCACCTCTCTTCCCCAAGTCTTCATCCAAATATATTTAACGTTTCTATTTACGTACTGCCCCATCTCCCCCAATTTCATAAATTCACCCGATCAGGATGGTGTTCTTGTCAGACTTGGAAAATCAGTAGTCTCCCGTTGGACTTTGGTAAGAATTGCCGTATCTGGTGCATTATGGGTTTGACTGTCAACATGTGGTGCTTAGAAATATATAATGGAAGATTCTCTTTGAGGAAAGAGCATAAGATTTCTCCTGTTCCTTCTTATGTTTTTAGAGCCATTAAGTAATATCATTGTTAATTTTCACCCCTCTGGACAATGAACCTCCACCTCTTATCCGTACCTTGTCTCCTTTGCTCATCCTGGGCAGGTTTCTGGTACTGGACGTGGCGTTACAATTGGAAGCCTATTCTTCTCTGTAGGATTCCATTTGATCCTGAATTTTCTGATAGCCCTGCACTTCTAGCCTTGAGACTAATTTCTTGGGTAGGGTGGGAAGCTGTGTTTGAAGCCTTCTGCCCATCAGCCGATCGGACGGTGCCAATCTACCTTATAGTGGAGCAGATCTGTTAAAATGTCATTGGAAAATCCTCATTCTTCTGGGAGAGAGTTTTAATAGCGTGGACACCCCTTCCTGCCTCACCGTTAGATTGGAGATATCTCAGGGATCCGATGAGGTGTTGGAACCCATAGTTCTCAGCCAAATAGGAGAAATAATCGTTGGCGAATTGCAGACCGTTACGGGACACTCCCTGGTTTGTAAGGCCTTGTGCTGAAAAGATTTCTTTCAATTACCAACTGACCAACTCAATGGCTGTAGTGCATAAATGTTTCAAGTAGTCAAGAACTATAAGGAAGGATTTTGCATTGTACATTAAATAGATTCATTCCCAGATATTCACACAGTCCAGTCGCGAATTGAGTGGAGATGAGGGGGTCCCATTGGTCTGGTTTGCCCACCATTCACACCTGGCACTGAGGAATCACTTTTTCTGTTGATCTCAATATTTCCCCCCACCCCACCCCACCCCACCCCACCCCCACCACCCCCATCGCAGGCTGGGCACACGCTCAGAATTTTGTGATGCTGGGAATTCCTTTTGGAATCGTTGGTCTGAGTGAGATGGGAATCACCAACCTCTCATCATACTCCAGCAGATCATCAATCATGGTAAAGTGTCTCTGTTGTTTGAAGTATATTTTCATTACCGTTCCACTGGGACACAGCTGTGGCCAACCTTGCGTGGGGTATTGATTAATGTGGCTGCTGCCCGCTTCCTGTATCTGCACTTGGTGTATTTTGTGTAGCTGCTTGGAGCTCACTGGCGATTGTGCTGCCATGAACTGCGAATAGGCCTTGATCGCATTGACCAGGTGACTATCCTGTGGTACAGGGTGGTCCTCTGTGACCCTGGACAATATGTCTGTCGTCGTGTGTAACCTGCCCTGTACATACACTGACTCGTAAGTGAAGCACATTATGTGATGATATGCCTATGGGCCACATCATAGTTGGATGTTGTGAGACCTCCGACCAGCAGGTGGCAGTACAGACACCATGCGGTCTCGAGACCAAGTCACATGACTTGGGACCTGGCTATAAAGAGAGGCTCATCCGGGCTTTACAGAACATGAGATTGAGGGTAATACGACATATACATAACTGGCAGCAGAAGGTGTAATTCCAGAGGAAATGCAAGACTCCATGATAACATGCTCTGTGTCAGATTATCATCCTACTGCACGAGCCACAATAATAGGATCCTGGTTTTGACAGATCAAAGTGTTTGGTGCGTTCTTCATAAAGTACAAGGGACCAAACACAACACATTAGGCACAAACATCCCTGGTATCACGTGGGCATTCCGACCAGTCTCTTTTCATCCATTAATGAGACTAATGGCTTCTGGTCCACCTTGATGACCACATTAATTCCGACGATATAGTCAGATAATTTGTGTCAAGCGCACGTGACTGTAAGGGCCTCTTTCTCGATAACCACAAACCTAATTTCTGTGTCAATAGCGGCTGAAATGCGTAATCTACGGCACCCACTCTGTTGTTTTTGAAACGGGATTGGCCCCCAGCCCTGCAGTGAGGCATCAGCTGTGATTGTGGTCAGTAGGGATGGGGGAGGGGGAGTGGGGGGGGGGGGCTAAGCTCTACGTGAGAGCAGCGGGCCTTTAACCTGGCGGAATGGCTGCCCGTGGCGTGTGTCCCAACACCATGCTCGAGCTTTCTTCAATAGGTGTCCCAAGGGCTCCGTGACCGGCACTAGCTTCACCAGGAATGTTGCCAGTGGAGTTACAGTACCAACAAATTGTTGAAGATCTGAAATGGATGGAAGGGTTGGCCACTGATGGCCCATGTTTCTTGTCGCCCCGTCAATATCCCTGTGCTGCTCACAGTGTGGCCTAAAAGCCAAATGGATGTTTTGGAGAATTCACAATTACCATTAATAGTCAGTCTTTCTTCTTGCAAACGTTTCAAAACAGCTTTAAGTCTCAGGTCGTGTTCTTCGGCCGTTGCCCCGTGGACAAGGACGTCACCCATTAGTCAGATTGCACCTTTAAGGCTCTGCAAGATGGCCGACATTGCTCTTTATTGCAAAGTATTGGGTGCTGGAGGTTGGGAATCAAAGGTTTGCTGAGTTTGGGTCATCTCTTCAGGTTGCAGTCGGACCTGTTTCACAAGTGGAAGCGGTATCTTCCTCAGTATGAAAAGACACCCAGGTTTAGCATCTTTCCTCAGTGTCTTGCTGCATTCAGTATTCAGTCACCCCAGACCAGTGAATAGTTTTGGAAAATTCTTTTTGACCCAGATCCCTGTTGATTGATTTGCTCAACATTTTGGATGAGACTGAGGCCAACACAGGTTCTTCGACTATGAAGAGAGATTTCCTGTGTGAAGACCAGATGTTTGTTCCTCTCTCCACAGAGACTGCCAGACCTGCTGAGTTTATCCAGCACTTCCTGTTTTTATTTCAGATCGCCAGCATCTGCAATATTTTGCTTTTATATTGTAAATCTTTCCCATATCTGTTTCCCAATTTATTTATAACATTGCTGATAATGTCCTTTTGACCTGTAGCTTGATTCCTCCTGCGCCATATAACTGCTTTGTAGCTATCTTCAGGCATTGTTTTGGTAGCCATGGTTCTTCATCCGACAAGACTGGTCCACTTGCTCCTGTATCCAATTTGAAATTAGTGATCTGTCCATTGACACAAATATCCAAATTGCAGAATGTGTATCTAGGAGACAGGACTCTCCGACCCCCCCGCCGGGTCGGAGAATCCCCGGGGGGCGGCATCAATCCCGTCCCGCCGCTCCGACGCCGGCTGCCGTATTCTCCGGCGCCGGTGTTTGGGCGGGCGCGGGGCTTACGCCACGCCGGTTGGGGGCCGTTGGCAGCGACCCCCCCGGCAATTCTCCAGGCCCCGATGGCCTGAGCGGCCGTCAGTTTCTGGCCAGGCCCACCGGCGTGAAATGGACATGGTCCCACACGGCGGGACCTGGCTGGTAGTCCGGTTGGTGCGGTCCTCGGGGGGGGGGGGGGGGGGCGCGGGGGGATCCGGCCCCGGGGGGTGCCCCCATGGTGGCCTGGTCCGCGAACGGGGCCCACCGATCTGCGGGTGGGCCTGTGCCGTCCGGGCACTCCTTCCCTCCGCGCCGGCCTCTATAAGGCTCCGCCATGGCCGGCGCGGAGAAGAACCCCCCTGCGCATGTGCAGGAAACACACCAGCCGGTCTGCACATGCATAGAACCACGCCGGCGGTTCTGCGCCAGTTGGCACGGTGCCAACCCCTCCGGCGCCAGCCTAGCCCACGGACATGTGGAGGATTTTGCAACTTCCGGTTGGCCTGACACAGGAGCGGTTCGCGCCGTTCTTGGCGCCGGCGAGCGGCCATCCCGCCAATTGCGGGACAATCCCGCCCAGGGTCTTTGATCTCACCCTGGAGACACTTTTGTTCCTCTCCATGTTGAATGTTGAGACTCCTCCATTTCATTGGTGACCTTATGTGTGAAGATTATCGTGTTATCCTCTGTGTATCCAGAGGTTTTAATTCTGCACATCTATCTGAAGTGTCTCAGGTTTTTAGAATGAGACCATTCTGCAGTGCTTCCTGGTCACTGTTCACTAGCTATTTGGCTCCAGTGCACTGGCATGATTTGATGGCACCTTGGACGTTAGTTCCATCAGGTGTCTTTGACATTCTTTTGTTCAATAGGTTGTGCCGGCATTGGGAGTTTTGCGATCCACGGTTCTCCTTCTCCTCTGAGTGTGGTTCTGGTTTGTTTACGGGCCTCTTTTTGTCTCATTAACTGTATTGCCGTCTCTAAAGTTGTCTTTTTTGGATTGCAGTAGGTCGATGGGCTGTCATCACTAACACTGGTGATAATGCAGTCTCCTAGCAGCCATATTCTCATCCTTCAGCCAGCATGGTTGCACAGTGGTTAGCACTGTTGCTTCACCGCTCCAGGGACCCGGGTTCGAATCCCAGCTTGGGTCACTGTCTGTGCGGAGTCTGCACGTTCTCCCCGTGTCTGCGTGGGTTTCCTCCGGGCGCTCCGGTTTCCTCCCATAAGTCCCGAAAGACGTGCTGTTAGTTAATTTGGACATTCTGAATTCTCCCTCCGTGTACCCGAACAGGCGCCGGAGTGTGGCGACTAGGGGCTTTTCACAGTAACTTCAGTGCAGTGTTGATGTCAGCCTACTTGTGACAATAAAAATGATGTTTAAAAAGTTGGTGATAAAGGCACTTAGCGAATCATCAGGTTTCTGAACCCTTTTGCTAAACTTGGCTGTGCCCAATTTCTTAAATTAAAATAATTATAAAAGATTTTAAGACTTGTTCAAATCTGTCTGATGTTTCGTTAATGCCTTGTCGTGCTACAACATCAACCACACTTGCTCCAGCAGAGTACAACAGCGTACTGACCTGTTCAGCCTCACACTTACTGTCCAATCCAGAAGCAATTTGGAATCTTAAAAATCTCTTCCTCCACAGGGCTCAAGTCTGTGTTTGATGTGGTCCTTTGCTCAAATCGCTCAGGCAGTGTGAATTTGGAATCCATAGTGGCTTTGAGCTTTTAGCCGGTTTGCCTTGATTTCTTCTGCTGCAACAGCGGAGTTTCCCTCTGCTGGTCAGCCTTCACCAGGGTTGCAGACCCTTTTTTTGTCATTGTTCCTTAACTAGGCCATATCTTTTGACTATACGCTGGAAATTACTATTAAACGTTGCTGACTGTCTTCCATCTGCTGGGGAATCATGATGATTTTTTAAAGCAGCCGATTTTATTTTTTAAAATGCTGCTTCACAGACAGCGTATATAAATACCCTGAGCTTAGACCCAGGCTGGGGGTTGTATGGAAACCCGCACTCACTAGAAATGGAATTTGCTGCCGGCTTATTGCGCCATTTAGAGCCTTTTCAAAGTTTCCTCATCCTTCCCCAATTGTGACTGGGTTCTTTGGATTGGGATTTTTCACGAACCACTGAACTGCTGAACAATTGATTTTTAAAAAAATTTGCTTCTCAGCCTGAATCGCTGCTGTGGAGTTCGTTTGAGGATTTTCACGATTTGGTGCCTTTTTTCAGGCACTTTTTAGATGTTTTTCAGAGATTTTGGGAGTCCTTCACAGCTGCCCACCACCATGGCCACCATGTTAATAATAATCTAATAATAATAATCGCTTATTGTCGCAAGTAGGCTTCAATGAAGTTACTGTGAAAAGCCCCTAGTCGCCACATTCCCCTGTTCGGGGAGGCCGGTACGGGAATTGAACCCGCGCTGCTGGCCTTGTTCTGCATCACAAGCCAGCTATTTACCATCCATAAGACTTTAAAAAAAACTTTTAACAGAAGCACATCAGGTTTAAATTCACTACTGAGAACAGTTATCACTCTGAATTCACCAAACGATCAAGAGATAGTCTTTACATGGCAGAGACATTACACCTTCTCTGTCTGACTGCAGCTCCAACACTGAAACGAAACCAAAAAAACACAGACACACCCAAGCTTTTTCTCAAAGTGAAACTAAAAGCTGACAGACAGCCCAGCTCCACCCACACTCTGACATCACTGCAGTGTTGAACACCCATTTCTTAAAGGTACACCCAGTACAGTCATTCTACAAAAAAACACCCGCTTCTTAAAGGTACTCTCACATGACAATAGATATACAAGTCCTGGCGTTACTCAGTCTAAACCATGCGCTTTCTTCCTCTTGACTCTTGGTCATGTGTGTCTCGCATCGTTGTGTGGATGTATTGGGCTGGATTCCCCGCCGGCGGGAGTCTCTGTTTTGCCGGCAGCCCGGGGGTTTCCCGACGGCGTGGGGATGCCCCGTAATGGGAAACCCCATTGATCGGCCGGCGTTACCGAGCATCCCGCCGGCGGGGTGAAACAGAAATCTGGCTCGGCGGGACGGAGTATCCAGCCCATTGCTTCTCCAGTCCCGTGCATTAACCCTTTCAACCCTGAACAACCCCGTTACCCTGAGGAGGCAGGGTCAATCCAGGCATTCAAAAGGGAAATAGACTTATCTGAAAAGGAAGAATGTGCAGGGTTACGGGGAGAAGGCAGAAGAATGCAATTTGACCGATGCTCAAAGAAACAATTATCCAAACAGATAATGGCAAGTCAATGCGCTCTCCCAATTATTCGTGGGAAGGCAGAGCATGACAAGGGTGGGTGTGTGAGGTGACCAATGGTGGGAGTGTGGGGGACGGGGCAGGAGGTCATGTGACGACGCCTCCAGGAGAATCTGGGAACCCTCAATGCTCCACAGAACTTAACCCTTTGAGCAACCTAGTGAACTGTCTTCCTTCTGTGTCCCATAGTTTAATTTTGAATCCTATGGAACACCTGAGGATGTTTTACTCCAGTAACGGAGCAATTTAAATATAGAGGGCGCGATTCCCGAAATGGAGACTAAGTGTTTGCACCGTCGTGAACGCCGTTGAGTTTCACGACGGCTCGAAACAGGCGCGGGGACGACTGATTCTGGCCCCACCGGGGGCCAGCGCGGCGCTGGAGCGGTTCACCCGTTCCAGCCTCCCTTCCCGGCGCCAAATGGGCGCCGCGCCAACACGCGCATGCGCAGGGGACTTCTTCAGCGCGCCGGCCCCGACGCAACATGGCGTGGGGGATCAGGGGCCGGCCGCGCAACAAAGTAGGCCCAGGGAGGGGGGGAGTGGCCAACCCGCCGATCGGTGGGCCCCGATCGCGGGCCAGACCCCATCGTAGTGCCCCTACCCCCGGGGACGGAGCCCCCCTCCTCCCTCACAGGCCTCCCCGACCCATCGCGCGGAGTTCCCGCCGGCAGCGACCAGGGGTGAACGGCGCCGGCAGGACTCTGCTTTTTCCACTCGGCCGTTTGGCCCACCCGGGCCGGAGAATCGACGGACCTGCCGCGGACAGCGCCCCACCAAACGTGCCGGCGCAAATGGCGGCGACTCTCCACACCTCGGAAAATCGCGCGCCGGCGGCATGGCGCGGCGCGGTTGTGGCGATTCTCCGGCCTGGCGCGGGGCTCGGAGAATCGCGCCCAAGATATTGGGCTCGATCGAATGGCTTTGGCCTGCCCAACCCAGTGACACGACAAGGCCATTAAACCTCGCGAGAGGCCTCTCACGAAATTTGCAATGCTGTGAATGCCTCGCGAGATCCAACGTCGCGATCCCAGCGAGGATGGGATCCAAATTTACATATTTAAATGGCCAGTTAGGCTCACTTAAATATGTTGGCACCAGATTCTCTTAAAGCCCAGGAGCTAATGGCTGTGCCTGAGAAACCTCGCACATGGCACCATTTAGCACTGGCCCACACAAATGTGAACCAGGCGTAACGGCATTTGGGGTGTCTCCAAGGCCAACGGATGTCCACAGGTGGTCAGGCTCTGGGTAGGGTGGCACTGCCTGGATGTTCAGGTGGCATGCCAGGCTGGAAGGGGCACTTGCAGGGTGCCAGCCAGGCAGTGCCAAGGGGCCCAGTGCCAGGTTGCTCATGCCAGGGATCGGGCCCTGCCCTTGTGAGGTGAGGTGTGGGAGTGGGGGGGGGGGGGTGTTGAGGATCCACTAACAAGTAAGTTGGAGTGACGGGGCAGGGGGGTGGGAGGCAGAGGCCACGGCGGGGGGGGGGGGTCGAGAGATCGGGGCAGGATTTAGAAATGGTGCGTGATCTCCTCCTGTGTTGGAAATGAAGGTAAGTCCGGTCTAGGTGATGCGTTCCTTCCTGACAGCAAAACAAAGAGAGTCCAGTTTGATAGTGGGGTCGCACTTGGTGCTGCAGGTGTTGAGAAGCACCCCGATATTCGCGTCCGAAGCAGGACTCTGTTTTCTCCTGTTAACTCATGCCCATTGTCTCTCAGTGTGAGTACGAAGTACTTTCAAGAGGACAATGGGTGAGATATTCCAGCTATTCACGGCGCCGGAACTTCCAGTCCCGCCGGTAGGGCAGCCCCCACTGCGGACATCCCAGCGACACGGGGTGTATTCAATGGGAAATCCCATTGGCAGCGGCAAGACCAGGAGATCCTGACTATGGCCAATGGCTGGCCGCAGAGAAAAAGGCCGTGGGGAGGCCTGATGTTTCAGTGGTGATTGAGGAAATGATTGATAAACTGTACTTGGCAGGATATTGCCTTTTCATACTTTTCATTGACTTTCTCACTAATCAACCACACAGGATGGAATTCAGCTCCGGTTGAAATCCCGCTGTGGAGCATAATGTCGGAGTGATATTGAGGATGGACAATGATGCAGGATCATTTGACGTAATCCATTAATTCAACGCAGGGTCGAGCTAGGTTGATGAAAGTCAGAATGTGTCAGCAATGGAGTCCATTGAGGTTAGAAGCAATCACCAACTGGCCAGTGTAGCAATACCCACAAGGATTGGTGAACCACATCAAACTCTCCTCGACTGATTGCAGGAACTGACATCAATCAATTTAGAAAAGAAAATCACACATTGTGAAAAAGACTCCTGAGATGTGTAATCGGAATGTGACAAACACGCTCCTATCCAGGGTCCCTGTAGATATACCATTTCAATCTTTACCAGCACTGCACCGCTGCAAATGTTCAATTAGTTAGTTTGGCAGTGTGGTTAGGATCTGGAATGTACTGAGAGTGTGGTTAGGATCTGGAATGTACTGAGAGTGTGGTTAGGGTCTGGAATGTACTGAGAGTGGTTAGGATCTGGAATGTACTGAGAGTGTGGTTAGGATCTGGAATGTACTGAGAGTGTGGTTAGGGTCTGGAATGTACTGAGAGTGTGGTTAGGATCTGGAATGTACTGAGAGTGTGGTTAGGGTCTGGAATGTACTGAGAGTGTGGTTAGGATCTGGAATGTACTGAGAGTGTGGTTAGGGTCTGGAATGTACTGAGAGTGTGGTTAGGATCTGGAGTGTACTGTCTGAGAGTGTGGTTAGGATCTGGAGTGTACTGAGAGTGTGGTTAGGATCTGGAATGTACTGAGAGTGTGGTTAGGGTCTGGAATGTACTGAGAGTGTGGTTAGGATCTGGAATGTACTGAGAGTGTGGTTAGGATCTGGAATGTACTGTCTGAGAGTGTGGTTAGGATCTGGAATGCACTGAGAGTGTGGTAAGGATCTCGAATGTACTGTCTGAGAGTGTGGTTAGGATCTGGAATGTACTGAGAGTGTGGTTAGGATCTGGAATGTACTGAGAGTGGTTAGGATCTGGAATGTACTGAGAGTGAGGTTAGGATCTGGAATGTACTGAGAGTGTGGTTAGGATCTGGAATGTACTGAGAGTGGTTAGGATCTGGAATGTACTGAGAGTGTGGTTAGGATCTGGAATGTACTGAGAGTGTGGTTAGGATCTGGAATGTACTGAGAGTGTGGTTAGGATCTGGAATGTACTGAGAGTGGTTAGGATCTGGAATGTACTGAGAGTGTGGTTAGGATCTGGAATGTACTGAGAGTGTGGTTAGGATCTGGAATGTACTGAGAGTGTGGTTAGGATCTGGAATGTACTGAGAGTGTGGTTAGGATCTGGAATGTACTGAGAGTGTGCTTAGGGTCTGGAATGTACTGAGAGTGTGGTTAGGATCTGGAAAGTACTGTCTGAGAGTGTGGTTAGGATCTGGAAAGTACTGTCTGAGAGTGTGGTTAGGATCTGAAATGTACTGAGAATGAGGTTAGGATCTGGAATGTACTGAGAGTGTGGGTAGGATCTGGAATGTACTGAGAGTGGTTCGGATCTGGAATGTACTGAGAGTGTGGTTAGGGTCTGGAATGTACTGAGAGTGTGGTTAGGATCTGGAATGTACTGAGAGTGTGGTTAGGATCTGGAATGTACTGAGAGTGGTTAGGATCTGGAATGTACTGAGAGTGTGGTTAGGATCTGGAATGTACTGAGAGTGTGGTTAGGATCTGGAATGTACTGAGAGTGTGGTTAGGATCTGGAATGTACTGAGAGTGGTTAGGATCTGGAATGTACTGAGAGTGTGGTTAGGATCTGGAATGTACTGAGAGTGTGGTTAGGATCTGGAATGTACTGAGAGTGGTTAGGATCTGGAATGTACTGAGAGTGTGGTTAGGATCTGGAATGTACTGAGAGTGTGGTTAGGATCTGGAATGTACTGAGAGTGTGGTTAGGATCTGGAATGTACTGAGAGTGGTTAGGATCTGGAATGTACTGAGAGTGTGGTTAGGATCTGGAATGTACTGAGAGTGTGGTTAGGATCTGGAATGTACTGAGAGTGTGGTTAGGATCTGGAATGTACTGAGAGTGTGGTTAGGATCTGGAATGTACTGAGAGTGTGCTTAGGGTCTGGAATGTACTGAGAGTGTGGTTAGGATCTGGAAAGTACTGTCTGAGAGTGTGGTTAGGATCTGAAATGTACTGAGAATGAGGTTAGGATCTGGAATGTACTGAGAGTGTGGGTAGGATCTGGAATGTACTGAGAGTGGTTCGGATCTGGAATGTACTGAGAGTGTGGTTAGGGTCTGGAATGTACTGAGAGTGTGGTTAGGATCTGGAATGTACTGAGAGTGTGGTTAGGATCTGGAATGTACTGAGAGTGGTTAGGATCTGGAATGTACTGAGAGTGTGGTTAGGATCTGGAATGTACTGAGAGTGTGGTTAGGATCTGGAATGTACTGAGAGTGTGGTTAGGATCTGGAATGTACTGAGAGTGGTTAGGATCTGGAATGTACTGAGAGTGTGGTTAGGATCTGGAATGTACTGAGAGTGTGGTTAGGGTCTGGAATGTACTGTCTGAGAGTGTGGTTAGGGTCTGGAATTTACTGAGAGTGTGGTTAGGATCTGGAATGTACTGAGAGTGTGGTTAGGATCTGGAATGTACTGAGAGTGTGGTTAGGATCTGGAATGTACTGAGAGTGGTTAGGATCTGGAATGTACTGAGAGTGTGGTTAGGATCTGGAATGTACTGAGAGTGGTTAGGATCTGGAATGTACTGAGAGTGTGGTTAGGATCTGGAATGTACTGAGAGTGTGGTTAGGATCTGGAATGTACTGAGAGTGGTTAGGATCTGGAATGTACTGAGAGTGTGGTTAGGATCTGGAATTTACTGAGAGTGGTTAGGATCTGGAATGTACTGAGAGTGTGGTTAGGATCTGGAATGTACTGAGAGTGGTTAGGATCTGGAATGTACTGAGAGTGTGGTTAGGATCTGGAATGTACTGAGAGTGTGGTTAGGATCTGGAATGTACTGTCTGAGAGTGTGGTTAGGATCTGGAATGTACTGAGAGTGTGGTTAGGGTCTGGAATGTACTGAGAGTGTGGTTAAGATCTGGAATGTACTGTCTGAGAGTGTGGTTAGGATCTGGAATGTACTGAGAGTGTGGTTAGGATCTGGAATGTACTGTCTGAGAGTGTGGTTAGGATCTGGAATGTACTGAGAGTGTGGTTAGGATCTGGAGTGTACTGAGAGTGTGGTTAGGATCTGGAATGTACTGTCTGAGAGTGTGGTTAGGATCTGGAATGTACTGAGAGTGTGGTTAGGATCTGGAATGTACTGTCTGAGAGTGTGGTTAGGATCTGGAGTGTACTGAGAGTGTGGTTAGGATCTGGAATGTACTGTCTGAGAGTGTGGTTAGGATCTGGAATGTACTGAGAGTGTGGTTAGGGTCTGGAATGTACTGAGAGTGTGGTTAAGATCTGGAATGTACTGAGAGTGTGGTTAGGGTCTGGAATGTACTGAGAGTGTGGTTAGGATCTGGAATGTACTGAGTGTGGTTAGGATCTGGAATGTACTGAGAGTGTGGTTAGGATCTGGAATGTACTGAGTGTGGTTAGGATCTGGAATGTACTGAGAGTGTGGTTAGGATCTGGAATGTACTGAGAGTGTGGTTAGGATCTGGAATGTACTGAGAGTGTGGTTAGGGTCTGGAATGTACTGTCTGAGAGTGTGGTTAGGATCTGGAGTGTACTGAGAGTGTGGTTAGGATCTGGAATGTACTGTCTGAGAGTGTGGTTAGGATCTGGAATGTACTGAGAGTGTGGTTAGGATCTGGAATGTACTGAGAGTGTGGTCAGGATCTGGAATGTACTGAGAGTGTGGTTAGGGTCTGGAATGTACTGTCTGAGAGTGTGGTTAGGATCTGGAGTGTACTGAGAGTGTGGTTAGGATCTGGAATGTACTGTCTGAGAGTGTGGTTAGGATCTGGAATGTACTGAGAGTGTGGTTAGGGTCTGGAATGTACTGAGAGTGTGGTTAAGATCTCGAATGTACTGTCTGAGAGTGTGGTTAGGATCTGGAATGTACTGAGAGTGTGGTTAGGGTCTGGAATGTACTGAGAGTGTGGTTAAGATCTGGAATGTACTGTCTGAGAGTGTGGTTAGGATCTGGAATGTACTGAGAGTGTGGTTAGGATCTGGAATGTACTGTCTGAGAGTGTGGTTAGGATCTGGAATGTACTGAGAGTGTGGTTAGGATCTGGAATGTACTGAGAGTGTGGTTAGGATCTGGAATGTACTGTTGAGAGTGTGGTTAGGATCTGGAACGTACTGAGAGTGTGGTTAAGATCTGGAATGTACTGAGAGTGTGGTTAGGGTCTGGAATGTACTGAGAGTGTGGTTAGGATCTGGAATGTACTGAGTGTGGTTAGGATCTGGAATGTACTGAGAGTGTGGTTAGGATCTGGAATGTACTGAGTGTGGTTAGGATCTGGAATGTACTGAGAGTGTGGTTAGGATCTGGAATGTACTGAGAGTGTGGTTAGGATCTGGAATGTACTGAGAGTGTGGTTGGGTCTGGAATGTACTGTCTGAGAGTGTGGTTAGGATCTGGAGTGTACTGAGAGTGTGGTTAGGATCTGGAATGTACTGTCTGAGAGTGTGGTTAGGATCTGGAATGTACTGAGAGTGTGGTTAGGGTCTGGAATGTACTGAGAGTGTGGTTAAGATCTGGAATGTACTGAGAGTGTGGTTAGGGTCTGGAATGTACTGAGAGTGTGGTTAGGATCTGGAATGTACTGAGTGTGGTTAGGATCTGGAATGTACTGAGAGTGTGGTTAGGATCTGGAATGTACTGAGTGTGGTTAGGATCTGGAATGTACTGAGAGTGTGGTTAGGATCTGGAATGTACTGAGAGTGTGGTTAGGATCTGGAATGTACTGAGAGTGTGGTTAGGGTCTGGAATGTACTGTCTGAGAGTGTGGTTAGGATCTGGAGTGTACTGAGAGTGTGGTTAGGATCTGGAATGTACTGTCTGAGAGTGTGGTTAGGATCTGGAGTGTACTGAGAGTGTGGTTAGGATCTGGAATGTACTGTCTGAGAGTGTGGTTAGGATCTGGAATGTACTGAGAGTGTGGTTAGGGTCTGGAATGTACTGAGAGTGTGGTTAAGATCTGGAATGTACTGTCTGAGAGTGTGGTTAGGATCTGGAATGTACTGAGAGTGTGGTTAGGGTCTGGAATGTACTGAGAGTGTGGTTAAGATCTGGAATGTACTGTCTGAGAGTGTGGTTAGGATCTGGAATGTACTGAGAGTGTGGTTAGGGTCTGGAATGTACTGAGAGTGTGGTTAAGATCTGGAATGTACTGTCTGAGAGTGTGGTTAGGATCTGGAATGTACTGAGAGTGTGGTTAGGATCTGGAATGTACTGTCTGAGAGTGTGGTTAGGATCTGGAATGTACTGAGAGTGTGGTTAGGATCTGGAATGTACTGAGAGTGTGGTTAGGATCTGGAATGTACTGTTGAGAGTGTGGTTAGGATCTGGAACGTACTGAGAGTGTGGTTAGGGTCTGGAATGTACTGAGAGTGTGGTTAGGATCTGGAATGTACTGAGAGTGTGGTTAGGATCTGGAATGTGCTGCGAGTGTGGTTAGGGTCTGGAATGTACTGAGAGTGTGGTTAGGATCTGGAATGTACTGAGAGTGTGGTTAGGATCTGGAATGTACTGAGAGTGTGGTTAGGATCTGGAATGTACTGAGAGTGTGGTTAGGGTCTGGAATGTACTGTCTGAGAGTGTGGTTAGGATCTGGAGTGTACTGAGAGTGTGGTTAGGATCTGGAATGTACTGTCTGAGAGTGTGGTTAGGATCTGGAATGGACTGAGAGTGTGGTTAGGATCTGGAATGTACTGTCTGAGAGTGTGGTTAGGATCTGGAATGTACTGAGAGTGTGGTTAGGGTCTGGAATGTACTGAGAGTGTGGTTAGGATCTGGAATGTACTGTCTGAGAGTGTGGTTAGGATCTGGAATGTACTGAGAGTGTGGTTAGGATCTGGAATGTACTGAGAGTGTGGTTAGGATCTGGAATGTACTGAGAGTGTGGTTAGGATCTGGAATGTACTGAGAGTGTGGTTAGGATCTGGAATGTACTGAGAGTGTGGTTAGGATCTGGAATGTACTGAGAGTGTGGTTAGGATCTGGAATGTACTGAGAGTATGGTTAGGGTCTGGAATGTACTGAGAGTGTGGTTAGGATCTGGAGTGTACTGAGAGTGTGGTTAGGATTTGGAATGTACTGTCTGAGAGTGTGGTTAGGATCTGGAATGTACTGAGAGTGTGGTTAGGGTCTGGAATGTACTGAGAGTGTGGTTAGGGTCTGGAATGTACTGAGAGTGTGGTTAAGATCTGGAATGTACTGTCTGAGAGTGTGGTTAGGATCTGGAATGTACTGAGAGTGTGGTTAGGATCTGAAATGTACTGTCTGAGAGTGTGGTTAGGATCTGGAATGTACTGAGAGTGTGGTTAGGATCTGGAATGTACTGAGAGTGTGGTTAGGATCTGGAATGTACTGTCTGAGACTGTGGTTAGGATCTGGAGTGTACTGAGAGTGTGGTTAGGATCTGGAATGTACTGTCTGAGAGTGTGGTTAGGATCTGGAATGTACTGAGAGTGTGGTTAGGATCTAGAATGTACTGTCTGAGAGTGTGGTTAGGATCTGGAATGTACTGAGAGTGTGGTTAGGATCTGGAATGTACTGAGAGTGTGGTTAGGATCTGGAATGTACTGTCTGAGACTGTGGTTAGGATCTGGAGTGTACTGAGAGTGTGGTTAGGATCTGGAATGTACTGTCTGAGAGTGTGGTTAGGATCTGGAATGTACTGAGAGTGTGGTTAGGGTCTGGAATGCACTGCGAGTGTGGTTAGGTTCTGGAATGTACTGCGAGTGTGGTTAGGTTCTGGAATGCACTGTTGAGAGTGTGGTAGGGTCTGGAATGTACTGAGAGTGTGGTTAGGGTCTGGAATGTACTGAGAGTGTGGTTAAGATCTGGAATGTACTGTCTGAGAGTGTGGTTAGGATCTGGAATGTCCTGTGAGAGTGTGGTTAGGATCTGGAACGTACTGAGAGTGTGGTTAGGATCTGGAATGTACTGAGAGTGTGGTTAGGATCTGGAATGTACTGCGAGTGTGGTTAGGGTCTGGAATGTACTGCGAGTGTGGTTAGGGTCTGGAATGTACTGCGAGTGTGGTTAGGTTCTGGAATGTACTGCGAGTGTGGTTAGGTTCTGGAATGCACTGTTGAGAGTGTGGTTAGGGTCTGGAATGTACTGAGAGTGTGGTTAGGATCTCGAATGTACTGAGAGTGTGGTTAGGATCTGGAATGTACTGTTGAGAGTGTGGTTAGGATCTGGAACGTACTGAGAGTGTGGTTAGGATCTGGAATGTACTGAGAGTGTGGTTAGGTTCTGGAATGTACTGAGAGTGTGGTTAGGGTCTGGAATGTACTGCGAGTGTGGTTAGGGTCTGGAATGTACTGAGAGTGTGGTTAGGGTCTGGAATGTACTGTCTGAGAGTGTGGTCAGGGTCTGGAATGTACTGAGAGTGTGGTTAGGATCTGGAATGTACTGAGAGTGTGGTTAGGGTCTGGAATGTACTGAGAGTGTGGTTAGGATCTGGAATGTACTGTCTGAGAGTGTGGTTAGGATCTGGAATGTACTGAGAGTGTGGTTAGGATCTGGAATGTACTGAGAGTGTGGTTAGGATCTGGAATATACTGTTGAGAGTGTGGTTAGGATCTGGAACGTACTGAGAGTGTGGTTAGGGTCTGGAATGTACTGAGAGTGTGGTTAGGATCTGGAATGTACTGAGAGTGTGGTTAGGATCTGGAATGTGCTGCGAGTGTGGTTAGGGTCTGGAATGTACTGAGAGTGTGGTTAGGATCTGGAATGTACTGAGAGTGTGGTTAGGATCTGGAATGTACTGAGAGTGTGGTTAGGATCTGGAATGTACTGAGAGTGTGGTTAGGGTCTGGAATGTACTGTCTGAGAGTGTGGTTAGGATCTGGAGTGTACTGAGAGTGTGGTTAGGATCTGGAATGTACTGTCTGAGAGTGTGGTTAGGATCTGGAATGTACTGAGAGTGTGGTTAGGGTCTGGAATGTACTGAGAGTGTGGTTAGGATCTGGAATGTACTGTCTGAGAGTGTGGTTAGGATCTGGAATGTACTGAGAGTGTGGTTAGGATCTGGAATGTACTGAGAGTGTGGTTAGGATCTGGAATGTACTGAGAGTGTGGTTAGGATCTGGAATGTACTGAGAGTGTGGTTAGGATCTGGAATGTACTGAGAGTGTGGTTAGGATCTGGAATGTACTGAGAGTGTGGTTAGGGTCTGGAATGTACTGAGAGTGTGGTTAGGATCTGGAGTGTACTGAGAGTGTGGTTAGGATCTGGAATGTACTGTCTGAGAGTGTGGTTAGGATCTGGAATGTACTGAGAGTGTGGTTAGGGTCTGGAATGTACTGAGAGTGTGGTTAGGGTCTGGAATGTACTGAGAGTGTGGTTAAGATCTGGAATGTACTGTCTGAGAGTGTGGTTAGGATCTGGAATGTACTGAGAGTGTGGTTAGGATCTGAAATGTACTGTCTGAGAGTGTGGTTAGGATCTGGAGTGTACTGAGAGTGTGGTTAGGATCTGGAATGTACTGTCTGAGCGTGTGGTTAGGATCTGGAATGTACTGAGAGTGTGGTTAGGATCTGGAATGTACTGTCTGAGAGTGTGGTTAGGATCTGGAATGTACTGAGAGTGTGGTTAGGGTCTGGAATGTACTGAGAGTGTGGTTAGGATCTGGAATGTACTGTCTGAGAGTGTGGTTAGGATCTGGAATGTACTGAGAGTGTGGTTAGGATCTGGAATGTACTGAGAGTGTGGTTAGGATCTGGAATGTACTGAGAGTGTGGTTAGGATCTGGAATGTACTGAGAGTGTGGTTAGGATCTGGAATGTACTGAGAGTGTGGTTAGGATCTGGAATGTACTGAGAGTGTGGTTAGGGTCTGGAATGTACTGAGAGTGTGGTTAGGATCTGGAGTGTACTGAGAGTGTGGTTAGGATCTGGAATGTACTGTCTGAGAGTGTGGTTAGGATCTGGAATGTACTGAGAGTGTGGTTAGGGTCTGGAATGTACTGAGAGTGTGGTTAGGGTCTGGAATGTACTGAGAGTGTGGTTAAGATCTGGAATGTACTGTCTGAGAGTGTGGTTAGGATCTGGAATGTACTGAGAGTGTGGTTAGGATCTGAAATGTACTGTCTGAGAGTGTGGTTAGGATCTGGAATGTACTGAGAGTGTGGTTAGGATCTGGAATGTACTGAGAGTGTGGTTAGGATCTGGAATGTACTGTCTGAGACTGTGGTTAGGATCTGGAGTGTACTGAGAGTGTGGTTAGGATCTGGAATGTACTGTCTGAGAGTGTGGTTAGGATCTGGAATGTACTGAGAGTGTGGTTAGGATCTGGAATGTACTGTCTGAGAGTGTGGTTAGGATCTGGAATGTACTGAGAGTGTGGTTAGGATCTGGAATGTACTGAGAGTGTGGTTAGGATCTGGAATGTACTGTCTGAGACTGTGGTTAGGATCTGGAGTGTACTGAGAGTGTGGTTAGGATCTGGAATGTACTGTCTGAGAGTGTGGTTAGGATCTGGAATGTACTGAGAGTGTGGTTAGGGTCTGGAATGCACTGCGAGTGTGGTTAGGTTCTGGAATGTACTGCGAGTGTGGTTAGGTTCTGGAATGCACTGTTGAGAGTGTGGTAGGGTCTGGAATGTACTGAGCGTGTGGTTAGGGTCTGGAATGTACTGAGAGTGTGGTTAAGATCTGGAATGTACTGTCTGAGAGTGTGGTTAGGATCTGGAATGTACTGTTGAGAGTGTGGTTAGGATCTGGAACGTACTGAGCGTGTGGTTAGGATCTGGAACGTACTGAGAGTGTGGTTAGGATCTGGAATGTACTGCGAGTGTGGTTAGGGTCTGGAATGTACTGCGAGTGTGGTTAGGGTCTGGAATGTACTGCGAGTGTGGTTAGGTTCTGGAATGTACTGCGAGTGTGGTTAGGTTCTGGAATGCACTGTTGAGAGTGTGGTTAGGGTCTGGAATGTACTGAGAGTGTGGTTAGGATCTCGAATGTACTGAGAGTGTGGTTAGGATCTGGAATGTACTGTTGAGAGTGTGGTTAGGATCTGGAACGTACTGAGAGTGTGGTTAGGATCTGGAATGTACTGAGAGTGTGGTTAGGTTCTGGAATGTACTGAGAGTGTGGTTAGGGTCTGGAATGTACTGCGAGTGTGGTTAGGGTCTGGAATGTACTGAGAGTGTGGTTAGGATCTGGAATGTACTGAGAGTGTGGTTAGGATCTGGAATGTACTGAGAGTGTGGTTAGGTTCTGGAATGTACTGAGAGTGTGGTTAGGATCTGGAACGTACTGAGAGTGTGGTTAGGGTCTGGAATGTACTGAGAGTGTGGTTAAGATCTGGAATGTACTGTCTGAGAGTGTGGTTAGGATCTGGAATGTACTGTTGAGAGTGTGGTTAGGATCTGGAATGTACTGAGAGTGTGGTTAGGATCTGGAACGTACTGAGAGTGTGGTTAGGGTCTGGAATGTACTGAGAGTGTGGTTAGGTTCTGGAATGTACTGAGAGTGTGGTTAGGGTCTGGAATGTACTGCGAGTGTGGTTAGGGTCTGGAATGTACTGAGAGTGTGGTTAGGATCTGGAATGTACTGAGAGTGTGGTTAGGATCTGGAATGTACTGAGAGTGTGGTTAGGTTCTGGAATGTACTGAGAGTGTGGTTAGGATCTGGAACGTACTGAGAGTGTGGTTAGGGTCTGGAATGTACTGAGAGTGTGGTTAAGATCTGGAATGTACTGTCTGAGAGTGTGGTTAGGATCTGGAATGTACTGTTGAGAGTGTGGTTAGGATCTGGAACGTACTGAGAGTGTGGTTAGGATCTGGAACGTACTGAGAGTGTGGTTAGGATCTGGAATGTACTGCGAGTGTGGTTAGGGTCTGGAATGTACTGCGAGTGTGGTTAGGGTCTGGAATGTACTGCGAGTGTGGTTAGGTTCTGGAATGTACTGCGAGTGTGGTTAGGTTCTGGAATGCACTGTTGAGAGTGTGGTTAGGGTCTGGAATGTACTGAGAGTGTGGTTAGGATCTTGAATGTACTGAGAGTGTGGTTAGGATCTGGAATGTACTGTTGAGAGTGTGGTTAGGATCTGGAACGTACTGAGAGTGTGGTTAGGATCTGGAATGTACTGAGAGTGTGGTTAGGTTCTGGAATGTACTGAGAGTGTGGTTAGGGTCTGGAATGTACTGCGAGTGTGGTTCGGGTCTGGAATGTACTGAGAGTGTGGTTAGGGTCTGGAATGTACTGTCTGAGAGTGTGGTTAGGGTCTGGAATGTACTGAGAGTGTGGTTAGGGTCTGGAATGTACTGAGAGTGTGGTTAGGGTCTGGAATGTACTGTCTGAGAGTGTGGTTAGGGTCTGGAATGTACTGAGAGTGTGGTTAGGGTCTGGAATGTACTGTCTGAGAGTGTGGTCAGGGTCTGGAATGTACTGAGAGTGTGGTTAGGATCTGGAATGTACTGAGAGTGTGGTTAGGGTCTGGAATGTACTGAGAGTGTGGTTAGGGTCTGGAATGTACTGAGAGTGTGGTTAGGGTCTGGAATGCACTGTTGAGAGTGTGGTCAGGATCTGGAATGTCCTGCCAGCCTGGCAGTGCCATAGGTGCCTGTGTGGCAATGCCAATGTGCCTTTGTGCCAGAGGGCAGGCCAAGGTGCTACCTTGACCTGTCCCTGACACCCGGGGATCCCTAATGACCTGAGTGACCCCCCAGGTGCCATTTCAACTGAGCCGCGTTTTTGGCAGCCAGTACTAAATGACGCCCTTGCAAGGTTTTGGAGGTGTGTGCATTAGGTCCCAGAAGCCAGGAGAATCCTGTAAACGCATATTTAAATGAGCTTAATGGATCATTTAGATTTGCCGATCCAGGCCACGCCCAGATAAATCTTTCGAGGAATTTCAAGCGTCGCAAATCTTGTGACATTTAATGGCGTCGATCCGACACCAATTCGGTAACAATGAGTTTGCCACGTTTCCACCCTTTGATGGCTGGGTAAAACGTCACCCTGTGGTTCAGGAAGAACAAGGGAAGAAAGTGCCCCCCCTGGCGTGAGAATAGCGTTGTGTACAGAGCTGAAAGCTCTGCAATGACCTCACACTGACCTCGGCAAAATCAAATTGTGAGACTTGTCATCAATAAAAGTTTCCATACAGCTGTTAGAATTTCATAAATATTGGTTAGGGAAGGAAACGGGCCCTTCGTACGCAGTCTGGCCTGCTGGTGATTCCATTTAATAGAATCTGGAACTTGGGTTTGTTGAACAGACCCATCTGCCTTTTAGCCAAGGGCTGTTTATTCTTTTTTGCAATTTAGTCGCATGTTGGCACAGAGAGCAGACAGGACATTAAATAATGAGCAAATTGAGGACTGAACTCCAGCCTTTCCATTTATGCTCGCTAATCTCTCTAATGTGGTTAACTCATCACTGTCCCCTTAAATGGCTGGGCAAGTGTTATGAAGGAGCACTGAGTCAGCATCTTCATCACACTGATGGGTTTTAGTGACTAGACTTAGTGATTCCATTCTGGGCAGCACGGTAGCACAAGTGGCTAGCACTGTGGCTTCACAGCGCCAGGGTCCCAGGTTCGATTCCCCGCTGGGTCACTGTCTGTGCGGAGTCTGCACGTTCTCCCCGTGTGTGCGTGGGTTTCCTCCGGGTGCTCCGGTTTCCTCCCCCAGTCCAAAGACGCGCAGGTTAGGTGGATTGGCCGCGCTAAATTGTCCTTAGTGACCAAAAAGGTTAGGAGGCGTTACTGGGCTATGGGGATAGGGTGGAAGTGAGGGCTTAAGTGGGTCGGTGCAGACTCGATGGGCCGAATGGCCCCCCTCTGCACTGTATGCTCTATGTTCACGCAAATAGTGTGGCATTTAATGCTCAGCTCGAGGTCAAAGCTACCACAGCAACTCTTCGAAGACGCACAGGCGAGTTCTCTCCAGTGGAGTTCTTGTTGCAGATTTAAGGAGCAGCAGCAACAGAAGTCAAAGTGGCAGCTGCTGTCGTAAAAACTACTTACAAAGCTTAAAAAGAAGAGAAAGATAAGGTTGACAGAAATCGTAGATTGCGACACAGGTGCCAACTTGACAAATGAGATGATCCCAATTTATCAGCACCGGGATATACTCAGTCCGTTCATCCCCCTTTCATCAATGACTCCCCTCTTAGTGGTCGGTCTCAGTTTGTTTTACTTACCTTATACGATACGTCAGCGCCTGGGACCAAGCAGGCGACTTTGGTTGTTTTGCACGGGTGATTAAGACTGTCACTCAGAGCACGGCGAGCCACAAATAGAAATGGGTCCTCCAGAAAAACAAATTAAGGGCAAGGTTGCTTTCAAGCTAAAAGTCGTACTGTGGGATCCTGCCACAGTGGGATCCTCCTCTTCCCCGGCAGCAGACCCACGCCCGCGGGTTTCCCGAAGGCGTAGGGTGGCCACAATGAGAAACCCCATTGGCCGGCTGGGGGAACGGAGAATCCCGCTGCCGGTGGGGGTGCGCTGTGCAGGAAGACGGGTCTGAGCGCGACGGAGCATCAGGTGTAAAACCGTGCTGGAAATCAAGTTCCCTGCAGGCAGGGGTTTTAATGCTTGTCCATGACAGTTGGCCAGATTGATGAGGATGGAATGGAGTCATGGATGGATAATATGTGGAAAAGGAATGCCAGTGGCCCAAGCAGCATATTAGTGTGGGACAAGCTCAGATCCCAGACACCTGAGGAGGAGATCAACAGCCGTCTGGGAAGAAATAAAACTGCCATTATTCCAGTGGCGGGGGGTCGGAGAATGACGCCCCTGATTCTGGAACCGAAAATGTCACATGTGATCCGGAGTGAGATCCTTACGATGATGCCACAGTCAAAGTGGCTCATGAATTTGAGCCGTGGTGCCAAAGATAAATATTCTGACAATGTTTAAAATGCTTTAATTGTGGCTAAAAGAATCTTTGTACAATTAATTCATTCAGTAAACCCGGGTCCCCCTCAATTTAGGATGAATTCCTAGTGTCAAGTGCTTTTTTCACATTTCAAGATTGCGACCCACACGAGCAATTCACATTTTATACTTCGCGCGTCCGTCACCTCCTGATTTGGAGAGGTCATCGGAGGCTTCAAAAGGTCGACTGATAGGCTGGCATCTGCAGTTGATGCCATGTCAGTGGAACCCCATGGTCTGAGGACACCCCAAAGTGCTTCAGCCAATCAAATCCATTTTGGAGGTGTAATCACTGTTGTAATGTTGGACATGTGGCACCAGTCCCACACAGGAAGAACCCACAATCTGTAATGAAACAAAAGACCAGATCATCTATTTTGGTGAAGGTGGTTGCGAGATCAGAATGCCGGGGTAACTCTGCCGCTCTTCTTCGAGTAGCGCTGTGCGAACCTTTACGCCTATTTAAATGGCTCGTTATTTACAAGTAATGATTTACTCTAGAGACTCTGCAGTCTGCGTGATGAAGATGCTGAGGCTCCTGACTGAGTGGTTTGCATGGCCACTTCAGAAGGACAGTTAAGAGTCAGTGTGGGGCTGGAGTCATGCACATGCCAGACTGGATAATGATGGCAAGCTTCCTTCCTGAAAGGATGTTTGCTCAAGTCCGACAGTCTCTTGGCGGATATTTCAAACTCAAGTCATAAACTGATAGTGCGAGATTCAAATTCACGTTAACAGGATTAATAACCAGGGTCATTGCAGTAAGGTGACGCCACACTTTTGTATGTGGTCAGCAAAATGATCAGTTAAAAAGTGCAACCACTGCTGTTCCCACTGACTAAACATTTACATTTCGAATTGTTGGGAGACAATTCTTACATGTGGACATGTACAGAACTCTGCCCTCAGCAGGACAGTTAAAGGTATTAGTTAGAGGCAGGTCAACGTAGCTGTAACTCAGTGGGTAGAACTCTTGCCAAGGAGGTGGACGGTAGGGGGTTAAAGACCTGCTCTTAAACACTTGACAAAATAAAGGCTCAGTAAGAAGTCTGACAACACCAGGTTAAAGTCCAATAGGTTTGTTTTGAATCACTAGTAGCTTTCGGAGCGCTGCTCCTTCCTCAGGTGAGCGAAGAGGTGGGTTCCACAACCACATATATCGACAAAGTCAATGATACAAGACGATATTTTGAATATGAGTCTTTGCAGGTAATTAAGTCTTTATAGGTCCAGATTTAACTGCAAAGACTCACATTCAAAGTATCATCTTGCATCATTGACTTTGTCTATACATGTGGTTGTGGAACCCACCTCTTCATTCACCTGAGGAAGGAGCTGCGCTCCAAAAGCTAGTGATTCAAAACAAACCTGTTGTACTTTAACCTGGTGTTGTAAGACTTCTTACTGTGCCCACCCCAGTCCAACGCCGACATCTCCACATCAAAACAAAGGCTGACATTTGCAGTTCAATACTGAGAGAGTGCTGCACTCCCGGGGGGGTGCCATCTTCTGGATAAGACGTTAACCTTACCTCCCCTTTCTAGGGGCATGTGAAAGATCTCACGGCATTGCATCAAAGACGAGCAGAGGAGTTGTCCCTGGCCAATATTCATCTCTCCATGTCCATCACTAAAAGCAGATGATGTGACCACTGCTTACGAGAGCTTGCGAGGCACAAAGTGCAGGCAAATAACCTTAAATGTTATCCTTAAACAATTTATGTCCAGCTGTTGTAACATATCCCTCCCTAGTTTAGGATAGCTTTTGTGCTGTTTTAGCAAGAATCACATCTGTAAGTAAACTGCCAATAGATGTCCAAATCCCGCTTCATGAGGTTAAAACAGCCAGCTGAATTTTCAGAATTCATTATTTCTGTGCACATGCTCAATAATCATTTTGGATTGTGGCAAAGTCCCAGAGACAAACTAAAAACACAAAGTAAATACAGCGCTGTTAGCGAGAAATGACTGAGCAACCAGCAATCATCATATTAGCTCGTCCAATAATTAATTATGCCACAAATAGGCAAGTCAAATGCTTGACTTTAATTACCATTTGTGGTAATGTTGACTTAATTCGCAGTATGTGATCTCATCAACTCCCACATTAACCATCACAATATTTGTTACACTATTCATGTGGAGTTCCTGTTTATCCAACATCCGAAAGGTTAAATCATCCGCCCAGCCTGTAGAACTTGCAGACCCAGATGTCAAAGAGGAAGTGAGAATATGAAATTAGGCAGCCAGCCTTGAAATTATGGAGTATAATTAAATATTCTGTAAGATACATCTTCAAAGTATTCGCAAGGGTGCAGATGAACAATATGTTCTCCCTGAGGAAAGGACACAAAGCATAATTTATCGCTGGTATAAAGCAGCGCTCAAAAGGCTGGACGGATTTACAAATAAATTGTCCGAATTACATGATATTTATCCCAGAGCGTGAAAGAGGAGATTCACAAACCGCTGGTAGCCAGTATGAGGGAGTTAATGGACACTCGGGAGATACCAGTAGATTGGAAAGAGGTTCCCATATTCGAAAGATGACCGTGAGGTCAGGTGTAATGCCTGGATCTGGTATGTCTCTCTTGTGGGGACCATGAATTGGATTCAATTTGAATTGGTTTTTGGAGCAGGCAAGGAGCTGGATTAGGGCTTTGCCCCTATCCACACTCTGAACTCTGGCTTTGCAACTCTGATCAAATAATTTTTTTAAAAGGCAGAGAAATTAGTTGAAAGCAATGACCCATTTGTCTTATTTCAATTCTATCTAATGGAACAAAATGGGTTGTAAAGAGAAAATTCGAAGATCATAAACATTCTAGTGTCTGCTGCCTGGATTCTAACTCACAGCGAGTTCCTCCTCTGCTCTCTGACCAACATTGCCACCTGGTTAAGCATCGTCTCAATTTTAAAACTCTCTCCTTGCTTTCAAATCCCACTCTACCTCTCTAACCTCCCCCAACTCTACAATCCTTCAAAATCTCTGCGTTCCTCCAACGCTGACCTCTTAGTGTCACCTATTTTAATCGCCCCCCACCCCTGAACCATAAGCTCTGGAAATGACTGACTTCATTGGAGAATAAGATCAGGCGGGTTGTGAAACCCATCCTGCGCTGGATTCCGCCAGTCACCCCAGCCCACTGATATTCGAGTGCATTTTGGTGCTGAAGAGATGGAGAGCTCAAAGCCCCAGGCATCCAAATGCATGAAGGTCCAGTGTCGACAATAACCTCAAAGATCCTCAAGAATTATCTAAGGTCATGGATGCAAACGCAGACTAAAGATAATTTAATAAACAGAGTGCAATTGCATTTTTATCAGTCAGCCTTATCCGGTCAGTGTTCGACCCCTTGCGGGTGTAGCTCACTCAGCTTATTCCTGTTTATTTTCTGGAACAGGCCAGCACTGTCAGGTTCCTTTGATGGAGGTAGAAGAGGCTTGCTAGTCTCTGTAAATCTTCAAAATAGCTTTCTCAAATCGCCTCTTCAGATTGTTATCGAGGGCAGTGAATGGCATTGCAACCTTTTACAAAAAGGTAAAAGTGAAATGAATCACAAAGTGGAAGGGATTGAAAACTCTACTGCTGTAAATCTTTATCTTCTATTTTGAAAGAGTTAGTGTTTGCGAGGAGTCCGGAAAGCAGAGTATTCAGCGTAAGGATGTCAGTGTTAATTCAATCTGTATTTAGGTGTATGTGGAAGTCACATGTTCAGAATAAAGAATCCTGTGCAGGTCCCGACAGTGATTCATTTTACACTTTACTGGTAGTCTCCACAATTGATGTAAAAATGTTAAAACCATTTAGGACTGGAAGATTTGGGTCTGTCTTTCAATTTTCTGCATGAATTTGAGCCCAGCCCTGACTGTGTTCAGTTTTGAAGAAAGCCTCTGATTATCTTTTGGGTCTTGTTGGCAAGAAATACCAATGTCCTAATTGCTCTTGGTGATGGACAGGGAGATCTATGGGTGTGAGGGCAATGGGAAGGGTTGTGCGAAACCTGTGCCTGACAGACCAAACTCTCAGTTTCAGTTTCCTCGTTTTGGATAGGGTGGATGGCCAGCAGCATGTTCACACATTAGGGGCGGGATTCTCTGTTTTAGCGGCAAAGTGTTGACGCTGTCGCAAACGCTGGAGCGTTTTACAACGGCGTCATCTGGCCGCTCGGAGCAGCGACCCCCCCCCAACCCACAGGGGGCCAGCACGGCACTGGAGCGCTTTACACAGCCCCAGCTGCCGATACCGGCCCCAACACGGCCGGCGGGGGTTCCGCATGCGCGTGGGTTGCCGTCTCCGCGCCAGCCCTCACGCAACATGGCGGAAACCTACAGGGACCTGGCGCGGAGGAACATACGCCCCCTCCCCCCGGAATTAACCCGCCCGCCGATTGGTAGCCCCCGATCGCGGGCCTGGCCACCGTGGAGGCCCCCCCTGGAGTCGAATCCCCCCTCCCTCCCCACCAGGACGGCACCCGCAGCTAGAACGCGAGGTCCCACCGGGTAAGACCACACGCGAATGACGCTAGCGAGACTCGGCGGAACTCGGCGGCCCGGTGACGGAGCGGCGTGGCGGGATTTCCCCCCCCCCGCCCCCCCACCGATTCTCCGACCCGCCGTGGGATCGGAGAATCCTGCCCTAGGAATCTGCCATGGTGATGGGGAAATGCAGTATTGCTCTCTCTGAGAAGGTTTAAAGGGTCTGGCCTTCGTACCTCGGCTCAACATGTGTAGAAGAACAGAAATAGCAAAAGAAAGAAAAACATTTCTTGAATTTTTTACAACACCTTTCACGATCTTAAGACATCCGAAAGTCAGTGGGGTATTTTTGAGTCACGGTATGGAATGCAGGAAATGAGGCAGCCATTTTGCGCACAGCAAGCTCCCACAAACTGCAATATGATAAATGACCAGTACATCTACACTTAGCTGAGGGACAAATATGGGACAAAATGACCTTGCTGTTCATGAATTGTCACCATGCAAAGAGGTCATTAACTCTATTGTGAGGGATTTGACAAAGGGGGACATTTCTGGAACAATTGAAGTGATCAAATAGTTTGATCATTTTACCTTCACTATTGATACAGCCTGCGTCCAGCCCACTCGGACCCCTCCAACCTTTTCCTTTCTGCCTGTCACGTGTCTGATCTTGCAGTTCACCATGGAGAGGATCATTTATTAAGTTTAAATATAAGTATACACAAAGAGTTGAAACTTATTTAATTTCCTCAACACAGATTCCAGAACTGGATGAAACGGAGTATTCCATTGGATGACAAGAGTCAATGTTAAATATTATAAAATGCCGAATGTCATTGAAATATTTTTCAGAATACGTCCAGGATTTAGGGATTGAAAAGTCTCATTCCCTTCAGCTTGGCCTGGAGCTGATTTCCGAGGAGGCTTGTTTAATTAACAGTCTTAAATCCTGGAAGGGTCAAGCCAAAGTTACATTTATGTAGCATGTTGAACATAGCAACACATCTCAAAGCTTTACATTTAGTGTTACAACACAACACAAAATACATTAGCACTTAGGGAGAGATGGTGGGGCAGTAGTAATCTAGAGCAGTGTTTTACCAACTGGCTAACCTTCGGGACCCAACCCAGCCGACCTTCGCGACCCAACCCAGCCGACCTTCGCGACCCAACCCAGCCGACCTTCGGGACCCAACCCAGCCGACCTTCGCGACCCAACCCAGCCGACCTTCGGGACCCAACCCAGCCGACCTTCGCGACCCAACCCAGCCGACCTTCGCGACCCAACCCAGCCGACCTTCGCGACCCAACCCAGCCGACCTTCGCGACCCAACCCAGCCGACCTTCGGGACCCAACCCAGCCGACCTTCGCGACCGACGCCGGCCAACCTTCGCAACCCACGCCGGCCGACCTTCGGGACCCAACCCAGCCGACCTTCGCGACCCACGCCGGCCGACCTTCGCGACCCACGCCGGCCAACCTTCGCGACCGACGCCGGCCGACCTTCGCGACCCACGCCGGCCGACCTTCGCGACCCACGCCGGCCGACTTTCGGGACCCAACCCGGCCGACATTCGCGACCCACGCCGGCCGACCTTCGTGACCCACGCCGGCCGACCTTCGCGACCCACGCCGGCCGACCTTCGCGACCCACGCCGGCCGACCTTCGCGAACCACGCCGGCCGACCTTCGCGACCCACGCCGGCCGACCTTCGCGACCCACGCCGGCCGACCTTCGCGAACCACGCTGGCCGAATTTCGCGACCCACGGCAGCCGACCTGCGCGACCCACGCCGGCCGACCTTCGCGGCCCACGCCGGCCGACCTTCGCGACCCACGCCGGCCGACCTTCGCGACCCACGCCGGCCGGCCTTTGCAGCCCACGCCGGCCGACCTGCGCGACCCACCATTCTCTCTTACCTTGTTTGTTGCTGACAAAAATGGAAGAAATGGTTTTGGGTCCCTTTGGCCCCAATGGTCCCTTTGGCCCCCGAACTTGAAAAGAAAAGGTTGGACCATATAAGAAAAAAATGCGACCGCACTGCACATGTGTGCCCGATCATATACGCATGATGATCGGGCACGCATGCGCAGTGCGGTCAAATTATTTTTATCTGTTCCTGACTATTTTGAAGGCCGCTCGCAGCCAGCATTATGAAAAGCCGGCTGGTGCGGCTGTTGCGCATGGATTTACGTGATCGGCACCGCCGCCTCGGACATCTCCGCGACCCTCCCGACACCCGCCCGCGACCCACCCGTGGGTCGCGCCCCTGAGTTTGACAATGCCTGATCTAGAGGTCCAGGCTAATGGTCAGTGGACACAGGTTCCGATCCCACCACAGCATCTAGTGGAATCAATTTTCAATAAAAATAGAATCTAAGCTAATCTTAGTAATGGTGACCATGAAGATATCATCGATTGTCATAAATATCCTTCTGGGTCACTGGGGATGGAAATGTGCAGTCCTTACGAGGTCTGGCCTACATGTGATTCTAGATCCACAGGTTGAATCTTAATTGCCCTCTGAAATGGCCTGACAAGTCCTTCAGTTCAGGGGCAATTAGGGATGGGCAGCAAATGCTGTCCTTTATGTCATGTGAGTGTCCCTTTAAGAAAGGTTTGGTCTTGCCACATGACTTGTAGCAAGACTTCAGTGATGTCATGTGTGGGTGGATCTGGGCTGTGGCTGTCAGGTGAGAGGGGGGTTAGTGTTTGGGTTTCAGTTTCGGTTTGTTGGTTTGGACTGCAGAAGGAAACAACAGTGTTTCCCTGTTCTTCTCTGTTTTTATTTTAAAGCTGTTCCAAGGGGGCTGAAAGCACATTGTGTGTGGCAAACTGCCTCGGTAACTTTAAAGATAGAGTTGCTTTCCGGGAGGAAGTTTTGAATCTGCTGGTTGGAATTGGATCAGAATCTCAAGGAAAGGACCAGTCCCATTCCAGTGAGATTATAGTGTGCTGGGCCATGTCCTTGAAAGGGGTTTCGGTTTATTGGATTTTGTATTGAATTGGAACAGTTACTAAGGGGGATTCATTAAGAGTTAGAGACATAGATTACTGTAGCTGTTGTGTTTTCTTTATGTTTGTAATTGATAACAAATTCTTGCTGTGATTTATATATGTTAACTACATTCTTATAATAAATTTTGCTTTGACAAAAGCGGCGAGGAAGTCTGATGAATCTCACCTGAAGTGAAGGGTCTTGTGCTCATCCTGGCCAAATTCAACATAAAAGTTATAGATCAGGTGGACTTCATAATACACTTTGGAGTTTCTAAGCCCTGGCCCATAACATTTGCCAGGGGAATCCACATTCCATCAAAGAATAAAGAAAAAAAAAGCATTGAGCTTCATAAGGAGATATTCGGACAAATGACCAACAACTTGGTTAAAGGTGAAAGTCTTCAAGGAAGATGGAGAGGTAGAGAGAATTGCAGAGCCAAAGAACCTGAAACCGCAACTCCCAACGGTGAAACAATTAATTCAAGGGTGGATCGACATCAAAGTTAAGATGCAAAGAGATGTTAGAGAGTTGGATGGCTGGAGGAGGTTACAGAGTGACTGCTACCATTGAAACAAAGATGGTATGAGCAACATTTCCAAATTGGTTGTACTGGACATGCTCCCCATCAGCAACTCAGAAAACAAAAGGAAAGAGAACTCTAAGCCTCAGCCCCTCATCATAACTCACACTCGGCAAGTGGGCAATGCAGGTCACCAGAAGCATGGGAATTACAGGAAACTTAGTCAAGTTTAGCAGGGGAAATTCAACAAGAGGTCTCCCTCGCTCATTTCCTCAACTCAAACAGTCAGTGTCCTGGAATCATTTACACCTACTTGATAGGACAGATGGGAATTTGGTTTATCATCCCATCCGAAACACAGCACCTCAGACAGTGCAGCACACCTTCAGCACTGGGAGGGTCAGCTTCGATTTGGAGCTCAGGACTGGAGTGGAATTGAAGCAAATGTGAAGTTTTCCATTTTGGTAGGAATAACAGCAAAAGGGATTATTATTTAAATGATAAAATATTAAAACATGCTGCTGTGCAGAGAGACCTGGGTGTGCTAGTGCATGAGTCGCAAAAAGTTGGTTAACAGGTGCAGCAGGTGATTAAGAAGGCAAATGGAATTTTGTCCTTCATTGCTAGAGGGATGGAGTTTAAGACTAGGGAGGTTATGCTGCAATTGTGTAAGGTATTAGTGAGGCCACACCTGGAGTATTGTGTTCAGTTTTGGTATTCTTACTTGAGAAAGGACGTACTGGCACTGGAGGGTGTGCAGAGGAGATTCACTAGGTTAATCTCAGAGCTGAAGGGGTTGGAAAACCATATTAAAGACCACAACTACATTCCTGTGTAAACCACTGCTGATGTTTTTCTGATCTTCACCCAACTCTGCCCCTGCCTTAGCTCATCTACTGAAACGCTCATCCAGCCATTGTTAACCTTCAGACCTGACCGTATTCCAACACACTCCTGACTCGCCTCCTTTCTTGTATCTTCTGTGAACTTGAACTCATCAAAATATCTGCTCCCCCCATGCCCTAACTCGTCCCAAGTTCTATTCACACATCACTCCTGTAATATCTGCTCCCCCCATGCCCTAACTCGTACCAAGTTCTATTCACACATCACTCCTGTAATATCTGCTCCCCCCTTGCCCTAACTCGTCCCAAGTTCTATTCACACATCACTCCTGTAATATCTGCTCCCCCCATGCCCTAACTCGTCCCAAGTTCTATTCACTCATCACTCCTGTAATATCTGCTCCCCCCATGCCCTAACTCGTCCCAAGTTCTATTCACTCATCACTCCTGTAATATCTGCTTCCCCCATGCCCTAACTCATCCCAAGGTCTATTCACACATCACTCCTGTAATATCTGCTTCCCCCATGCCCTAACTCGTCCCAAGTTCTATTCACACATCACTCCTGTAATATCTGCTCCCCCCATGCCTTAACTCATCCCAAGTTCTATTCACACATCACTCCTGTAATATCTGCTCCCCCCATGCCCTAACTCGTACCAAGTTCTATTCACACATCACTCCTGTAAGCGCGGCACGCTGGCACAGTGGTTAGCACTGCTGCCTCACATCGCCAGGGACCCGGTTTCGATTCTGACCTTGGGTCACTGTCTGTGTGCAGTCTGTACGCTCTCCCCGTGTCTGCGTGGGTTTCATCCGGGTGCTCCGGTTTCCTCCCACAGTCCAAAGATGTGCTGGTTCAGTGGATTGGTCACGATAAATTGCCCCTTTGTGTCCAAAGATGCGCAGGTTAGATGGAGTAAGGTGAATAGGGTAGGGGCGTTGGCTGAATTAGGGTACTTTTTGGTCAGGTCGGTGCAGACTCGATGGGCCAAATGGCCTCCCTCCACACTGTAGTGACTCTATGATTCTAGATGCTCACTGGCCTACAATCAACTCCCCATCCGACGACACCTCTACTTTAAAATTCTTTCATTTCCAGATCCTTTGCCCCTCACCATCTCTATAATCTCTCCAGCCCTACAACACTCAGCACTTGCTGCGCTCCCTCAATCCTGGCCTCCCGCGCATCCCTGATTTCCATCATATTACCATTGGCAGCTGAGCTTCCAGCCTCTTGGACCCAAAGCTCTGGAATTCCCTCCCTAAACCTCTCCCCTCCCCTCCTCCTTTAAGACTCTCCTTCAAACCTATCTCTTTGACCAGGTATTTGGTCTACCCCAATATATCCCAATGTAGCTCGGTCTCAATTGCTGTTTCATAGACGCTCCTGTATATTAAATATTTTGCTACATCAGAGGTGCTTGCACCTGGTTAGTGTTTGATTTAGATATGGGCCAAAGATATGGGGGGGATTCTCCGCCGGGGTGATTCTCCGTTATGCCGGCACCCAGGGGTTTCCTGACGGCGTGGGGCTGCCCCACAATGGGAATCCCCATTGACCGGCCGGTGTAATGGAGAATCCCGTCGGCGGGTCGAGGCAGAAATGTGGGGCGGCGGGACGGAAAATCCCGCCCATGGGCCAGGATTCTCTGAAATCCCGGCCAAGTGTTGACGCCGGCCTCAAAGCCGGCACGACGACGCCAGCATCAACGGGCCTCCAGGCCCAGGCATTCACCCCTTCTTCGGGGGCTAGTACGGTGCCGGAGTGCTGTGCGCTCGAAAGCTGGTGTGGGTTGCCATCTCAGCGCCGGCCCCCGGGCAATATGACGGAGCCCTACAGGGTCCCGGCACGGATGAACATAGACCCCCCACCCCGAATTAGCCCGCCCACAGAGCGTTAGGCCCCGATCGTGGGCCTGGCCACCATGGAGGCCCCCCCCTGGAGTCAGATCCCCCCGCTCCCCCACCGGCCCCCGCAGCCAGAATTCTGAGGTCCCGCAGATTGGGACCATACTTGACCCATGCCGGCGGGACTTGGCGGGCACCCGGCCCATCGAGGCCCGGGGAATCCCCGAGGGGGCCGCTTTCAATGGCCCCCGACCGACGCGGCGGCGACCGCGCAGGTGCAATTGCCGCCGATTCTCCGGTCGCCAGAGAATCAGCGTCCCAGCGTCGGAGCGGCATGTCGCGATTCTCACGCCCGCAGGATCGGAGAATCCCGGCCATGATCTCTCCATGACAATCTAAAGATATTAAAAAATGATGTATTCTATAATTTATAAAGATTTAGCTCCCTTGATAAAAGCAAATGCTTCAAAGATGAATTAGAACCGCAGATGAAAAACGCACAGAAGGCAAATGGGCAATTTTCCAGCCAAGGTGATTGCAAACTTTTGGAGAAGAATTGCTTTGTAACAAGTTGCTTTGTTGTAGTGGAACTAAGTTCAGCTGGCATTCGCTGTACCAAACTCCATCAGGAAACATTTTCACATGGCATCTGTCACTCCATTACAGCCCTTTCCTCACACAGCTGTTTGACAGATGGGTCCTGAAATGAAGGTCTGCTTGCATTAAATAAGCGAGCTGTTTCATATTGAATAGGGTTCTCCAGACCTTTGATCTCCTTTCCCAGCAGTAGTTACACATAGCAATGAGAAGCATCTGTTTGACCCTTTCCTGTGGAATGGTGCAGCACAGAAAGAGGCCATTTGGCCCGTCATCGGTATTAGCTTTCTGAAAGAGATGGTCACTCAGTCCCACCTGTCTGCTCTTTACGGTTTTCCTCTTTCAGCAGGTTTCCCATCTCTGTCTGAAAATTACCATTGAATCTTCTTCCACCATTCGTTCCAAATCAATTTCTCCTTGTCCACATCAGGGGCAGGATTCTCCATCCCGCCAGCAACGTTTCCTGGCGCGATGTGCCCTTGCCGGCAGTGAGACTCTCCGTTCCCGCAGCTGGCCAATGGGGTTTCCCGCCGTGGGCCACCTCACGCCGTCTGGAATCGCGCGGGCGTGGGTGCGCTGCTGACGGGGCGGAGAACCGCCGACAGAGAATCCCGCTCTTGGTAAATCTCACTTTGTCCCAAGGAGAACAATCCCAATTCTCACCCTGGTAGCATCTCAGCGGATCTCCCGTTATCCTTCCCGGCTCTAAGGGGAATGACCTCCGTTTATGTCCAGTAAGAACGTGAGGTTCCCCATTAGGCTGCAATGTAAATCTCTAAGTGACACTGCAACAACTTGAACTCACCTTATATGAAATGTTTGCCAAGTCTGTATCCCTTCTGCTAATGTGCTGCATTCCAAACAATTAAATATTAAAAATGATAGGATTGCCAATAGCAAGTGGAGTTGCTGGGGTGCTCAAAGTAATGACAGCTAAATCAGTACATTCCTCGACACACACCAGATAAACAAAGCAAATGGCAGCAAACTATTCAATTAGAAAGATGCCCAATCAGCGAACAGCAAAATAACTTTGAGTGTATCTTGAACTACCGTTGCACAAATTACATTGAACAAACAACACAGAAACAGCCCATTCCACCCAACAAGTCCATGGCAGTGTTTATGCTCCACACAAGATACCCTCCCAAAGTCTACACTTTGAACATGGTGCAATCAGTAAAAAGGAGACTTGGGGGAGTGATACTCTTGTTGATATAGACGCGCTGGAGAAGATGCAGAAAATATTGACAAGGATTATCCCAGAACCAAGCAGTTGTAACTATCATGAAGGATTAAACAGGCTGGGGTCTTTTCGCTAAAAAGAACTGAGGTGGTGGGGGGACGGGACCTGTTAGGGAAGGATGCAAAGGAGAGTGTTGTACCTGTGGGGAGTCTAAGGTTGATTCCATGAAGGGAACCATTCTCTGCCATTCCCTGCTCTGTTTCCCATCTGCAACCGAGAAGGCCCTCCCTGTGTTTCTCCCCAATTTCAGGGAGGAGTGATCTGGGTGGGAAACTAGGTGGACACTTGTTGCTTGGCGATTTCAGCCCATTTTTAGCTTCTGAGGTATTTTTCTGTTGGATGCTGGAAGCCACTGCCCAAAGATGGGCAGGCGTTTATGAATGAGGTAGCAATGAAATGGCGACATCAAGCGTTCTATTTGCTGTCATTCCAGCCTCCACATTAGCTGAAAGCATAGCTACTACCCCCTGTGCAAAACGAGCACCCAGAATCAATCATACATTTGATGAATCAGACACACTGAAAGTGCTGCAAAACCTTTCTTAAGCAAATGTTTATTCGTACAGCCCAGACTTCGCTATATACCTCCACACCTCACACTGTTGCACCCGCACTCATTCCAAAGAGGTTACCATGGTTTTTACATTGGAAAAACACCTGTCTCTTGGGGTAAAGAGGAAATCAGAGGATGCAGGGGGTGATGAGGCAAATGACATCCAACCACCAAGGCTCCCAGTGCAAAATGCAAAGGAAAGACTTGCTTTTGTATTATCATCTTTCACAACTTTTGGGACCTCCCAAAATGCTTTGCAGTGACTCACTGACATGGAGCCAGTGTTGTGGTGTGGAAATAATGGGCTTAATTTGTTGGACCTTCAATTGAGATAGGAGCAGTGTTTGCAGAGACGACGGGCGGGATTTTCTGCTCTTGCCCACCCCGAACCTGGAAATTCCCACCCGAGGTCCGGGAGTTTTCCAATGGGATGTCTGGTTACCTGTCCCACCTAAGACGATTCCCGCAGTGGGCAAGACTGGAAAATTTACCCCTACATTTCGCTTGGAAACCTTTCAATGAATCAAACCACATACTAGGACCTAATATGATGATCACCTCATTTGACGAGTTCCATACGCGACCGACGCCATCGGGAACTCAGCCGGTCGGGCGCGAAGCATCAGGGGGGCGAGGGGGGGGGGCTCAAGCAATGCCCTGAGGCCGTCGATACGGTGCCAGCACTTTGAAGGGGGCGGAGCATCACAAAAGCGCCGTCCCCGATTTGGTCGCCAACTGTGATTCTCCGGCCAATCGCTAAATGCGATTTTGGCATCGGTGACCGGGGAATCCATCCCAGGATGTCGCAAAGCATCTTACAACCATGAAGTACTTTTAACGTGCGGTCAGATTTGTAATACAGGCAGCGTGGCAAGCAATCTGCACATGGAAAGTTTCCAATAACAATAATGAGATCAGTGAATAGGAGCGGGATTCTCTGACCCCCCCCCCTCCCCCCCCCCCCCCCCGCCGGGTCGGAGAATCGGCGGGGGCTGGCGTGAATCCTGCCCCCGCCGGTTGCGAATTCTCCGGCACCGGATATTCGACGGGGGTGGGAATCCCCCCCCCCCCGGTGATTCTCCGGCCCGCGATGGGCCGAAGTCCCGCTGCTGGAATGCCTGTCCCGCCGGCGTGAATTAAACCACCTCCCTTACCGGCGGAATAGGCGGCGCGGGCGGGCTTCGGGGTCCTGGGGGGGTTGTGGGGTGATCTGGCCCCGGGGCTGTCACTGTGCTACCGTGCCATCCAACTCTGGGGGATGAAAGAATGACAGGGTTCCTCGGGTATTTAATTATCCCAGGGTAGAGCATGGAGATACAATAATAATAATAATAATGCTTATTGTCACAAGTAGGCTTCAATGAAGTTACTGTGAAAAGCCCCTAGTCGCCACATTCCGCCGCCTGTTCAGGGAGGCCGGTACGGGAATTGAACCCGCGCTGCTGGCCTTGTTCTGCATTAACAAGCCAGCTGTTTAGCCCACTGTGCTAATATAACACCAAAGACAGCAGTCATAGTCCTGTAAATCCCTCCATTAAAACACACTATTTATAGAAACATAGAAAATAGGAGCAGGAGGCCATTCGGCCCTTCGAGCCTGCTCCGCCATTTATTATGACCATGGCTGATAATCCAACTCAATAGCCTAATCCTGCTTTCCCCCATATCGTTTAATCCCATTCGCCTGAAGTGCTGTATCTAACTGCTTCACTTTGGCCTCAACTACTTCCTGTGGTTGTGAATTCCACAGGCTGACCACTCTCTGGGTGAAGAAATTCCTCCTCATCTTTGTCCGATATGGTCAACCCCGTATCCTCAGACCGTGACCTCTGGTTCTGGACTCCCCCTCCATCGGGAACATCCTTCCTGCGTCTACCCTATCCAGTCCTGTTAGATTTTAATAGGCTTCCATTCTCTCCAAGGACACATAGGAACAGGAGGACAGTTCTCAGCCTCTTGAGGCTGTTGCACTATTCTATCAGGTCATGGCTGATCTGCATTTTAACCCCATTTACCTGCCCTATCCATAACCCTTAATGCCCTTAACCAACACAGGTTTATCACACTCAATTTTAGAATGCTCAGTTGATCCTCCGCAGCTTTTTGGAGGGAGAGGTTTTGGATTTCCACTCCCATTGTGTGAAGAAGTACTTCCTGACATCACCCATGAACAACCTGACATAGGTCAATAAACGCTCCTAGAGGTACACAGTTATTTTAAACACTCCATTGCGGATCATATTGTCTCTGGGTAGAGCAGAGTGCAGCAACACCTCCAGTATCATCTCTCAGCAGTTGCAGCATCAACTCAAACCTCTCCTGCAAGTGTTTGAAATGAGGTT
The DNA here is from genome assembly GCF_047496885.1 of Scyliorhinus torazame. Lineage (NCBI taxonomy): Eukaryota > Metazoa > Chordata > Chondrichthyes > Carcharhiniformes > Scyliorhinidae > Scyliorhinus > Scyliorhinus torazame. The sequence goes on from NC_092721.1 coordinate 8,580,655, forward strand.
TGTTGCCAGTATAACGTTGGACGTTTTCAGTCAACACGTTTTGCTTCTTTCCACTTCCTTGGCTTTAACATGTTGAAACAAGAAGCAGCCCTGTGTTCACATCATGAATTGCTCTTTCGCAGAAGGCCTTCTCTCCTTTTAATTTAACTAATTAAAATCTTTGCAATTATCATCTTCCGTGTCCCTGATGAACATTGTATTTGTTCAAATAATTCTAAATCAATTGCTTCCTCCAACCCTATTGGTATACACGAATTTCCTGTGGGTGATTTATTTCCTCTATATTACAGCTTTCTAATCAAACTGACTTTGACGTGGGGCCGACCTATCCGAATGGGAACAGGGTCCCGCAACGCGTGTGATTAGCCAGGTGTTTCCCAGCGCTTGGGAGTATCGAAAAACACCACGCTACCGATCGGCCATTCGAGTAGATTGCAGTCCTCCAGGGGGAACGCGCAGCCGAGGCCACACTTAGTCTTGTTTCCTGCACTGAGGAGCTCCACTTGCTGGAAGTCTACAGTGCGGGATGAGATCGAGGTGCCATTTTTAAATGACGTCCTGATCTCTTGATCCCCCCCCCCCCAAGCTCCAACTCACATATAAGGGGGTCCTCGCACCACCACCACACACACAGGGTATCCCAGGCCCGATCCACAGCATGGGAAAATTGCCAGTAACCATGGGGCACTGCCAGGGTGCCAGGCTGGCAATGCCAAGGTGGCACCAGCAATGACAGGGTGCCACTCTGCCCAGAGGGCAAGCACCAAGTGGCCTCCCATCCCCTGGGAGATCCCACAAGTGCCACTGCATCTGGTCCCCATTTGGACGTTTGTGGAGAGTATCATTGGACAGCCCGAGATGTGCTCACCGGGGATGGGCAAGGCAAAGGGGATTAGATCCCACACCTTGGGGAGATCATGGGAATGCATATTACGGTGAGACTAGCTGTCTAACTTTAATCTGCAGTTTTGCTAAAAAGTAAACCCCTCCCACAATGGGTGGGATTCAGATCGTGACGTCTCACGGGATCGCATTAGATCTTGCAAGGTGTGGCGAGCCGGGTCGAACTCAGGAGAGGGATCTCCCGGCATCTACCAGCCACGTTGCGCCGCGCTGCCTTTCAGGCGTAACGCGGCCAGTAGATCCCGCGCCTCATATTTTCCAAAACGAAGAGGCTACAGTTCTTCTGGCCCAATGGCTTTCCTGTGACACAGAAATACTTGCATTTCTGTAGCACCTTTGACAGCCTCAGGATGTCCCAAGGTCCTTTATAGCCAATGAAATACTGCGGAAGTGTAGTCACTGTTGTAATGTAGAAAACCCAGCAACCAATTTGCACCTAGCAAACTCCTACACACTTAGCAATATGATAATGAGCAGACCATCTCTTTTGGAGATGTTTATTGAGGAATGAACAATTGCCAGGATACAAGGATGAACCTCTCTGCTCTACTTCCAACAGTGCCAAATGACCTTTCACATCTGCATGAAAATGATGGCAAAGAGGCATTTGTTTAAATCGGCATTCCTCGCATCACTCTTCTGTTGCTCATGATGTTTCTTTGACAACATTTCAATGAGATAAAATCCAGGCAGTTTTTAACTGGAGTTAAAACGTGGGAGCATTTTTGTAGCATATGAGAAATTGAGTCAGAAAGCTTATCATTGTTGGAAACAATTACATTGAAAGGTTTTTGAAGAACTCTACTGAGTATTCTGTAAGGAGCAACATTCAGATTTATGTCTTAATACATTCCTTGTGCCAAACAAAATACGGCTGATTCCTTCTCCCGCCAAATGCACGCTGGCAATCTTTCATCAATTTACTGCTTATTAATTGAAAAAAAAGTCAACAAATCCTGTTGAAGTCACAAGGCTCTACATTCAGTCCGAGGTCATTGAACTGTATCTAAAAAGTCCATCACACAGAAATGACACACATTGTATTGAGATATATTACTCTACTCAAACTGCTTATCAGATTGATGAGTAAGTGACTGTTATCAGGACTGGAGCTTTTAAGAAACACATATAGCATAGAACATAATTGAGCTATTAGATTACGATATGGCTGTGTGGGATGTCTGACAAATGACTTTCTCATCTACGCAGCGGAACCTTCTCTGGAGTCATCGGTATCGTACTCCGCCAGTGCTCTTCACGGAGTGATCAGTAGTTAGTATCAATATTTAGTGTTGGAATGAAAGTGCACTTGGGACTACGCAGGAAGGTGCTTTTGAGAAAGGGGTGATCTGACCTTCTCGTGTTTCTCTTTGATAAGCTCTCCCTGTTCCCCCACCTCTCCCTCCAAATCCACTTGTCTATTCCAAAGATCGTTGACGTCCCGTTCTGATTTATTCTACAAGGACAAACACAAGGGTAAAATAATTTTAAAATCTTGTTCACTACATGGTTTGTATTAAGTTTTCCCATCTCTCCTTCCTTCTGTCACTTTGTCAAACCTATCTCTTTGACCAAGGTTTGGCCACGCAGTGGTAGCTTTTTTCTGATAACGTGTACATGCATTTAGACTTCTTTGGCCAAATAGTGTTCGGCACTGCATCGGGGGCTGGAGGAGTGAGTACCCTAACCCAAGAAGGGGGAGCAACAAAATGCCACCCTGTGTAAAAGTCCTGGAACCGCCTGCCTAATAACACTTTGAAGCATCTTTACCACACAGATGGCAGCATTTTGGGACGTGTTACGCGAGAGAGATATTAGGAAATTAGGTCCAGAAATGAGACCCCAATATAGCAGGCAATGCAAGGGTTAAACAGACTGATGGAAATAAAACCTGCGGGCACAGAGTCAGAGGGATACGCCCACACCTGGCCGAATTACATTGCCCCAGTCAGACCTAAACTCAAATTGGGAATACACAGGATGCTCCAGATCCATTGTCCTTCGGGACACTCTTGTCTGACCAGCTATTAGCCCCATTACATTGTCTGATGGCCTTTTTATCCGTCAATGGGTGGTTAGTTGCATATTAAAAGCATGGCTCTATTCTTTTGTATAAACAGGAGTGGGCAATCAAACAGCCAAGATAACGCTGATGGGTTCAAGCCTGGAAACCCCAGCTAAGTTTGAGGGTCTGTGATGCCCCCACCATCTGAAAACTTCTGACCCAAGTTGAGCACCAATTAGTACCGGTCACCTCAAACCGGCACTTTGGGAGGGAGGGGGGTCTCCCAAGTGATCCGTGGCCCCTGGGTGGTCGGCCTCTGGCCAGGCTGGCACCCTTAAATGGCTGCTGCCAACCAGGCACCTTGGCAGAGCCATTTGGACACCCTGCCAATGCCACCCAGGTGCCACCCTGGCACAGGTGCCCAGGTGGCACTGCCAGACTGCCAGGGATACTGCTAGGCTGCCCAGGTGGCAGTGACAAGATGCCAAGATGGCATTTTGCCCATGCCTTACTGGTATGTGGAGGGATGCGGTGAGAGGCTTGAGAACCCCCCAACAGGCGAGTCGGGCGTTAGGAGGGTCATGGATCATGCCTGAGGGTCGGGAGATTGGGATGCCTCGTGCCCCAAGCTCTTCCTGCAATGAGGAGCTCCGCATTGCAGGGAAAGACACTAAGTGTTGCTTCGGGGTGGGGCATTCCATTCTGGGGCCTGAAATAGCAACAGAGTGCCGTTAGATAGCGGGGTCATTACTGGCGCTAAAATCCAAGAACTCCTCCCAAGCCACGTGGCTGCTAATACCTCTTTCTCAATTGTTGCATTTCTTCTCCCTCAGAAATCTTGAGGCATAATAAACTGGTCTTCCTTGTGCATGGTTTTTGAACCTGAAACAGAAATGTGCCCAAGCCGGGAGTTGATACGTCCGCTGCCACAGTTGTTGATAACTCTGGTCTGTCGTCCGCTAGGATCTCTGGTGAAATTAGGAGATTATTGATCTTGTCAAAAGCATTTCGCTGGTCCACGTTCCAGCACCACTGTTGACTTGTCTAAACAGCTGTCATAACTGCTTGTTAATTTCCACCGCGTTTGGTGGCAACCTGGTTGACCATCTCCAGAAATCTTTGTAATTCTGCCATGTTTACAGTCTGTGGGAACTTTTTTCTGAACTTGGTTTTCTGCAGGTCAGCAGTAATTTCCAAAGCTTGCACAATGTGTCCCAGGAATTTTATCATAGGCTTGTCAAATCAAATTCACCTTGATCGTTGAATGTCAAACCTGCTTTTTGTAGGACTTTGAGGAGCGCTCTGCGGTCACGTTCTTCCCTCGATCAACCATGTGCAAGAATGTCGTCCATCGGACATATCCCTCCATACATGCCTCCCCGGTCGGAGACATCGGCTGGGACTTTCTGGCCCCGCTGGGGCAGGACCCGTTGCAGGGGTTGCAGTGGACGAGCCAATAGTCCATTGACCATTGGCGGGACAGAGAATCCCAGCTATCTTTCTTTGGAATATCTCAATTCTGTATGGTCATCTTTTAAAGCAGTAACTATTGAATGGGGTGATTAAACTAGTTAACAATCTGGATTGTTAATGATCCCTGGAATGAAGAACTTGTCGCATGAGGAACGGTTGAGGACTCTGGGTCTGTACTCGTTGGAGTTTAGAAGGATGAGGGGGGATCTTATTGAAACTTACAGGATACTGCGAGGCCTGGATAGAGTGGACGTGGAGAGGATGTTTCCACTTGTCGGAAAAACTAGAACCAGAGGACACAATCTCAGACTAAAGGGACGATCCTTTAAAACTGAGATGAGGAGGAATTTCTTCAGCCAGAGGGTGGTGAATCTGTGGAACTCTTTGCCGCAGAAGGCTGTGGAGGCCAATTCACGGAGTGTCTTTAAGACCGAGATAGATAGGTTCTTGATTAATAAGGGGATCAGGAGTTATGGGGAGAAGGCAGGAGAATGGGGATGAGAAAATATCAGCCATGATTGAATGGTGGAGCAAACTCGATGGGCCGAGTGGCCTAATTCTGCTCCTATGTCTTATGATCTCATGGTCCATTCTTCGTCCAGAGGCAACTGGCAAAACCTGCTGTTAGTATCTAATTTTGTGAAGGGGGTGGTCTTGGCTAAACTCGTGAAACTTTCATCCATTTATGTCATCGGGTCGATCTCGCGTTCCACTGACTTGGTAAATTGAGTCAAGATCACACAGGTTCTCACTGAAACCGGGACCATTCCAGTAACCGCTTCATCGGTACGGTCACCGGCGAGATGACACCTTGTTATAACATGTGTTCAATCTCGCTCTTAAGAGTGGTGGTGGGGGGTAGGGGGGGGGTTAGGGAGCATCCTCGCTGTGAAGAGACATAAAGTGTTAGCACCCCCTCTCTCCCTTAGGGCTATATAATATTCTGTCTGCAGCTTTTGTAAGCCTGAAAATTAAGATGGAAATTAAGTTCGAAATACATTATACTGAATGCTCGTCAGCAGTTCCATGAACCTTGAAAATCAGATTGAACTGCAAGCATGCTTTTCTGATCAAAAATGATGACTCCTGTTTCTGTATAATGTACAAGGGGTTCAATCATTTCTTTATCCTTGTATCTTAAGTTTTGGCGCTGTACCTTCAATATCGTCCCTCCTCGACCTTGCACTTGAGTGGAGGATGGCTGTAATGGAATATTTTTTAAGGCATTTTACTTGATCAGATAATACTGAAACACCTACACCGGTATCTAGCTTGAATACTGTGGCGTGGCCATCAATGTATAATTTATTGCTCTGGCAATTACTTTCTGTTTCATTAACTTTGTCTAAGAAGGTACTTTGTTTTTTCTGTGACACTTCCATTTCTTGGATTTGATTTGGTTTCCTTGTTACCTTTAGATTCCTGTGAACTATAGGAGCTTTTGATCTATAGACTATTTTAAACACCGAGTTCTGGCACTCGGCACCCCTTGCTGAGCATTCTTCCCACTTGCATAGGGTTTCCCGGCCGTACTGAGAGTATTTCAAGAAGGCGGTTGGCTCTTTCCCAGTTTTGCAGGATTTCCTACGCCATGCTTTCTCCTTTCCGTGTGACATATTGAATGGCTTAATTAATTCATTGTCTTCCGAGGGACGTCACTGTCCCACAAACAACTATTCTGTTTTGCTTCCTCAGCTCGGTCTGTCACGCTTTATGTATTGCCTCTGTCAGAGATAAACCTTCGCACGTTTGCAAAAAATCTGATAGGGTTTCATCTCAGTCCCCACCTACTATACAATTGTGAATGAATTCAACTCTGAGGATCCTGTAGTGGCGATTCTCGGTAAGTATGTACAGATCATTTATAAATGAATCCATGATTCACCTGGTTTTTGATTTCCTTCTATTAAATTTTCACTCGCTCAATAATGAACATTTCTGAACAGTAAAGTGCACATTGAATGCCTGGAGGACTTCATTGTATGCAGCACAGTGGTTAGCACTGTTGCTTCATAGCGCCAAGCTCGATTCCCGGCTTGGTTCACTGTTTGTGGGGAGTCTGCACGTTCTCCTCGTGTCTGCGTGGGTTTCCTCCGGATGCTCCGGTTTCCTCCCGCAAGTCCCGAAAGACGTGCTTGTTAAGTGAATTGGGCATTCTGAATTCTCCCTCTGTGTACCTGAACAGGCGCCGGAATGTGGCGACTAGGGGATTTTCACAGTAACTTCATTGCAGTGTTAATGGAAGCCTACTTGTGACAATAATAAAGATTATTATTATTATGAGCTTGAAGACTCATCGACTCCTTGTCTCACTATTATGTTATCTGCAATAGTTCCTATTGCATAGAGTAAAGTACTGACCTGATCCTACTGTTCTTCCTTGTGAAAAGCTGAAGCTGTTCCTTCAATTGTTCCAGTGTTGAGCCTGTTGTGAGTCTTCAGCGCTTCAGAAAGTTCCTGGGAGTGGCAATGTTTGTCCATGCTTGTCATAAGCTCTGGATCTGATTCTGCGTCAGTAGTTTGGCTTGTAGACTGTGATCTGTACTCGCTACTGCCTGGACCCTGGTTCTGGATCTGTCATGTGACACCCACGATGCACTGCTTTCATCTGAGTCTTCATTCTTTTCTCTTCTTGTCCTTTTTCCAAGGGTTTGTAGGTTTTTCAGGTTTGCAGTCATCTCTTGGAGCTTTTCTGGGTCTTTATATTTTGTATGCCAACACTGTGGGCAAGATCTTCAAGACCATGCCGATGGCGCACTGCCCCCTGGGTTTCCCGGCGGTGTGGGATGGAATCAGTGGGAAATCCCATGGACAGTAGTGGGACCAGAAGACCTCGCACCAGCAGAGAAACCCACCGCCCCCATCTGGAGTTCAGGGACTAGATGGGGTTACTTTACGGTTTGCCTGTTACCCTAAGAATGCTACCATAGACTGTAATTCATCAAATAAATAATAGTTTATTTACAGATCTGTGTACGGTTGAATAACACGACATGAGGTTGTACTCCTGGCTTCCATAGAACTCAATCTGTTAGTCCTGAGACATCACATCAGTATCAGATTCACCTGATGTTAACGCTCCACTCTAGAGAGAGCTGTGGATACTCAGTTTTTAGGTATATTCAGGACTGAAATTGATATATTTTTGGGTTGTAAAGGATCTGGGAGTGGGGCAGGAGGGTGGAGTTGAGGTAGAAGACTGGCCGTGATTTTATTCAATGGTGGAGCAGACTCCAAGCGCTGTCTGGCCTGCTCCTGGTCCCACTGTTAACGTTTGTTTGGAGACACCCAAAGTGCTTTCAGACGGGTCGAAAATCAGGTTTTATCTGTTTAGGAGACGAGTACAAAATCAAACAGATTATTAAACTTTCAACCGTTCACGCCGATGGAATTCCCGAGTCTCGCTGCTGTGAATGGTACAGGGCAGCACAGTAGCACAGTGGTTAGCACAGTTGCTTCACAGCATCAGAGTCCTAGGTTCGATTCCCTGCTGGGTCACTGTCTGTGCGGAGTCTGCACGTTCTCCCCATGTCTGCGTGGGTTTCCTCCGGGTGCTCCGGTTTCCTCCCACAGTCCAAAGAGGTGCAGGTTAGGTGGATTGGCCATTAGTGTCCAAAAAAGATTAGGTGGGTTTACGGGGATAGGGTGGTGGCATGAGATTAGGTGGGGTGCTCTTCCCAAGGGCCGGTGCAGACTTGCTGGGCCGAATGGCCTCCTTCTGCACTGTAAAGCTCTATGAATGGAGTTTCAGCTGAACGCCAAATTCTCCGCTCTCACTGGCAGCGATGGTGGGATGAACCTGGAGAATCTCGGCCTTAGGGTGGGATTTACCGGCTGTTCGCACTGGCCAGTCAATCGGTAAATCCCGCCCTTTAATGTCTGAGATTTACATCAGCAACAGAGACGGTGCATCACCGACTCTCTGGTAACCCTCTGCTTCAAATGCTTTTTAACCAAAATTCTCGCAAACAGAAAGACTTGCCTTTTCGGGCCAATCTTCACAACCTCAGAACTTCCCAAAACGCTTCGCAGCCAATGAAACACTTGTTGAAATGTGGCGGCTGTTGTAACGCTGGAAACGTGGCAGCCAGTTTGTGCTCTTCAAACTCTCACAAACCCTAAAGAAACAAAAAACAGACCAGGTGACCTGTTACTGATAAAGGCAAATTTACTGCGAATGCTGGAATCCGAAAGAAAAACAGAAAATGCCGGACAATCTCAGCAGCATCTGTGGAGGGAGAAGGGAGGTGACGGTTCGAGTCTGGGTGACTCTTTGTCAAAGCTGTAATGGATGTTGATTGAGGGATAGGTATTGGCCGGGACGCTGGGGAGATCTCCCCTGCATGTAACCCTGAGAGGCAGACTGGGCCTTGGTTTTAACACCTCTTCCGAAAGATGGATGTGATATTACAGAGGGAGTTACATTCAGAGAGAGTAAGGGCGCGATTTAACGAAAGGGGAAGAAAGTCCCATAGCGAGCGCGTTTAGCTGCTTGTTCCCCGCCGCTGAGAAACACAACTCCATGAAACAAAGCTTGTGTTAGATAGGGGGTCTCAGTGGGGAACGCGCGGCCGAGGCTGCACATAGCCCCGTTTTGAGCTGAGGACCTCCGCCCATTCGCTGGAACCGAACCCTCAGTGCAGTGAGAGATCGGGACAACTCCAAAGCCATCCTCCAAGCCCCAATGCACTATGGGAGGGTCCCCGGCACCCCCCCCCCCAAAAACACCATCCCATCCCCCAATACCCACTCAGGGCACCACCGGCCCGATCACGCGCGTGCAGAAAATGCCACTTTGGCAGTGCCAACCTGGTGCTCTGGCATTGCCACCTGGGTACCTTGTCAGTGCCAGGCTGGCACCCAGGTGGTACTACCAGGATGGATGGCTGGCAGTACCAAAGTGCCCACATGGCACAAGCAGTGCCAGGGTGCCACCCTGCCCAGGGTGCCACCCTGCTCAAAGCAACTGGGGCCTCCGATCCCCTGGAGGCCCCCACGAGTGCCGTTCCGTCTGGTCCCCGTTTGTAGAGTTCAGTGCTGAACAGCGCTCGCCTGAGGTCTCCAGGGCGACAGGGATTGGTCCTCGGGACCTCGGGAAACCGCACATTAAAGTGAGACTAACTGTCTCGCTCTAGTAAGCAGATTTGCTAAAAAGTCATCCTGCCCACAATGGGCAGGATTCACATCGCACCGTTGCCAGGCGTTGCGAGCCGGGGATGTCCCGGGAGCGGGGTGTCCCAGCTGCGCACGACGAGCTGCTTTTTGTGCGCAGCATTGGTGTAAAATAGTGCCCTAAATATTGCCACAAGTAACAAGGAAGTTAACGAGAGAAGAAACTAAAGTATTAATTTTCCGTCCTCTCTTGTGCGGTGTTTGGAGGCCAGGAGGACGTTTAATTAGATGGCGGAGAGGTGGGCGAGCGAGCGCCCTCCTGCCTTCCAACCTCTGCCAAATTGAAGCCACAGAGAGAAGGTGTGGGGTTGGACATTTCACCCCACTCTTAATGGAGGCCCTTAAGTTAGCAGTGAATTACCACGTAACAGCCTCACCCCAGCGGAGCGAGGATTATCCCGGCCGCAGACAGGCCTGTCGCAGCACAGGGAGTATGACAAACAAAACTGTCCAGGTGGCTTTTTAAATAAAGGCAAAGTGAGTCAGATGAGTAACAATAGGAAAAGGTTTATTTGTAACACATACAATGTGACACGTGCCCACTCTCATAGTGACCAACGCTCCCAGTCTCCACTCTCCCAGTGTCCCACTCTCCTAGTGACCCACTCTCCCAGAGTCCACTCTCCCAGAGTCCACTCTCCCAGTGACCAACTCTCCCAGAGTCCACTCTCCCAGTGTCCACTCTCCCAGTGCCCACTCTCCCAGTGTCCACTCTCCCAGTGCCCACTCTCCCAGTGCCCACTCTCCCAGTGTCCACTCTCCCAGAGTCCACTCTCCCAGTGACCAACGCTCCCAGTGACCAACTCTCCCAGTCTCCACTCTCCCAGTGCCCACTCTCCCAGTGGACACTCTCCCAGTGCCCACTCTCCCAGTGTCCACTCTCCCAGTGCCCACTCTCCCAGTGCCCACTCTCCCAGTGTCCACTCTCCCAGAGTCCACTCTCCCAGTGACCAACGCTCCCAGTGACCAACTCTCCCAGTCTCCACTCTCCCAGTGCCCACTCTCCCAGTGGACACTCTCCCAGTGTCCACTCTCCCAGTGCCCACTCTCCCAGTGGCCACTCTCCCAGTGTCCACTCTCCCAGTGTCCACTCTCCCAGAGTCCACTCTCCCAGTGACCAACGCTCCCAGTGACCAACGCTCCCAGTCTCCACTCTCCCAGTGCCCACTCTCCCAGTGGACACTCTCCCAGTGTCCACTCTCCCAGTGCCCACTCTCCCAGTGGACACTCTCCCAGTGTCCACTCTCCCAGTGTCCACTCTCCCAGTGACCACTCTCCCAGTGACCACTCTCCCAGTGCCCACTCTCCCAGTGTCCACTCTCCCAACGACCCACTCTCCCAGTGACCAACGCTCCCAGTGACCAAAGATCCAGGGTCCACTCTCCCAGTGCCCACTCTCCCAGTGCCCACTCTCCCAGTGTCCACTCTCCCAATGTCCACTCTCCCAACGACCCACTCTCCCAGTGACCAATGCTCCCAGTGTCCATTCTCCCAGTGTCCACTCTCCTAGAGTCCACTCTCCCAGTGACCACTCTCCCAGTGACCAACTCTCCCAATGTCCATTCTCCCAGTGCCCACTCTCCCAGTGACCAACTCTCCCAGTGACCAACTCTCCCAGTGCCCACTCTCCCAGTGCCCAACTCTCCCAGTGTCCACTCTCCCAGTGATCAACGTTCCCAGTGTCCACTCTCCCAGTGTCTACTCTCCCAGTGCCCACTCTCCCAGTGACCACACTCCCAGTGACCACATTCCCAGTGCCCAGTGTCCACTCTCCCAGTGTCCACTCTCCCAGTGTCCACTCTCCTAGTGCCCACTCTCCCAGTGACCAACTCTCCCAGTGTCCACTCTCCCAGTGCCCACTCTCCCAGTGACCAACTCTCCCAGTGTCCACTCTCCCAGTGACCAACTCTCCCAGTGTCCACTCTCCCAGTGTCCAATCTCCCAGTGTCCACTCTCCCAGTGTCCACTCTCCCAGTGACTTATGCTCCCAGTGACCAAAGATCCAGGGTCCACTCTCCCAGTGCCCACTCTCCCAGTGCCCACTCTCCCAGTGTCCACTCTCCCAGTGTCCACTCTCCCAACGACCCACTCTCCCAGTGACCAATGCTCCCAGTGTCTACTCTCCCAGTGTCCACTCTCCTAGTGTCCACTCTCCCAGTGACCAACTCTCCCAGTGACCAACTCTCCCAGTGCCCACTCTCCCAGTGTCCACTCTCCCAGTGACCCACTCTCCCAGCGTCCACTCTCCCAGTGTCCACTCTGATAGTGACCAATGCTCCCAGTATCCACTCTCCCAGTGTCCACTCTCCCAGTGTCCACTCTGATACTGACCAATGCTCCCAGTGTCCACTCTCCCAGCGACCCACTCTCCCAGTGTCCACTCTCATAGTGACCAATGCTCCCAGTGTCCACTCTCCCAGTGTCCACTCTCCCAGTGTCCACTCTCCCAGTGTCCACTCTCCCAGTGACCAACGATCCAGGGTCCACTCTCCCAGTGACCACTCTCCCAGTGCCCACTCTCCCAGTGACCATCTCTCCCAGTTTCCACTCTCCCAATGTCCACTCTCCCAGTGACCAACGCTCCCAGTGTCCACTCTCCCAGTGACCAACTCTCCCAGTGCCCACTCTCCCAGTGTCCACTCTCCAAGTGCCCACTCTCCCAGTGTCCACTCTCCCAATGACCCACTCTCCCAGTGACCAAATCTCCCAGTGTCCACTCTCCCAGTGTCCACTCTCCTAGTGTCCACTCTCCCAGTGACCACTTTCGCAGTGACCAACTCTCCCAGTGTCCACTCTCCCAGTGCCCACTCTCCCAGTGACCAACTTTCCCAGTGTCCACTCTCCCAGTGATCAACGCTCCCAGTGTCTACTCTCCCAGTGTCCACTCTCCCAGTGCCCACTCTCCCAGTGACCACACTCCCAGTGCCCAGTGTCCACTCTCCCAGTGTCCAGTGTCCACTCTCCCAGTGCCCACTCTCCCAGTGCCCACTCTCCATGTGTCCACTCTCCCAACGACCCACTCTCCCAGTGACCAACTAGGAGTTGACACACTGGGACACCCAGTGACACACTAGGAGAGTCCAGTGTCCACTCTCCCAGTGTCCACTCTCCCAGTGTCCACTCTCCCAGTGTCCACTCTCCCAGTGTCCACTCTCCCAGTGTCCACTCTCCCAGTGTCCACTCTGATAGTGACCAATGCTCCCAGTGTCCACTCTCCCAGCGACCCACTCTCCCAGTGTCCACTCTCATAGTGACCAATGCTCCCAGTGTCCACTCTCCCAGTGTCCACTCTCCCAGTGTCCACTCTCCCAGTGTCCACTCTCCCAGTGACCAACGATCCAGGGTCCACTCTCCCAGTGACCACTCTCCCAGTGCCCACTCTCCCAGTGACCAACTCTCCCAGTTTCCACTCTCCCAATGTCCACTCTCCCAGTGACCAACGCTCCCAGTGTCCACTCTCCCAGTGACCAACTCTCCCAGTGCCCACTCTCCCAGTGTCCACTCTCCAAGTGCCCACTCTCCCAGTGTCCACTCTCCCAATGACCCACTCTCCCAGTGACCAAATCTCCCAGTGTCCACTCTCCCAGTGTCCACTCTCCTAGTGTCCACTCTCCCAGTGACCACTTTCGCAGTGACCAACTCTCCCAGTGTCCACTCTCCCAGTGCCCACTCTCCCAGTGACCAACTTTCCCAGTGTCCACTCTCCCAGTGATCAATGCTCCCAGTGTCTACTCTCCCAGTGTCCACTCTCCCAGTGCCCACTCTCCCAGTGACCACACTCCCAGTGCCCAGTGTCCACTCTCCCAGTGTCCAGTGTCCACTCTCCCAGTGCCCACTCTCCCAGTGCCCACTCTCCATGTGTCCACTCTCCCAACGACCCACTCTCCCAGTGACCAACTAGGAGTTGACACACTGGGACACCCAGTGACACACTAGGAGAGTCCAGTGTCCACTCTCCCAGTGTCCACTCTCCCAGTGTCCACTCTCCCAGTGTCCACTCTCCCAGTGTCCACTCTCCCAGTGTCCACTCTCCCAGTGTCTACTCTCCCAGTGACCAACTCTCCCAGTGTCCACTCTCCCAGTGAGCAACTCTCCCAGTGCCCACTCTCCCAGTGTCCACTCTCCCAGTGACCAACGCTCCCAGTGTCCACTCTCCCAGTGCCACTCTCCCAACGACCCACTCTCCCAACGACCCACTCTCCCAGTGCCCACTCTCCCAGTGACCAACGCGCCCAGTGTCCACTCTCCCAGTGTCCACTCTCCCAGTGTCCACTCTCCCAGTGACCAATGCTCCCAGTGTCCACTCACCCAGTGCCCACTCTCCTAGTGACCAACTCTCCCAGTGTCCATTCTCCCAGTGTCCACTCTCCCAGTGTCCACTCTCCCAGTGCCCACTCTCCCAGTGTCCACACTCTCAGTGACCACTCTCCCAATGATCAACACTCCTAGTGTCCACTCTCCCAGTGACCACTTTCCCAGTGATCAACACTCCCAGTGTTGACTCTCCCAGTGACCAACTCTCCCAGTGTCCACTCTCCCAGAGTCCAGTCTCCCAGCATCCACTCACTCAGTGACCAACTCTCCCGGAGTCCACTCTTCCAGTGTCCACTCTCCCAGAGTCCACTCTCCCAGTGTCCACTCTCCCAATGACCCACTGTCCCAGTGACCAATGCTCCCAGTGTCCACTCTCCCAGTGACCAACGCTCCCAGTGACCACTCTCCCATGTCCACCCTCCCAATGACCCACTGTCCCAGTGACCACACTCCCAGTGCCTACTCTTCCAGTGTCCACTCTCCCAGTGACCAACACTCCCAGTGTCCACTCTCCCAGTGACCAACGCTCCCAGTGTTCACTCTCCCAGTGACCACACTCCCAGTGACCACTCTCCCAGTGTCCACTCTCCCAGTAACCAACGCTCCCAATGTCCACTCTCCCAGTGACCCACTCTCCCAGTGACCACACTTCCAGTGCCCACTCTCCCAGTGTCCACTCTCCCAGTGACCAACGCTCCCAGTGTCCACTCTCCCAGTGTCCACTCTCCCAGTGTCCACTCTCCCAGTGTCCACTCTCCCAGTGTCCACTCTCCCAGTGACCCACTCTCCCAGTGACCATACTTCCAGTGCCACTCTCCCAGTATCCACTCTCCCAGTGTCCACTCTCCCAGTGTCCACTCTCCCAGTAACCAACGCTCCCAGTGTCCACTCTCCCAGTGACCAACTCTCCCAGTGACCACACTTCCAGTGCCCACTCTCCCAGTGACCACTCTCCCAATGGTCAACACTCCCAGTGTCCAGTCTCCCAGTGACCACTCTCCTAATGGTCAACACTCGCAGTGTCCACTCTCCAGTGACCACTCTCCCAATGGTCAAAACTCCCAGTGTCCACTCTCCCCGTGACCAACTCTCCCAGTGATCAACACTCCCAGTGACCAACTCTCCCAGTGTCCGCTCTCCCAGTGTCCGCTCTCCCAGTGTCCAATCTCCCAGCGTCCAATCTCCCAGTGACCACTCTCCCAGTGTCCACTCTCCCAGTGTCCACTCTCCCAGTGTCCATTGTCCCAGTGACCAGCCCTCCCAGAGTCCACTCTCCCAGTCTCCACTGTCCCAGTGACCAACTCTCCCAGTGTCGACTCTCCCAATGTCGACACTCCCAGTGACCAACTCTCCCAGTGTCCAGCCCTCCCAGAGTCCAGTCTCCCAGAGTCCAGTCTCCCAGAGTCCAGTCTCCCAGAGTCCAGTCTCCCAGTGTCCACTCTCCCGGTGTCCACTCTCCCGGTGTCCACTCTCCCGGTGTCCACTCTCCCGGTGTCCACTCTCCCAGTGACCACTCTCCCAGTGACCACTCTCCCCGTGTCCACTCTCCCAGTGTCCACTCTCCCAGTGACCAATGCTCCCTGTGACCAGTCTCCCAGTGCCCACTCTCCCAGTGCCCACTCTCCCAGTGCCCACTCTCCCAGTGCCCACTCTCCCAGTGCCCACTCTCCCAGTGTCCACTCTCCCAGTGACCAATGCTCCCGGTGACCAGTCTCCCAGTGCCCACTCTCCCAGTGCCCAATCTCCCAGTGCCCACTCTCCCAGTGCCCACTCTCCCAGTGCCCACTCTCCCAGTGTCCACTCTCCCAGTGACCAACTCTCCCAGTGACCAACGCTCCCAGTGTCCACTCTCCCAGTGACCACACTCCCAGTGACCACTCTCCCAGTGTCCACTCTCCCAGTAACCAACGCTCCCAATGTCCACTCTCCCAGTGACCCACTCTCCCAGTGACCACACTTCCAGTGCCCACTCTCCCAGTGTCCACTCTCCCAGTGACCAACGCTCCCAGTGTCCACTCTCCCAGTGTCCACTCTCCCAGTGTCCACTCTCCCAGTGTCAACTCTCCCAGTGTCCACTCTCCCAGTGACCCACTCTCCCAGTGACCCACTCTCCCAGTGTCCACTCTCCCAGTGACCCACTCTCCCAGTGACCACACTTCCAGTGCCCACTCTCCCAGTGTCCACTCTCCCAGTGACCAACGCTCCCAGTGTCCACTCTCCCAGTGACCAACGCTCCCAGTGTCCACTCTCCCAGTGACCAACGCTCCCTGTGTCCACTCTCCCAGTGACCACACTCCCAGTGACCACTCTCCCAGTGTCCACTCTCCCAGAACCAACGCTCCCACTGTCCACTCTCCCAGTGACCCACTCTCCCAGTGACCACACTTCCAGTGCCCACTCTCCCAGTGACCACTCTCCCAATGGTCAACACTCGCAGTGTCCAGTCTCCCAGTGACCACTCTCCTAATGGTCAACACTCGCAGTGTCCACTCTCCAGTGGCCACTCTCCCAATGGTCAACACTCCCAGTGTCCACTCTCCCAGTGATCAACACTCCCAGTGTCAACACTCCCAGTGTCAACTCGCCCAGTGTTGACTCTCCCAGTGACCAACTCTCCCAGTGTCCGCTCTCCCAGTGTCCAATCTCCCAGTGACCACTCTCCCAGTGACCACTCTCCCAGTGTCCACTCTCCCAGTGTCCACTGTCCCAGTGACCAGCCCTCCCAGAGTCCACTCTCCCAGTCTCCACTCTCCCAGTGACCAACTCTCCCAGTGTCGACTCTCCCAGTGTCGACTCTCCCAATGTCGACACTCCCAGTGACCAACTCTCCCAGTGTCCACTGTCCCAGTGTCCGGCCCTCCCAGAGTCCAGTCTCCCAGTGTCCACTCTCCCAGTGTCCACTCTCCCGGTGTCCACTCTACCGGTGTCCACTCTCCCAGTGACCAACTCTCCCAGTGACCAACACTCCCAGTGCCCACTCTCCCAGTGACCCACTCGCCCAGTGACCAGTCTCCACTCTCCCAGTGTCCACTCTCCCTGTGACCAACTCTCCCAGTGACCCACTCTCCCAGTGTCCACTCTCCCAGTGACCACTCTCCCAGTGACCACTCTCCCAGTGTCCACTCTCTCCGTGTCCACTCTCCCAGTGCCCACTCTCCCAGTGCCCACTCTCCCAGTGACCACTCTCCCAATGATCAACACTCCCAGTGTCCACTCTCCCAGTGCCCACTCTCCCAGTGCCCACTCTCCCAATGATCAACACTCCCAGTGTCCACTCTCCCCGTGACCAACTCTCCCAGTGTCCACTCTCCCAGAGTCCAGTCTCCCAGTGACCACTCTCCCATTGCCCACTCGCCCAGTGACCCACTTGTCCAGTGCCCACTCTCCCAGTGCCCACTCTCCCAGTGCCCACTCTCCTAGTGTCCACTCTCCCCGTGACCAACTCTCCCAGTGCCCACTCTCCCAATGTCCACTCTCCCAATGTCCACTCTCCGGTTGATGCTGCTGTGGTTCCCGAGGGGTCAGCCCTGAGTTGGTCCTGTCATGGACCGACTTATAATCTGAAGTTGGGGTTCTGACACCCTGTGTAAAATCCGGCCCGGTGTATCTCGCCACAGGAGCTGCCCGGACTGCTAAATATTTCCAACATTCGCTTCAGAAAAAATACAATTTGGCAAAGCTCCAGGTGAATATTGAGGGAACATGGGATTTATTTGTTCATTCCTGACCACAGTGTTTAATAGAGAAAATTATTCCCACATTCAAAAGGAAATTTGGTTAATTTGTGTGCAAGGAGTTGACACTGTGCTCTTTTTGATGTCAAGGAACTAGTTGCATTAATTGTGAAGCTGCTTTGGGAGATTGTCACGCAAATGAAAGCAACAAGTTGTGACCTTTCCATTCAACTCTGACTAAGCAGATTTGATATGATGTGGCATGTTTTGAATGTGTCCTTTGAGAAGCTGCAGGATTCCATTTTTATACATCAGGAGGACAACTGGGAGTCAATCGTTTTCTGCTATCATCGTTTCACCGTGCTAACTTCAAGCACTTCCTTGTCCTGTACCCTTGTCCAGCAAGATAGAAGGTGTAAAATCTACTTCCAGCTTTGAATTCTGCTCTAACAAATGAAGAGAGTCCTGCAATATTTC
This sequence comes from Scyliorhinus torazame, assembly GCF_047496885.1. Taxonomy (NCBI): domain Eukaryota; kingdom Metazoa; phylum Chordata; class Chondrichthyes; order Carcharhiniformes; family Scyliorhinidae; genus Scyliorhinus; species Scyliorhinus torazame. Next base: position 8,598,673 of record NC_092721.1, read on the forward strand.
TCGAGTGACCTTTCTCTGCCTTTGTCTCTCTTTTTGCCTCTAGGTGTCTCTCTCTGTCTAGCTCTCTCTCCCGATCGTGCTCGCTCCTTCTCTCACTGTTTCCCTGCCTAGGTTGCTGTCAGTCTGTCACCATTCTTATGTCTGTCTTTCTCTGTCTCCGTCTCTCTTTCTATTCGGCTATCTGTCTGCCTGTCCGTCGCTCACTCTCCCTCCCTGTATATAATCTCTCTCTCTGCCTCAATATATCTGTCTCTGCCTCTCTCTCTATTTGTCGATCTGTCTGCCTCTCCGTTTCTCCCTCTCCCTTTCTGTCTATCTCTCTACCTCTTTCTTTCTCTGTATGTCTCTCGCTCTCCCTCTCTGTCTATCTCTCCCTCTCCCTCTCTGTGTATCTCTCTCGCTCTCATTCTGTATATCTCGCCCTCTTCCTCACTGTGCATCTCTCTCTGTATATCTCTCTCTCTCTCCCTCTCAGTGTATCTCGCTCTGACTCTCCCTCTCTGTATATATCTCTCTCTCCCTCTCTGTGTACCTCGCTCTGACACTCCCTCTCTGTATATCTCTCTCTCTCTCCCTCTCTGTGTATCTCGCTCTGACTCTCCCTCTCTGTATATCTCTCTCTCTCTCCCTCTCTGTGTATCTCGCTGTGACTCTCCCTCTCTGTATATCTCTCTCTCTCTCCCTCTCTGTGTATCTCGCTCTGACTCTCCCTCTCTGTATATCTCTCTCTCTCTCCCTCTCTGTATCTCTCTCTCTCTCCCTCTCTCTGTATCTCGCTCTGACTCTCCCACTCTGTATATCTCTCTCTCTCTCCCTCTCTGTGTATTTGGCTCTGACTCTCCCTCTCTGTATATCTCTCTCTCTCTCCCTCTCTGTATATCTCTCTCTCTCTCCCTCTCTCTGTATCTCGCTCTGATTCTCCCTCTCTGTATATCTCTCTCTCTCTCCCTCTCTGTGTATCTCGCTCTGACTCTCCCTCTCTGTATATCTCTCTCTCTCTCCCTCTCTGTATATCTCTCTCTCTCTCCCACTCTGTATATCTCTCGCTCTCTCCCTCTCAGTGTATCTCGCTCTGACTCTCCCTCTCTGTATATCTCTCTCTCTCTCCCTCTCTGTGTATCTCGCTCTGACTCTCCCTCTCTGTATATCTCGCTCTCTCTCCCTCTCAGTGTATCTCGCTCTGACTCTCCCACTCTGTATATCTCTCTCTCTCTCCCTCTCAGTGTATCTCTCTCTCTCTCCCTCTCAGTGTATCTCGCTGTGACTCTCCCTCTCTGTATATCTCTCTCTCTCTCCCTCTCAGTGTATCTCGCTCTGACTCTCCCTCTCTGTATATTTCTCTCTCTCTCCCTCTCTGTGTATCTCGCTCTGACTCTCCCTCTCTGTATATCTCTCTCTCTCTCCCTCTCTGTATATCTCTCTCTCTCTCCCTCTGTGTATCTCGCTCTGACTCTCCCTCTCTGTATATCTCTCTCTCTCTCCCTCTCTGTGTATCTCGCTCTGACTCTCCCTCTCTGTATATCTCTCTCTCTCTCCCTCTCTGTGTATCTCGCTCTGACTCTCCCTCTCTGTATATCTCTCTCTCTCTCCCTCTCTGTGTATCTCGCTCTGACTCTCCCTCTCTGTATATCTCTCTCTCACTCCCTCTCTGTGTATCTCGCTCTGACTCTCCCTCTCTGTATATCTCTCTCTCTCTCCCTCTCTGTGTATCTCGCTCTGACTCTCCCTCTCTGTATATCTCTCTCTCTCTCCCTCTCTGTGTATCTCGCTCTGACTCTCCCTCTCTGTATATCTCTCTCTCTCTCCCTCTCTGTGTATCTCGCTCTGACTCTCCCTCTCTGTATATCTCTCTCTCTCTCCCTCTCTGTGTATCTCGCTCTGACTCTCCCTCTCTGTATCTCTCTCTCTCTCTCCCTCTCTGTATATCTCTCTCTCTCTCCCTCTCTGTATATCTCTTTCTCTCTCCCTCTCTCTGTATCTCGCTCTGACTCTCCCTCTCTGTATATCTCTCTCTCTCTCCCTCTCTGTATATCTCTCTCTCTCTCCCTCTCTGTATATCTCTTTCTCTCTCCCTCTCTCTGTATCTCGCTCTGACTCTCCCTCTCTGTATATCTCTTTCTCTCTCCCTCTCTCTGTATCTCGCTCTGACTCTCCCTCTCTGTATATCTCTCTCTCTCTCCCTCTCTGTGTATCTCGCTCTGACACTCCCTCTCTGTATATCTCTCTCTCTCTCCCTCTCTGTATATCTCTCTCTCTCTCCCTCTCTGTGTATCTCGCTCTGACACTCCCTCTCTGTATATCTCTCTCTCTCTCCCTCTCTGTATATCTCTCTCTCTCTCCCTCTCTGTGTATCTCGCTCTGACACTCCCTCTCTGTATATCTCTCTCTCTCTCCCTCTCTGTATATCTCTCTCTCTCTCCCTCTCTGTGTATCTCGCTCTGACACTCCCTCTCTGTATATCTCTCTCTCTCTCCCTCTCTGTATATCTCTCTCTCTCTCCCTCTCTGTATATCTCTCTCTCTCTCCCTCTCTGTGCACCTCGCTCTGACTCTCCCACTCTGTATATCTCTCTCTCTCTCCCTCTCTGTATATCTCTCTCTCTCTCCCTCTCTGTATATCTCTCTCTCTCTCCCTCTCTGTGTATCTCGCTCTGACTCTCCCTCTCTGTATATCTCTCTCTCTCTCCCTCTCTGTGCACCTCGCTCTGACTCTCCCACTCTGTGTATCTCTCTCTCCCTCTCTGTGTATCTCGCTCTGACACTCCCTCTCTGTATATCTCTCTCTCTCTCCCTCTCTGTATATCTCTCTCTCTCTCCCTCTCAGTGTATCTCGCTCTGACTCTCCCACTCTGTATATCTCTCTCTCTCTCCCTCTCTGTGTATCTCGCTCTGACTCTCCCTCTCTGTATATCTCTCTCTCTCTCCCTCTCTGTGTATCTCGCTCTGACTCTCCCACTCTGTATATCTCTCTCTCTCTCCCTCTCTGTGTATCTCGCTCTGACTCTCCCTCTCTGTATATCTCTCTCTCTCTCCCTCTCTGTGTACCTCGCTCTGACTCTCCCACTCTGTATATCTCTCTCTCCCTCTCTGTGTATCTCGCTCTGACACTCCCTCTCTGTATATCTCTCTCTCTCTCCCTCTCTGTGTACCTCGCTCTGACTCTCCCTCTCTGTATATCTCTCTCTCCCTCTCTGTGTATCTCGCTCTGACTCTCCCTCTCTGTATATCTCTCTCTCTCTCCCTCTCAGTGTATCTCGCTCTGACTCTCCCTCTCTGTATATCTCTCTCTCTCTCCCTCTCTGTATATCTCGCTCTGACTCTCCCTCTCTGTATATCTCTCTCTCTCTCTCTGTGTACCTCGCTCTGACTCTCCCACTCTGTATATCTCTCTCTCTCTCCCTCTCTGTGTATCTCGCTCTGACTCTCCCTCTCTGTATATCTCTCTCTCTCTCCCTCTCAGTGTATCTCGCTCTGACTCTCCCTCTCTGTATATCTCTCTCTCTCTCCCTCTCTGTGTACCTCGCTCTGACTCTCCCACTCTGTGTATCTCTCTCTCTCTCCCTCTCAGTGTATCTCGCTCTGACTCTCCCTCTCAGTGTATCTCGCTCTGACTCTCCCTCTCTGTATATCTCTCTCTCTCTCCCTCTCTGTGTATCTCGCTCTGACTCTCCCACTCTGTATATCTCTCTCTCTCTCCCTCTCTGTGTATCTCGCTCTGACTCTCCCTCTCTGTATATCTCTCTCTCTCTCCCTCTCTGTATATCTCTCTCTCTCTCCCTCTCAGTGTATCTCGCTCTGACTCTCCCTCTCTGTATATCTCTCTCTCTCTCCCACTCTGTATATCTCTCTCTCTCTCCCTCTCTGTGTATCTCGCTCTGACTCTCCCACTCTGTATATCTCTCTCTCTCTCCCTCTCTGTGTATCTCGCTCTGACTCTCCCTCTCTGTATATCTCTCTCTCTCTCCCTCTCTGTATATCTCTCTCTCTCTCCCTCTCTGTATATCTCTCTCTCTCTCCCTCTCTGTGTACCTCGCTCTGACTCTCCCTCTCTGTATATCTCTCTCCCTCTCTGTGTATCTCGCTCTGACTCTCCCTCTCTGTATATCTCTCTCTCTCTCCCTCTCTGTGTACCTCGCTCTGACTCTCCCTCTCTGTATATATCTCTCTCTCTCCCTCTCTGTGTATCTCGCTCTGACTCTCCCACTCTGTATATCTCTCCCTCTCCCTCTCTGTGTATCTCGCTCTGACTCTCCCTCTCTCTGTATCTCGCTCTGACTCTCCCTCTCTGTATATCTCTCGCTCTCTCCCTCAGTGTATCTCGCTCTGACTCTCCCTCTCTGTATATCTCTCTCTCTCTCCCTCTCTGTGTACCTCGCTCTGACTCTCCCTCTCTGTATATCTCTTTCTCTCTCCCTCTCTGTGTATCTCGCTCTGACTCTCCCTCTCTGTATATCGCTCTCTCTCTCCCTCTCTGTGTATCTCGTTCTGACTCTCCCACTCTGTATATCTCTCTCTCTCTCCCTCTCTGTGTATCTCGCTCTGATTCTCCCACTCTGTGTATCTCTCTCTCCCTCTCTGTGTATCTCGCTCTGACTCTCCCTCTCTGTATATCTCTCTCTCTCTCCCTCTCTGTGTATCTCGTTCTGACTCTCCCACTCTGTATATCTCTCTCTCTCTCCCTCTCTGTGTACCTCGCTCTGATTCTCCCACTCTGTGTATCTCTCTCTCCCTCTCTGTGTATCTCGCTCTGACTCTCCCTCTCTGTATATCTCTTTCTCTCTCCCTCTCTGTGTATCTCGCTCTGACTCTCCCTCTCTGTATATCTCTCTCTCTCTCCCTCTCTGTGTATCTCGTTCTGACTCTCCCACTCTGTATATCTCTCTCTCTCTCCCTCTCTGTGTATCTCGCTCTGATTCTCCCACTCTGTGTATCTCTCTCTCCCTCTCTGTGTATCTCGCTCTGACTCTCCCTCTCTGTATATCTCTCTCTCTCTCCCTCTCTGTGTATCTCGCTCTGACTCTCCCACTCTGTATATCTCTCTCTCTCTCCCTCTCTGTGTATCTCGCTCTGACTCTCCCTCTCTGTATATCTCTCTCTCTCTCCCTCTCTGTGTACCTCGCTCTGACTCTCCCACTCTGTATATCTCTCTCTCTCTCCCTCTCTCTGTATCTCGCTCTGACTCTCCCTCTCTGTATATCTCTCTCTCTCTCCCTCTCTGTGTATCTCGCTCTGACTCTCCCACTCTGTGTATCTCTCTCTCCCTCTCTGTGTATCTCGCTCTGACTCTCCCTCTCTGTATATCTCTCTCTCTCCCTCTCTGTGTATCTCGCTCTGACTCTCCCTCTCTGTATATCTCGCTCTGACTCTCCCTCTCAGTGTATCTTGCTCTGACTCTCCCTCTCTGTATATCTCTCTCTCTCTCCCTCTCTCTGTATCTCGCTCTGACTCTCCCTCTCTGTATATCTCTCTCTCTCTCCCTCTCTGTGTATCTCGCTCTGACTCTCCCTCTCTGTATATCTCTCTCTCTCTCCCTCTCTGTGTATCTCGCTCTGACTCTCCCTCTCTGTATATCTCTCTCTCTCTCCCTCTCAGTGTATCTCGCTCTGACTCTCCCTCTCTGTATATCTCTCTCTCTCTCCCTCTCTCTGTATCTCGCTCTGACTCTCCCTCTCTGTATATCTCTCTATCCCTCTCTGTGTATCTCGCTCTGACTCTCCCTCTCTGTATATCTCTCTCTCTCTCCCTCTCTGTGTATCTCGCTCTGACTCTCCCTCTCTGTATATCTCTCTCTCTCTCCCTCTCTGTGTATCTCGCTCTGAATCTCCCTCTCTGTATATCTCTCTCTCTCTCCCTCTCTGTGTATCTCGCTCTGACTCTCCCTCTCTGTATATCTCTCTCTCTCTCCCTCTCTGTGTATCTCGTTCTGACTCTCCCTCTCTGTATATCTCTCTCTCTCTCCCTCTCAGTGTATCTCGCTCTGACTCTCCCTCTCTGTATATCGCTCTCTCTCTCCCTCTCTGTGTATCTCGTTCTGACTCTCCCACTCTGTATATCTCTCTCTCTCTCCCTCTCTGTGTATCTCGCTCTGATTCTCCCACTCTGTGTATCTCTCTCTCCCTCTCTGTGTATCTCGCTCTGACTCTCCCTCTCTGTATATCTCTCTCTCTCTCCCTCTCTGTGTATCTCGTTCTGACTCTCCCACTCTGTATATCTCTCTCTCTCTCCCTCTCTGTGTACCTCGCTCTGATTCTCCCACTCTGTGTATCTCTCTCTCCCTCTCTGTGTATCTCGCTCTGACTCTCCCTCTCTGTATATCTCTTTCTCTCTCCCTCTCTGTGTATCTCGCTCTGACTCTCCCTCTCTGTATATCTCTCTCTCTCTCCCTCTCTGTGTATCTCGTTCTGACTCTCCCACTCTGTATATCTCTCTCTCTCTCCCTCTCTGTGTATCTCGCTCTGATTCTCCCACTCTGTGTATCTCTCTCTCCCTCTCTGTGTATCTCGCTCTGACTCTCCCTCTCTGTATATCTCTCTCTCTCTCCCTCTCTGTGTATCTCGCTCTGACTCTCCCACTCTGTATATCTCTCTCTCTCTCCCTCTCTGTGTATCTCGCTCTGATTCTCCCTCTCTGTATATCTCTCTCTCTCTCCCTCTCTGTGTATCTCGCTCTGACTCTCCCTCTCTGTATATCTCTCTCTCTCTCCCTCTCTGTGTACCTCGCTCTGACTCTCCCACTCTGTATATCTCTCTCTCTCTCCCTCTCTCTGTATCTCGCTCTGACTCTCCCTCTCTGTATATCTCTCTCTCTCTCCCTCTCTGTGTATCTCGCTCTGACTCTCCCACTCTGTGTATCTCTCTCTCCCTCTCTGTGTATCTCGCTCTGACTCTCCCTCTCTGTATATCTCTCTCTCTCCCTCTCTGTGTATCTCGCTCTGACTCTCCCTCTCTGTATATCTCGCTCTGACTCTCCCACTCTGTATATCTCTCTCTCTCTCCCTCTCTGTGTATCTCGCTCTGATTCTCCCTCTCTGTATATCTCTCTCTCTCTCCCTCTCTGTGTATCTCGTTCTGACTCTCCCTCTCTGTATATCTCTCTCTCTCTCCCTCTCAGTGTATCTCGCTCTGACTCTCCCTCTCTGTATATCGCTCTCTCTCTCCCTCTCTGTGTATCTCGTTCTGACTCTCCCACTCTGTATATCTCTCTCTCTCTCCCTCTCTGTGTATCTCGCTCTGATTCTCCCACTCTGTGTATCTCTCTCTCCCTCTCTGTGTATCTCGCTCTGACTCTCCCTCTCTGTATATCTCTCTCTCTCTCCCTCTCTGTGTATCTCGTTCTGACTCTCCCACTCTGTATATCTCTCTCTCTCTCCCTCTCTGTGTACCTCGCTCTGATTCTCCCACTCTGTGTATCTCTCTCTCCCTCTCTGTGTATCTCGCTCTGACTCTCCCTCTCTGTATATCTCTTTCTCTCTCCCTCTCTGTGTATCTCGCTCTGACTCTCCCTCTCTGTATATCTCTCTCTCTCTCCCTCTCTGTGTATCTCGTTCTGACTCTCCCACTCTGTATATCTCTCTCTCTCTCCCTCTCTGTGTATCTCGCTCTGATTCTCCCACTCTGTGTATCTCTCTCTCCCTCTCTGTGTATCTCGCTCTGACTCTCCCTCTCTGTATATCTCTCTCTCTCTCCCTCTCTGTGTATCTCGCTCTGACTCTCCCACTCTGTATATCTCTCTCTCTCTCCCTCTCTGTGTATCTCGCTCTGATTCTCCCTCTCTGTATATCTCTCTCTCTCTCCCTCTCTGTGTATCTCGCTCTGACTCTCCCTCTCTGTATATCTCTCTCTCTCTCCCTCTCTGTGTACCTCGCTCTGACTCTCCCACTCTGTATATCTCTCTCTCTCTCCCTCTCTCTGTATCTCGCTCTGACTCTCCCTCTCTGTATATCTCTCTCTCTCTCCCTCTCTGTGTATCTCGCTCTGACTCTCCCACTCTGTGTATCTCTCTCTCCCTCTCTGTGTATCTCGCTCTGACTCTCCCTCTCTGTATATCTCTCTCTCTCCCTCTCTGTGTATCTCGCTCTGACTCTCCCTCTCTGTATATCTCGCTCTGACTCTCCCTCTCAGTGTATCTTGCTCTGACTCTCCCTCTCTGTATATCTCTCTCTCTCTCCCTCTCTCTGTATCTCGCTCTGACTCTCCCTCTCTGTATATCTCTCTCTCTCTCCCTCTCTGTGTACCTCGCTCTGACTCTCCCACTCTGTATATCTCTCTCTCTCTCCCTCTCTGTGTATCTCGCTCTGACTCTCCCTCTCTGTATATCTCTCTCTCTCTCCCTCTCAGTGTATCTCGCTCTTACTCTCCCTCTCTGTATATCTCTCTCTCTCTCCCTCTCTCTGTATCTCGCTCTGACTCTCCCTCTCTGTATATCTCTCTCTCCCTCTCTGTGTATCTCGCTCTGACTCTCCCTCTCTGTATATCTCTCTCTCTCTCCCTCTCTGTGTATCTCGCTCTGACTCTCCCTCTCTGTATATCTCTCTCTCTCTCCCTCTCTGTGTATCTCGCTCTGAATCTCCCTCTCTGTATATCTCTCCCTCTCTCCCTCTCTGTGTATCTCGCTCTGACTCTCCCTCTCTGTATATCTCTCTCTCTCTCCCTCTCTGTGTATCTCGTTCTGACTCTCCCTCTCTGTATATCTCTCTCTCTCTCCCTCTCAGTGTATCTCGCTCTGACTCTCCCTCTCTGTATATCTCTCTCTCTCTCCCTCTCTGTGTACCTCGCTCTGACTCTCCCTCTCTGTATATCTCGCTCTGACTCTCCCTCTCTGTATATCTCTCTCTCTCTCCCTCTCTCTGTATCTCGCTCTGACTCTCCCTCTCTGTATATCTCTCTCTCTCTCCCTCTCTGTGTACCTCGCTCTGACTCTCCCTCTCTGTATATCTCGCTCTGACTCTCCCTCTCTGTATATCTCTCTCTCTCTCCCTCTCTCTGTATCTCGCTCTGACTCTCCCACTCTGTATATCTCTCTCTCTCCTGCCGCGGGGCGATCTGGCCCCGGGGGGTGCCCCCACGGTGGCCTGGCCCACGATCGGGGCCCACCGATCCGCAAGCGGGCCTGTGCCATGGGGGCACTCTTTTCCTTCCGCCTTCGCCATGGTCTCCACCATGGCGGAGGCGGAAGAGACTCCCTCCGCTAACGCTCCCGCGCATGCACCGCCCGGAGATGTCATTTCCGCGCCAGCTGGCGGGGCGGAAATCCGTCCGGCGCGTGCCTAGCCCTTTAAGGTTGTGGCTCGGCCCCCCAAGATACGGAGCATTCCGCCCCTTTGGGGCGGCGCGATGCCCACATGATTTGCGCCGTTTTGGGCGACAGTCGGCGGACATCGTGCCGATACCGGAGAATTTCGCCCAAGGTTTATTTTCATCACTGGGGAGCTGAACATGCTGGGCAGGCCAGCTCCTCAGAGATCGGGCACCATTTTGAAAGGGTATCCCCATCTCTAGGGGCATGTACTGGGGGAGTGCTGCACTGTCAGAGGGTCAGTACTGAGGGAGTGCTGCACTGTCAGAGGGTCAGTACTGAGGGAGTGCTGCACTGTCACAGGGTCAGTACTGGGGGAGTGCTGCACTGTCAGAGGGTCAGTACTGAGGGAGTGCCGCACTGTCAGAGGGTCAGTACTGAGGGAGCGCTGCACTGTCAGAGGGTCAGTACTGAGGGAGTGCTGCACTGTCAGAGGGTCAGTACTGAGGGAGTGCCGCACTCTCAGAGGGTCAGTACTGAGGGAGTGCCGCACTGTCAGAGGGTCAGTACTGAGGGAGTGCTGCACTGTCAGATGGTCAGTACTGAGGGAGTGCCGCACTGTCAGAGGGTCAGTACTGAGGTAGTGCTGCACTGTCAGAGGGTCAGTACTGAGGGAGTGCCGCACTGTCAGAGGGTCAGTACTGAGGGAGTGCCGCACTGTCAGAGGGTCGGTACTGAGGGAATGCTGCACTGACAGAGGGTCAGTACTGAGGAAGTGCCGCACTGTCAGAGGGTCAGTACTGAAGGAGTGCTGCACTGTCAGAGGGTCAGTACTGAGGGAGTACCGCACTAGAGGGTCAGTACTGAGAGAGTGCTGCACTGTCAGAGGGTCAGTACTGAGGGAGTGCCACACTGTAAGAGGGTCAGTGCTGAGGGAGTGCCGCACTGTCAGAGGGTCAGTACTGAGGGAGTGCCGCACTGTCAGAGGGTCAGTACTGAGGGAGTGCTGCACTGTCAGAGGGTCAGTATTGAGGGATTGCTGCACTGTCAGAAGGTCAGTACTGAGGGAGTGCTGCACAGTCAGAGGGTCAGTACTGAGGGAGTGCCGCACTGTCAGAGGGTCAGTACTGAGGGAGTGCCGCACTGTCAGAGGGTCAGTACTGAGGGAGTGCCGCACTGTCAGAGGGTCAGTACTGAGGGAGTGCCGCACTGTCAGAGGGTCAGTACTGAGGGAGTGCTGCACTGTCAGAGAGTCAATACTGAGGGAGTGCCGCACTGTCAGAGGGTCAGTACTGAGGGAGTGCCGCACTGTCAGAGGGTCAGTACTGAGGGAGTGCCGCACTGTCAGAGGATCAGTACTGTGGGAGTGCCGCACAGTCAGAGGGTCAGTACTGAGGGAGTGCTGCACTGTCAGAGGGTCAGTACTGAGGGAGTGCTGCACTGTCGGAGGAACATTTCTTTGTATGAGAAACAAGATGTGGAATTCTCTGATCCTGAGGCTAAGTGTTGACGCCGTTGTAAACCTTTTAACGTCAACCTACCGGAGGCCAGCACAGCACTGGAGCGACCCACGCCACTCCAGCTGCCGTTCCCGGCATCAGATGGGCAGCATGGGGTCCGCGCAGTGGCACCGGCGCCAACGCTCATGCGCGGTGTCTCCCTTCTCCGCGCTGGCCCTGACGCAACATGGTAGGGGGTTACAGGGGCCGGTGTGGAACAAATGAGGCCCCCAACCGAGAGGCCGACCTGCCGATCGGTGGGCCCCGATCGCGGGCCAGGCCACGGCGGAGGCCCCCCCCGGGGGTCGGACTCCCCCCTCCCCCCCACACAGGCCGCCCCCGGACCCTTCCCGCTGAGGCCCCGCCGGGTAAGACCAGGAGCGGGATTCTCCGACCCCACGCCGGGTCGGAGAATCGCCGGGGGCTGGCGTGAATCCCGCCCACGCCGTGTCCCGAAGTCTCCGCCACCAGAGATTCGGCGGGGGCGGGAATCGCGCCGGTCGGCGGGAATCGCGCCGGTCGGCAGGCCCACCCCCGCCGATTCTCCGGCCCGCGATGGGCCGAAGTCCCGCTGCTGGAATGCCTGTCCCGCCAGCGTGGATTAAACCACCTTTTGAACGGCGGCACAAGGCGGCGCGGGCGGGCTCCGGGGTCCTGGGGGGGTGCGCGGGGCGATCTGGCCCCAGGGGGTGCCCCCACGGTGGCCTGGGCCGCGATCGGGGCCCACCGATCCGCGGGCGGGCCTGTGCCGTGGGGGCACTCTTTTCTTCCACCTTCGCCATGGTCTTCACTATGGCGGAGGTGGAAGAGACCCCCTCCCCTGCGCATGCACGGGGATGACATCAGCAGCCGGCGACGCTCCCGCCCAGGCGCCGACCCGCGTTGCCCGGCGTAGACCTGTCGGCCCCGGCTGGCGTGGCGCCAAAGGTCTTTCCCGCCAGCCGGCGGGGCGCAAACCGCTCCGGCGCGGGCCTAGCCCCTCAAGGTGAGGGCTTGGCACCTAAAGGTGCGGAGACTTCTGCACCTTTGGGGCGGCCCGACGCCGGAGTGGTTCCCGCCCCTCCATCCCGTCGGAACCCACCCCCCCCCGGCCCGCCGGGTAGGGGAGAATCCCGCCCCAGGTTAGGGCGGCGCCGGCTGGACTCGGGTTTTTTGGTATGGCCGCTCGGCCCACCCCGGGCGCAGAAACTCCCGGGTGGGGCCCGTAGAGCGGCCCCTGGCCGAAGCCGTGCTGACTGCGCTGGCGCCAATGGTGCCGGAGAATGGGGCCCCGGCGTCGGGGCCACATGGCGCGATTCGCGCCGGTTGCGGCGATTCTCCGGGCCGGCCCCGGGGTGAGAGCGTCCCGACCCTGGTGTGTAGTCTCCTGTACTTTAGGGAATTCAATCCTCGACTATCAAACCTGTAATTATAATTTAACCCTTATTGACGTCCTCTTGCAAATCTCAGGCCATTATCTGCAAGAGAATTTCTGATCCTTTTTCATGACATCTCCTGGTCTATTGACACTGGCTATTCAGTGAGGTTATTTTCATGATCTTGAACTTGATTTGACAGGAGCACGAGCTGGTGCACCCAAACCTTTTGAAGCTAGTAATAGTTTGAAAGAAAATTGTAAATGAATCAATGCATCAACGTGTTATGTCACTGATAACATTCAGTGATAAGCTTTTACAAAGGATTGATTGCATTAAATGTGCTAGAATTTCAACTCAAGTCATCATTTTTTGCAATCATACCAGTCCAGCTGTAGTAACTTGAATCAAGATGAAGTGGTTGGCTAACATCTATTTTGAGACCTGGCCTATGAACACAAACTGAAATTGGTGATCAAACCATTATTCCTTTATACTTCAATGCATCACCATCGATCCAGTTGCTTCCATACAGCTTCTTACGGATTAGGGGACGCTTGATATTGAATCTCTCTTATTGTAACATCGAACCATAGAATCCCAACAATGCTGAAGGAGGCCATTCAGCCCATCGAGTGTGCACTCTGAAAGAGCACCCCTCCCAATCCCACTCCCCCGCCGTACCCACATAACCCTGTGCATTGATCGTGGCCAACCCACCTAACCTGCACGTCTTTGGACTATGGGAGGAAACCGGAGCACCCGGAGGAAACCCACGCAGACACGGGGGGAACATGCAGACTCTGCACAGGCAGTGACCCAGCAGGGAATCGAACCCGGGTCCCTGGCACTGTGAGGCAGCAGTACTAACCACCGAGCCACATGTTCGGAAACAGCACATCGTAATCCTTTCCATTACTATGGTGGATGGGATCAGGGAACAAATTATAATCCAAGTTGTATTGATTCTCACACAGAATGTTCCTGCATAGAAACAGACCATTCGATCCCTCACTCTAAAAACACACCCTTCTGTTCCTTCCTCCCTCATGTACTGATCCAACTTTCCCTTAAATACCTCGCTCTGATTCACCTCTGGCATGTGGCAGCGAGATCATTTCCGCAACCCTTGCTAGGTAAAGGGGTCTCTGCTCAATTATTTTTTGGATTTATTGATAATAATAATAATCGCTTATTGTCACAAGTAGGCTTCAATGAAGTTACTGTGAAAAGCCCCTGGTCGCCACATTCCGCCACCTGTTCAGGGAGGCTGGTACGGGAATTGAACCCGCGCAGTTGGCATTGCTCTGCATTACAAGCCAGCTGTTTCGCCCACTGTGCTAAACCAGCCCCGGTAACCATCCTATATTTATGACCCATAGTTTCAATTTACCTCAAGTTGAAACGTCTTCTCAGTGTCCACCCTACAAAGCCCCTTCATAATCTTAAAGACATCTATCAGGTCGCCTCCTCAGTCTTCACGTTTCTAGAGAAAAGAGGCCTAGCCTGTTTAATCTTTACTGATGGATAGTACCTCTCAGTTTTGATGTTGTCATTGTAAATCTGTCTGGTTTGCAATCGTGCACGGTAGTTTTAAATGTGCCCAAAGATTCAGTATAAGTTTTGGATTTTTTGTCTGTGTTTTCCATTATCTAGAAATACTATTCTTCCAAATTTGAAAAGAAAATCACCAGTTTGCAAGTAATAGCGATGTGTGAATCCTGTTGAAATGTTTCTTAGCTATGCAAATCACCTCGTTCCTCCTGCAACACCGATCTGGAGGTATCACTTTCCACAACATATTCATTGGTGGTGTGCTGTCAAGGGGGGCATCAACCCGTTCCTGGAGGAACTGGTACCAATATATTTTGGCTACGATGAAAGCACATTCCTGTTTGGGGGGGAAGGTAGGGCAATCAACGCCAGTATTCCCTGGATAATGGAAGAGTTAGAGAGTAAAATGAAACGGAAAAGGGGCCGTGTGACAGATGCCAGGTTGATAATTCAAGCGAGAACCATGTTGTGTTTTGTTACTTCGAGTAACATAAGCTACTACTTGATGTAGGCTTTGCTCCAGACTCTTAGATAAGTTCAGCGTATTTATTGAGCGATTAACAATGCTCCAAATTAGTTCGACACTCTGCTAATCTGCCTCTAGTAACTCAGTCTACTCTGCTAACTATACAAGCTTGCTCTCGACCACGTGCTAGGGTGTGATGTTGCTGTTAATCAACCCTGTCCCGCTCTCTTGGTTTCTGGCGGTGGAAGAGGCAGAGCCTGTGTGCCTTGTCCTTTTTATAGTGGCCGTGTCGTGCCCCCTTGTGGTAATGCCACCTCTGGGTGTCCTGATTACTCATTGGTTGTGTCCTGTTCTGATGACCCATTGGTTGCGTGTCTGCTGTCATGACACATGTTAAATAGAGAAAGTTCAATGAGGAAGTCAAAAAGGAAATGACAGGTAAAGAGAGTATGAGAAGACACTGACAGCTAACATAAAAGGGAGTACAAAGGTTTTCTACAAGAAGGCTAAGAGAAGATTTAATACGGTGTTTAAAATCAGGAATGGTCTGGAAGGAATAGGTTTTTATTCTTTTCCAATGAAGGCGCAATTTAGCGTGGCCAATCCACCTACCCTGCACATCTTTGGGTTGTGGGGGTGAGAGCCACGCAGACGCGGGGCGAATGTGCAAACTCCACACGGACAGTGACCCGGGGCCGGGATCGAACCCGGGTCCCCGGCGCCGTGAGGCAGCCGTGCTAACCACTGCGTCACCGTGCTGCCCGGCATTGGAATAGACAGGGAGAAACCGTTTCTGCTCGGAAAGGGATCGAGAATGAGAGGGCACAGATTTAAAGTGATTTTCAAAGGAAACTAATGCAAGGTGTAAAAAAACATTTTCACACAGCGAGTGGTTAGGGTCTGGAATGCACTGTCTGAGAGTGTGGTGGAGGCAGATTCATACAGTGAGTGGTTAGGGTCTGGAATGCACTGTCTGAGAGTGTGGTGGAGGCAGATTCATACAGTGAGTGGTTAGGGTCTGGAATGCACTGTCTGAGAGTGTGGTGGAGGCAGGTTCACACAGCGAGCGGTTCGGGTCTGGGATGCACTGTCTGAGAGTGTGGTGGAGGCAGGTTCACACAGCGAGTGGTTAGGGTCTGGAATGCACTGTCTGAGAGTGTGGTGGAGGCAGGTTCACACAGCGAGTGGTTCGGGTCTGGAATGCACTGTCTGAGAGTGTGGTGGAGGCCAATTCAATTGAAGCATTCAAGAGGGCGTTAGATGATTATTTGAATAGGAACAATGTGCAGGGGCTCGGGGGAAAGGCAGGGGAACGGCACTAAGTGATAATGCTTATTCGGAGAGCTGGGCAGGCACGATGGGCCGAATGGCCTTCTTTGGCATCGTAACAATTCTGTGATCCAGGTAAATAGTAAAAAGGTTGTGAGGGTGGGTGGGGGCAGAGGGGGGTGCGGTGACTGGAGAGCAAAAAGAGAATTTATGTGTGGAGGCTGAGGTGACGGTTGAGCGTTTTACACCTGCCTTTACCAGGGAAGAATATACTGACAAGGTCAGCTGTGAAGAAGAAGGTGATTGAGATGGGCTAAAGATATATTAGAAAGGCTGGCTGTACCTCAACTTAATCAGTCGTCAGGACAGGTGAGCCAAGGATATTGACGGAATCAAGGATAATACTTGCAGAGGTGCCGGCCACAATCTTCCAGTACTCCTTAAACAGGGGTGGTGCCCGTGGACTGGGGAATTGCAAATTTTACACCCTCATTCAAAACAGGGGGTAAAAATAAGCCAGACAGCTTTAGAAATGAGAATCCAGGTAAAAGATTAACACTATTTGCAGTGCGGATTAATTAAGGAGAGATCAGATGGATTTATTAAAGGGAAACCGTGTTTAACTGACGTGATGGTTTGTGTTTTCGATGAGGTAACATCGAGAGTGGATGAAGGGAATGTCGTGCTGAAGGAGCTAGACAGAGAGCCGCACGTTAGAATGATCAGGAAAGTTAAAGCCCGTGGGATAAAAGAGACCACAGCAGCGTGGATAGAAAACTGGCTGAGTGACAGTAAACAGGATTTGTGTTTTAAAAATTAATTTACGGGATGTGGGCGTCGCTGGGTAAGCCAGCATTTATTACCCATCCCTAATTGCCCTTGAGAAGGTGGTGGTGAGCTGCCTCCTTGAACCGCTACAGTCCCTGTGGTGTAGGTACACCCACAGTGCTGTTAGGGAGGGAGTTCCAGGATTTTGCCCCAGTGACAGTGAAGGAACGGGAATATATTTCCAAGTCGGGGTGCTGAGTGACTTGAAGGGGATCCTCCAGGTGGTGGGGTTCCCAGGTATCTGCTGCTCTTGTCCTTCTCGATGGCAGCGTTTGTGGGTTTGGAAGGTGCTGCCTGAGGAACCTTCATGAGTTCCTGCAGTGCATCTTGTAGATGGTACACACGGCTGCTCCTATGAGTGGGTGGTGGAGGGAGTGAATGTTTGTGGAAGGGGTACCAATCAAGTGGGACTGATTTGTCCTGGATAATGTCAAGCTTCTTGAGTAGGGGTGGCACAGTGGCACAATGGTTAGCACTGCTGCTTCACAGCGCCAGGACCCGGGTTCGATACCCGGTTTCCATCACTGTCTGTGCGGAGTCTGCACATTCTCCCCGTGTCTGCGTGGGTTTCCTCCGGGTGCTCCGGTTTCCTCCCACAAGTCCCGAAAGACGTGCTTGCTAGGTGAATTGGACATTCTGAATTCTCTGTGTACCCGAACAGGCGCCGGAATGTGGCGACTAGGGGCTTTTCACAGTAACTTCATTGCAGTGTTAATGTAAGCCTTCTTGTGACAATAGTAACGATTATTATTATTGCGTTGTTGGAGCCGCACTTATACAGGCAAGTGGAGAGTATTCTGTCACACACCGGACTTACACCTTGAGGATTGTGTCCAGGGTTTGGGAAGTCAGGGGGTGAGTTACTCACCGCAGGATTCCCAGCCTTTGACCTGCTCTTGTAGCCACAGTATTTTTTGGGGTAGTCCAGTTCATATTCTGATCAATGGTAACCCCTAGGATTTTGATAGTGATGAATGGTTGGTTTTCAGACTTGAGGGCGATATATGTTGAGGTTACATGGGGGATGTTACCAGGGTTACTGCTTTTCTTTATACAGATTAGTGACTCAGCTTGGGTGTAGAAGGCACAATTTCACAAAATGCATCAGAAGATTGTGAACTGTGAGGAGATTAGTGATAGATTTCAAAAGGACATTGATAGGCTTGTAGAATGGGTGGACACACAGGTAACAGTAAAGATAATGGGCGGGACTCTCCTTTCTGGGGACTAAGTCCCCATGCCGACCGGCGGGGAAACCGGCGCGAACCACTCCGGCATCTTCGCACTTCCGGGGGCTAGGTGGACGTCGAAGTGGTTGGCACCGAAGGGACTGGGTGAGTCTGCACATGCGCCAAAGGGCCGGCGTGATCCCGCGCATGCGCGGGGGCTCTCTTCACGCTGGCCATGGTGGAGCCCTACCGGGGCCGGCGCGGAAGGAAGGAGTGCCCACACGGCAAAGGCCCGCCCGCAGATCGGTGGGCCCCGATCGCGGACCAGGCCACCGTGGGGGACCCGATCACGCGCCAGGCCACCGTGGGGGCCCCTCCCCTGGGGTCAGATCCCCCCGTGCCCCCCACGAGGACCGCCTCAGCCAACTTACCTGCCAGGTCCCGCCGTGTGGGACCATGTCTAATCCACGCCGGCGAGACTTGCCAAACACAGGCGGCTGCTCGGCCCATCAGGACCCGGAGAACTGCCGGGGGGGGGGGGGGGCGCTGCCAACGCCCCCGACCGGCGCGGCGTGAACCCCGCCCAAGAACCGGCGCCGGAGAATACGGCAGCCGGCGGCGGGATTTGCGCCGCCCCCGGGGAATCTCCGACACGGCCGGGGGTCGGAGAATCCCGCTGATAATGTAGAGAAGTTTGAAGTGATACAATTTGGGAGGTAGAATGAAGATAGACAATTTAAAATACAGGATATATTACTAAAAGGGTTGGATAAACAGCGAGACCTGGGGGTTTATATAGGCAGATCAGTGACTATGACAGGGCAGGTTGAGAAAGTGGTGAAAAGGGCAAATGGGACCCTGCCTTTATAAATAGAGCTAGTGTACAAAAGTAAGGGAGTTATGATGAACCATTGTAAAACATTCTTGCAGTCTCAACTGGAGTCCAATTGGGAAAGAGCCTTTGGACAGGGTGCAGAAAATATTTACACGAATGACTCCGCCATTCAATCATGGCTGATATTTTCTCATCCCCATTCTCCTGCCTTCTCCCCATAACCCCTGATCCCCTTATTAATCAAGAACCTATCTATCTCGGTCTTAAAGACACTCAGTGATTTGGCCTCCACAGCCTTCTGCGGCAAAGAGTTCCACAGATTCACCACCCTCTCGCTGAAGAAATTCCTCCTCATTTCTGTTTTAAAGGATCGTCCCTTTAGTCTGAGATTGTGTCCTCTGCTTCTAGTTTTTCCTACAAGTGGAAACATCCTCTCCACGTCCACTCTATCCAGGCCACACAGTAACCTGTAAGTTTCAATAAGATCCCCCCTCATCCTTCTAAACTCCAACGAGTACAGACACAGAGTCTTCAACCGTTCCTCATACGACAAGCTCTTCATTCAAGGGGTCTTTCATTCATTGATGAAGGGTCTGGACAGTGGAGGTGGTGAGAAACTGTTCCCAATGTGGAAGGTTAGAGAACCAGAGGTCACAGATTTAAGGTGATTGGTAAAAGACAGCGATATGAAGAAAACCATTTTGATTCAGCGGATGCTTAGGACTTGGAATGGGCTCTGCGAGTGAGACGGAGGCAAATTCAATCACATGATCTGTGAAAAAGGCAAGGGAGTGGGACTAGTGGAATTTCACTGGGAGAACAGAGTCTCCTTGTGTACTGTTATTATAAACTTCATTGATATAATCTATTATTGTCACAAGTAGGCTGACATTAACACTGCAATGAAGTTACTGTGAAAATCCCCTAGTCGCCACATTCCGGCGCCTGTTCGGGTACACAGAGGGAGAATTCAGAATGTCCAATTCACCGAACAGCACGTCTTTCGGGACTTGTGGGAGGAAACCGGAGCGCCCGGAGGAAACCCACGCAGACACGGCGAGAACATGCAGACTCCGCACGGACAGTGACCCAAGTCGGGAATCGAACCCGGGAACTTGGCGCTGTGAAGCAACAGTGCTAAGCACTATGCTACAATTATTCAATTGTTCCATTAGAAATAGAAATGAAATGAAATGAAAATCGCTTATTGTCACAAGTAGGCTTCAAATGAAGTTTCTGTGAAAAGCCCCGAGTCGCCACATTCTGGCGCCTGTTCGGGGAGGCTGTTATGGGAATCGAACCGTGTTGCTGGCCTGCCTTGGTCTGCTTTCAAAGCCAGGTATTTAGCCCTGTATAAACAGGCCATTCAGCCCCTCAGGTCTTCTACTCAACACAGCCAGATCATGGATTATCTCCTACATCATCTTCACGTTCCCACCCTGTCTCCATGTCTCTTGGTTCTCTTAGGAGCCCAAACGTCTATCAATCTCGATCTGGAATATACACAGTGACTGAGCCTCCACATCCCTCTGGGGTGGAGAATTGCAAAGATTCACAACCCTCTGGGTGAAGAAATTCCTCCTCATCTCAGTCCTCCTCATCTCAGGGCGGCACGGTGGCACAGTGGTTAGCACTGCTGCCTCACAGTACCAGGGTCTTGGATTCAATTCTGGCCTCGGGTGACTGTGCGGAGTCTGCACCTTCTCCCAGTGTCTGCGTGGGTTTCCTCCGGGTGCTCCGGTTTCCTCCCACAGTCCAAAGATGTGCAGGTTAGGTGGATTGGCCGTGATCAATTATGGGGATAGGGCGGGGGGTGGGCCTCGGTAGGATGCTCTTTTGGAGAGTCGGGGCAGACTTAATGGGCCGAACGGCCTTCTTCTGCACTGTAGGGATTCTACTAAAAATGTTTCTGTTAAATGGCCGACCCCTTACTCTGAGACTGTGACCCTGTTTCCGAGACTTCCAGTTCCTCCACAACGTCTGCAGCTGGTGATCAGAGTCGGATTGATTCTCTGCTCCTGTTTTTTCACATTAAAATTCTTTCGCTCCTTTCTCACCCAACCTTCCAATCAGGCAGGCGGCAGCTGCACAGGGCAGCGCGATACTGGGGCCTTCTGTTAAAGGCTTCAGAGTCAGACCTGAGGTGGCCAAATGCCTACTCCTACACCAGCTGCCGTAAATCAGGTGAGTTTAAAGATCCAGTCACGGCAAGTCAGGGAGAAGGTAGAATTTGGAGGGGAGGTGGAGGGGTGGGTTGGGCATCGGGTGGGGGGGGGGGGGCGGGGGAGGTGAGGTTGGGTTGGGCCTGTGGTGGGGGTATAGTTGGGGGATGGCTAGTGACCCAGGGGGTGCGAGGATCAGGCAGCTAGGAGCAGACGGGCCGAGTCGGGTAGTTTGGTGTTGGGAGATTGGAGGGGGGGGGGGGGGGGGGGTGAGAGGAGTCCCATTGGGGTTGATGAGTTTGGAAGAGTCCTGTGGGGGTTTGTGGGGAGACCAGTGGAGGGGAGGTCCAGTGGGAGGCAGAGGTCCTGGGGGGGAGCAGATTCCCCTTGATGAGGGAGTAGTGGGAGGATGGGGGGTGGGGGGGGGGGGGGGTCAATGGGGGCAGGTAGTTGGGGGATGAAGATTTTAATCCTTCTAATATTTTCTGGGTAAGTATTGATGTAACCCAATCGGAACCATCAAAGTGTGTGATTGAAATCCCATATTCCGATGGTTCCAGGGCAGGATAATAATTCCCCATCGGAAATTTGAACTTCCTGGGCGATTGCTGTGCAATCCTTACCTGGGAGCATCTGGGGATCTCCCCAGCACCCTCTATTTGCAATGACATGGAGAGTTCAAAGGTTACGGCTCTATGTGTTCCAATGAGATCAGTTCTCTTTCCTCTAAACTGCTGGGAATATGAAGCTCATCTCGGGGCAGCCCCTCATTCCAGGAATAAATCTAATGAACATTGTGCTTGCCGGGTGAGGCATGTAAAAGCAAATCGATCTTTACAAAATACGTGGTTATATTCAGATTTTCCTTAATCAGTCTCTTCTAAGGGCAGCACGGTGGCGCAGTGGGTTAGCCCTGCTGCCTCACGGCGCCGAGGTCCCAGGTTCGATCCCGGCTCTGGGTCACTGTCCATGTGAAGTTTGCACATTCTCCCCGTGTTTGCGTGGGTTTCGCCCCCACAACCCAAAGATGTGCAGGGTAGGTGGATTGGCCACGCTAAATTGCCCCTTAATTAGAAAAAGTGAATTGGGTACACTAAATTTATTTTAAAAATCAGTCTCTTCTGTATTGCATCCTAGACTGTGTTTGTGATAGACCCTGGGTTTGTACTCTTGCAATGAGCTTCTGGCTTGTTGATGTACAAATGCCAATTAGAAACACATTTAAATTGCTTCATTAATATTTAGTCAGCGAATTGAAATGCAACATAGGTGCAAGTTCTAATCTGTTTCTCAAAAAGGAATCACGACCCAATTGTTTTCCCATTTCAAACGTTTTGCATTTGCTTCTTGTGGCTGCTGTTCCTACAAGACCTCTCGTAGATATTTACTCAAGTTGCTATTTCTCCCCAATCCAAAATTGAAATTTGCCGTTGTTTAGCCGACACTAAAATATCCTGTGGATATTTTCTGGTATCAGCTGGGGAGAGATGGTTTGTAAATCTGTTTCACCCATCACTCCCCGTACTCCTTGATCTACATTGACCCCCTGTTCTAGCAATGCCGCAACTTTCAAATTCCCACCCTTGTGTTCAGATCCCTCCATGGCCTCCTCGCCCCCACCCTATCTCTGTCATCGCCACTGTTATGGGCCAGGGTTTAGAGAACCCCAAAGTGTATCATGGAGTTCACCTGACCCACAACTTTTAATAGATTTTGGTTATGGGGAGCACAAGGGCCCACTTTACAGGTGTGATGCAACAGAGAGCTAAAGTATTTTAAAACAAAACAATATTTATTCTGTGAATCCAGTTAACATTTTATAAACACACAGTAAACATCTTAGCAACTATCATTCAAATGCTCCCCCCAAAGAATACAGTACTCTCTAAGTAACCCTTAATCTTTCCCAGCAACATCCATAAGGCAAAAGATGCTTTTTAACACAGAGATCAGATTTAAATTCTCTACTGAGAGCAGTTATCACTTTTAAATTAGCCAGTGATTTGAAGACATTCCTTTCATGCAGAAATAAATCAGAATTACACCTGGTTTTACTGGATGCAGCTCCCAATCTGCAAAACGAAACTGAACACACCCTTGTAGCTGCTCGCTCAAAGCGACAGTAAAGCAGACAGACAGCCCAGCTCCACCCACACTTTGACATCACTGCAGCTATTTTATAAACACCTATTTCTTAAAGGTACACCCACTACAGCTATTTGATAAACACCCATTTCTTAAACTCTCACATGACACCATCCAGCCCGACAACCCTCTGAGTGCAGGAGAACGTAGGAACTGGGAGCAGGAGTGGGCAATTCAGCCCCTCGAACCCACTCCACCAGTCCATACGATCATGGCTGATCTCATCTTGGCCTCAACTCCACTTTCCTGCCCGTTCTCTGTAACCCTTCACCCCGTTACTAATTATAAACCTGTCTGTCTCCTCCTTAAATTTACTCAATGTCCCGGCATCCGCCTCACTCTGGGGGAGTGAATTCCACAGATTCACAACCCTTTCAGAGAAGTCATTTCTTCTCATCCCTGTTTTAAACTTGCTCCCCCTTACCCTAAAACCATGACCTCTTGTTCTAGATTGCCCCACAAGAGGAAGCATCTGCTCCACGTCTACTTTGTCAATACCGTTTATCATCTTATATACCTCAATTAGATCTCCCCTCATTCTTCTATACTCGAGAGTATAGGCCTAACCTGCTCAATTTCTCTTCATAAGACAAAGCCCTCGGGCGTGATGTGAAAAAAAAATGATTTCTGTGGCTCCCAGGTGGCAGTGCCAGGGTGCCCAGGTGACACTGCCAGGGTGGCATGCTGGCTGTGCCAAGGGGCCCAGGTGACATTAGCAATGCCAATGTGCTACCCTGCCCAGATTCCAACAACGCAGGAGCCTCCGATCGCCTGGGAGATGCCTCCCAAGTGCCGTTCCGCCTGATCCAGTGCTAAATTGCGCCCAGCTGGGGTTTCCTCGGCGAGGGTAGTAGATCCAGGGGGCCGCTTAGATCTGGCGTAGACATAGCTAAGTGAGCTATTACGCTCACTTAACTGTGCAGGTCTGGAACCCGCCCATTATGGGTGGGATCCAGATCGCGACGTCCCGTGGATCTCGCTAGTTCTCGCTGGGCATAATGAACGTCGGGAATCCCGGAAGAGGCCTCTCACGGGATCTACTGGCCGTGTCCGATCCCGATTCTGGTGATACGCGGCCGGTAAATTGCGTCACTCATCTCTGGAATCAATCTCTGGATCTCTGAACTGCCTCTAATACAATTATATCCCTCTTCGAAAAGGGGACCAAAACTGTGCACAATACTCCAGGTGCAGTCTCACAAATGCCTTGTACAGTTGCAACAACAGTTGCCTATTTTTATATTCTATTTCTTTAGCTTAGTGGCCACAATTCCATTTGCCTTCCTTATTCCCTGCTCTACCTGCATACTAGTTTTCTCCAATTCTGTACAAGGACACCCAGATCCCTCTGTCCCGAAGCACTCTGAAATTTCTCTCCATTTAGATAATAAGTCGCCTTTCCATTTTCCTACCACAATGCATGACCTCACACTTATCCACATTAAACTCCACCTGCCAAATTTTGGCCCATTCACCTAACCTATCTATCCATTTGTAAGGTCCTTATTTCCTCATTGCAAATTACTATCCCACCTATTTTTGTGCCATCTGCAAATTTAGCTATAGATCCCTTTATCCCTGTAAGCAAAAAGTTCATTTGGATTGTAAATGTACATCCCCGAGTTTGCCCGCGCACCCATTGGCAGCCGTGCTGTCAGCTGCTGGGCTTGACACTGGAATTCCCTCCTTAAACCTTTCTTCATCACCCTCCTCTTTGACCAATGGCAACATATGTCAAATTTCCTAATATATCAATCGGCTGGGCCGGCGCTGGAGGGATTGGCGCCACGCCAACCAGCGGCGAAGGGCTGGCGCGAGTTGGCGTATGCGCAGAACCGCCGGCGTGTTTCCTGCGCATGCACAGGGGATTTCTTCTCCGCGCCGGCCCCTGTAAGGCTCTGCCATGGCCGGTGCGGAGGGAAAGAGTGCCCCCACGGCACAAGCCTGCCCGCAGATCGGTGGGCCCCCGGCGCCGGATCCTCCCGCGCACCCCCCCCCCCCCGAGGACCCCGCTAGCCGCCCTCCAAGCCAGGTCCCGCCGGGATGGACCATGTCCATTTCACGCCGGCGGGGATGGCCAGGAACGTGCGGCCCATTGGGGCCCGGAGAATTGCCGGGGGGCCGCTGCCAATGGCCCCCGACCGTCGTGGCGTAAACCCCGCCCCTGCCCGAAAACTGGCACCGGAGAATTCGGTAGCCGGTGGCGGGGCGGGATACACGCCACCCCCCCGCCAATTCTCCGACCCGGCGGGGGGTCCCGCCCACTGTGTGTCAGTGTCAAATTTTGTCGAATAAGACTCCAATGAAGGAGCTTTGATCGTTTTGCTACATTACAGGTGCTATATAAATACAAGCAGTTTCATTGCAGAGGACTAAAGTGGGGATAAAACATTGTCACTGCCACTCTGTGCGTATGTGGTTGATGCAGCTGCCATCATTTAGTGTAAGATTGCTGTTATCCTTTGTTGTGCTTGTCCTTGATCTTTTATCTCGGCCAATCTTTATTGCTTCACATAGAGCTGATTCTGCTATTCACTTCCACATCCCCCAGCAGTGCTGAACGCCTCTCTGATAGAGCTGTGTGTGTCTTTCTAAAGAGTGTTTTCTCCAAACCACTCTCTGATTCAACACTAAATAATTGTTTCCAAGTCTGTCCTTAAACCCTGACAACCCCCCAACACCTTAATTGGTCACTGAATGTAGGAACAGGACGAGGCCATTCAGCCCCTCAAACCTCTCCATCATTCCATTCGATCCTGTTCAATCTGCATCTTAACTCCAGTGTTCTGTAACCCTCAATACACTGAACCACCAAAAATCGAATGGGATCTCGCGAGACGTTGCGATCTGGATCTCGCCCACAATAGGCGGGACCCAGATCCGGCTAATCTACGTAATGAAGTGTTGCGATCAGGCAATGCACTCGGCGGAGTTACCCAAGGCGCGGGTTCCAACCCCCTCACCTTGGAGACCCCCAGCGAGGGCCTGTTAGTACTGGTCACCACAATGGGGACCAGGAGTGGTTGGGCTCTGGGCAGGGTGGGACCCTGGTAGTGTCACCTGGATGCAACCCTGGCACTGCCAGGTTGGCTTCTATTGTTACAAGCCTTTTGGGCAGCTGCATCCTGTGCTAATCCCTGGCGGGAGAGATGGTAGGTCATTTAGAAGCAGCTGTTGGGACTGCCCCACTCACTTGTCTTGTCAAATGTGATGACACAATGAGTATTCCTCATCAGATCTAATTAATATTATTGTGTGGTCTTTGAGTTGTCGTCCTCAATCAACGTGAATAGCCGCTGCAAGAAACAACTAACTCACATTGGTGTAACCTTTCATGGCCTCCGCACGCACCAAAGTGCTTCCCAGCCAATCACCAAATAATCTGAAATAAAGACAGAACTAATGCTGGAAAAACTCAGCAGGTCTGGCAGCATGTGCGGTGGGAGAAACAGAGTTCAATGTGAGTCTTCAGAACTGAAGGGAGATAGAATTGGGATGGGTTTTATTTTGTCCAGAAAGATGGGGTGTGTGGTCCTGGCAGGGAGGGTTGGGGGGAGGGCAGTCCTGGTGGTGGTGGGGGGGGGGGTCAAGGTAGGGAGGGTGGTGAGGGAAGAGTGGTGGTGGGGGGGGGGGGGGGACAGTTTGGGGGAGGATGGTGGCAGAGGGGATTGGAGGGTGGTGGCGGGGTGGTGCTGGTGGAGCGGAGGATGGGAAAGTGGTGGGGGGGGGGGGGAAGGGGTAGGGGAGGGGTGAGGCCAAGTGGATTAAAGGGGAAGGTCAGGGTTAGGTTAGATTAATCGGTTTTAATTGTATTATTTGAGGTGTAAATATTAGCCAGGACACTGGGACGTACTCCCCTGATCCTCGTTGAAATCATTTTGGGCGATGTTTAATGTCCTCCTCAAAGGGTAGACAACACTGTGTTTTGACATCTTAGCTGAAGAACAGTTCCTCTGACAGTGCTGCACCTCGCCAGAGTGTCAGTCGGGGTGTTTATCTCAAGTCTCTGGTGTGGGCCCTGGGTGCTCAAGCTCCTGGCACAGACACAGTACTGCTACTCACTGAGCCACCATCTCCCCCTTGTATTGGACATAGAAATATGTAAAGGTGCCTGGCTTGGCCTTACCTGGCAGTAGTATCAGAATATTATTCTGGTCGAACAATTCCTGATATCAGCAGATATACTTTGTACATTTGAGTAACCGTGTTCTCTGCTGTTTCAATAGAGGTGTCAACATGTTAACTTTGGATGAGTTAGTGCCTTTATAATTTTTTTTCTTTGTGGGATTTGGACATCATTGGCCAGGCCATTTTTTGTTGCTAATCTCAAATTGTCGTTGAACTGAGTGGCTAGCTGTGCCACTGAACTGAGGCCATTTCAGAGCTTTTTAAAATTAATTTAGGGGATGTGGGAGTCGCAGGTGATGCCAGCATTTATTGCCCAGCCACAGTTGCCCTTCAGAAGGTGGTGGTGAGCTGCCTTCTTGACCCGCTACAGCCCTTGAGGTGTAAACATACCCACTGTGCTGTTAGGGAGGGAGTTCCAGGGTGTTGCCCCAGTGACAGTGAAGGAACGGCCGATATATTTCCAAGTCAGGGTGGTGAGTGACTTGGAGGGGAACCTCCAGGTGGTGGGGTTCCCAGGTATCTGCTGCTCTTGTCCTTCTGGATGGTGGTGGTCGTGGGTTTGGAAGGTGCTGCCTCAGGAACCTTGGTGAGTTCCTGCTATGCATCTTGTCGATGGTACACACGGCTACCACTGTTCATCGGTGGTGAAGGGTTTGAATGTTGGTGGAAGGGGGAGCAATCAAGCGGGCTGCTTTGTCCTGGATGGTGTTGAGCTTCTTGAGTGTTGTTGGAGCTGCGCTCATGCAGGCAAGTGGAGAGTATTCCATCACACTCCTGATTTGTAGATGGTGGATAGGTTTTGGGGAGTCAGGGGGTGAGTTACTCACTGTAGGATTCCTCGCCTTTGACCTGCCCTGGTAACCACAGTATTAATGTGGCTAGTCCAGTTCAGTTTCTGAGTCAATTATTGTCAGACTTCCAATATGTGCGGGCCTTATATCATGTCCTGGATCAAGAATGGTTCAAAAATGTGAATGCCACCCGGCCAGTTGGCCCATTTGCCAAATGTAAAAGCTCACAGGCCTCTAAAAATCCAGGCAAATTGGGGCTTTTAACAGGACAATTAATGTTAATTGTCGGTGGGCGCTACTGCCTCCCACATACGCCTGTCGAGTATTTGGTCTGTGATTGCTATGACGTTGGGAATCCGGCCCTTTGTTATATTGCGAGATTCCACACTTGTTCAGGTCAGTCGGACATCTGGGGCGAAATTCTCCTCCCCGCCCCGCCACATTTCTGCCCCGACCGGCCGGCGGGAGTCTCCGTAACACCGGCCGGTCAATGGGGTTTCCCATTGTGGGGCAGCCCCACGCCGTCGGGAAACCCCCCGGGCGCCGGCAAAACGGAGACTCCCGCCGGCGCAGAATGATGCCCCTGATCCTGCGACTTAAAGTTCTGGCCACAGAGACTAGTATCATCTCTCTATAGATCCGCGATACTGTCGATGACATCTTCCGTCACTTTGCAGATGAATTGCTGTTCCTTGAGTTTCTGTTGAACTTCATTGGAGAAATATAGGAGGCCAAGGACGGAAATGC
This sequence comes from Scyliorhinus torazame, assembly GCF_047496885.1. NCBI lineage: Eukaryota > Metazoa > Chordata > Chondrichthyes > Carcharhiniformes > Scyliorhinidae > Scyliorhinus > Scyliorhinus torazame. The sequence goes on from NC_092721.1 coordinate 8,626,854, forward strand.
CGGAGTGGGAGAGGGGCGGCGGGAATGAAAAGAATAGGGGCCAGAAATTGGGACCATGGTCATGGACTGAAGGGTGCTCCTAAATCAAAATGCAAAGCTATAATTACCAGAAGAGCCATGAGATATTTGGACTATATCTGCTGGAACATCAGATGTTAAAAGGAGATTTAATGAGCTTTTTTTTTTAATTGCTAAGGGTTCCGCAGGGAGTAAATAGGGAAAACCAATTGTCTTCCATTGGAGACAGTGAAGAGCATTTTCAATTTTAAATTTCATCAAAAGAACGAAGAGAGATATTTGGGTAAATATTCTTGAGCAAAGGTTTGTTGGAACATGGAACCCTGCTGAGGGAGGAACCAGCGTGTGTCTTGAGAAAATGTGGACAAGTGCTGACAGGACAGTGGTGAGAGCAGACAGTGGATTGGAGGAACAGGGGGACTGTGGGGTTTAACTTGGATTGCTCCAGTAAAGAGGCAACATAGACTCGCAAAGCCAGAGTGACCCCCTAAAGCGTAAGCACCTGTGGACCCGGATCCCGTGGATCCAGATCCCATGTACTACCAGGGACATCAGCTCATAATCGAGTGCAATTCCGAAAAGTGCTTCTGCTTTAGTAATGTCAGCATCACAGACTAATTTCCATATTCCACCAATATTTGCATGGGTACCGCTAGTTAAAACAGGCATGTCCTGCTGAGCTGGTAGCCCTGATAATAAAAACATTCAAAATGTAAATAATTTAAAGATGCTCTTGAAAATTTGAAAGTGATTTGCAAAAGAAGCAAACGTGTTGTGAGAAAATCCTTCTCCACGCAGGTTGGGGTCTGGAGTGCGCTGCCTGAAAGTGTGGTGGAGGCAGGTTCAATGGGCTTGGAGGGCCGAAGGGCCTGTTCCTGTGCTGTACTTTTCTTTGTTCTTTGTTGTTCTTTGAGGCACTCGAGAGGGCGTTGGATAATTATTTGAATAGAAACAGTGTTCAGGGGTACGGGGGAAAGGCAGGGGCATGGCACTAAGTTATGATGCTCATTTGGAGAGTCGGTGCAGACACCATGGGATAATGGCCTCCCCCTGCACCCGTAACAATTCTCCGATTCTGTGAAGTCAGAAGGGCGTGTGATGTGGAAGGGAACTTTCAGGTGATGATGTTTCCATGCACCTATAGCCCTTGTCCTTCTAGGCGGGTGAGGTCTTGGTTTGGAGTGTGCTGTCCGAGGAGCCTTGCTGAGTTGCCACAGTTCACCTTGAATGTGGTGCCACTTCCACTATGGAGAGGGAGTGAATGTTTAAGGTGGTGGATGGGTGCAAAGGGACATGATTGTCCCTTTAAGGGCAACGCAGCAGAATAGGTGTCACCTGGCCTGGGTGACCAACCGGGACTCAATGTTGAATCACCTCATGATGAGAGAGGCTCATAGGCAGAGGCATTTTGAGAGTGAGTTACAGCCATGAGGCTGCTGTACAATTCTTATTCATGAATATTTTTTTTGTTCGCTAATGAAGTCTGTGAAAGTGCCACTTTACAATGGGGTGCCAATCAAGAGGGCTGCATGGTGTCGAGCCTCTTGATTGTTGTTGGAACTACACTCACCCAGGCAAATGGAGAATTATAATAATCTTTATTAGTGTCACAAGTAGGCTTACATAATAATAATCTTCATTATTGTCCCAAGTAGGTTGACATTAACACTGCAATGAAGTTACTGTGAAAATCCCCGAGTCACCACACTCCGGCACCTGTTCGGGTACACAGAGGGAGAATTCAGAATGTCCAATTCACCTAACAAGCACGTCTTTCGGGACTTGTGGGAGGAAACCCACGCAGACAGGGGGAGAACGTGCAGACTCCGCACAGACAGTGACCCAAGCTGTGAGTCGAACCTGGGACCCTGGCGCTGTGAAGCAACAGTGCTAACCACTGTGCTACCGTGCTGCCCTGTCACATGAGGCACAATATTCCATCGCACTCAGACTTGTAGCTTGTTGGTGATGGACAGGTTTTTGGGAGTAAGGAAATGAGTTAGTCGCCGCAGGATTCCCAGCCTCTGACCTTCTCTTGTAGCCACAGTATTTATATAGCCAGTCCAATTCAGCTTCTGTCCAATGGTAACTCCAGCATGCTGATGGTGGGGGATTCAGTGATGGTAATGCCATTGATGTTTAAAGGGAAATGGTTAGCTTCACTCTTTTGAGAAATGATCGTTACCTGGCACTTTAGCACACAGGGCTAAATCGCTGGCTTTTAAAGCAGGCCAATGCAGGCCAGCAGCACGGTTCAATTCCCGTACCAGCCTCCCCGAACAGGCGCCGGAATGTGGCGACTAGGGGCTTTTCACAGTAACTTCATTGAAGCCTACTTGTGACAATAAACGATTTTCTTTTTCATTTCATTTCAAGTGGCACAAACTGACTTGCTACTTATCAGCCCAAGCCTGATCATTATCTTGTTGCTGTTTGTGGGAGCTTGCTGTGCATAAATTGGCTGCCATGTTTCCTACATTACAGCAGTGACTACTTCAAAAAGTACTTCAGTGGCTGTAATATACATCTTTTTAAATGTAATATGTGTTAAGTAAATTGTGACATCCCAATAGCAATGTATTTGTCAGTTTTTGCCACAATCAAATTGCAACAAGGGTCAAACTGCATTAATGCACGAATAATGAAATTTTGGCTTTTCAAAGAAAAGGCCTGGGCTTATACAGCATTTTTCACCACCGCCAGAGGCCTCAAAGTGCTTCACAGTCAATGGAATACGTTTGAAGTGTAGCCATTGTTGTAATGTAGACAAGATGAACAAGGAAATTAATTTGTGGCTTTATCCTAATTGTGTTGAAGTTGCCTCGGCGAGTTTTACAACAGCTTCTGTCAAACTTGAAACTGTCCAGGGAAACCCACTGGGGGCACAAAGGTAAGTATAGCCCTCGGGGGAGGGGCCATGCCCGGGCACTGCCCCCTGGCAGTGCCAACCTGACAGTGCCATGGGCCTGTGCCAGGGCTAGGTGCTCTGGGGAACGCCATTGGGGAGGGTTCCCCTTATGTGTGGTGGGGGAGGGGGGGGTGGGGGTCCCAATGCTTGTTGGGCTGGATAATGCCGTGCTGTTGGCGGGAGGGGAGGGGAATGTCTCAATACCTGTTGGATGGGGGGGGGGAGGGGAGTGCCCCGATGCCCTGATGTATGTGGGGGTCCTCTGTGTCTGTGGGGTGGGAGGCGGGGGGGTTTACTAGCACAGGTTGGGGCACCCTTTAAAGATGGCATCCCAATGTCTGTGGAGCGGCCATTCCATTCTATCAGAGCCCGCCCTGCCAGAGTGACGGTGTTAACCACAACCCCAGATTCCCGGTGCACAGAGTGTCAGAGATTGTGGAGAGAAACCTCAGCTGGGCGGTTGGAGAGCTATACACCGGGTTTCAGTCTGAACCTGCCACAAATTATGGGAAAATTCTGCCTGTTGACTATGTTCAAGACTGAGATATATTAATAATAGCGAGAGACACCAGGATGGTGCAGGAAAATGGTGCTGAAGCGAAGATGGGCTAAGGGCTCACTAAATGGCGGTGCAAGCTCAAAGGGCTGAATGGCTTACTCCTGCTCCTATTTGTTATGTTTTTATGTTCTCAGGACCTGTAATGGTGACAATGAAGATATTGGATTGTGGCAGATACGCATTGACTGGAAGGGAGGGAGGCAGAAAACGAGAATTTATAGGCCGGTTAGCCTGACTTTGATCGTTGGCAAGGTTTTAGAGTCCGTTATTAAGGGTGAGATTGCGGGGCACTTGGAAGTGCAAGATAAAATAAGACTGAGTCAGCACAGCTTTGTGAAGGGGAGATCATGCCCGACAAATCTGTTAGAGTTCTTTGAGAAGGTAACGAGGAAGTTAGACAAAGAAGAACCAGTGGACGTGATTTATTTAGATTTCCAGAAGGCTGTGGACACGGTACCGTACAGGAGGTTGGTAAATAAGATAAGAGCCCATGGTGTTAGGGACAAGGTGCTGGCAGAGGATAGAGGATTGGCTGACTGGCAGAAGGCAGAGAGTGGGGATAAAGGGGTCTTTATCAGGATGGCAGCCGGTGACTAGTGGTGTGCCTCAGGGGTCGATGTTGGTACCACAGCTATTCACTATATACATTCCTGTCTGCTAACTCCCACCCTTCTTAAATAGGGCTGTTACATTCGCCATTTTCCAGTCCTCTAGGACCCTCCCTGACTTCAGTGATTCCTGAAAGATCACCGCCAATGCCTCCACAATCTCCTCAGCTATCTCCTTCAGAACCCTGGGGTATAGTCCATCTGGTCCAGGTGATTTATCCACCATCAGGCCTTTCAGCTACCCCACCATCTACTCCTTAGCGATGGAAGAAGGAACTGAAGGCACTGTTACTAAGCTTACAGGTGATACAAAGATATGTAGAGGGACAGGTAGTGTTGAGGAAGCGAGGAGGCTGCAAAAGGACCTGGACAGGCTCGGAGAGTGGGCAAAGAAGTGGCAGATGGAATACAATGTGGAAAAGTGTGTGTTTATGCACTTTGGAAGGAAGAATAGAGGCTTAATTCGCCTCTGAAATGGCCGAGCTACACAGCACGGTATGGGCAGCACGGTAGCATTGTGGCTAGCACAATTGCTTCACAGCTCCAGGGTCCCAGGTTCGATTCTGGCTTGGGTCACTGTCTGTGCGGAGTCTGCACATCCTCCCCGTGTGTGCGTGGGTTTCCTCCGGGTGCTCCGGTTTCCTCCCACAGTCCAAAGATGTGCAGGTTAGGTGGATTGGCCATGATAAATTTCCCTTAGTGTCCAAAATTGCCCTTAGTGTTAGGTGGGGTTGGGTGGGGTTACTGGGTTATGGGGATAGGGTGGAGGTGTTGACCTTGGGTAGGGTGCTCTTTCCAAGAGCCGGTGCAGACTCGATGGGCCGAATGGCCTCCTTCTGCACTGTAAATTCTATGTCTATGTCATAGACTATTTTCTAAATGGGGAAAAGATTCAGAAATCTGAAGCACAAAGGGACTTAGGAGTCATAGTTCAAGATTCTCTGAAGGTTAACGTGCAGGTTCAGTCGGCAGTTAGGAAGGCAAATGCAATGTTAGCATTCATGTCGAGAGGGCTAGAATACAAGACCAGGGATGTACTTCTGAGGCTGTATAAGGCTCTGGTCAGTCCCCATTTGGAGTATTGTGAGCAGTTTTGTCTCCATATGTAAGGAAAGATGTGCTGGCCTTGGAATGGATCCAGAGGAGGTTCACAAGAATGATCTCTGAAATGAAGAGCTTGTCGTGTGAGGAACGGTTGAGGACTCTGGGTCTGTACTCGTTGGGGTTTAGAAGGATCAGGGGGAATCTCATTGAAACTTACAGGATATTGCGAGGCCTGGATAGAGTGGACGTGGAGAGGATGTTTCCACTTGTAGGAAAAACTAGAACCAGAGGACTAAAGGGTGATGCTTTAAAACAGAGATGAGGAGGAATTTACAGTGGTGAATCTGTGGAACTCTTTGCCGCAGAAGGCTGGGGAAGCCAAATTGCTGAGTGTCTTTGAGACAGAGATAGATAGGTTCTTGATTAATAAGGGGATCAGGGGTTATGGGGAGAAGGCAGGAGTATGGGGGATGAGAAACATATCGACCATGATTGAATGGCGGAGCAGACTTGATGGGCCGAATAGCTAATTCTGCTCCTATGTCTTATGATTTTATGGGTCACTAATGTCCTTTAGGGAAGGAAATCAGCCATCCTTACTTGGTCTGGCCTACATGTGGCTTCTGAAGGAGTATTGTGTGCAGTTTTGGTCTCCTTCTCTGAGGAGGAATGTTCTTGCGGACAGTTCTGGTCACCGCATTATAGGAAGGACGTGGAGGCTTTGGAGCGGGTGCAGAGGAGATTTACCAGGATGTTGCCTGGTATGGAGGGAAAATTTTATGAGGAAAGGCTGATGGACTTGAGGTTGTTTTCGTTGGAAAGAAGAAGGTTAAGAGGAGACTTAATAGAGGCATACAAAATGATCAGGGGGCTGGATAGGGTGGACAGTGAGAGCCTTCTCCCGCGGATGGAAATGGCTGGCACGAGGGGACATAACTTTAAACTGAGGGGTAATAGATATAGGACAGAGGTCAGAGGTAGGTTCTTTACGCAAAGAGTAGTGAGGCCGTGGAATGCCCTACCTGCAACAGTAGTGAATTCGCCAACATTGAGGGCATTTAAAAGTTTATTGGATAAACATATGGATGATAATGGCACAGTGTAGGTTAGGTGGCTTTTGTTTTGGTGCAACATCGTGGGCCGAAGGGCCTGTACTGCGCTGTATTGTTCTATGTTCTATGTTCTATGCTCTCGAGGGAGTGCAGCGAAGGTTTACCAGACTGATTCCAGGGATGGCGGGACTGTCATATGAGGAGAGATTGACCAGGTTGGGATTGTTCTCGCTGGAGTTCAGAAGAATGAGGGGGGATCTCATAGAGACTTATAAAATTCTAACAGGACTAGACAGGATAGATGCAGGGAAGATGTTCCCGATGATGGGTGTGTCCAGAACCAGGGGTCACAGTCTGAGGATTCAGGGTAAACCATTTTGGACAGAGATAAGGAGACATTTCTTCACACAAAGAGTGGTGAGCCTGTGGAATTCATTCCCACAGGAAGTAGTTGATGCTAAAACTTTGAATATATTCAAGAAGCGGCTGGATATAGCACTTGGGGAGAATGGGATCAAAGGCTAGCGGGAGAAAGCAGGATTAGGCTATTGAGTTGGATGATCAGCCATGTTGGTGATGAATGGCGGAGCAGGCTCGAAGGGCCAAAAGGCCTCCTCCTGCTCCGATATTCTATGTGTCTATGTATCCTTGACCCACAGCAAGGTGGTCAACTCTTAATTCGCCTCTGAAATGGCCGAGCAACACACTGGTCTATATTCAAGAAGGTTCGCCACCACCTTCAAGGGTGAACTACAGACGTGCAATAAAAGTTGAGCTGCCAGTGACGCTCACATTCTATGAATGAATACGGGAAGACTATTCCAGACTGAAATCAGGAGAAATGTCTTCACTGAGACTGTTGTAAATCTTTGGAATTCCCCCTGCCAGAGTGCAGTTGTTGAGCATGTTCTCGACTGCGGGCGATGGATTTGGGAGGAAGGAAATCGAGGCATATGGGTGGGAAAGTGGAATTGAAGTAGAAAAAGAGCCATGACCTTACTGAAGGAGGGCCAGGCTCGAGGGGCCAAATGACTCACTTCTGATCTTATTTCTTATGTTCTTCAAGGCAGCTCAGTGAGCTGGTGACATCCTGAACAGCAGAGGAGGAAACCTCAGAAATGAGTGACTCAGCTTGTTACTCCTCGGAGCACGATTACAGCAGCCAGTTTCACTACAGCTGAGGAGAGGTAACAGTGGACGGGCTACTGACCACACGAGGAATCCACAATTACTCTGGATGCTGGTGATAGCGCCCCGTTTACCCTGAATCCAGCACTGTATGACTCAATGAAACCAGAAATTAATTGTGCCCTTTCACTAACTGAAAGCTGACAGCCAGAGAACAACATCAAAGTCCTGTCAGTATCTGCAAATACCCGGCAACAGCACCAGCTCTATCTTGGCATAGTCGGGTAATCTTCAGGCGCCAGAATCCACAGTATGTTGCTGCTGCTGTAGTCACACTAGGAATCCTTTAAAAGATAAAGCAGACAGTGTCTCCTACTGGTAATTTCACAACCCTACCACTACAATTAGCAGCTGTATATGTTAATGATTCCAATCAGTCCACATTAGCTCCGACCCTTCCCTTTTCCCAGCTTCTCTTTCCTCCGATGCTATGGTACCAGTTCTCAAAAAAGAAAATGTGTCCCAGTCCTGTTGGGCGCCTCAGGATTTTTGAGCGTCCTAAGTCGTGAGCGTGCTGCCCTCCTTGGGGCGGCACGGTAGCACAGCGGTTAGCACTGTTGCTTCACAGCTCCAGAGGCCCGGGTTCGATTCCCGGCTTGGGTCACTGTCTGTGCGGAGTCTGCACGTTCTCCCCGTGTCTGCGTGGGTTTCCTCCGGGTGCTCCGGTTTCCTCCCACAGTCCAAAGCTGTGCAGGTTAGGTGGGTTGGCCATGATAAATTGCCCCTTAGTGTCCAGAAAGGTTGGTTGGGGCTACTGGGTTACGGGGATAGAATGGAGGTATGGGCCTAAGTGGGGTGCTCTTATCAAGGGCCGGTGCAGACACGATGGGCCTCCTTCTGCACTGTAAATTCTATGACCAAAAACATTTCGCGGCCAGTGAAGTACTTTTTGAAATGCAGCTACTGTTGTAATATGGGAAACGCGGCAACCAATTTGTGCACAGGAAGCTCCCATGAGCAGCAATGTGATAATGACTGGATAATAGGTTTTCATCGTGTTGACTGAGGGGCAATGTTAGCCTCGGGCATCAGGGGGAACTCCTCTGGACCCCTTCCAAATGATGCCATGAAATCTTTCATGTCTGCCTGGGAGAGAAGTTATGGCCTCCAGTTAACATTGTATTTGACCATCCAACAGAGCAGCCCTCCCTGCACACCCTGCTGGTCACCTGAGTGGGGACAGACGCCGCAGGAAGAGTGTTACTGACTGCCCCACGGTTGGTGCCATGCCATCATTATCACTTCCCTTTTTTTGTATTTGCAAAATGATTCATTTGGGTCAGGTACAATCAGGTAACTCCATCAAACGTCTCTCACACTTGCCATTCACTCTGATTGGCATCGAATCGTGAACTGCAAATTCAGCAGTCCCATTCTTGGCAGACCCGTGCTGCCCACTCAATTCGTTAATTTGTTAATTAACCAACCTTTCCCTCCCTCATCTCAATTTGCCCTGGCCATTCTGACATTGAAGATCCTTTTATGTTATCAAGACCGCCTACAGATGGCAGTCACAGCAATGGCTGCCAATTCAGGCAAACTGCCCTGGGGTCCTGCCTCTGTACCCTTCCCACCCCCACCCCACCCCCCTCCACATTCTCCCCCAATGCCACTAATTTGACGGAAGACCTGCCTCTCGAGTCATTAAGAGCCCAACCCGATCAAAATCGCACTTCACAGCACAGTGGAGACGGAAGTAGGTTCGGAACCCGGAATCACACCCGCCTCTCGATGCCCACCTCCCTTGGGGAAAATCCGGACCTCGCTCGGGGAAAATCCAGACCTCCCTCAGGGAAGTTCTGGACCTCCCTCAGGGAAAATCCGGACCTCTGCTCGTAATCTCACCTGAGTCAGCAGATCGTGGATTTATCTCCCACACCAGAGGATTTTTTTAAATTTAGAGTACCCAATTCATTTTTTCCAATTAAGGGGTAATTTATCGTGGCCAATCCACCTACCCTGCACATCTTTGGGTTGTGGGGGCGGAACCCACGCAGACATGGGGAGAATGTGCAAACTCCAAATGGACAGTGACCCAGAGCCGGGATCGAACCTGGGACCTCGGCGCCGTGAGGCAGCAGTGCTCACACACAGCAGAGGCTTGAGGCACAATCCGTAGGCTGACCCTCCCAGTGCTGTGCTGAGGGAGCGCTGCACTATCGAGGATGATGGGCTGAATGCTCCGGTCACCGACGCCGAAATCGCGTTCGGCGAACGGCCAGAGAATCCATGTTTCCGACGAGATGGGGGGGGGGGGGGGGGGGGCGGCGCCGCTTTCACGGTGTTCTGCCCCCCTCCAAGGCGGCGGACTCGGAGAGTTCACCGCGCCATGAATCGACGGCCTCAGGCCATTGCTGAGTCCGACAGCGCAGGACACGTGTGTGTCACCCGTCGGGAACTCGGCGTGGCGGCTGCGGCCTCAGTCCAGGCCCGCCACAGACAGGAGAGGCCCGATCTGCGGGCAGGGGGCACATTATTTGGAGCTGGGGGCACTGCCCGGGGGGGGAGGGGGGGGGGGGAGGCGGTGGTCCGGGGCGCGCGAGCCGGCTGAAGGGAGGGACTATTTCGCGGGCGAGGTCCGCAAGAGGCCGCCGCCATGAAGCACGGTGCAGGCCACCACCGTGCGCCTGCGCGGACCCGGCAATTCTCCGGGCCGTACCGGCAGCTGGATGCTCTATGCTGCCGGCATGCTAGCCCCCAGCAAAACCGGGAAACGGTGCCGTTTGCGCCAGTTTGTCTGGTATGAAACGCCACCGTTCCCCCGCCGACATAGCCCCAGAATCAGAGAATCCAGCCCGTATCTTTTGGATGAGACGTTACACCTAGTCCCCCCTCTGTCCTCTCACACAGACAGAGAGTAACCCACAGTCACTATTTTGAAGAAGAGCAGGGGAATTCTCTTTGGTGTCCTGTCCAATATTCATCCCGCAGCCAGCATCATGGAATAAAAGATTATCTGACCATTATCTCGGTGCTGTTTGTAAGAGCTTGCTCTTTGTACACTGGATTTCTCGGCCACAATATTATTATATTGGGAAACCAATTGACAGAGCCAGCTTTAGCTTAGTCATCCTGCTTACAAACAGTGACCCAGTCTTCCAGTAAATGGCTGTTAAAACTGTGTATAATCTGAAGCATCAGCTTAGCTCTGTAATCATGGCGTTGATGTGACAGGGCTCTTTTTCATTCAAAGACAGCATTTATTTTTATTTTTACATTGAGTCTATTCCCCGTCTCCACTCGATGTCCTTTGCAAAATGACTGAATTGTGCATTTTTGTTCCTTGCCGTGGGTTTTTGGCAGGATTTGGATCCATGTCTTGTGATTAGGTACAAGATCAATCCTCCATCCATATCACAAAGTGAATGTGAGCGCATTGATGGGTAAGTGGCTGAGCTGGAGACTGATCGGAGCTTAGCTAGAGCTTAGGAAATGTAGGGAAGTAGGGTTTGTGTCAGCAGACAGTCTGAGGTATTTTTGTAAACGTATTAGCAGGACGTGCATGACATGAACAATCAGGCAGTGCGGATGGAGTTGGACAATTCACAGGGGAAATCAAGCACTCTGGAATCGCATTTTGCAGGAAATCTTATTTGCGCCGAGAGAATGATGGCAAATTAACAGCCTGCCCATTGCAAAATGCTGAATACATACCAGGAGACACTGGAAACAATTAATCTGAAAATAAACTGTAGCCGATAGCTGGTTTTAGAACTATTACATCATTGCAAAAATCTAGAAAAGGTGGGACTATATCATTTTATTGTTAAAATTGGGAACTCTTAAATGTCAAAGTTCACCCTTGGGCGCGATTCCCCCAAAAGGGAACAAAGGCCCCGAGCGAGCGCGTTTAACTCCGTGTTTCCTGTCGCTCGCAGTGCCGAGAAACACATGGCTATTCAACGCGACTCGCGTCTTTTAAGGGGTCTGAATGGGGGACGAGGGGCAGCCGAGGTTGCACATAGCTCTGTTTCGCTCGGCAGAACGCCCCAGTGTAGCGAGAGATTGGGTCACCATTCAAAATGGAGTCCCCGATCTCCAAGGCCCAGAAGCCATCCCCGACGTCTCCTCAGCCCGAATGCACTATGGGAGTGCCCTCCCCTGGCACCCAGCTGGCACCGCCAGGGTACTAAGCTGACACCAGCAGTGCCACCTGCCCAAAGGGTATGCATCTGGGGGCCTCTGATCTCCTGGGAGACCCCCACGAGTGCCGTTGCGTCTGTGCTGAACGGCACTCGCCCGAGGTCTCTGAGGCGAAGGGGATGAATCACAAAACCTCGGGTCCCTCGAGAATCTACACATTAGAGGGAGGCTCACTGCTTTGCCCTAATATGCAGATTCGCCAAAAGGTGACCCCGCCCACAAAGGGCAGGATTCACATCGCAACATCTTGCGAGATCACATTGGATGTGGAGAGGAATGGGGAGCCGGATAGATCCCGGGGTCTCCCGGAGAGCTGCTATTCCGGCGTAGCGTGGCCATTGGATCATGCCCTTGTGTTTCGATCGAACTCTGCTCCAGAGAACAGTGGAGAGAATTTGAAAATAAAAACGAAAATCCTGGAAATTCCCCAGGACAGTTCCTGGGATGGGGAACTTTAGCAAAATGGATAGATTGGAGTAGCTGGGACTGTTTTCCTTGGAGGAGAGAAGGTTTATGGAGATGTTCAAAATCGTGAGGGGCCTGGACAGAGTCCAGAGGGAGAAACTGGGGCAAGGATCGAGAGTCAGAGCACACAGATTTAAGATGATTGGCAAAAGAAGAAATGAGGGTAAACCTTTCCAGCGTGGATTTGGGGTCTGGAATGCGCTGCCCGGGAGCGCGGTGGAGGCAGGTTCAGGCGAGGCTTTCAAAAGAGAAATGGGTCGTGACCTGGGAAGGAAGAATGTGCAGGGCTACGGGGCAAAGAGGGGAGAGAGGCGTTAAATTAACAGTCGACCTCTGCATCACAAAGCCGGAGCGGAAGGACGTGGCCTCCTTCTGTGCTGTGGCCACTCTGTGACTCGGTCATGTCCAGCAGATACTAATAATAATCGCTTATTGTCACAAGTAGGCTTCAATGAAGTTACTGTGAAAAGCCCCTAGTCGCCACATTCCGGCGCCTGTTCGGGGAGGCCGTTACGGGAATCTGGCGGTATCTTTGGAACGAGAAACAGAATTACCATTTCAGATTGGTGACCTGACAGCAGGCCATCAACCTGAACTTGTTCAATCCCCACCTTCCCAGATACTGTCTGACTAGCTGAGTGTTTCCGGTACCTGCGGTGTTCTGTTTCTGTTGGGGAACATGCCTGTTCGGTCTTTCATACAAATAACCTGATAGTTAGAAATGGGCTTGAAATCTGGGCATTTTAGGCTCCATAGAAATCCTGGATCATTACGTCTCTCGCAGCCATTGCACAATCTGTGATTCTCGGTTACAGAGAATGTAAAGCACAGAAACAGGCCATTCGGTCCATCTGCTCTACGCCAATGTTTTTACCACACTCGGTGCTCCTCCCACCCCCTCTTCATGTCACCCCATCAGCACATCCGCCTGATCCTTTCTCCCTCATGTACTTATTCAGCTTTCTGTTAACTGTGTCTGTGATCAGTAAAAATAATTATTTGAGCATTTAGGGTCGCCAGGGACAATTTTAGGTATTTGAGGGTCCAGGCGATAGGGGAGTGGGCAACGATGCACAAATGGAACCTGACAAAGTTGGCGGAGGAGGTTAGGGGGGGATTTTAGCAGATCGGATTTGCTACACCTGATACTGGCGGGGAGGGGCCAGGTGGTAAAAATGAATGTTCTGCCAAGGTTCCTGTTTGTATTCCAGACCTTCCCGATTGTCATTCCGAAGACTCAGTCCAGCGCTGCCACAGTCGGGGGAGGGCTGATCCGCGGGTGGGGGGGGGGGGGGGGCATTATTCGGGGCTGGGGGCACTGTGGGGGGGTGATCCGGGGGCCGGCCAAACGGGGGGGCCCTATTTTGTGGGCCGGGTCCATGAATGGCCGCAGCCATGTTGCACAGCGCGGCCGCTGGCGTGTGCATACACGGCTACGGACCCGGACATTTTCTGGGGTGTATAGGCAGCTCGAGCCGGGTGCTCCACACTGCCGTCCTGCTCGCCCCCAGTAATATGGGGAATCGGTGACCGTTTTGTGCCAGTTTTTCCACCCAGTGACTTGAGAATCCCGCCCGAGGTCAATGGACTTCTCCATTGTGCGCAGCTCACCCGTGGGGCTCTTGCGGCGGGCGGGGAGGTAGAATCCAGCCCTCTGTTTATTTCCGTTAAATCACAGCGGTGTTGATCTCACCTAAAAAAGCTGGCAGCAAACACCCCACCAAACTCAACCAAAATGACACTTCGGGCTGATTCTTTGGCTGCGCCCACCACAGGGTCGCCACCAGCAGCACCGAAGACATCTGCCCTGAGAAATGTTTTGGTTGAATTCGGCCCGTGATGTTGCCAATTCAATATGTATCGGCGTATATTTCGGTGTAAGAATTATGCCAGCCAGATTTCGTGAGCTAACAAGTAAGGAGTTAGTTTAATTACTAAAACTCACCCAGGTAGGGGCAGCACATGGCACAGTGGTTAGCACTGGGACTACGGCACTGAGGACCCGGGTTCGGACCCCGGCCCCGGGTCACTGTCCGTGTGGAGTTTGCACATTCTCCCTGTATCTGCGTGGGTTTCACTCCCACAACCCAAAGATGTGCAGGGTAGGTGGATTGGCCGCACTAAATTGCCCCCTAATTGGGAAAAAATAATAATTGGGTACTCTAAATTCAAATTTAAAAAAACCAAAAACTCACCCAGGTAAAAATACAGAAATAATTTTTATCCAAATTAAGGGGCAATTTAGCGTGGTCAATCCACCTACCCTGCGCATCTTTGGGTTGTGAGGGTGAGACCCACGCAGACACGGGGAGGATGTGCAAACTCCATACAGACAGAGAGGACCCAGAGAGGCAGCGAACCCGGGTCCTCAGCGCTGTGAGGCAGAGGCAGCAGTGCTAACCACTGCACCACCGTACCGCCCAAAAATACAGAAATTATTAACAAAAAAGGTTAAAATGCAAGAATGCCTCCAACATCCCAGTACTGTAACAAAACACACACATGTACACACACACATGTACACACACACATGTACACACACACTACCAGGACAAGAGCAGCAGATACCTGAGTACCCCACCACCTGGAGGTTCCCCTCCAAGTCACTCACCACCCTGACTGGGAAATATATCACCATTCCTTCACTGTCGCTGGGGCACCATCCTGGAACTCCCTCCCTAACAGCACAGTAGGTGTACTTACACCACATGGACTGTAGCGGTTCAAGAACGCAACTCATCACCACCTTCTGAGGGGCAACTGGGAATTGGCAACAAATGCTGGCCTAACCAGCAACGCTCACATCCCGTAAACAGATTTTAAAAACCACAACTCCCCCTGTAACTCACTGATCTACTTTGGTTCCCAAGTCTATATCTTAAGGTTTTCCTCCTTGTATTCAAATCCCTCCATCACCTCACCTCTCCCCATCTCTGTGACGTCCACCAGGCCTAGAAACCTCTTTGCACTTCTCCAAATCTGAGAATCCCCAATTTTAATCATTCCTCCATTGGCACCTTCTGTTGGCTCAGCCCAAAGCTGTGGAATTCCTTCCCTAAACCCCTCCACCTGTCTCTTCCTCCCTCCTTCTTTAATAACAATTCTATCTCCATATCTATTTGTGTACCTCAGAATCAGATTTTGTTTAATAATGGTCCGATGAAGTGTGTAGGGGCATTTAAATGTGTTGAAGTTGCTATGTCAATGCAGGATGTTGTTGTATCAGACTCCGCCCAAGCAGCTCCATTGTGCAGTGCCCATGCTGTGTAATGTGTTAAGCGGCAGTGTGCCACTGACTGCTAATCTCATCCTGTCTTTTCATGCGAATCTGGAGAGAATCCTGGAGGAACATCCATTAAGCAGACGTGTGAAAATGCTCAATTGAAAAATATGTGAAGTCTTGCACAGTCAACAGATGGCCTCATTGATGAGGTCACCAATGGAGCTAACTGTCTGTACTATTTGACAAAATACCCACAGTTACCTGACGGTATTGGTAAACTCCAAATATTTACATTAATATCAGTTACTCTGGGTTACAACAGTTTGCATTTATGCAGCATCGTTATTACAGCTGAGTGACCCAAGGAATTTCATCAAATTAAACTTGATACTGAGCCACGGAAAGAGATACAAGAACAGATGGTTAAATACTTGGGTCGGAATTCACCACCCAGTCGAGATCATCATCCAGAACATCGTCATAATGGCCGTCATCATCCCGATGCAAACAGCAATGCCGGGGCGTAGGCCCCACTCACCAGCAAAACCACCATTGCCAGCTGGGTCCCACCTCAGCCAATAAAAACCGTCCCAATCAAACAAGGATTCTCTCTGAATCAGCACGGCTCTTCATCACCAATCTCTTTGTCACCAAACTCCTCATCACCAATCTCTTCATCATCCAACTCTTCATCATCCAACTCTTCATCACCGGACTCTTCATCACCGGACTCTTCATCACCGGACTCTTCATCACCGGACTCTTCATCACCGAACTCTTCATCGGCAAACTCTTCATCACCAAAACTCTTCATCACCGAACTCCCCACTGAACTCTTCACCACCGAACTCCTCATCACTGAACTCCTCATCACTGAACTCCTCATCATTGAACTCCTCATCACCAAACTCTTTGTCACCAAATTCATCACCGAACTCTTCATCATCCAACTCGTTATCATCCAACTCTTTATCATCCAACTCTTCATCACCCAACTCTTCATCACCAAACTCTTCATCACCGGACTCTTCATCACCGAACTCTTCATCACCGAACACTTCATCACCGAACTCCCCACTGAACTCCTCACCACCGAACTCCTCATCACCAAACTCCCCATCACCGAACTCCTCATCACCAAACTCCTCATCACTCAACTCTTCATCACCAAACTCTTCATCACCGAACTCTTCATCACCGGACTCCCCACTGAACTCTTCATCACTGAACTCTTCATCACTGAACTCTTCATCACCGAACTCTTCATCATCCAACTCTTCATCATCCAACTCTTCATCACCCAGCACTTCATCACCAAACTCTTCATCACCGGACTCTTCATCACCGGACTCTTCATCACTGGACTCTTCATCACCGGACTCTTCATCACCGAACTCTTCATCACCAAACTCCCCACTGAACTCTTCATCACCGAACTCCTCATCACTGAACTCCTCATCACTGAACTCTCACGGTGCCACGTGATAGCGAGGCTAGGAATAGGGAGAGAGTGCAGTTGAACACGTGGCTGCAGGAATGGTGTAGGAGGGAGGGCTTCAGGTATTTGGATAATTGGAGCGCATTCTGGGGAAGGTGGGACCTGTACAAGCAGGACGGGTTGCATCTGAACCAGAGGGGCACCAATATCCTGGGAGGGAGGTTTTCTAGTACTCTTCGGGAGGGTTTAAACTAATTTGGCAGGGGAATGGGAACCGGATTTGTAGTCCAGCAACTAAGGTAGCCGATATTCAGGACGCCAAAGCGTGTAATGAGGCAGTGGGGAAGGGAACACTGACAAAGGAGAGTACTTGCAGGCACGGAGAGGGGTTGAAGTGTGTATACTTCAACGCAAGAAGCATCAGGAATAAGGTGGGTGAACTTAAGGCATGGATCGGTACTTGGGACTACGATGTGGTGGCCATCACGGAAACTTGGATAGAAGAGGGGCAGAAATGGTTGTTGGAGGTCCCTGGTTATAGATGTTTCAATAAGATTAGGGAGGGTGGTAAAAGAGGTGGGGGGGGTGGCATTATTAATTAGAGATAGTATAACAGCTGCAGAAAGGCAGTTCTTGAACGAGTACTTTTCTTCTGTATTTACAAATGAGAGGGGCGATATTGTTGGAGAGGACAGTGTGAAACAGATTGGTAAGCTCGAGGAAATACTTGTTAGGAAGGAAGATGTGTTGGGCATTTTGAAAAACTTGAGGATAGACAAGTCCCCCGGGCCTGACGGGATATATCCAAGGATTCTATGGGAAGCAAGAGATGAAATTGCAGAGCCGTTGGCAATGATCTTTTCGTCCTCACTGTCAACAGGGGTGGTACCAGGGGATTGGAGAGTGGCGAATGTCGTGCCCCTGTTCAAAAAAGGGACTAGGGATAACCCTGGGAATTACAGGCCAGTTAGTCTTACTTCGGTGGTAGGCAAAGTAATGGAAAGGGTACTGAAGGATAGGATTTCTGAGCATCTGGAAAGACACTGCTTGATTAGGGATAGTCAGCACGGATTTGTGAGGGGTAGGTCTTGCCTTACAAATCTTATTGAATTCTTTGAGGAGGTGACCAAGCATGTGGATGAAGGTAAAGCAGTGGATGTAGTGTACATGGATTTTAGTAAGGCATTTGATAAAGTTCCCCATGGTAGGCTTATGCAGAAAGTAAGGAGGCATGGGATAGTGGGAAATTTGGCCAGTTGGATAACAAACTGGCTAACCGATAGAAGTCAGAGAGTGGTGGTGGATGGCAAATATTCAGCCTGGATCCCAGTTACCAGTGGCGTACCGCAGGGATCAGTTCTGGGTCCTCTGCTGTTTGTGATTTTCATTAATGACTTGGATGAGGGAGTTGAAGGGTGGGTCAGTAAATTTGCAGATGATACGAAGATTGGTGGAGTTGTGGATAGTAAGGAGGGCTGTTGTCGGCTGCAAAGAGACATAGATAGGATGCAGAGCTGGGCTGAGAAGTGGCAGATGGAGTTTAACCCTGAAAAGTGTGAGGTTGTCCATTTTGGAAGGACAAATATGAATGCGGAATACAGGGTTAACGGTAGAGTTCTTGGCAATGTGGAGGAGCAGAGAGATCTTGGGGTCTATGTTCATACATCTTTGAAAGTTGCCACTCAAGTGGATAGAGCTGTGAAGAAGGCCTATGGTGTGCTCGCGTTCATTAACAGAGGGATTGAATTTAAGAGCCGTGAGGTGATGATGCAGCTGTACAAAACTTTGGTAAGGCCACATTTGGAGTACTGTGTACAGTTCTGGTCGCCTCATTTTAGGAAGGATGTGGAAGCTTTGGAAAAGGTGCAAAGAAGATTTACCAGGATGTTGCCTGGAATGGAGAGTAGGTCTTACGAGGAAAGGTTGAGGGTGCTAGGCCTTTTCTCATTAGAACGGAGAAGGATGAGGGGCGACTTGATAGAGGTTTATAAGATGATCAGGGGAATAGATAGAGTAGACAGTCAGAGACTTTTTCCCCGGGTGGAACAAACCATTACAAGGGGACATAAATTTAAGGTGAAAGGTGGAAGATATAGGAGGGATATCAGAGGTAGGTTCTTTACCCAGAGAGTAGTGGGGGCATGGAATGCACTGCCTGTGGAAGTAGTTGAGTCGGAAACATTAGGGACCTTCAAGCAGCTATTGGATAGGTACATGGATTACGGTTAAATGATATAGTGTAGATTTATTTGTTCTCAAGGGCAGCACGGTAGCATTGTGGATAGCACAATTGCTTCACAGCTCCAGGGTCCCAGGTTCGATTCCGGCTTGGGTCACTGACTGTGCGGAGTCTGCACGTCCTCCCCGTGTCTGCGTGGGTTTCCTCCGGGTGCTCCGGTTTCCTCCCACAATCCAAAGATGTGCAGGTTAGGTGAATTGGCCAATGATAAATTGCCCTTAATGTCCAAATTGCCCTTGGTGTTGGGTGAAGGTGTTGAGTTTGGGTAGGGTGCTCTTTCCAAGAGCCGGTGCAGACTCAAAGGGCCGAATGGCCTCCTTCTGCACTGTAAATTCAATGATAATCTATGATTAATCTAGGACAAAGGTTCGGCACAACATCGTGGGCCGAAGGGCCTGTTCTGTGCTGTATTTTCTATGTTCTATGTTCTATGTTCGAGGAGTATCAGCCTACTGAGGTAGTATGGGTTGAAGTCAGAAATAGGAAAGGAGCAGTCACCTTGTTAGGAGTTTTCTATAGGCCCCCCAATAGTAGCAGAGATGTGGAGGAACAGATTGGGAAACAGATTTTGGAAAGGTGCAGAAGTCATAGGGTAGTAGTCATGGGCGACTTTAACTTCCCAAATATTGAGTGGAAACTCTTTAGATCAAATAGTTTGGATGGGGTGGTGTTTGTGCAGTGTGTCCAGGAAGCTTTTCTAACGCAGTATGTAGATTGTCCGACCAGAGGAGGGGCAATATTGGATTTAGTACTGGGTAATGAGCCAGGGCAAGTGATAGATTTTTTAGTGGGGGAGCATTTTGGAGATAGTGACCACAATTCTGTGACTTTCACTTTAGTAATGGAGAGGGATAGGTACGTGCAACAGGGCAAGGTTTACAATTGGGGGAAGGGTAAATACGATGTTGTCAGACAAGAATTGAAGTGCATAAGTTGGGAACATAGGCTGGCAGGGAAGGACACAAATGAAATGTGGAACTTGTTCAAGGAACAGGTGCTACGTGTCCTTGATATGTATGTCCCTGTCAGGCAGGGAAGAGATGGTCGAGTGAGGGAACCATGGTTGACAAGAGAGGTTGAATGTCTTGTTAAGAGGAAAAAGGTGACTTATGTAAGGCTGAGGAAACAAGGTTCAGACAGGGCATTGGAGGGATACAAGATAGCCAGGAGGGAACTGAAGAAAGGGATTAGGAGAGCTAAGAGAGGGCATGAACAATCTTTGGCGGGTAGGATCAAGGAAAACCCCAAGGCCTTTTACACATATGTGAGAAATATGAGAATGACTAGAGCGAGGGTAGGTCCCATCAAGGACAGTAGCGGGAGACTGTGTATTGAGTCTGAAGAGATAGGAGAGGTCTTGAACGAGTACTTTTCTTCTGTATTTACAAATGAGAGGGGCGATATAGTTGGAGAGGACAGTGTGAAACAGATTGGTAAGCTCGAGGAAATACTTGTTAAGAAGGAAGATGTGTTGGGCATTTTGAAAAACTTGAGGATAGACAAGTCCCCCGGGCCTGACGGGATATATCCAAGGATTCTATGGGAAGCAAGAGATGAAATTGCAGAGGCGTTGGCAATGATCTTTTCGTCCTCACTGTCAACAGGGGTGGTACCAGGGGATTGGAGAGTGGCGAATGTCGTGCCCCTGTTCAAAAAAGGGACTAGGGATAACCCTGGGAATTACAGGCCAGTTAGTCTTACTTCGGTGGTAGGCAAAGTAATGGAAAGGGTACTGAAGGATAGGATTTCTGAGCATCTGGAAAGACACTGCTTGATTAGGGATAGTCAGCACGGATTTGTGAGGGGTAGGTCTTGCCTTACAAATCTTTTTGAATTCTTTGAGGAGGTGACCAAGCATGTGGATGAAGGTAAAGCAGTGGATGTAGTGTACATGGATTTTAGTAAGGCATTTGATAAAGTTCCCCATGGTAGGCTTATGCAGAAAGTAAGGAGGCATGGGATAGTGGGAAATTTGGCCAGTTGGATAACGAACTGGCTAACCGATAGAAGTCAGAGAGTGGTGGTGGATGGCAAATATTCAGCCTGGATCCCAGTTACCAGTGGCGTACCGCAGGGATCAGTTCTGGGTCCTCTGCTGTTTGTGATTTTCATTAATGACTTGGATGAGGGAGTTGAAGGGTGGGTCAGTAAATTTGCAGATGATACGAAGATTGGTGGAGTTGTGGATAGTAAGGAGGGCTGTTGTCGGCTGCAAAGAGACATAGATAGGATGCAGAGCTGGGCTGAGAAGTGGCAGATGAAGTTTAACCCTGAAAAGTGTGAGGTTGTCCATTTTGGAAGGACAAATATGAATGCGGAATACAGGGTTAACGGTAGAGTTCTTGGCAATGTGGAGGAGCAGAGAGATCTTGGGGTCTATGTTCATACATCTTTGAAAGTTGCCACTCAAGTGGATAGAGCTGTGAAGAAGGCCTATGGTGTGCTCGCGTTCATTAACAGAGGGATTGAATTTAAGAGCCGTGAGGTGATGATGCAGCTGTACAAAACTTTGGGAAGGCCACATTTGGAGTACTGTGTACAGTTCTGGTCGCCTCATTTTAGGAAGGATGTGGAAGCTTTGGAAAAGGTGCAAAGAAGATTTACCAGGATGTTGCCTGGAGTGGAGAGTAGGTCTTACGAGGAAAGGTTGAGGGTGCTAGGCCTTTTCTCATTAGAACGGAGAAGGATGAGGGGCGACTTGATAGAGGTTTATAAGATGATCAGGGGAATAGATAGAGTAGACAGTCAGAGACTTTTTCCCCGGGTGGAACAAACCATTACAAGGGGACATAAATTTAAGGTGAAAGGTGGAAGATATAGGAGGGATATCAGAGGTAGGTTCTTTACCCAGAGAGTAGTGGGGGCATGGAATGCACTGCCTGTGGAAGTAGTTGAGTCGGAAACATTAGGGACCTTCAAGCAGCTATTGGATAGGTACATGGATTACGGTTAAATGATATAGTGTAGATTTATTTGTTCTCAAGGGCAGCACGGTAGCATTGTGGATAGCACAATTGCTTCACAGCTCCAGGGTCCCAGGTTCGATTCCGGCTTGGGTCACTGACTGTGCGGAGTCTGCACGTCCTCCCCGTGTCTGCGTGGGTTTCCTCCGGGTGCTCCGGTTTCCTCCCACAATCCAAAGATGTGCAGGTTAGGTGAATTGGCCAATGATAAATTGCCCTTAATGTCCAAATTGCCCTTGGTGTTGGGTGAAGGTGTTGAGTTTGGGTAGGGTGCTCTTTCCAAGAGCCGGTGCAGACTCAAAGGGCCGAATGGCCTCCTTCTGCACTGTAAATTCAATGATAATCTATGATTAATCTAGGACAAAGGTTCGGCACAACATCGTGGGCCGAAGGGCCTGTTCTGTGCTGTATTTTCTATGTTCTATGTTTCTATGTTCTCCATCACTGAACTCCTCATCACTGAACTCCTCATCACCGAACTCCTCATCACCGAACTCCTCATCACCAAACTCCTCATCACCAAACTCCTCATCAACCAACGTCGTCTCACCCATCTCTTCATCACCCAACTCTTCATCACCCAACTCCTCATCCCTGAACTCTTCATAATCCAACTCTTCATCATCCAACTCTTCATCACCCAACTCTTCATCACCCAACTCTTCATCACCCAACTCCTCATCACCGAACTGTTCATCACTGAACTCCGCATCACTGAACTCCCCATCACTGAACTCCTCATCACTGAACTCCTCATCACTGAACTCCTCATCACTGAACTCATCATCACTGAACTCCTCATCACTGAACTCCTCATCACCCAACTCCTCATCACCAACTCTTCATCACTGAACTCTTCATCACCGAACTCTTCAACACTGAACTCTTCACCACCGAACTCCCCACTGAACTCTTCATCACCAAATTCCTCATCACTGAACTCTTCAACACTGAACTCTTCACCACCGAACTCCCCACTGAACTCTTCATCACCAAATTCCTCATCACTGAACTCTTCAACACTGAACTCTTCACCACCGAACTCCCCACTGAACTCTTCATCACCGAACTCTTCACCACCGAACTCTTCATCACCAAACTCCGACCAGGACCAGGATCATCCAGGGACATAGCGCAAAACATATATTCCCCCAAAAAAGATAATTAAGGAATGTGCATTGGGATAAAATAAAAGATTAAAAGACGAGTGAAGCCAGAGCTTGTGAAAACACACCCACCCCCGCCCCCAGATCACTTGCCCTCCCCCCCCACTGAATATTTTTAAGGCAGAGGTATAGATTTGTGTCAACCAAGAGAATCATAGGTTATCGGGGGTAGATAGCAATATGGAAGTCTAAACACGAAGAGATCAGCAAATATCTTATTGTATAGTGGGGCAGGCTCAAGAGGCCGAATGGCCTACTCCCATTCTTATTACAGATATTCATATTTCTTTCAGTCTGTCCGAGAGCATGAGGCAAACTACAGTCCCCTCTTAGCTGGAATACGCAACGGGTCACACCTGCAGTGTACAAAGATTCTACTTTGGAGGTGCAACGTTTAAAGGGGGATTCTTTCTATTACAAATGTCACCTTCCTACAATATTGTACCAATGGCATTCCCAATGAAAGAATCTCCGTCAAATAATTGCACAGTCACTTTATACTCACTACATGTTGGTCCCACTGAAAAGTTTCAGAGATCAGAGATACTCATGTCTATTACCGGTTTTAACCTTCACATTCTATTTAGACCCTTAGAAATACACTGCCACTCAGAGAATAACTTTTCAGGTAAATTGTGGAAAGGTGGTCTCTTTAAAACCAGTGGTGCTGTCTTTGCAGGAGAAGTGATGTGGAGATGCCGGCATTGGACTGGGGTGGGCACAGTAAGAAGTCTTACAATTATCTGAGGAAGGAGCAGTGCTCCGAAAGCTAGTGATTCAAAACAAACCTGTTGGACTTTAACCTGGTGTTGTAAGACTTCTTGCAGGAGAAGAGCAGGGGAGTGGAACCTATTGGATAACCATTTCAAAGAGCCAGCACTGGTGCGTTGGCTGAAGGGCCTCGTTCTGTGCTGTGAGAGTCAGAATCTCCAGCATCACTATACTCATTTCTACAATCTCCTTTCCTTGAGCTTTGTGACAGGCAGTGCACAAAGGTTAATACCCTCGGGTATTTTGGTTCCGGCAGAGCACTCAACTATTTCCCTCATCAGTGAAATATTTCTCCAGCTGACACAGCTCATTATGTTCTCCCGGCCATGAATATCATGCTGAAAATTGTGTAGTTGCCTCAACAGTTGTGAGATTGTTTAATCATTAAATTTGGCCACCGCAAGGAGACAAAGGTAATGAACATGTGGTAGCAACAGGTAAGCTGCAAACTCTGTCATCAGAAGAAGCAAAACCAAATCTGTTCTTCAGCGTTCTTCAAGAAACGAGTAGATCTTCCTGAAAAAATTGATTCGAAACCTCCAATTTGTTAAGCTCAAGAACCCAAGAAAGTTAAGCAAATTAGGAAAAAGTGAGTTTATTCATTGGAGTCTGAGGTTGACATGAGTTATGTTGACTGTGATATTATGTTAGAATGTTACGGTGGCAAGGTTGCCTGTGATCACACAGCTGATAAGATGTAATTCGCTGGTGAAATAAGAATGTTAACTCTCATTATTTCTCTTTCTCTACTAATCTGACTAAAATTTGTGTTGTTCTCTGCTTTGCTTTACCTGGATGGCTTTGATGCGTAGTGTTGAACAAAGAACAAGAACCTTTGTTACCGAACAAAATTATAAATTTATTACACTACTAAGATTCGTTCACATTCCTAAAGTAGAAGGTTACTTAATTAAACTACGCTATATCTTACTGCAGAACTCTCAAATACACAACTGCTCTCTCTCATGCCTCACCATCTTCTCTAACCTTCTGTCCCACAAGGCTCAGCGTCATCCCTTATGTACTCATAGGACTAGCTCCCTCTAGTGGCTTTCTATATATATTTCATTAACCCTTGCATTGCCTTCATGTGTGATAATACCAAAAAATTGACCTGATTTCCTGTGTCCTCTGGTTACTAGCCCTCCCTACAGGGGAAACAGTTTCTCCTTATTTATCAAAACCCTCCTGATTTAGAACATCTCTTACAACGTCTCCCCCTATCCTTCTCTGCTTTGAGGAGAACAATCTCAGCCTCTCTAGTCTCTCCACATTAAATGAACTGTCTCATCCCTAGTACCAATCCAATAAGTCTCCTCTACATCGTCTCCAAAACCTTGACATCCTTACGGGAGTGTGGAGCCCAGAATTAAAAAGTAAGACTTGTATTTACATCGCATTTTGCAGGGTGACGAACCCCGTCACTATTGAAATGCTGGAAAGCATAATGCAGCAACTGAACTTTATGAAGGTTTAGCATTTCCTCCCGATAAAGATGGGGAGGACATTATCATTTGAAGAAGGCTACAGTGCAGGAGCGAGCAGAGCCAGTACGTTTAAAATTAATAAAAATCTTATTGTTAAACAGGGTGTTTATCGTGTAATCGGAGAGGTGTAATCTGATTCTGAAATTGAAACAATCCAGGCGCAATCCAATGGCCACGCTCCGCCCGAAAAGCAGCTCACCGTAGCTCCTTGTGGTCGATTAAAACCGGGAGACCTCGCTCCCAGGATCATCCCGGATCGCAATGAGACTTTGCAATGTGAATCCCATTGTGGGATCACGTTTTGCCGTATTGGAGCGTGACAGCTAGTCCCACTTTAATGTGCAGATTCCTGCGGCACCTGAGGCATTGGGTTCAGGCCATTGAATGCAGGGTGGAGCGATGAAAATCAGGGATGCGCAAGAGGGCAGAATCAAATCAGCACAGAGATCTTGGAGGGGTGTGGAGCTGGAGGAGCTTCCACCAGGACGAGACGATGGAGGAATTCTGAAAACCAGGAAGAGAATTTTAAATTTGAGCCTAATCTCTACATTACATTTACATTACTTTAGATAATTTTAATAACCTCCTGCTCTTTTTCTTCTGTTCCTGACACTTCCCTTTGATGTTTATTTCTGTCTTCCAACCAAAGGCAGGAAAATACATTGGCGAGGGACATCTGACAGAATTGGTAAGATATGGCTCTGATGTTTATGAATAGGAGCTGTTAAGCAGCTTGTGTCACATTTGAGGAGCTCTCGCACACAGAGGGCAGGGACTGTAAGAAAAGGGGCATGATTATTCCAGTGACCCAATTGTGTCGGGGCAGGGAGCACTGAGCAATGCATTTATATAGTGCCTGTCACTACCTCAGGATGTCACAGGGCACTTCACAACCAATGAGGTAATTTTAGAACTATTTGTTGGTAGAACGAGAGAGGAATTTAGATACACAGTTTATCAGCAGCCAATCTCATTTAAAACAAATCTGCTGTGTCAAAGTCATTTGCCGCAAATCCGTGTTTGCACCTCTCCAACCAGATTTCCTGAAACAGCCCAAAATGACTGACAGTGGAACACTATCACTCCTCCTGCTCCACCTGTCTGCAGCCTTTGACGTGCTAGACTGCACCGTCCTTCTCCAACACCCCCATTAGCCAGGGCCTCTTCCTTAACATCTCTTACCGATTCAACTGGAAGCACCACCCCCTCCCCCTTCCTCATCTACAAAATTCCATCCGCTCCCACCAACCTTAAATGAACGAGTAATCAGATCGTTCTAACCGTGAGGGCAGTTGAACACTGAACCTTGGTCAAGGCTCCAAATTGGTATCGGTTAGTAAATCTCGCAAGAGCTGTGAAATCTTGCTCATAAAACAATGCAACCCAGCGCTGCGTAAGCCAGGTTTGCATCCCTCTAGCTTCACACTCCATGTAGTGTCACGGCCAAGTGACCTGACAGTGCCAAGCTACCAGCCCCATGGACTCCAGCGGTTACCTTACTCTGGGGTCCGCAGTGACTTAACAGTAACTTCCAAAAGGAGATTTGGACGAATACTTAATGGTGAAAGATTTTACTGGGGAAAAAGCAGGGGTATGGGGCTAATTTGAGAGTGCTTTCAATGACCTCTCACAGGCATAATAGGGCAAATGGCCTCCTTCTGGACAGTATCATTGTCTGGTGTAAGAAAGGCGCAACAATGATAGATGTGAGACTGAGTTTGTCGTGATCTGTGTATCTATATACTTAAGGGGTTAAAGTATAGTCATTACAATTAAATGATCACTAGAGGGCAACACTGACAAGGGGTATAAAGACAGGCTCAATCTGCCTTCCCGCCTCTCTTAACGTGTGTGTTGTGACTAGAGACCAGGTGCGGGATTCTCCGAACCCGCGCCGGGTCGGAGAATCGCCGAGGGAAGGCCCGATTCACACGACACTGCTCCGAAGCCGGTCCACCGATTCTCCGGTCACGCAGCCCCCCCCCCCCCCGACGATTCTCCCCGCACGATGGGCTGAGCGCCCGCCGAGTTACGACGAGTCCTGCCAGCGCCGGTCTCATATGGTCCTACCCGGCGGGACCTCGCCGTTCATGTTGCGGGTGGCGGCCTGGTGGAGGGGAAGAGGGGATCCGACCCCTGGGGCCGGCCCCCACGGTGGCCTGGCCTGCGATCGGGGCCTACCGATCAGCGGGCGGGCTTATTCTGGTGGGGGCCTATGTTCCTCCGTGCCGGTCCACTGAAGCTCTCCGTCATGTTGCGTCGGGGCCGGGGCGGAGAAGGCAACCCATGCGCATGCGTGAACTCGCGCCGGCCGTGGCGCACATGCGCAGACCCGCGGCACTCGTTCTGATGCCCGTATCAGCAGCTGGAGCAGCGTGAGGCTCTCCAGTGCCGTGCTGGCCCCCTGTGCGGCGCAGGGTCGTTGATCCTAGGGGCCTGTTGACGCCATCGTAAAACGCTCCGGCGTTTACGACGGCATCAACACTTAGCCCCAGAATCAGAGAATCCCGCCCCAGAGGTGTAGAGTTAGTTCAGAGTGCAAGTATTATTAATCATAATTTATTCTAGTTCTATCTTGTTTAATTTCATAGCTATTAAAAGTAGAAAAAAATCAAACTCACAAGTTAATTATTTAGTTATTCAATAAATTATTTGCTTTCATTGGACGACTATGAACATTTATCAAGTTAAAGAGCATCCTGCTATATGCAAATGAGTAACATCTTTTACTCCAAGTAATATAACAGAGTTCACGGCTGCTGCTTTCAAATAGACTCAGATATTAATTGTGCTTCAAGCCAGCACACAAGGATTAAACACCAAACCATGAGGTGGAGCCCAGAATAGTAGGTTGTCGATTGGGTGAATTGGGTAAGAACCATTTCATTTAAAATAGATTAGACACTGCAGATTTTAAGCCTAAATAATTCCCAAACATGATCATATGTTGGACAATTCTCCATTGCTTTCTCTGACGTTTCCCCGATACGGTTGAGTGAAAGTTCCTTCATAAATGTCTTTGGACCAAAATAAGAAAACTTGATGGGTTTTTCTTTTACTCAAATGTTTCTTGTAAATTAAGCAGAGCAGAATCTCCAGCCACTCATTTCCCGAAGGAAGCAAGCATGTCTGATTGGCGCCCCATTCGCCAGCTTAAACAGTCACACCTTGCACTGCCGCGTACAGTGGCAGCCATGTGTACCCTACACAAGATGCACTGCAGGAACTCACCAGGGCACCTTGAACAGCACTTTCAAAATCTGCCACCTCTACCACCTAGAAGGACAAGGGCAGCCGTTTGGAAACATCATCACCTACAAATATTCTCCTAACCACACAGCATCCTGACTTGGAAATATATCGGCGTTCCTTCACTGTCACAGGGTCAAAGACCTGGAACTCCCTCCCTAACAGCACTGTGGGTGTACCTACACCACATGGACTGCGGCGGTTCAAGAAGGCAGCTCACCACCACCTTCTCAAGGGGCAATTAATGATGGGCAATAAAAGCTGGCAATGCCCACATTTCATGAATCAATCAATCAAAGAAAGGTGAAAAAGGTTTCAGGGGATCTTGTACCCAAATCCCCTGGATCAGGTTCGATTCCCGGCTTGGGTCACTGTCCGTGCGGAGTCTGCACGTTCTCCCCGTGTCTGCGTGGGTTTCCTCCGGGCGCTCCGGTTTCCTCCCACAGTCCAAAGACGTGCTGTTCGGTGAATTGGACATTCTGAATTCTCCCTCAGTGTACCCGAACAGGCGCCGGAATGTGGCGACTAGGGGCTTTTCACAGTAACTTCATTGCAGTGTTAATGTAAGCCTACTTGTGACAGTAATAAAGATTATTATTATGTAGCCCATCTCCACAATCAGAATGTCAAGGATTGGATGTCAAGGATTGGATTGGATTTGGTTTGATTTATTGGCACGTGTATCGAGGGACAGTGAAACGCATTGTTCTGCATTCAGTCCATCGAGATTGTTCCACACATGAAAAAATATAGGACAAACGATAAATACAGAAAGTAAATACATAGATACAGACATCGGGTGAAGCATACAGAGTGTAGTACTGCTCAGTGGAGAAGGTGTGGAGAGATCAGTTCAGTCCATAAGAGGGTCGTTCAGGAGTCTGGTAACGGCGGGGAAGAAGCTGTTTTTGAATCTGGTAGTGCGTGTTCTCAGACTTCTGTATCTCCTGCCCAATAGAAGATGTTGGAAGAGTAATAACCTGGGTGGGAGGGGTCTTTGATTATGCTGCCCGCTTTCCCGGGGCAGCGGGAGGTGTAGACAGAGTCAATGGATGGGAGGTGGGTTCGTGTGATGAGCGCCGGTCGCGGGGATTCCCCGGCCCCGGGCTGAGAGAATCCCACGCGTGCTTCCTGACATCGCAGCGCAATGGTCTGGCTGTAATTCTGACCTCTTGCTCTCGACTCCCCCCACCAGAGGGAATAGGTTTTCTCTACCTACCCCATCAACTCCTTTAATCATCTCAAACACCTGAATTAGATCACCCTTTAATCTTGTGCGTTTAACAAATGCCTTTCAATTCTTTGACTCCTCTCGGAGAAATCCAACCTCTTGGACAAGGCAATGAATTCCTCTGTAAGACCCACTACCTGTTTACAAGTTTCAGCATGGGTTCACAGAAAGCAGAGGCCTGTAGAAATTTACCCAAAATCTTTAACAGCGAGGCTGTTTATTACCTTGTCTGGGAAGCTGCTCATTCACTGGGATCAGAAGAATCTGCAGCCTTAGTGGCGAGTAACCGTGGGTCTGACAGACAATCCAAATCAGTTTCAACCTCTTCCTGGAGGTTGCATCATGTGATACCTCACAAGCAACCACCCCATCTGACCAAATCATAGAATCATACAGTACAGAAGGAGGCCATTCGGCCCATTGAGTCTGCACCAATAAAATAACGACTCTAGACCTACACCAATCCCACTTCCCAGCACTTGGCCAATAGCCTTGGAGGTTCTGACATTTCAAGAGCTCTTCCAAGTATTTTCTAAAGATTGTGAGGTTTCCTGCCTCAACTACCCTCCCAGACCGTGCATTCTAGATTCCCACCGCCCTCACATCCCCTCTAAGCTTCCTGTCTTTCACTTTAACACTATGTCCCCTCGTTATTGACCCTTCAACTCAGGGGAACAGCTGCTTTCTAGCCCCTCTGCCCGCACCCTTCATAATTTAACACCCCTCAATCAGGTCCCCTCTGCTCCAGAGAAAACAGCCCCAGCTTATCCAGCCTCTCTTCAGAGTTTACACACTCCATCCATGGTCTTTCTTCCTATCCCTGACATTGTCACAGCCAATGAAGCAAGGAAAATTGAAGGAAAATTCAATGAAAATGAAAAGCATCCACAGGCCAGGGTTGTACTTTTGCAAACTGGGACTGCTGCTTGTGTGAGATTCGGAGTGAGGAATTCTGGGTCATGGACGCAACATTAACCTGACAGTTCTATATAATCCAGCAGACTGGTAGGCACTGAAATGACAGCCCGCCCACCATTTAAAAAAAATAATTAAAGGACAATTGAGCTTGTTAACAAGTCAATTGACCCGAATAATTTGCTTCCCACGCCATCATGTGGTTGGCCTGGGCAGGTGGGTGAGAGTGGGAGGCCTGTTTTTCACTAAAACGCAGGAAGGAAGGGGTACATCTTTTGGGATGTGCCCTGCTCACATGGATGGCACCCCCCCCTCTCCACCCTCCCCATCAAGATGATACTACCCTCCCCCACTTTGTACCTCCAAAACACAACGATCCCCCCCCCCCACACCTGCTCGCACCCGCACTCCTGGGTCCCCGAACCTGCCCCGCCTCAAAAATCCCAGACCTACCTGGGCGGGATTCTCCGAGCCTCCGGGCTGAAATCGCGATCGGCGCGGGCGGGGCGTTGATGCCGAAATCCGCCTCGACGCCGCTCCGGTCCCAGGAGAATCACCGCGAATCGTGCGCGGTTAGGGGGCCATTGACAGAGGTCCCCGCGGTGATTCTCCACGTGTAACTGGCCGAATTCCCAACGGCGTGTGTCTCTCATGGTGCCACCCGTTGGGAACTCGGCGGGCAGCTGCGGACACAGTCCGCGGCAGCCCTGGTGAGGGGCTGGGGATCCTTCACCAAGGGGGGCCTCACTGACGGCCAGGCTATCGATCGGGGACCACCGATCCACGTGCGATCTCGGGTATGGGGGGCTATCTTTTTGGTGCCGATCCGCAGTGTGGGTCCGCCATGTTGCGTGGGACGGCCAACGCAGCCCGACGCCGTGTGCCTGTGCGGACCCCCGATCGGAAGTGCAGGGCCCCATATCGGCAGCCAGAGCTGCGAGGAGTACTCTGGGACCCTGCTAGTCCCCTCCAAGTAGGAGAATCACTCTGGACTTTCTTCAGGAAAGTCGAGTGATTCACCCGCGTTTTGAGGCTGGAGTGGCGACATCGCCCCATTGTTGGAGAAGCCCACCCGTCTGAGTCTGAGTCCTCCAGAATCCATTTCCCTCTTCCCAGAGGCTGCTTGCAGTCCCAGCATGCCCTGTAATGGGTTCTGGGTGCTGCTGGGACTGCGGGAGGCTCCCGAGGGTGGGACATGATTCCAATCAGAGGCAGGTGTCCCACTTACTGCTTATTTTGGCCAGTTGAAGTGTGTTAATAGATCGACTTTTGTAACAGGGATGGGGGGAAAGGGGAGCCTTTGTTCTGAGTGTGTCTTTCATTTCTGTGTCAGTTATCCACAACAGTGACCAGCAGATGACTTTTTCATCCCTGAAGATTCCAGAACAATCCTGGAGGGTTGGGAACCCTGAGGTCACCTCCACCTTTGAGATTTGATGTGGGGGTCCGGTCATGGGGCTAGGTCCAGGCAGCAATTTCCCTTTGTGCCTCTAGAATAGACCCCAACGAACCTTTGAGACCTGTGTTGAATTATTCATGCCCGAGTTGAATCTGCAACGTTGTCATTCTATTTGGAACCTGATTAACCAAATTACTTTGTTTATTATCTTCTTTTTTAAACTAAGCTGTTGAGGAAAATTCTTCCTAATTTGTTGAGCAGTCAACCCCGTTTTCTCTCGTTATCATCTTGATTTCATTTCTGATATCGAGGGGCACAAGGTTGCTGTTAAATCGCAGGGGTAGACAATGAGCGAACGCAGACATGCTGTGACCGATGTTATTGCGCGTTCACAGCTAGTTGGTGATATCTTCATTAAGAACGAGCGCTCTGCTGCAAACAAATCATGCTAACGGCCTTGTGTTCATGCTTGTAAAAGGGGCAGCTTATAATGGACAGAATTGTTTCAGATGGAAGTGGATTATTGACATGAGTCCCGGCCTACTTGCTTATCTTGTGCCACTGCATGTGGAGTTCTATAAAAGTTGCAGTCATGGCAATCATTCTCCTTAATGCAAGGACCGCATTCTTCTCTGATAAATAACCTCTTGATGCTGCAATCTCCACTGCACTATTCATCAGCTTTAATTTGTTTGCATTGGCCGTTTTAAATAACGCACTCAAAGTGGAAGTATCACATCATTAAAACTTAATTCTCGGAAAGTGGGAGTCACTGGCAATGCCCGCCCCAAGCTGGCCCTCAATGGGGTTGAGTGGGGGGGAGGGGGGGGAGCCTTTCTCGTGACCTGCCGATACAACTGAGTGACCCACTCGGCAGCTTCAAAGGTCAGCTGTCATTCAGCCTCGTTTGTGTGGGACGGGAGCCACACGGAGGTCTATACTGGGTAAGGGTGGCAGATTTCCTTCTTTAGTGAACCAAATTGATATCTACAATAATCCAGCTTCTTCGTGAGGGTGGCACGGTAGCACAGTGGTTAGCACTGTTGCTTCACAGCACCAGGATCCCAGGTTCGATTCCCGGCTTGGGTCACTGTCTGTGCAGAATCTGCACGCTCTCCCAGTGTCTGCGTGGGTTTCCCCCGGGTGCTGGAAGTGGGACTTGAACCTGGAGCTTTTGGCCGAGAGATAGGGAGACTACCCCCTGCACCGCAGTTACATTGTTTGGCATTATCTTAGCTTCATAATCATCAGGAGACAGACTGGGTTGTCTTTTCACCAGACAAGACAAGGCTAAGGAATGACCTGATGGAGGTCTTCAAGATTATGAAAGGGTTCAATGGGATAGCCACCGAGAAGATGTGCCCACTTGTTGGGAAAGACCAATCCAAGGGAGCGTAAGTATGCAACAGGGATTTCAGGAGCAACGTTGCTGCCCAGAAAGTGGGACGAATTTCGAACTCATTCCCACGTGGGGGTGCTGAGATGAATGATACGGATACATTAAGGGGAAACTGGGTCAACACAAGAGGGAGAACAGATTAGAAGGATATGTTGATGGGATGAGATGAAGAGGGGGTGGGAGGAGGTTCATGTGGCCAGAAACAGCAGCACGGAGCAGAGGGGCCGAATGGCCTGTTTCTGGGCTGTAAATTGTAATTCTATGCAACAAAAATGTAGGATCTGCCCCATGACCTTCCCCTGCCAATGTAACTCTGGGAAATTCACAAAAAGCAAAAAGCCCATCTCTGATATCTATTTCTGCATAATCTGTTTAAATCATTGTGTCAGGTTGTTCCAATGTAAACTTGCTGGTGTTGTGGTAATATAAACCAGCCCTTTAATTTGCATTGAGTATTGTGTAAACAATCATTGTACAATAACACAGATGTTGACTATACTGCATTTGTTTAATCTATTGTGTATCGAACAATTAACTTTCCCATTTAATTTTCATACTTCCCTCGCTCACGTCTCTCAGCACATTGCCTGAGCTTTGTTAGCTGGAATCCCTGATGCTTGCATTTATTCAATGCACCTCAATCATCCCAAATTCACGCAAAATAAACTTCACATATCCAACAGGAACAGCATGCTGCATTTATGTAACGCCTTTAACAGAATAAAACACCCCAGGGCGCTTCACTGCAACGTCAGAAAACAGAATTTGACACTTGGCTCGCACTTTGCTGTCCATTTATGGGGTGTGAGCGTTGCTGGCTGGGCCCTAACTGCCCTTGAACTGAAACTTGAAATGGCTTCCCGGCCCATTTCAGAGGGCAGACTCAACCACACAGCTGTGGAGGTGCCACAGGCAGACCAGACCAGGTAAAGACGACAAATTTCCTTTCCTAAAGGACATTAGCGAACGAGATGGGTTTTTAACGGCATTCAACGATGGTTTCATGGTAATCATTCGACTTTTAATTCCAGATTTTGTTATTGAATTCAAATGGTGGGATTCGAATCCTGGACTCCAGAGCATGACTCTGGGTCCCTGGATTACTATTCCAGTGACAATACCACTCCAGCACTGCCTCCCCACGGACTACCACAGTCAGGGATTGACCCCATTCTGTTGACGTCATTCTGGACCAAGCTCTAGCCAACAGAGCTAACAGGCCCCACATAAAACACGCCCAATAATTGCCATTGCCCGGAGTACAACACCGGGCAAAGGTGAAGCAGCTGCGACATCCACACACAATTTGATGTTTTTGCTGTTCTTTTTAAACTTCTTTTCATCAAGACTGTGCATTTATTCCTACCAAAGGTGCCTTGCCGAATAAACCTGAGGTCAGCGAGGCTGCGGGTCTGGAGTGAGCTCCGCCAAATGGAAGTGTAGTTCGGGACAGAGAATTAAGGTACCCTCAATAATAGAGTGTAAACGGTAAAGAAGGCTTTATTAGACTAAGAACTATGTTAGAGCTGAGACATGTGCTGACTGCTGCACAGCCCATGAGGCAGCCCCTTATATATGGCTCACAGATGGGCGGAGCCAGAGGCGGAGTCCCCAGGGTTCCAAGCCCAGTCTTAAAGGGGACATCACCTTACATGATGATAAGGCAGTAACCGTTCATCACAAAGGTGAAAAGGAACAGAGGGAGAAATGAGGAGAATTCTTTCTGCATCACAGAATCCTGAAGGGGCGTTGGACACAGATTCAGTGGAAACTTTCAAAGGGGAATTGGATAAGAACTTGACGGGGAGAACTTTGCTGGATTAATGGTGAAGAGCATGAGGGAGTGGGGCTAATTGCATGGCTCTTTCATAGACCCAGCACAGACACAATGTGCCAAATTGCCTACGCCTGAATCAGGACTCCATTAAAAACAATTTCACAACCAGTCCATGATCAATCTCTAAAGAGATCCGAAGCAGGAATGTCACCATATTGGAGACTCTGGAAGGGCAATATCTTGTCCCTTGGCAGTGCGCAGTACATCGCCAGGATGTGTGAGAAAGCTCGGTAAACAGAATTCATCATCATTTTTATTTAAAAACTACCAGCAAAGGTAATCTAATGATATGAACTTACGACGGATGGTGCCTGCTTGATATTGAAATTTCCCTTTGATACGCGACTTGTTGTCTCTGTAGAACGCTAAACCCTATTTATGTTGCAGCCCTGAGCCTGCTGTCCCTTTGTTAATTACTGATGTTCTAATCCAGTTGAGCCTCTAATTGAGTGAATCACTTTTCTGCTTTTAATTAACACACCTGAAGGGAGGTGTCCACTGCTACGGGTTCAACAGTGTTGCCACACACTAAGAAATCAAACTTATTCTAATCTGAGGGTGCATGCTGAGAGAAAGTCCCAGCTTTAACTGTTTGTGTGAACGGTGCAGTGATTTTATGCTTGTTGTAGCAGCATGTTACCTTTCTGTGATTCAAGTAGAGGGATACCCAGATCCCTCTGTACATCAGCGTTTACCAGCATCTCACCTCTTCATTAAAAAAATCATTTGCTGCACTTGTATTTTTCCCACCGAAGTGGCATTTCCCCACATTGTATCCCACTCACCATCTTCTTGCCCAATCACTTAGCCTATCTAAATCCCTTTTCGGACTCTTTAGGCAGAATTTTGCCACCTCTGAAATAGTCTCTGACTTTTACTTGAGGCTAAATAGTTGATCCCAACCCAGTGGCTGGGTTGGGGGGTGACAACACAATTCAGTTTCTTCAGATTTTACTCCAGGTCTCATCTCCGCGGAACCCAGAGGATTCTGCCCTTTGTGTCCTCCTCACTACATACTTTCCTCCCTATCTTTTCATCATTAAGAAACTTGGGCTACTATCAGCCTGGATTTACGGTAATAATGATGGTGAAACTGTCGTCTTCATCACTCCCCTGAAACTGACGGCAATTTCTGGCGTGCGAAGGCATGCAGAATGGCGCAGATGCCATGGCCGGGATTCTCCGAGGCCGCACCGAGTCGGAGAATCGCCGGGGGGGCGCGAGATTCCCGCCACGACGCCAGGCTGCCGATTCTCCGCCGACCAGAGAATCGGCGGCAATCGCGCCCGCGCAGCCACGGTGGCATCGGTCGGGGGCCGTGCGGCGATTCTCCGCACTTGACGGGCCGAGTGGCTGCCAAGTTCCGTCGAGTCCCTCCGGCGTGGTTTACATATGGTACCACCCGGCGGGACCTCGGGGTTCTGGCTGCGGGGGCCGTCCTGGTGGATGGCGGGGGGATGCGACTCCGGGGGGGCCTCCACGGTGGCCAGGCCCTCAATCGGGGGCTACCGATCGACGGGCGCGCTCATTCCGGGGGGGGGCCTATGTTCCTCCGCTCCGGGCCCCTGTAGGTCTCCGCCATGTTGTGCGGGGGCCGGCAACCAAGCGCATGCGTCGGCGTGGGGAACCACGTGGCGCACATGCGCGGATCCACGCCAGCCGTGCAGGATCGGCTTTCGGCGCCAGAGCAGCGCACAGCACTCCTGCGCCATTCTAGGCCCCGAGGAAGAAGAGAAGTACTGGGTTGGAGGCCCGTTGACGCCGGCGTTGCTCGCGCCGGTTTTGACGTCGGCGTCAACACTTGGCCAGGATATCGGAGAATCCCGGCCCATAAGTTGCTGTCAGCGACCCAGGTTTCTCCAGAGGGGGAGCTATTGAGGATTGTAACAATGTATGTTTTTAAGTTTGTTTATATTGATATTTTAGTTTCTGCCTGAATCAAATCACCTATTTCACTACCTGAAAGTCTTAATTAAAAACAAAGGCATTCCGTGCTTTTAACATCCTGGTTTGCTGTCTGGGAGAATACTTCAGTGTAATTGGTTGCTTACCTGCTTGCTGACATCACTGCTGCTGGATGGCTGGACATCCCTTGACTTGTTGCCATCAGGAACCAGGCAAAGATCCTTGTGGTACCCCAATAGTTAAAGCCTGTCAACCCAAAAATGATCCGTTTATTCCTCTACTGGCAGCTTTCAGTCCATTTATCAGTCATCAATCCCATGAGCTCTAATCTTGTCTAACACCTCATCAAACGCTCTGATGGTTTTCTAACGTTCCACTCTTTTTCTCTCACTCTTAATTCAATTTCTCCCTTCCCCCTATTTCTCTTTCTGTGCCTGAATTGACATTCTCACAGGATGATGCGGTCATTCGGCCTTTCGTATCAATGCTGGCTCTCCGTAAGAGCTGCTCAGCTTGGGCGCACTGTCCCACCTTTTCCCTGGAGCCCTGCAATTTGTTACTCTTCAGATGTTTAGCCAATTCTCTTTTAAAAGCCGTGGTTGAAGCTGCCTCCACCGCACTCTCAGTCAGTGCATTCCAAACCCTAACCATTTGCTGCGTAAAAGTATTTTTCTCATGTTGTCTTCGATTCTTCGAGGTAAAATCAGTGTCTTCTGGTTCTTCAGCTTTTTGCCAAAGGGAACAGTTTCTCTCGGTCTCCACCCCAACTCACCCACCCCAATATACAATTCTTTCTCAAGTCCTTGCTCTGGTAATTGGTCAGTCGTTCGATTACATGGATCACCCAGCATGAAAGTGGGTCCTTCAGCCCCCCCTCGGCTGCTTGAGGAGATAATCAGTTGCTGCCCCATCAGGTGCCTTTGTCAGTACAAAGGTAGAATGACAAGAGATTGTTGCAGACTGATACATCCCTGTCTATCCGCCAACCCTGTGTACGTTAACTACATTGACATCCGGTCCGGCAAAGTCTTAAATTTCAAATTCTCATCATTGTTTTTGGAAATGACTATAATGTCAGTCAGAAGATTGTGAGTTCAAGTGGGAGGGTGAACTGTTGACGAGGATGCAGAGATCGTACAGCATGATCTGGGCAGGTTTGGCGAGTGGACAAATCAATGGCAGAGAGGGCATTATGGTAGCACAGTGGTTAGCACAGTTGCTTCACAGCTCCAGGGTTCCAGGTTCGATTCCCGGCTTGGGTCACTGTCTGTGCGGAGTCTGCACGCTCTCCCCGTGTCTGCGTGGGTTACCTCCAGGTGCTCCGGTTTCCTCTCACAGTCCAAAGATGCGCAGGTTAGGTGGATTGGCCAAGCTAAGTTGCCCTAAGTATCCAAAAAGGTTAAGTGGGGTTACTGGGTTACGGGGATAGAGTGGAGGCGTGGACTTGAGTCGGGCGCTCTGTCCAAGGGCTGGTGCAGACTCAATGGGCCGAATGGCCTCCTTCTGCACTGTAAATTCTATGATTCTCTGCAGTATAATTTGGATAAGTGTGAGGTTATTCACTTTGGAAGCAAAAACAGGAGGGCAGATTACTACCTGAATGGTTGTAAATTGGGAAGGGGAGTGTGCAGCGGGACCTGGGTGTCCTTGTGCACCATTCGCTGAAGGTAAGCATGCAGGTGCAGCAGGCGGTAAAGAAGGCTAATGGTATGTTGGCCTTCATCGCGAGAGGTTTTGAGTACAGGAGCAGGGATGTGTTGCTGCAATTATACCTTGATGAGGCCACACCTGGAGTATTGTGAGCAGTTTTGGTCTCCTTCTCTGAGGAAGGATGTTCTTGCTCTCGAAGGAGTGCAGCGAAGGTTTACCAGACTGATTCCAGGGATGGCGGGACTGTCATATGAGGAGAGATTGACTCGGTTGGGATTGTTCTCGCTGGAGTTCAGAAGAATGAGGGGGGATCTCATAGAGACTATAACATTCTAACAGAACTAGACAGGGTAGATGCAGGGAAGATGTTCCCGATGGTGGATAGGTCCAGTACCAATGTCACAGCCTGAGGATTCAGGGTAAACCATTTCGGACAGAGATGAGGAGACATTTCTTCACTCAAAGAGTGGTGAGCCTGTGGAATTCATTACCACAGGAAGTAGTTGATGCTAAAACATTGAATATATTGAAGAGGCAGCTGGATATAGCACTTGGGGAGAATGGGATCAAAGGCTATGGGGAGAAAGCAGGATTAGGCTATTGAGCTGGATGATCAGCCATGACCATGATGAATGGCGGAGCAGGCTCGAAGGTCCAAAAGGCCTCCTCCTGCTCCTATCTTCTATGTATCTATATGTAAGACCCACTCAGAGAATTGAGCCTGTAACCCAAGCTGAAACTCCCAGTACAATACTGAAGAGGTGCTGCAGTGTCAGAGGTACCACCTTTTGGGTGAGACATTAGATTGATGCCCCACCTGCTCTCTCATGGCATTATTTTGCAGAAGAAAAGAGAGCTCCTCCTGATGCCCTGGCCCATATTTAACTCTCAAGAAACATCACTGAAAATCCATTATCCGGTCATTACCACATCGTTGTTTTTGGGATCATGCTGTGCGAAAATTGGGTGCCGTGTTTGCTACTTCCCTACAGTGACAATGCTTTGAAGGTGCCTCATTGGCTGCTAAGTGCTTTGGGCCGTCCCGAAGTTGTGAAAGTCGCTTTATGACTGCAAGACCCCATGAGCTGTCCACCACCTTCTCAGAGGCAACTAGGGACGGGTAGCCAATCCCAGCCTTCCCAGCAATGCCCCCACCCCCGGAATCGATGAACCAATGTTCTTTCCATGAGGCTTCAGTGTGTGTCATCCTCGCCAAAGACTGCTCTGCCATTGCAGTGCTGCTCGCCACTGCGGTCAACCGTGTCACACCACCAGAGGGTGTGAATGCGTGTCAGCAGCCACGCTGCTGCACTTGTGTTAACAACTCCGCTTCGCCGCACCCCTGCAGTTTTTAATCACAGGACCTCTCCCTCCAACCTCCTGTCAAGCACTGCTCAATTAACAGCGTTCTGAAGCTGCTTTGGCTTCAGATTGGAGCTAAATCTCTGGAGTACAGGTTCGGCGTTGAGGCCTGAAGCGGCCCCAAAACTGCCATTTTTCCATGTGATGCAGAATCTCACGGCACAAAAGAAGTCCATTCAGCCCATCGTGCCTGTGTTAGCCCTTTGAAGGAGCTACCCAATTAATTCCGTTCCCTCCTTCCTGTTTTGTCCTTTTCAACTAGTTATCCAGTTCCCTTTTGAAATTTAATAGTGAATCTGCTCCCACCGCCTTCTCAGGCAACGCGTCCCAGGTCACAACAATTCGGCTGTGTTTAAAAATACACACAGTCTCTCTCGGCTTCTTCTTTAACCAATTATCTTAACTCAATTATGTACGATCCTGTGATTAAAATGTATGTAGCGCCTTTGATCTGGCCCAGTAGTGATGCCTCTGCAGTGGATCAGCCTGCCAACACTCATCACCTCAGCTCAAACAGGAAGATTAAGTCGATGTTCTTGGACACTGACCTCATCATGTGGCCCACCTTTTCTTTGTGAAAAAGGAATTAGAAGTCAAGTTAATTATGCCTGACCAATGTCGGAATGGGAGTCATTTCGGGGCATGATTATGCTGTAAAATATTCCGAGGCTTGTGCGAGAGAGCGAAGTGAGTCTGTGCTGCCAGGAACTATTTCTCTCCAGCATTATCCCTTAATTCTGACAGTTCTGGCATGAAAGTGCTGCGGAAATGCAATTAAATGGGAACATTGATATCAGTTTATCTGTGCTGAGATCTAATGTGCACCAAACTAAATTGTTTTTGCGCAGAGCCGACTTTTCCCTCGGTATTTGGCACTGAGGCAAAAATCTGAAATAATATTTGGCACCCGGTGTGTCCCAGTTTCCTTCTAATTCTGGTACAATTTCCACCTACTTATGTGACAGTGTTACCCACAGGACGGGCTGAATAGAGAAAACAAAGCGTTAACTAGCGCAGACTGGGAAATCCCAGGGAGCACGGACGAGATTAAGTTGGGGCTCTTGTATTTCCGAGAAGGATGATTTCCTTTGTGCTTTCAGATTAATAAGATGTTTCTATACTTAGTCCCAAACAAATAATTTCACGTGCCACCCTTCCCCAAAACATACAAACATAAGAATGGGGAGTAGGAGGGGCCATTCGGCCCCTCGAGCCTGCTTCCCCATTCGATAAGATCTGATTGCAACCTCTGATAACCTCGGTTAACCTAGACTCGATCAAGCTCTGCCCCCAGGATGCTCAAAGACTCTGCTTCCACTGCCTTTTGAGGAAAGAAGACTCGTGATCCTCAGAGAAATGATTTCTCCTCATCCCTATCTGAAATGGGCCCCTCCTTATTTTTAAACAGTGAGCCCCAGCCCGTTCTAGATTCTCCCGCAAGAGGAAACATAGGAAGTAGGTGGGTTCCGAAAATCGGCGCGGTGCAGAAGGAGGCCATTCGGCCCGTCGAGTCTGCACAGACCCGCCGAAGGAGCATCACACCCCGCCCCCCCCCCCCCCCCCACCGTATCCCCCTAACCCCACCTAACCTTTTGGACACTAAGGGGCAATTTAGCATGGCCAATCCGCCTAACCAGCACGTCTTTGAACTGTGGGAGGAAACCGGAGCATCCGGAGGAAACCCACGCAGACACGGGGGGGGAATGTGCAAACTCCACACAGACAGTGACCCAAGCCAGAATCGAACCTGGGAGCCTGACGCTGTGAAGCAGCAACAGTGCTAACCACTGTGCCACCTTGCCACCCCTCTCCACATCCACCTTGTCCGGACCCTGCCGGATATTATGGGTAGGGATTTCCTGTCCCACACACTGCGGGAACAGAAATTTCTCCCCAAAGTCAATGGACCTTTTTCTGGTCTGTCAAAGTATCCATCTGCCCACGACGATTCCCGAGACAATGAGATCGGAAATCCCATAACTTGCGTGTTGCAACCAACTCAGCTCTCACTCTTCTGGGGCGTCATTCTCCGACCCCCCCGCCGGGTCGGAGAATGGCCGTTGGCCGCAGTGAATCCCGCCCCAGCCGAAGTCTCCGGTGCCGGAGATTGGGCGGGGGCGGGAATCGGGCCGCGCCGGTTGGCGGGACCCCCCGCTCAATTCTCCGGCCCGGATGGGCCGAAGTCCCACCCAAAAATTGCCTGTCCCGCCGGCGTAAATCAAAGCTGGTATTTACCAGCGGGACCAGGCAGCGTGGGCGGGCTCCGGGGTCCTGGGGGGGGGGCGCGGGGCGATCTGACCCCGGGGGGGTGCCCCCACGGTGGCCTGGCCCGCGATTGGGGCCCACCGATCCACGGGCGGGCCTGTGCCATGGGGGCACTCTTTCCCTTCCGCCTCCGCCACAGCCTCCACCATGTCAGAGGCGGAAGAGACTCCCTCCACTGCGCATGCGCGGGAAACTGTCAGCGGCCGCTGACGCTCCCGTGCATGCACCGCCCGGTGATGTCATTTCCGCGCCAGCTGGCGGGGCAACAGACGCCATTTCCGCCAGCTGGCAGGGCGGAAAT
The DNA here is from genome assembly GCF_047496885.1 of Scyliorhinus torazame. NCBI lineage: Eukaryota > Metazoa > Chordata > Chondrichthyes > Carcharhiniformes > Scyliorhinidae > Scyliorhinus > Scyliorhinus torazame. The sequence continues at coordinate 8,669,639 of NC_092721.1, forward strand.
TCGACCGGCGCGGGCCTAGCCCCTCAATGTTGGGGCTCGGTCCCCAAAGATGCGGAGCATTCCGCACCTTTGGGCCGGCGCGATGCCCGTCTGATTGGCGCCAGTCGGCGGACATCGCGCCGTTGGGGGAGAATTTCACCCCTGAACTCTCAGGATACTAGCCTGGCCTGTCCAACCTTTCCTCAGAGGACAACCCATTCATTCCAGGTATTATTCTGGAATATATGTCGTATCTACTACAAATTGTACATGCAAATGCATGTTTTCCAACAACAATAACTTGCATTTATACAGCAAATTTAACGTGGCAAAACATCTCAAGCTGCTTGACAGGAATGTTCGCAAAGAAAATTTGACCACATAAGGAGCTATTCGAACAGATGTCCAAAAGCTTTCTTTTTTAAGGAGCATCTTATAGGAGGAGAGAGTGAGAGGGGGGGGGGGGGGGGGGGGGGGGGGGAGAGGGGGAGGAGGGGGGGGGGAGAATGGTTTCAGAGCTTCTGCCTTATCAGCTACTTTTGTGCTTTCTGCTGGGGTCCTTTGCTAGGCCTCATACCTACAGAAGAATAGATTACCCTGAGGTGCAGAGCAGCACAGATTCTCCAAATAATACTGGAGCGGAACGGGTTACATTATGGGGACGGGTTGCACAGCCTAGGTTTGTATTCCCTCAAATACGGAACATTCAGGGGACAGCTGATTGAGACATTGACGATGATTCACAGATTTGATCGGATCAATAGAGAGAAATAGGAGAACTGGAAAGATCCTTGATTAACCGGGGGGGGGGGAGTGAAAGGTTATCGGGGTCAACAGGAATGTGGGGTCGATGATACAATCAGATCAGCTCATGATCTTATTGAATGGCGGAGCAGGCTCGAGGGGCCGAGTGGTCTCCTCCTGTTTTTAATTCACGTGGGGGGGGGGGGGAGTCCAGAACAAGGGGGCAGAATCTTGAAATGCGAGCCAGGGGTGATGTCAGGAAGCGCATCCTCACTCAAGTCTGGAAATCGGAAACTCTCTCCCCAAAATCACCGCTGAAGCTGGGGGGGGCGGGGCTCAATTGACAATGTCAAAAACAAGATTGGTAGATTTTATTGGGTAAGGAGGAGTTACGGGTGGGGTGCAGATGGGGTTAAGATACAAATCAATCACGAGCAAACTGGAATTCCAGGACAGGCATTAGGAGCTGAATGAGCCTCTTCCTACTCCTGTATTCAGTGTAAATTATTCTGTGACTATCACACCTCTTTAAGTGCTGTTTGGCTCAGATTCCCGCAGTTTAATAAGGCAGCACTTTCACTGGAAGATGAAATAAGAGAACACTGCTCCTCCTTACCATACCAGTATTCTCTCTTTAAGCCTTTTCAGCCGAGCCTTCGAGGCATCTAACAATTTATCAATTAAATTGCCCGAAAGAAACGTAATGCACAAAATTACCCAGTATTTACAGCACACAAACAGGCCATTCAGCCCAGCTGGTCCATGCTAGTGTTTATGTTCCACACAAGACCCCTCTTCATCTCACCCAATCAAAACAAGGGGCGCGAATCAACGGGACAGAAACAAAGTCACGTTCCGGGCATGTTGGTCGGTGCTGACCCTGCTATGCATCAGTAGTTTGCCAATGATGTTGGTCTTGGTGGGGAATGCCCCGGCAAGGCCCCACTTACAGCTCAGCTTGTCAGTCCAGAAAGAGTATTCCCGAATCGGGGCAGCCTTTTTAAAGGCAGCTCCGACCTTTCAGCGCCCCCCCCCCCCCCCCCTCAGCATCCCCGTCGCTGCCTCCGGACATCTCCGCTGCACGCAACGTACCTCTTCCGGGGTCCTCCAGCCCCCATTCATCCCATGTCTTGTGGCAACCCGGGCCCGACCCCTGGAGTGGGCACCTGGGCGCCTTGGCATTGCCAGCCTGGCATCCTGGAAGTGCCCCTGGCAGCCTGGCAGTGTCAGGGTGGCACTGCCAAGGTGCCAGGATGCCATGGTGGGATAGGGTCTAGGGTGCTCTTTCGTGGAGCCGGTGCTGACTCGATGGGTCGAATGGCCTCTTTCTGTACTGTAAATTCTATGATTCTAAGATATAATAAAAACAGAAAACTCAGAAGGAAGCAACCATAAAATCAGAGAAATAAGAATACTGGTCCAAACCTTGCGTGTATAGTTTAAAATGGAACACCAATAAAGACAGGAAAATAAGGATTAAAATTTGTTTTTAAATAAATTTAGAATACCGAATAATTTTTTCCAATTAAGGAGCAATTTAGTGTGCCCAATCCACCTACCCGGCACATCTTTGGGTTGTGGGGGCGAGACCCACGCAAACACGGGGAGAATGTGCAAACCCCACCCGGACAGTGACCCAGAGCCGGGATCGAACCTGTGACCTCGGCGCCGCGAGGCAGCAGTGCTAACCGCTGCGCCAACGAGCCGCCAACAAATGGGGAAAATGAGAATACTGGTCCGAACTGTTTTCTCCCTATTGGGAATTCTGGAGAAATTAGGCAGGTCTGACAACACCTGCAGAGAGACAGACAGAGTTAACGTATCAAGTCTGTCTGACTCTTCTCAGAGCTAAAGAGGAGTTGTATAGATGCTAAAACGTTGGCCGATCGTTCACGGGTGGGGGGCATTCACTGGTCTGGCTGGCAGCGCACCCCCTGCCCGTGGGTTTCCCGGCTGTGTGGGGGGGGGGGGGGGGGGGCGCGCTCAATGAGAATTCCGATTGACAGCAGCTGGGAGCCGGGGAACCCCGCCCGTTAACTCTGTTCCTCTCAATGTAGACGTCGCCGGACCTGCTGCCTGTTCCCAACATTTTCCTTTTGTATTCCAGATTTCCAGCACCCACACTATTTTCCTCCAGTTTTTAATGTTTCCCAGCTGTTGTGGACGGTATGAAAAACAACATTGTGGTGAGCACTTGCTGACCCAAATGACTTCCTTCATAAAATATCCTAGAATTTTGAAAATCAACACGCTCAAATTTCAGGCTGGAACCCCCTGCTTTCGAGTCCCATTTTAATTCACTGTGTCCAAGACTGGTGGTCACTTCCATGACCATATATCGACTTTAATGGAATCAGAGTACTTGGACAATTAATTAATTTGAAAAGGAACAGAGCCAATTAGGGAAAGTAAATTAGGCAGCACTGAAAAGCCATGAAATCTGATTTACATCCCAGGAGAGGTTGGCTGGGTCACTCGTGGGCAGCCAAGTGTGTTATTATCAGCTCCAGGAGCAGCTAATAAATCTGATTGCAGCAATGGTGGCTGGCGGCCTCTCTGACAGGGGGAGCTCTTCAGGCCTAACTAAGCAGCTCAGCCAGTTACCATGGCAACGGGCCTTGCTGGAGCAACCTCGCGCTCACCTTCTAAACTGCACATTACCTTTTCCTAACTGATCATTCTTCACCCCCGCACCTTTTCCTCAAACCTTTAACAGAGACTGGAGTTAAAAATTAAAAAGCTTCCGCTGGAGTGTCAGCAGGCTGCATTTTGTTCAGTCTCACTCTTCGAGGTCCAAATAAATCCATGCTGAGACATTTCCCAGGGGATGTCCTCCCTCACATTACCTTCCAACCAGGAAGAGGAAGTCAAGTTTTCATTTAGTAGCGAGTGGCTAATTTAATGGCAGCATTGAACTTAGTAGCAGGGCCTAATTTATTCGCAGATTTCCTCCAAATATAATCCATCATTGGGGCTGCCAACTTTCTGGGATTGCCCTGGAGTTGTCTTTTTATTCATTCACAGGATGTGGGTATCACTGGATTTATAGCCTATCCCTAATTGCCCTTGAGAAGGTGGTGATGTAGGTACACCAAAGGTGCTGTTAGGGAGGGAATTCTAGGATTTTCACCCAGCAGCGGTGAAAGAACAGCCAATATATTTCCAAGTCGGGGTGGTGTGTGGCTTTCTGGGGGGACCTCCAGGTGGTGGGGTTCCCAGGTATCGGCTGCCCTTGTCCTTCTAGATGGCAGTGGTCGTGGGTTCAGAAAGTGCTGTCTCAAGAATCTTTGTGAGTTGCTGCAGTGCATCTTGTCGACGGTACACACGGCTGCCACTGTTCGTCGGTGGTGGAGGGAGTGAATGTTGGTGGAAGGGGGAGCAATCAAGCGGGGCTGCTTTGTCCTGGATGGTGTCGAGCTTCTTGAGTGTTGTTGGAGCTGCGCTCATCCAGGCAAGTGGAGAGTGTTCCATTACACTCCTTGTAGGTGGTGGACAGGCTTTGGGGAGTCAGGAGGTGAGTTACTCGCAGTAAAATTCCCAGCTTCTGACCTGCTGGAGTATTTAAATAGTCTTCGCGAATGAAAGATTCTTCGCACTTTAAATGTAGGAATGCAGCTACGAGCAATCCTGGCAAATATTAATTGGGAAGGTTTTTTTTAATTGTGTGTTTTTCTCACTTCCTTGGAGCATTAGTTTTTAAATTAGTGACACAGATTTGGGAGATTGGAGATAAAAAGCTGACTGCCAATCATGAAACCTTCAGCACGGTAGTGACTAGCCTGTCCACTTTCTGATTGGCTGGAGGAAGGGGGTGGCGCATCACGAATGACAATTGAATGTCCGGCATCATTGGATGAAATTTTCAGGAATCTGTTGAACCATAGTTGGTGACCCTGCATCCCTCATTTGGACAGAATAAAGAACAAAGAAAAGTACAGCACAGGAACAGGCCCTTCGGCCCTCCAAGCCCGTGCCGACCATGCTGCCCATCTAAACTAAAATCTTCTACACTTCCGGGGTCCGTATCTCTCTATACCCATCCCTATCCATGTATTTGTCAAGATGCCCCTTAAACGTCGCTATCGTCCCTGCTTCCACCACCTCCTCCGGTAGCGAGTTCCAGGCACCCCATATGTGAGAGAAAATAAAATGAGTGGCCAATTTGTTGCCTTGAGTTCAAAGATAAATTTTATCTACATTTAAACACATGTCAGAAAATGTTCCGTGAACAGTACTGAGGGAGTGCCGCACTGTCAGAGGGTCAGTACTGAGGGAGTGCCGCACTGTCAGAGGGGCAGTACTGAGGGAGCACCGCACTGTCAGAGGGTCAGTACTGAGGGAGCGCCGCACTGTCAGAGGGTCAGTACTGAGGGAACGCCGCACTGTCAGAGGGTCAGTACTGAGGGAGTGCTGCACTGTCAGAGAGTCAGTACTGAGGGAGTGCCGCACTGTCAGAGGGTCAGTGCTGAGGGAGCGCTGCACTGTCAGAGGGTCAGTACTGAGGGAGCGCTGCACTGTCAGAGGGTCAGTACTGAGGGAGTGCCGCACTGTCAGTGGGTCAGTACTGAGGGAGTGCTGCACTGTCAGAGGGTCAGTACTGAGGGAGCGCTGCACTGTCAGAGGGTCAGTACTGAGGGAGTGCCGTACTGTCAGTGGGTCAGTACTGAGGGAGTGCTGCACTGTGAGAGGATCAGTAGTGAGGGAGTGTCGCACTGTCAGAGAGTCAGTACTGAGGGAGTGCTGCACTGTCAGAGGGTGAGGTGCCAAACTGAGGGCACATTTGGTTTTCCAGTTAACATAGAACATACAGTGCAGAAGGAGGCCATTCAGCCCATCGGGTCTGCGCCGACCCACTTAAGCCGATCCCCCTATCCCCGTAACCCAATAACCCCTCCTAATCCTTTTTTGGATACTAAGGGCAATTTAGCATGGCCAATCCACCTAACCTGCACGTCTTTGGACTGTGGGAGGAAACCGGAGCACCCAGAGGAAACCCATGCACACACGGGGAGGCTGTGCAGACTCCGCACAGACAGTGGCCCAGCGGGGAATCGAACCTGGGGCCCTGGAGCTGTGAAGCAACAGTGCTAACCACTGTGCTGTTGTGCTGCCCGCACGGTAAACATAAATGATCCCATGGAATTGCTTTGAAGAAGAACAGCCAATGTTTATCCCTCAACCAACATCACTAAAATCAAATGATTGCTGTTTGTGGAACTTACTGTGTGTAGATTGGCTGCCGCACTTGCTACATTATGACAGTGACTACACCTCAAAAGTACTCCACTGGCTGTGGGGTAGGTTGAGATGTGTTGTGGTTGTGATGGGAGCTCTTGGGCTGGATTCTCCGTTTCAGGGTCTATGTCCCCACTCCGTTGTGAAAACTGTGTTTTTTTAAGCCAGGAAAATTGGTGTCAAAAGGCCACAGATTCAGAGTCTTGCAGGAGGCTGGCAGGGGGCTAGCAGGAGGCTGGCAGGCAGCTGTCGTGGAGCTCGCAGCTCCAGCTGCCGATACGGCCTCCTGTACTTCCGGGTCAGAGGCCGCGCCGTGCTCCATAGCGGACTCAGCCCACGGACTGAGCATGGAAATGGTGCCCCCGATCGGCCGCGCGCCCGACCCGGACCGCTGGCTCAAAAACATCCCAGTCCCGAATGAGGCCCCACCCCGCCCTCCGATCGGCCCACTCCCAAGTATCCCAAACGGCCGGACCACGAGTGGTCCACGCCGACGGGAATGCGGCCGGTCGGGGGCGGAGAATAGCGGGCCGGGCCTCAGGCAATGGCCTGAGGTGGTGGATAATCGGCACAACGTACTCCCCCGCTTCTTTTCGGGGGGGGGGGGGCGGAGTATCACTGAAACAGCGCCGGCCCCGATTTCATGCGGGAAACTGGATTCTCCGCCCCGTCGCCGAACGCGATTTTGGCATCGGGGTGCGGAGAATCCAGCTCCTGATGTTTGTGTTAGTTTGGGGGGGTGGGGGGGGGGGGGGGGGTGTGGTTCCCTCAGTTAGTGAAGTGGCTACCAAAGAATACCGCCAACAGCACGTGTTCAATTCCCATTCCAGCTGAGGTAGACGTGGGGACCTGCCTCCTCTCCCTATCCCTGAGCAAAAGGCAAGGCCAACCTCCACTGACAATGGAACGCAGCAATGAACAGACAATGACCGGAGCACCGGCCTGGAGGCCGAATTCACATGATTGTAGTTACATAAAGTGTTGAGTTACAATCAGATGGGCCACGATCTTATTAAATGGGGTAGCAGGCTCGAGGGGCCAAGTGGCCTCCTCCTGCTCCTAATTCTTATGTCCAGGTATGTTTTTAAAAAAACAGAGAAAGCATGTTTTCATAAAAGTGTTAAGTGGCAAATATATATCAGACAATAAAACACAGGAGGAGCCCATTCAGTCCATTGAATCAAATTAGTCCAAATTACTTTTCTCCATCGACCTGCGATAGTCACCCCTTCACCTATTCATTCAATTTGATTGATTCTCCTCCCATCGTCCTATCAGGCAGCACCTTCCCGATCACAATTCACTGCGGAGGAAAAGTCCCCTCTGGCTCATTCGCCAATTACACTAAATCTGTTTCTTTCGGTTACCGACCTCCCTGTCTCTGAAAATAGTTTCACATTCACAGTTTTGAACGCCTCTATTAAATCTCCCCTTAACCTTCCCTGCTCCAGAGAGAACAACCCCAGCTTATCCAGTCTCTCCACCGCATTTGTTCCGGACAGGGAGGAGAGGGAACAGAAGCCCCTGTTCCCTTCCCGTCCCGCCCTTAGTCAGTGTGTTGTTGAGGAGGAAGATATGTGTCTTTCTAGACCCCAGGTGTGTCAACAATTTCAATAACCAGCAGCAAGCTTTGCTTGGGTTTAAATATAGAGATTATTTATGCATACTTTTACACTGGGGGCAAAAGTCTCTGCCTCGCGACGCCAGACACGTGAACCACAAACGGGTGGAGAATTGGGTGTCCGGCCAAAATTGAGGTCCGGGTCCGGCACCAACATGGGCGCAGTGCTCTGGTCTCCTGCTGGCAGCGATAATGAGGTTTGCGCCCCGTGCCAGCGGCTGCATGCAAAGCCGGCATTTTCATTCATTTAAATGTTAGCTGGTTTGACCCACTACGCTCCAGGTCTCCGCAATGCTCCGCCCCTCTCAGGGGGAAGTCACACACACAGGCGAGATTTACAACCTGCCCACAGACAAGCCTCTAAGCATGGAGGTGATTGGTGGCACACGGTGACCCTCTCCACCACACAACAAGGTGCCACCCTGCTGGCAGGATAACACACGGTCCACCCTGTGAGGGCACCCACAGTAAACCCCACTGGGGAGACAGGAGAGGGGTCACAAAGCCTATCACTGACCTGCGTTGCAGCAGCCACAGGTGCCCCTATTGACCGGGATGGATGGTGAGGATATAGGCCCCCCGGTATCACTCATTGCTGGGGACAGGAGTGCAGTGCAGAAGGCAACATATTAGGGGGAACAGCTGAGGGGTGGAGTGGGTTTGGGGGGTATGTGGAGGGTGGAGCTGAGGTGCTACTTAGGGTCACCTTGCAGCCTGTTGGATCTGGATGGGCAAGGGAATACTCACCTTGCGAACACGTCTTCTCCATTCCCCCCTGCAGAGAATTAATTACAGCCTTAATGCTCATTATCTACCTGGCCGCAGCTGCCATTGCAGACGCACGGAGGCTGGAGGCACAGGGCCTGCTAGGGGAGGGCCCTGAACAAGACGAACCTGCCCCTGAAGATCAGAGGCCCATCAGTGAGGCTGGACTGCCGGCCGTTCAGTAGGCCGCGGAGGAGGTGCAAAGGAGGTGCCGCCTCGAGGCACGTGTATACTGAGAGTGCCTGTCCTTCGAGGAGATGCCAGACCACCTGTGCCACCAAATAATCGGCTAGCAAAGAAGACCACGTGCCAGATGGTGGTGCACCTGGCACCACAGGGGTATGGAGGAGGATGCGCGCTCCCGGTGGCCATCAAGGTGACGGTTGCCATGAACTTTGTTGCCTCTGGATCTTTCCAGGGACCTATCTGGGATTTCCACACATCTGCAAACAGGTGCGTCCGCGCTGTGCCAGATGCCCTATGTAACCAGGCAGTGGACTAAATAAACTTTGGGGTGGACCAGGCATACCACGATGCCTGGACAGCAGGATATGGTCCTGGGAGTGATCGATGGAACACATGTCCCCCTGCGAGCAGTGGCTCATTGGGGGGGCCCTTCATCATGAAGGGCTTCCATTCTCTGACTATGCAGCTGGTGTGTGACCACTGATGTGTTGGGTACTCTGGATCTGTGGAGACTGTGTTTACCTTAGCAGTAACATAGACAGGCTACCAACACTGGTAATAGTACAACTCTATTTTACTTAACTAAGAGCTGTTAAACATACTTGCACTGTGGGTCGACACTATGTTAGATTGACTGAAGACCTATGCCTAACCTGACCAGTCTATACTGCTAGCACATGGTGGATGTTTGTGCTACTGACTGCGGGCTCTGTCTGTCTCAGAGGCTGCATCCCGAATGAGCGGGAAAACTAGTGCCCTCTGTCTTTATAGTGACCGTGCCCTAACTGGTGATTGGCTGCTGTGTTGTGTGTGTTGATTGGTCTTGCAGTGTGTCAGTCAGTGTCTGTCTCTGCACCATCATATACTGATGTGTATATTATGACAACCACCAGTTGCACATCGTGCACATCTGCGCCCGATTACCAGGCAGCGTGCATGACGCATACGCCCTGGCGCACGCTGCGTTTCCAGGCACCTTACAGTCCTAGGAGGGTGTTGAACACCGAGCTGTGTCCTGTACACATCGCTCTGCAGAGGCTGGACATACTGGAGGAGGGAGAACGCCAGGCCTCATTTGACGAGGAGGATGAGGCGGATAGCCAGGGAGAACCGGGTGTCGATCCCGGGCTGGCAGGGCATGACGGCCAATGTGTGCTCCAGGCCGCCGCACACGCGACAAGCTCACCACATCCAGATTTGCTGACTAGGGGGACTGGCCATCGACAGCTCCACGACCCTGCCCCACCTCGCCATTCTCTTCACCCCCCCCCACCCCCTTCCAAGTGTTGCCCCTCTTTCCCATAGCCACTCACATCCTCCCCTGACCCTCCTCCCTTCACTCCATCTGCCACCCCATGTCCCACTCCCCCCTCTGAAGGGCCCCAAGCCTTGGACGTCTTGACCAAAGGTTTCCACCGTGGACGCTGCCGGATCGATGTTGGGTACCACACATTCTCGGCACCATCGCCTGCACCTGAAGGCGGTTGGACACCTCCAGGAGGCGCTGGACAGTTGCTGACACCCTCTCCTGTAGATCCTGACTCTGTGGCTGCATCACCACCAGTGATGGGATCATACTTTCCAGAAGCGCGACAACTGTCCGGACTACAGCTGTTTCCTGGGGTCGGGCAGCCGGAGTTCCTACCTCCACCTGATGCAGCTTGTGTGACGTGTGAACCAGAAGGTGACCCAGGAGCGTCTTCACTAAACTCTCCCACCGAGGTGACAGCCTCTGGCAAGGTGGAGGGTGCAGGTGAATGCATCGCTGAGAAGTTGCAGTCGTCCCCGGACTGGGCCTCCGAGATGTGCTGGGGGTGTGGCTGGAGGAGAGGTACCCCCAGACGGGCTGGCCTGTTCTGATGGTGATCCTGCAAGCCAAAAGACAAGACGCAGAGCGAGCTCTTGGGAAGGAGTGGCCTGGGGGAGAGGGCGACCCATTTGCTATGGAGGCATCATTTTGCATTATGCGCTCACTCGGTTGTCGCATACCAAACTCCAACTCTCCTGCACCGGCCTCTCCTGCACCTCCCCGGCTAACTCCCTCGCCCTCTGCTCGAGGGGGGGGTGAGAGCCCTGAGGTCTGGACGTCCCCTCCGGTCTTCACCCGCTCTCCTCTGTTATGAGCCGTCTTTTCCGAGGGACACAAAGGACATGGTGAGACGTGTGGAGGGTCTGTAGCGGATGGCATTTGTGTGCCAGGCACCTGGCCAAAGAGGACAATACAGGTGTTGGCGTTTGGTGCAGAGTGTGATGTGAGGGAGATGGGGACAGGTCGGTTTTCATTGGCCTCTATGGGAATGGGGGAGTGATGTGAGGAGTGAGAGACAGAAGTGATGCCAGGGCAGCAGAGGTGGTGACTCTCCGAGCTGCCCGAATTGTGCGCCAGTCCGCCTGGTGAGGCTCACAGCGCTGACAACCTCGGCCACCCCTATCAGACCAGGTTGACGAGTCGCTTCATAGATTACATAGATTACATAGAACATACAGTGCAGAAGGAGGCCATTCGGCCCATCGAGTCCGCACCGACCCACATTAATCCCTCACTTCCACCTTATCCCCACAACCCAACAACCCCCCCCAACCCTTATGGACACTACGGGTAATTTAGCATGGCCAATCCACCTAACCTGCACGTCTTTGGACTGTGGGAGGAAACCGGAGCACCCGGAGGAAACCCACGCGGACACGGGGAGAACGTGCAAACTCCGCACAGACAGTGACCCAGCGGGGAATCGAACCTGGGACCCTGGCGCTGTGAAGCCACAGTGCTAATCACTTGTGCTACCGTGCTGCCCACCCTGGGGAAGAGGGGGTTCCCCCCCTCTCCTCCAACGCATCCGACATTCTATTGAGCTCTGCGTCTGTGAAGCGTGGTTCTGCTCTACTCTGGGCCATTCTCCTTGGCTGGAATGACAGTGTGTGGGGAATGGAGTGCTGATAAGCAATTCGAGCTTGTCAAGCTCTCCAGCGCCATTCCGGCCCCAGTGAATCTGGCGCCAGCGGGAATGAGAATTGCGCTAGATTCACGTGGGCAGTGCATTGGTCCATCAGCATGCGCCAAATTGCTCCAGAAATAGTGCCCCCAATGGGAACGCAAAGCGCGAACAATTCTGACCCAGCGCAAGACTTACCTCGAAATGAAGAATTTTGCCCCAAATCTAACATTACGTCACTCAGTCACACACACACAACTTCAAGGAAAGGAAAGGTAAAGGTGCCACAGTCCCAGGTGACCATAGGCTATTTCCCCTTTGAGGGGGGAGAGCTGATGGGTGGTGACTTAACCTGAGGGCCACACCTCAGGCGAGAGGCAAGGATGAGGAGGCGGGACCTTCATGAATAACAGTGAAAGGGACTAGTGCACTGTTACAGGTTATGGACAAATGGAATACTTCATCATTCACTTGATTGGCTCAGGTTGAAAAGTACACTGTGGAACCTGAAGAAGAGGACAGTGTCACTTCTGAAATGTAGTCGAGGTGAATTCAAAACTGAAGTCGTTCTGGGATTTTCTCAAAAGAGGTGGACTCACTGGCGATCACAAAGTTATTTGCTTGTAGTCTTGCTACCAGGATGTCTGTTTTCTGTATTGATGGACTTGAAAAGGAACCAGCTTGGAGACCTTCGGGGTGTTGCTGTCCCCAGGGCTTGAGGCATTGAGTTTGCTGCATTTCTGAGGCTGCGGATTCTTGTGGTGCAGGCAGCACTAAAAGAATAAACGGGGAGTTTTCAGATATTCGCCCCGGGGGGTTTGAGACAATCACCGTCTTCTTTCAGGATGACTCATTCAAGACAGCAATGACCTTTTTAGATGTTTTCAGGAGATGGATATCGGCACCTCTGGTCTGGCACAGTGTCCTTGTGAGACGGCGCAACAGTTTTGAATCCACAGATCATGTCAGCTGACTCTCGGCAGCCACCTTGTGCAGCCGTTAGTGTCCATCTTAAAACAGAAATTCAGTTGCAGAAGATTCTGCGTTGACCACAGTTTATGTTTTAAAGTTATGACATGACTCAACATGACAAACCAATTCCCCTCCTCCTCGGTGCCGTTCTGGTAAATCTTTTCTGCACCGTCTCCAATTGACATCACTCCTGAAGTGTGTTGCCCAGAACACAGTCGCCCAGCACAAGCCTAACCTGTGATTTATAAAGGTTAGGCTTATAAAGGGCGTGGGAGGGTCAGGGGGCGGCCTGTGGGGGGGGGGGGTCCGACCCCGGGGGCGGGGCCTCTGCTGTGGCCTGGCCCGCGGTCCTGCCCACCGATCAGCGGGCCGGAGTCTCAGGCTGGGGGGCCTCCTTTCTTCCGCGCCGGCCCTATAGCCCTACGCCATGTTGCATCGGGGCGGAGATGGGAGCCACTGCGCATGCGTGCGTTGCCGCCGGTGCCTCTGCGCATGCGCGGACCACGCGGCGCCCAGTTGACGCCGGGATCAGCGGCTGGAGCGGCGTGGGTCGCTGCAGTGCCGTGCTGGCTCCCTGTAGGGGCCAGAATTGCTGATCTTGAGGCCGTGTTGACGCCGTCGGTAAACGTGACGGCGTTTCCGATGGCGTCAACACTTAGCCTCAGGATCAGAGAATCCTGCCCCACTGTTGTTTATAGAGCTGTACTATCCAAACAAACGGTTCAGCATAGCCTTCCTTTCGAAGCCTACTTGTGACAATAATAAAGATTATAAATAGTTAAACAACATCAAGCTGATCACTGTACAAGCTTAATGCAAACCATCCTTTGATCTGTCTCTGTGATCTGAAAGGTTGTGTGCTGAGTTATGAGAATTCATTGCTGCAGCAATAGTGCCGACTGGTGGATGTTTGCAATATTGCTGACTGCCTGAAGCCAGGTTTTTAGCTGGATGTTGTGAACAAATTTTTGATTCCTTTGATTAAAAAAGAAAGGCCTGCTTGTGGTTGACAATGATCGGTAAGCTGTAATTCTCAAGAGGGGGCGACATGTTCCTGACACACAGCAATCTTCCCCAAGGTGCGTTTATTGATCCATTCAAGCCCCTCGTTATTCACAGGACCTTTAATTTCCTTTAATGGATTTCTTGTTTCACATTAAAATAGCTGGAAACTTTGCTGCGGCAGGAATATTGACATGGAATGCTCAAACCCAGGCTGTGCGTTTTCAAATTCCGATCCAACTACCCTTTAAATGGTGGGCGGGATTCTCCCGACCGCCAGCCGCCCTTTCCCTGCCACGCGCCTTTCCCTGACGCCAGGAATCTGTCTTCCTGCCGCTTGTCAATGGGGTTTCCCGTTGAAGCCACCCCCAGGCCGCCGGGAAACCCACAGGTGAGGCTGTGCTGCCGTCGGGGAAAAGTGAACCGCAACGGCCGGAGAATTGCAGCTGATGTTTCCTCTTATTTTAATGATTTGTGGTAAAGCAGTTTGTGTTCTGTTCTGGAATAAGGGGATGTCCTAGGACGAGAGGCTAAATAAATTGGACTTTTATTCTCTGGCGTTTAGAATAATGAGAGGCGAAACCTACAGATACCCGAAGGAGTTTGACAGGGTGGGGGCTGGGAGAATTGATGTGACTCAACCAAACATTTCAGGCGAGTTTGGCGGGGTGTTTCCTATGGTCTTTTGGGTGAGATCCACATGGTCATTCACCCACACTTCGGCATTTTTGGGGGGGGCCTAGCCCCCCCCCGGGATCTAGCCCACACTTAGAGATTTTTACTACACTGGTGAGCTGAACCTGCCGGTGAGACCGGCTCCTCAGAGATCGGGTCACCATTTTCAAAGAGTGCACCGATTTCTAAGTGAGCTTGAGGGTCGCCCACAGCCCCATCACTGGCAATGTCACTCCCGCACACGTGGCAATACCTCTAACCCCCCTGTTCTGGGGTCGCTGAGGGCCCCTTCCTTTTCAGGCCTTCCCAACCCCCTACTAGCCCCTCCCCTTTCAGAACCACAACCCTTCACCCCCCCCCAACCCTTATTAGGCCCTTTCATATCTGCCCCCCCCCCCCATCCTTCACCCCCCCCCCCCCCCCAGGGGACCAGCCCGCCCTGTCCCCGACCACCCAGGAGTCTCCAAAGGCCTAGGAGACCCCCCAGGAGCTGTTAGGCCTGGCCACATATGTGTGCTCCAGTACTGAGCAATGCCTAGTCGAGGCCTCGCTGGCGAGGTCATTCATTCCCTGGCCCGGGACAGTACAGCACAAACATATTTAAATGAGCCATATGGTTCATATGCTGATCTGGATCTTGCGCGAGATCTAGATTGCGACTTCTTGCGAGGTGCGGGCCAGGCACGAGGAGGCCGCAAATCGCACCCGGCCGGGGGGGGGGGCGGGGTGGGGGGGGCTGGATGCGGGGGCCGATCATTTGGGATGGAGATGAGGAGAAATTACTTCGCTCAAAGAGTTGGAATCTTTGGAATTCTCTGTCACAGGAAGTTGTGGATGCTCCATTGTTGATACTGGTTAAGGCCGGGTTTGACTGATCTTTGACCTCTTGGGGGATTAAGGAATACGGGGAGCTGGTGGGAAAGTGGAGATGAAGCCCACAATCAGCCGTGATCGTGTTCAAGGCGGAGCAGACCCGATGGGCCGAATGGCCCTATTTGCTGTGTTCTAACAGGTGTCTGTGGACAAATAATATTTGTACCTCAACCATTAAATAATATTCTTATCCCTTGTCACCAATTGTTATAAGATTCACTGATTGAACTGGGCAAGTTTTAAAAATGTGCAGCGTACAGACGGGGCTGCCTTGACCGATGAGTAAGTCTTTAACCAGTATGATGCCACTTACTGTCCTTCATCTCTGGGACGTTGAATTTGACGTGTTTCACAAACGGAATGTTTTTTGTGCTGAATCTCATCAGCGATATTTTCGAATGGGGGGAGTTTATCAGACTCCACAGCAAGTGAAAGTTTGTGTGATGTAATAAACTGTAATCACAAATGTGTGCAAGCTCCTAATTTTAAACTGCATTTTGTTGCTGCGACATTAACACAGGTGCAATACTCAGACAAAAAGATGAAAGGCTTGCGTTTTTATAGCGCCTTTCATGACTGAAGGATGTCCCAAAGCACATTTTGTAGTGCAGGTGCAGCAGCCAATTTACACACAGCAAGATCCTAAGAACAGTCATTCAATACTGACCAGATCATGGGTGGGATTCTCCTGTCTCCGACGCCGAAATCGTGTCCGCCGATCGGCCGGAGAATCCACGTTGGCGCCGAAATTGGGGGGTGGAGGGGGGGGTGCTGCTTTTGCGATGCTCCGCCCCCTCCAAAGCAGCGTACTCGTACGGACGGACTCAGGACGTTACCTGAGGCCCTCCCCTCGATGGGCCGAATGCCCGACGGCGTCGGTCGCGTGTGGTATTCTTTTCCGGGAACGTGCCGTGGCGGCTGTGGGCTAAGTCCAGCGCCTTCGCAGTCGGGTGGTTGGGGGGGGGGGGGGGGGGGGCAGCCGATCCGTGGGTAGGGGGGGATTTGGCGCGGGCTCTGGGCACTGGTGGGGGGTGGTCCGGGGATGGCGGGTCTGGCCAGAGGGTCTCACTACTTGGCAGGCCGGGTCTGCACGAGGACGGCACCATGTTGCGCAGGGTGGCCGCTGACCCGGCCATTCTCCAGCCGTATCCGCAGCTGGGGCTGGGTGCTCTACGCTCCGTGCCTGCTAGCCCCCCACCAGACGGGGAATCGGTGGCCATTTTACGGCGTTTGTCCAGTCGTGAAATGCCAGCGTCCCCACGCCGGCTTCAGTACCCAGTCTCAGAATCGGAGCGTCCAGCCCCAGTTATTTTTAGTGATGTTGGTTGAGGGACAAATATTGGCCAGCACATTGGGGGAAACTCCCTTACTCTTCCCCGAAATAGTGCCATGGCATCTTTTACACCGACCCAAGGGAGCCGATGGACACCTCAGTTTAACGATACATCTTACCTGGCAGGCGGCACCTCTAACTGTGCCGGATTTCCTAAGGACTGCACCAGGAGTGTCACCCGACATTTGATGCTTAAGTGTTTGCTGTTGAACCTGAAGCCAAACCGGAGGCAGTGAGCCAGGGCTGGAATGACTGTGCGCTGACAGGCACCGTGCAGAGTTTGCCTCTGGAATGGTCAGTTGTAATTGTGGAGCAATCGCTGGGCGGGGGTGTTCACACTCTGGGAACATCCAAACAAGTTCAGTTTCAGTTTAATAACTGTCCGGAGCTCCCATAGGCCTTTGAGCACGTTATGACCTTTTCTCTGATGGAAGGGCTGTGATGTTCTTATCCAGGGGCATCCCGCCGCTTCGCCTTGCAGTCCACGAGAAGCGCAGCTCCAGTGCTACATTGGCAATTTTGATTGCTGTGAGGGGGAATCTGCTGAAGTGTTTGTAAAACTGTCTCCTTTGTATTCAAGAAGGGATATTTACCGTTTTTGTCGTCCAGGCAAGCGGAGAGTATTCCGTCACACTCCTGACTTGTGCCTTGTGGACAGCACAGAAACAGGCCATTCAGCCCCTCGGGTCTGTGCTGCTGTTTCTGCTGCACACAATACTCCCCCCACCCCCTCTTCATCTCACCCCATCAGATATCCCTCCGTTCCTCTCTCCCTCGTGTGTTTATCCGGCTTCCCCTGAAATGTTGTCACCACATCCACACCCTAGTAACTTCCACATTCTCACCACCCTCTGGGTAATGAGGTTTTCCAGAATCCCTGCTCACAATTTCTAGTGACCGGCTTATATTTATGGCCCCACAGTGGAACCACCTTCTCTTCATCTCCCCGACTGATAAACGTCAAAGTCTGCTCTCCTCGTTCAGCCGTTTAGAACAAAGAGCCGCAGTCGGCACAGCCTCTCTCAAATGGATGACTGATTTGACATTCTATTGTTCGGTAGCGCCCAACAGAGAGGATTCAACTCTCCGTGTTCGAATGGGCACAGGCGCTGATGAAATTTAACTCACTGCAGTCTGAGCTCTCATCATTAAGATCAATGCTGCAAGAATGAAACCTTGCTTCGGATCTAACTACAAACCATTATTTCAGTCCATAATCATATCGAGGTTTACAGCATGAAAACACGCCCTTCGGCCCAACTTGTAAGATTGAATTCCTTTAGATTTGCTGAATGGTTACGGTGCAGAAGGAAACCACTCGGCCCGTTGTGACAGTCCTGGGAGTCTCGAAGGAGCACATTGCCTGAAGCCATTCCCTCGCCTTCGCCCCATAGCCAGGCACATTATTAATTTACGGGATGTGGGTCTCGCTGGTTAGGCCAGCATTTATTGCCCATCCCTAGTTGCCCTTCAGAAGGTGGTGGGTGAGCTGCCTTCTTGAACCGCTGCAGTCCCTGCGGTGTAGGTACACCCACTGTGCTGTTAGGGAGGGAGTTCCAGGACGTTGCCCCAGCGACAGTGAAGGAACGGCCGATATATTTCCAAG
Organism: Scyliorhinus torazame; assembly: GCF_047496885.1. Lineage (NCBI taxonomy): Eukaryota > Metazoa > Chordata > Chondrichthyes > Carcharhiniformes > Scyliorhinidae > Scyliorhinus > Scyliorhinus torazame. The sequence goes on from NC_092721.1 coordinate 8,687,563, forward strand.
TCAGGGTGGTGAGTGACTTGGAGGGGAACCTCCAGGTGGTGGGGTTCCCAGGTATCTGCTGCTCTTGTCCTTCTAGTGGTCGTGGGTTTGGAAGGTGCTGTCTAAGGAAGCTTGGTGAGTTACTGCAGTGCATCTTGTAGATGGTACACACGGCTGCCACTGTTTGTCGGTGGTGGAGGGTTTGAATGTTTGTGGTAGGAGGAGCAATCAAGCGGGCTGCTTTGTCCTGGGTGGCGTCGAGCTTCTTGAGTGTTGTTGGAGCTGCACTCATCCAGGCAAGTGTAGAGTATCCCATCACACCCCTGACTTGGGCCTTGTAGATGGTGGACAGGCTTTGGGGTGTCAGGAGGTGAGTTACTCACCGTAGGATTCTTCGCCTTTGACCTGCCCTGGTAGCTGTATTATTAATATGGCTAGTCCATTTCAGTTTCTGATCAATGGTAACCTCCAGGATGTTGATTGTGGGTGATTCAGTGATGGTAATACCATTGAATGTAGAGGGGAGGTGATTAGATTCTCTCTTGTCGGAGATGGCCATTGACTGGCACTTGTATGGTGCGAATGTAACTTGTCATTTGTCAGCCCCGAGCCTGGATATTGTCCAGGTCTTGCTGCATTTGGACAGGGACTGCTTCATTATCTGAGGAGTCGTGAATGGTGCTGAACATTGTGTAGTCATCTGAGAACATCCCCACTTCTGACCTTATGATGGAAGGGAGGTCATTGATAAAGCAGCTGAAGATGGTTGGGCCTAGTACACTAATAATCCAATTCCCTTTCACAAGCTTCAATTGTCTGACACCACACTCTCAGGCAGCGCATTCCAAATCCTAACCACCCACTCTGTGAAACTACTTTTCCTCGTGCCTCCATTGCTTCTTTTATCCGTGCCTTCTGGAACTCAATCCTTCCACCAATGGGAAGAGCTTCTCCTGATCTACTCTTATTTTCGGGCCTGTGAATCAAATTGTTGAGTGAACGAGAATCTTTATAATTAAGTATTAAATCTTTAATGATTTTAGTCAGGGACTTCCGGTTGCGGTGATGCCTAGCTAGCCGCACGTTTCGGTGGCTCCAGCTCCGACGGACCTTCGGGCTCTTTTAAGAGCCCCAACGGGGAATTTTTTGACGACGCAACCCGGTGTGGGGTGTGTGAGAAGGGAGTCCCCCCCCAACGAAGGAGGAAAAAACCGGCGGCGGCGGCTGCAGCGCGAGGAATCGTCGACCAAAGGGTCAGAAAGAGAGAAGCACAAGATGGCGGCGGAGAAAGCGCAGGCGACATGGGGGCCTGAGCAGGATGCAATTTTGAGACGGTGCGTGGAGCTGCTGAAGAGGGAGGTGCTAACCCCGATGCTACAGGAAATTGAGGGGCTCAAAGAGACACTAAAGACCCAGGAGACAGAGCTCCGCGTGGTGGAGCAGAAGGTGACAGATATTGAGGACGAGATCCTGGGCCTGGCGGTTAAGACTCAGACGCACGAGGCACTTCATAAAAAGTGTACTGAAAGGATCGAGGCCCTAGAAAACGGAGCGCGAAGGAAGAACCTTCGGATACTGGGTCTCCCTGAGGGTGTGGAAGGAGTGGACTGTGGAGCTTATGCAAGTACGATGCTGAGCTCACTGATGGGTGCTGAGGCCCCTACGGGCCGCTTGGAGGTCCTGAGATGGGCTAAAAAGGTGCGGAGTAGCAGATGGGAGAATGCTGTGGTACGGATATACCAGGATTGGAGTGCGGAGGTGGCGAGAAGGAGGGCGAGCTTTAACCGAGCCAAAGAGGTGTTGCATAAAAGGAAGGTGAAGTTCGGGATGCTGCAGCCGGCAAGACTATGGGTCACGTATCAGGAGAGACACCATTATTTCGAGACGGCGGAGGAAGCATGGACCTTTATCAAAGAGGAGAAATTGGATCGGAACTGAGGGACTGATGCTGCAGGAAATGTTATTGTTAATGTTATGGTTGAAGTTAATTGAGAAGTAAATTGGGAAGGGGGGAGACATTGGGAAATGTGGGCGCCGGTGAGGGGGGAAAGACGGGACATAGTTGGAGAATGGGGAAGGGGAGGGGGAGGGGAAAGGGAGCTGTGCCATAAGAGGCGGGTCAGGTAAAGGGATGTTCCCACGCCAGAAAGAATAAGGCGGGAAGACAGGCGCAAGGCGGATGGGAGTTCCCCACACGGGGGGGTCGAGGAGTGAGCAGGAGTAGCCGGGGTCAGTTGAAGTCAGCTGACTTACGGAAGTAATATGGGGGGAGCAATCACGCTAAAAAGAGATCTGGGGGGGGGGGGGGACAACTGGGACGGGGATGGTGTGCGACGCTGGGGGAGCGAGCGGGAGCGCGGAGACGGGATATGGGACTGGCCTAGAGAAGGTAATGGCTAGTCGACACGGGAGGGGGGCAGGTAGCCCCCTAGTGAGGCTGATCACGTGGAACGTGAGAGGCCTGAACGGACCGATAAAAAGGGCCCAAGTGCTCGCGCATTTGAAAGGACTAAGGGCAGATGTGGTTATGCTCCAAGAGACGCACCTAAAGGTGGCGGACCAAGTTAGGTTAAGGAAAGGATGGGTGGGACAGGTGTTCCACTCAGGACTAGATGCAAAGAACAGAGGGGTGGCCATTCTGGTGGGGAAACGGGTAGCATTTGAAGCAAAGAACATCGTAGCAGATAGCGGAGGTAGATATGTAATGGTGAGTGGCAGGCTGGAGGGAATGGAGGTCATGTTGGTTAATGTGTATGCCCCAAACTGGGACAATGCGGGATTTATGAGACGGATGCTGGGGCGTATACCGGACCTGGAGGTAGGAAACTTGATTTTAGGAGAGGACTTTAATACGGTGCTGGACCCGGGGCTAGATAGATCCAGCTCAAGGACCGGAAGAAGGCTGGCAGCGGCCAAGGTACTTAAGGGGTTTATGGACCAAATGGGGGGAGTGGATCCATGGTGATTTCTTAGACCTAGGGCTAGGGAGTTCTCCTTCTTCTCCCATGTCCATAAAGTGTACACCCGGATAGATTTTTTTGTTTTGGGAAGGTCGTTGATCTCTAGGGTGGAAGAAGCTGAATACTCAGCCATAGCGGTTTCGGACCATGCCCCACATTGGGTGGACCTGGAATTAGGAGAGGAAAGGGAGCAGAGAACACTCTGGCGATTAGATGTGGGACTGATGGCGGATGAGGGAGTGTGTGCAAGAGTGCGGGGGTGTATTGAGAGATACCTGGAGGTCAATGACGACGGCGAGGTCCCTGTGGGAGTGGTATGGGAAGCACTAAAAGCGGTGGTCAGAGGAGAGCTGATCTCCATTGGGGCCAACAAAAGGAAAATAGAGGCCAAGGAAAGGGAAAGATTACTGGGGGAGATTTTAAGGGTGGATAGGGAATTTGCAGAGACCCCGGAGGAGGAACTGTACAGGGAGAGGAGACGACTCCAGACGGAGTTTGACCTTCTGACCACCAGAAAGGCGGAGGTACTGTGGAGGAAGGCACAGGGGAGGAGGTATGAATATGGGGAAAAGGCTAGTCGCCTGTTGGCTCATCAATTGCGAAAGAGGGCAGCAGCGAGGGAGATAGGAGGAATTAGAGACGAAAGGGGAGACACGGTGCAAAGGGCAGGAAAGATAAATGAGGTGTTCAAGACCTTCTATGAGGGACTGTATAGGTCTCAACCCCCAGAGGGAGAGGAGGGGGATGCGGCAGTTCCTGGACCATTTGAGGTTCCCGAAAGTGGAGGAGCGGGGGGTGGTAGGCCTGGGGGCACCGATTGGGGTGGACGAGGTTATTAAGGAACTGGGAAGCATGCAAGCAGGGAAGGCCCCGGGACCAGACGGGTTCCCGGTGGAATATTACAGAAAATATGTGGACCTGTTGGCCCCGTTGATGGTGAGGACGTTCAATGAGGCCAGGGAAGGGGGGACTCTACCCCCGACGATGTCGGAGGCGACGATATCGCTAATTTTGAAGAGGGATAAAGATCCGTTGCAGTGCGGGTCCTATAGACCTATTTCATTATTGAACGTGGACGCCAAATTGTTGGCAAAGGTACTGGCATCGAGGATAGAGGACTGTGTCCCGGGGGTGGTGCACGAAGACCAGACAGGGTTCGTAAAAGGGAGACAACTGAATGTTAACGTGTGACGACTATTAGGGGTGATAATGATGCCCCCAGTGGAGGGGGAGGCAGAGATAGTGGCGGCAATGGACGCAGAGAAGGCATTTGGTAGGGTGGAGTGGGAGTATTTATGGGAAGTGTTAAGGAGGTTTGGGTTCGGGAACGGGTTTATTAGCTGGGTTAGACTTCTTTATGGGGCTCCAACGGCAAGTGTAGTTACAGGTCGACAAAGATCGGAGTATTTCCGACTATATAGGGGAACAAGACAGGGATGCCCGCTGTCTCCATTGTTGTTTGCGTTGGCAATTGAACCTCTGGCCATGGCGTTGAGAGACTCCAGGAAATGGAGAGGGGTGATTAGAGGGGGAGAAGAACATCGAGTCTCGTTATACGCAGATGACCTATTGTTATACGTGTCGGACCCAGCGGGGGGGATGATAGAGGTTATGCGAATTTTGAGGGGGTTCGGGGATTTCTCGGGGTATAGGCTAAACATGGGGAAGAGTGAATTATTTGTGATACATCCAGGGGACCAGAGTAGAGAGATAGAAGGCTTGCCTCTAAGGAAAGTGGAAAAAAACTTCCGATACCTGGGGATTCAGATCGCTAGGAGCTGGGGAACCTTGCACAGACTTAATCTGACACAGCTGGTAGAACAAATGGAGGAGGACTTCAAGAGGTGGGACATGCAGCCTCTGTCGCTGGCGGGCAGGGTGCAAGCAATTAAGATGATGGTCCTCCCGAGGTTCTTATTTGTATTTCAATGTCTCCCTATACTAATCACTAAGACCTTTTTTAATAAAATAGACAGGAGCATAACGAGCTTCGTGTGGGCAGGGAAAGTTCCGAGAGTAAGGAGGGGGTTCCTTCAGCGTAGTAGGGACAGAGGAGGATTGGCACTACCGAACTTGGGCGATTACTATTGGGCCGCCAATGTGGCAATGGTACGTAAATGGATGATGGAGGGTGAGGGAGCGGCGTGGAAAAGACTGGAGAGAAAGTCCTGTAAAGGGACGAGTTTAGAGGCGCTGGTGACGGCGCCGCTACCGTTCTCACCTAAAAAGTTTACCACAAATCCGGTGGTGGCGGCAACATTGAATATCTGGGGACAGTGAAGGTGACAGAGAGGGGTGCGGGGAGCCCTGGTGGGGTACCCAATCAGGAACAACCATAGGTTCGCCCCATGAAGAATGGATGGAGGATTTCAGAGCTGGCACCAGTTGGGAATTAGGAGGGTGGGAGATTTGTTTATAGATGGGACTTTTGCGAGCTTGGGAGCATTGGAGGAAAAGTATGGGTTGCCCCGGGGAAATTTCTTGAGATATATGTAGGTGAGGGCGTTTACTAGACAACAGGTGAGGGAATTTCCGTTGCTCCCGACACAGCGGATTCAGGACAGAGTGCTTTCAGGGGTATGGGTCGGAGAGGGCAAGGTGTCAGAGATATACCGAGAAATGAGGGAAGAGGGGGAGGAGTCGGTGGGCGAACTAAAAGGAAAGTGGGAAGAAGAACTAGGGGAGGAGATAGAGGAGGGTATGTGGGCTGATGCCCTAAGCAGGGTAAATTCCTCTTCCTCATGCGCCAGGCTTAGCCTGATTCAATTTAAGGTGCTACATAGAGCACACATAACGGGAGCAAGATTGAGCAGGTTCTTTGGAGTGGAGAACAGATGTGGGAGGTGTGGCGGGAGCCCGGCAAACCACGCACATATGTTTTTGGCGTGCCCGGCACTGGAAGGGCATTGGAAGGGAGTGACGGGAGTGATTTTGAAGGTGGTGAAGGCCCGGGTCAAACCAGGCTGGGGGTTCGCTCTATTTGGAGTTGCGGAAGAGCCGGGAGTGCAGGAGGCGAAAGAGGCCGACGTTGTGGCCTTTGCGTCCCTAGTAGCCCGGCGCAGGATCCTACTCATGTGGAAGGAGGCGAAACCCCCCGGACTGGAGGCTTGGGTAAATGACATGGCGGGGTTCATTAAATTGGAGCAGATAAAGTTTGCCCTGAGAGGGTCGGCTCAAGGGTTCACCAGGCGGTGGCAGCCATTTCTCGGCTACCTAGGGGAACATTAGAGGGAAGACAGATGACCAGCAGCAGCAACCCAGGGGGGGGACGGGGGGACGGGGGGGGGGGGGGGCGGTTTAGTTTAGTTTATGTCAAATGATAATGGGGTTTTGTTATTTGTGTATTGTTAAAAATGTCTTTATTGTTACGTTTGCTTTGTAAGAGGGGAAAAATTGTTGTCTGGAAAAAATATTCAATAAAATATATATATTTTTTAAAAAATGATTTTAGTCAGCAACAATTGAAGTTTTTTGCCTGATAGTTTCATGCCCAATCCACAGAGTGTATTAAAAGTAAGCAGTGCACCCACCATGGAGGGATTGGCGAGGAGGAAAAAGTTGCAGGGGCAATTTGACAGGCTGACAACGGGGAGAGCGGTAGGGCAACTGCGTAGGGAAAGAGGGATGCAATACGAGTATGGGGAGAAGGCGAGCCGCATGCTGGTGCACCAGCTGTGGAGGCAGGCTGCGTCCAGGGAAATATTGACGATCCGGGCTGGGGATGTAGTGTCAGAGCCCGGGAAGATAAATGAGGCATTTAGAGAGTATTACCAGGGACTTTATGAGGCAGACCCAGGAGGAGAGGAGGGGGACATGGGGTGGTTTCTGGACAAGCTGGAATTTCCCCAGTTGGAAGAAGCAAAGAGGCAGGTGTTGAAGGAGCCCCTGGGGCTGAGGGAGGTGCTGGAAAGTATCAGGGGTATGAAGTGGGGGAAGGCCCCTGGGCCGGATGGGTACCCGGCAGAATTTTATAAAGAATTTGCGGCGGACCTGGCACCACATCGGTTGGGGGCGTTTAATGAAGCGCTGGAGAAGGGGGAGTTACCGGAAACGATGAAGTAGGCAGTAATCACACTAATCCCCAAAAAAGGGAAGGATCCGGTGGAATGTGGGTCGTATAGACCCATATCACTATTGAACACGGACGTGAAAGTATTGGCTACGTTGTTGGCAGGGAGGATGGAGGATTGTGTCCCGGGGGTGGTTGCAGAAGATCAAACAGACTTCGTGAAGGGCAGGCAGATCGCGAATAATATAACACGGCTGTTGAATGTGGTGATGAATCCGTCGAGAGCTATGGTACTGGAGGTGGTGGTGTCCATGGACAGGGAGAAAGCATTTGATCGGGTGGAGTGGCGGTACGTGTTCGAAGTTTTGGGAAGGTTTGGGTTTGGGCCGAGATTTGTGGCATGGGTGCAGTTGCTGTATGTGGCGCCAAGAGCGAGGGTGAGGATGAATGATATGAGCTCACAAAGGCTTGACTTACGCAGGGGTACGAGGCAGGGGTGCCCGCTGTCGTCGCTGCTGTTTGCGCTGGCCATAGAGCCATTGGCGATGGCTCTCAGGGGGTCGGCAGAGTGGCAGGGGATAACGAGGTGACAGAGGGAGCATCGGGTGTCGCTCTATGCCGATGACCGCTTGCTGTATGTTTCCGATCTGTTGGAGAGTATGGGAAGGATTATGGGCCTCAACCTCTCGTCATAATCTAATCCCCTCAACTCTGGGATCAACCTAGTGAATCTCCTCTGCACTCCCTCCAGTGCCAAGATGTCCTTTCTCAGGTAAGGAGACCAAAACTGAACACAATACTCCAGATGCGGCCTCACCAACATCCTATACAATTGCAGCATAACCTCCCTAGTCTTGAACTCCATCCCTCTAGCAATGAAAGACAAAACTCGATTAGCCTTCTTAATCACCTGTTGCACCTGCACACCAACTTTTTGCGACTCGTGCACCAGCACACCCAGGTCCCTCTGCACAGCAGCATGTTTTAACATCTTACCGTTTAAATAATAATCCATTCTGCTGTTATTCCTCCCAAAATGGATAGCCTCACACTTGGCAACATTGAATTCCATCTGCCAGACCCTAGCCCATTCACCTAACCTATCCAAATCCTTCTGCAGACTTCCAGTATCCTCTGCACTTTTTGCTTTACCACTCATCTTAGTGTCGTCTGCAAACTTTGACACATTGCACTTGGTCTCCAACTCCAAATCGTCTGTATAAATTGTGAACAACTGCGGGCCCAACACTGATCCTTGAGGGACCCCACTAGTTACAGGTTGCCAACCAGAGAAACACCCATTTATCCCTACTCTCTGCTTTCTATTAATTAACCAATCCTCTACCCATGCTACCACTTTACCCTCAATGCCATGCATCTTTAGTTTATGCAGCAACCTTTTGTGTGGCACCTTGTCAAAAGCTTTCTGGAAATTCAGATATACCACATCCATTGGCTCCCCGTTATCTACTGCACTGGTAACGTCCTCAAAAAATTCTACCAAATTAGTCAGACACGACCTACCCTTTGTGAACCCATGCTGCATCTGCCCAATGGGACAATTTCCCTCCAGGTGCCCCGCTATTTCCTCCTTAATGATAGATTCCAGCATTTTCCCTACAACCGACGTTAAGCTTACCGGCCTATAATCACCCGCTTTCTAACGACCTCCTTTTTTAAACGGTGGTGTCACGTTTGCTACTTTCCAATCCTCTGGGACCACCCCAGAGTCTAGTGAATTTTAATAAATTATCACTAGTGCGTTTACAATTTCCCTAGCCATCTCTTTTAACACTCTGGGATGCATCCCATCAGGGCCAGGAGACTTGTCTACCTTTAGCCCCATTAGCTTGCCCAATACTGCCTCCTTAGTGATTGCAATCATCTCAAGGTCCTCACCTATCATATCTTTATTTCCATCAGTTACTGGCATGTTATTTGTGTCCTCCACTGTGAAGACTGACCCAAAAAACCTGTTCAGCTCCTCAGCCATTTCCCCATCTCCTATTATTAAATCTCCCTTCTCATCTTCCAAAGAACCAATATTTACCTTAGCCACGCTTTTTTGCCTTATATATTTGTAGAAGCTTTTACTATCTGCTTTTATGTTCTGAGCCAGTTTACTTTCATAGTCTACCTTACTCTTCTTTGTGGCTTTTTTAGTAGCTTTCTGTTGTCCCCTAAAGACTTCCCAGTCCTCTAGTCTCCCACTAATTTTTGCCACTTTGTATGTTTTTTCCTTCAATTTGATACTCTCCCTCACCTCCTTAGATATCCACGGTCGATTTTTCCCCTTTCTACCGTCTTTCTTTTTTGTCGGTATGAACCTTTTCTGAACACTGTGAAAGGTCGCTCGGAAGGTTCTCCACTGTTCCTCAACTGCTTCACCATGAAGTCTTTGCTCCCAGTCTACCTTAGCTAGTTCTTCTCTCATCCCATTGTAATCACCTTTGTTTAAGCACAAAACACTAGTGTTTGATTTTACCTTGTCATCCACTAACTGTTTTTTAAATTCCACCATGTTGTGGTCGCTCCTTCCAAGAGGATCCCGAACTATGAGATCATTAATCAATCCTGCCTCATTACACAGGACCAGATCTAGGACCGCTTGTTCCCTTGTAGGTTCCATTGCATACTGTTCCAGGAAATTATCCCGGGCACATTCTATAAACTCCTCCTCAAGGCTGCCTTTACCAACCTGGTTAAACTAATCAATATGCAGATTAAAATCTCCCATGATAACCGCTGTACCATTTCTACATGCATCCGTTATTTCTTTGCTTATTGCCTGCCCTACCATCCTGCTACTATTTGGTGGCCTCTAGGCTACTCCTATCAGTGACCTTTTCACCTTACTATTCCTGATTTCCACCCAAATTGATTCAACCTTGTCCTCCATAGCACCAATATCATCCCTTACTATTGCCCGGATGCCATCCTTAAACAACAAAGCTACACCACCGCCCTTACCGTCCATTCTATCCTTTCGTATAGTCTGATACCCTTGGATATTTAACTCCCAGTCGTGACCATCTTTTAACCATGTTTCAGTAATGGCCACTAAATCATAGTCATTCACGATGATTTGCGCCATTAACTCATTTACCTTATTTCGTATACTACGAGCATTCAGGTAAAGTACACTTATGCTGTTTTTTATGTCTTTGTTATGAATCCTAACACCTTGATCAGTAACTTTTCGCAATTTATTTTTCCTCTTACCCTTTCTCCTAATTGTCCTTATCTTTCAACCTATATCTCCACATAATAACCTGTCACGTAAGCTGCTGCCTTGATCTCCATTAACCATTATACTGTCCATAGCTTTACACTTCCCTTCCCCCCAACTTGCTAGTTTAAAGTCCTTGTGACCAACCTATTTATCCTATTCGCTAGAACACTGGTCCCAGAATGGTTCAGGTGAAGACCGTCCCAATGGTACAGGTCCCTCCTGCCCCAGTACTGATGCCAATGCCCCATGAAATGGAATCCCTCTTTCCCGCACCACTCCTTTAGCCACGTGTTAACTTCCCTAATTTTCTCAACCCTATGCCAATTGGCACGTGGCTCGGGTAGTGATCCAGAGATTATAACCCTGGAGGACCTGTTCTTTAATTTAGTCCCTAGTGTTTGATAATCCCCAAACAGGTCCTCTTTCCTAGTCTTACCTACGTTGTTAGTCCCAACGTGGACCACAACAACTGGATCCTCCCCCTCCCTCTCCAAAATCCTTTCAAGCCGATCAGAGATGTCCCTCACCCTGGCACCGGGCAGGCAACATACCATGCGGGACTCTCGATCTGGCTTACAAAGGATGCCATCAATCCCCCTAATTATAGAATCCCCTACAACTACCACTTGTCTTTTTGCTCCCCCCTCTTGAATGGCTTCCTGTACCACGGTGCAGTGGCCAGTCAACGCATTCTCCCTACATCCGTCTTCCTCATCCACACAGGGAGCAAGTACCTCATACCTGTTGGACAAGGTCCAGGGCTGAGGCTCCTAAACTCAGGATCCCCCTACCTGCCTCCCTTGCAGTCACACCACTCTGTCCCTGACCACTGTCCGAATTAACAGTACTTATTCTACCGGGTGTGACTGCCTCCTGAAACAAAGCGTCCAGGTAATGTTCCCCCTCCCTGATGTGCCGCAGTGTGTGCAGCTCGGTCTCCAGCTCATCAATTCTGAAACGAAGTTCCTTGAGCAGCCAACACTTGCTGCAGATGTGGTCACTGACGGTCTCAATGGGATCCACCAGTTCCATCATCATACAGCAACAGCACATCATCTGTCCAGCCATATTCAACTAGTTAATTAATTTAAATAATTTTTAAAAAATGTTTATAGAACCTCAAGGATGAACCCGAACACCAACAAAAACACAGCCCTCTCTCGCCACTCGCCCGAACTCAGTCACTCACCTAAACTCAGATGCACTCTGTTCCAATCAGCACTCCGTGTCTAAAGGCACTCCTGCCACACCTTTTGTGCACTCACCTCTCCCAGCACTGTCCCGGCTCTCTCCTCCCGCGCTTTTTAAATCTCCCGGCTCTCTCCTCCTGCACTGGTTTCGCTGTCCCGGCTCTCTCTCCTCTCGCGCTGTTTTCACTGTCCCGGCTCTCTCCTCCCACGCTTTTTAAATCTCCCGGCTCTCTCCTCCCGCGCTGTTTTCGCTGTCCCGGCTCTCTCTCCTCTCGCGCTGTTTTCGCTGGCCCGGCTCTCTCTCCTCTCACGCTGTTTTCGCTGTCTTTATTTCATTAGTTGCTTGAGTGATGTCAGATATGCCAGGAGCACTGAGATTGGTTGAATGTTCCTCCTCCAGCAGCACCGTTCAATTCCCGTAACAGCCTCCCCGAACAGGCGCCGGAATGTGGCGACTAGGGGCTTTTCACAGTAACTTCATTTGAAGCTTGTGACAATAAGCGATTTTCATTTCATTTCATTTCTCGCTACCGTCATGGACAGGGGGGTGGGGTCAATTTAAACAGCCCTGATTTCTCCTCTCACATGCCATCCAGAACCAGAAAGATGTTTTTGATTTCTGACTTTCCTCGTTATAAACACTTTTCCCAACCCCTCAGTTTGGAGTGCACCGATCTTGTATAAATAGCCCTGCAGCAATCTTGAGATGAGATAAATTAAGAGGGTTAGTTTATTTGACACACCTGCAAAATGTGGGAAATGGGTTTCGCAACATTCGCCCCTTTTGCACTCTTACAATAAAAGACAGATAAGGGAAACAAAGGGGTTTAGGGCAAGACTACGATAGAGATAAGAATTTTGGTTTCACTTAAGTCCAGATCCAATGGTGTATTCCCTCAGAGCCGAAATTGTTGCAGGGTGATCCATCTTTTCAAAAGTGAGGACTTCCATGGTGGACAAAGGCACGCAGAGTTGGATTAGTGTTGAAGGCACAAATACAAAAGTTCCAATGTTCCAGTAGTTTGCAGTGTCAATGAAGGCCAGGAAATTCAAAACTGGACACAGCTCTTTCTGCCTTGACAAAGAGTCATCCAGACTCGAAATGTTAGCTCACCTCTCTCTCCACAGATTCTGTCAGACCTGCTGAGATTGTCCAGTGTTTTCTGGATTTTTTCTGGTGATACCTGTTAGGTGGTAAATAGTAGATACAGGCAGGCTGCTTGACTGGAGTCCTGCTTCTCTACTGAGGTCAAACAGTGACTGAAGATAAAATTCAAAAGCTGCAGAACTAAAGGAGTTCAGACAGTTCAAGTCTTGGTCACATGATAGGGTAGTTTCAGGTTGAACCATTTGGTTCACAAGGCCTCTACTTCAAACCCATTGTGTTTTGGAGCAGTTAAGGGATTAGGAGACACAAACGGCTCCAATGTTCACAGCTGGCTGGGGCAGACATCTCATCTACTAATTCACTGTGCTGGAGTGGCTGGAATATTTATTCAATGCAGGAGTGTCACGTGCCAGGGAGCGTGAGGTGTTAGCCTTTGTTCGCTTTCAAACTGCTCAGGAACCTCCAGAAGCTAACAGGTGCTCAGCTGGAGTCATTTTACCAGCGCAGTAATTGTCCATTTTGAAAAATAGAAAAAAATAGTTTTTTAAATTAGCCAGGTTGCTAGAGTTTTCTCCCTCCCCTCTACTTTAACAAGTTGTTGGCTGACGAGATGATGCTTTTTTAAAAAATGTCAGTTTTGTCCGAGAATGGAAATGGTTGAGTTGGTTGTCTTGCTGTTTGAAGCTAAGCCAACGGCAACATATTCAAGGAGAATTCCATGAAAAACAGCAGGGAGGCAGGAAGGAGAGCTGGGGGGTGAAGATGGAGAATAGATTGGAACTGGACTGAGAAACTCTTGATCCTGGGAAACATTGTTGCACCTGCAAAGTAGCTTATATTCTTTAGTTGTTAACATCACTGACAAAGCTGCATTTATTGCCCATCCTTAACTGCCCTTGAGAAGGTGGTGGTGAGCTGCCTTCTTGAACCGTCGCAGTCCATGAGGTGTAGGTACACCCACAGTGCTGTTAGGGAGCGAATTCCTGGATTTTGCCCCAGTGACAGTGAAAGAACGGTGATATATTTCCAAGTCAGGGTGGTGATTGACTTGAAGGGGGACCTCCAGGTGATGGGGTTCCCTGGTATCTGCTGCTCTTGTCCTTCTAGATGGTAGAGGTTGCAGATTTGGGCAGCACGGTAGCATTGTGGATAGCACAATTGCTTCACAGCGCCAGGTTCCCAGGTTCGATTCCGGCTTGGGTCACTGGCTGTGCGGAGTCTGCACGTCCTCCCCGTGTCTGCGTGGGTTTCCTCCAGGTGCTCCGGTTTCCTCCCACAGTCCAAAGATGTGCAGGTTAGGTGGATTGTCCATGATAAATTGCCCTTAGTGTCCAAAATTGCCCTTGGTGTTGGGTGGGGTTACTGGGTTATGGGGATAGGGTGGAGGTGTTGACCTTGGGTAGGGCACTCTTTCCAAGAGCCGGTGCAGACTCGATGGGCCGAATGGCCTCCTTGTGCACTGTAAATTCTATGGAAATTTGCAAAGTGATGTTGAAGGAACCTTGGTAAGTTGCTGCAGTGCATCTTGTAGATGGTACACACGACTGCCACTGTGCACAAATGGTGGAGAGAGTGAATGTTAAAGGTGGTGAATGGGGTGCCAATCAAACGGGCTGCTTTGTCTTGGATGCTGTCAAGCTCCTTGAGTGTTGTTGGAGCTGCACTCACCCAGGACTGTTCTATGTATCGCACTCCTGATTTGTGCCTTGTGGATGGTGGACAGGCTTTGGCGGGTCAGGAGGCGAGTTACTCGCATCAGAGTTCCCAGCCTCTGACCTTCTCTTGTAGCCATAGTGTTCAACTGGCCGGACCAGTTCAAACGTAACCCTCGGGTTATTGATAGTGGGAGATTCAGGATGAATGTGAAGGTGAGATGGTTAGATCCTGTGTTGTTGGAGATGGACATTGCCAGGCACATGGATGGCATAAATATTACTTTGTTGTAACAATCCTGCAGCAAGAGTTCATTTTCATACTCCGAACACTAAAATAATGGTTTATAAAATCTTCAGAAGCTATGGGTGCAATGCAATGGACTCTTTTATTGGGATTCTCTACATCTTCCTAATTGCCCACTTTTGTTACCTCTCTGTGCTTACCGCAGATTAATAAGGATTTGTATTATCAATGCCTTTGTTTCCTGTACTCTTTGCTAAATAACAACTCGATAGATCCACTCATATAATCATAAAACTGTCAGGCTTAATGAGCCAGTTGAGATTTCATTTATCACATGGTTCCTAATGAATTTCATAGTTATTAATATTTTATACAGTCCGAGTGCTGTATATTCTGAGCTATTATTTCAGTGCAGAAGATTACAAAACAGATTTAGCTATATTTTAGAGTTAGAACTTAAATTCTGAAGGTTCTGGATTCAAAGGTTTCTTCAGCAACAGAAGGACAAAACCTAAACTCGCAATCCAAATGCAGTATTGGGTGAACTTTCCAGGTGAGATATTAAAGTGAGGCCCCACCAGCCCGCGTATGGGTGGGAAAGATTCCACATCAGTATTCAAAGAAGAGAGTGTCCTGGTATTTATTCCTTAATCTACAGCACTAAAGAAGCAGATTTACTTACCATTATCACATTACTGTTCCAAGGAGAAGCTCTGGAATGATTTAATAATAATTTTTATTGTCACAAGTAGGTTTACATTAACACTGCAATGAAGTTACTGTGAAAAGCCCCTAGTCGCCACACTCCGGCGCCTGTTCGGGTACACAGAGGGAGAATTCAGAATGTCCAAATTACCTAACAGCACGTCTTTCGGGACTTGTGGGAGGAAACCGGAGCACCCGGAGGAAACCCACGCAGACACGGGGAGAACGTGCAGACTCCGCACAGACAGTGACCCAAGCCGGGAATCGAACCTGGGACCCTGGCGCTGTGAAGCGACGGTACTAACCACTGTGCTACCGTGCCGCCCATACTGAGCACTTCCCATACATTGGCCTCTCTCAAAAGGCCTTCATCAGATCAACTGCACCAGTTCAGCCTTCCTGAGACAGGGAATGTTTGATAGCACAGATCTCCCAAAAGGCAACAAAAATCCGAATGTACAGGGCAGTGGTCTCCTGTACTGCAGGGAAACCTGGACTTGCATCAATGACACATAATGGTGTCGGAGAAAATTCATCAGCAATGCCTTTGCCACATCCTTCGGAGTCACCGGGAGGATTGCTGAACAAACGTTAGTGTTCTTTATGAAGCTAGCTCCTCAAGCATTCGAGCAACGTGCTGCAAAATCGATGAACTGCGTACCGTGTCCGCTTGGCCGATGAGGTCTCCCACGTCAGATCCTGTTTTTGCCTCTCTCCAACGGCCAATGTTCCCGGGCAGGACGAATAAAACATTTCAAAGATATTCTGAAGCTCTCCTTGAGGTGCTGCAGGATGGACATTAATGACCGGGAGGAGCTTGTTACCAATTATTCAAAAGGGTGATAATTTGTCCATCAAGCTGCACCACACTTTCAGTCCCAAGATCTTAATGATGAGGCAGAGCGGCAGCAGAGAAGGAAAGAAAGGGAGGCAAATCGGTAACAGCTCCCACTACAGCATCGGACATCCTGCCCATGTGCCGAAGGTCTGTTGGCCGGGAACCAGCCTGATGAGTCACATGAAGACCCCCAGCAGAAACTCACGACCCCTGACATCATCCTCAAATCACGAGACAACCAATGATTTTTAAAAATAAATTTAGGGTACCCAATTCTTTTTTTTCCAATTAAGGGGTAATTTAGCGTGGCCAATCCACCCACCCTGCACATCTTTTTGGGTTGTGGGGGTGAGACCCACGCAGACACAATGAGAATGTGCAACTCCACATGGACAGTGACCCAGGAATCGAACCCGGGTCCTCAGCGCCATGAGGCAGCAGTGCTAACCACTGTGCCACTGTGCCACCCCCCCCCCCCCCCCCCCCCCGAGACAACCAATGATGACTGTTTGTGGGTTCTTATTCTGCACAATTTTCTGCTACTTATTTTACATTCCACAGTGACTACAGTTTGGGATGTATTTCATTGGTTATAAAGTGTTTGGGGTATTCTGAGGTCCCCCCTCACGTATTCACGTAAATGCGGGGCTTTCTTTCTTCAGTTAAGAATGTCCAAGTTATTCTAAAGCCATCACAGGCGAGGTTCCCTCTGTGCACTTACTAATTCAGTGCACAGTGGGCTAAACAGCTGGCTTGTAATGCAGAACAATGCCAGCAGCGCGGGTTCAATTCCCGTACCGGCCTCCCCGAACAGGCGCCAGAATGTGGCGACTCGGAGTTTTTCACAGTAACTTCATTGAAGCCTACTTGTGACAATAAGCGATTATTATTATATTATAATTCCCAATTAGTCCCAGTTCCCTGAAAACACCACCGATCCTTGCAAAGCATTCCTGCCAATGGTACTATTAACCCTCTCACACCTTATCCCAGTGACTGTTATCCGTGTGGGAACGTAGACACTGGATGTTCAGTTGATTATTTTTATTATGAAATCATTGTCCAACTTTGCGCTTCTTCGATATAAACGCACACCGAATGTCTCAGTGGGTAGCACTCACACCACGGAGATAGAAGATAGTGGGTTCAAGCTCCACATCAAAGGCTTGAGCACAATGTCATGAAGCACGCTAATGTCATCTGCGAGAGTATTCCAACTTGGAACGCCGGTTTGTAGGAGTGTACAGTTTTAGTTTGTTTTAATATGAGGAGAGAGGTGAAACCCCAGTGAGAATAAACAACAATGTAATAATTGTCCCAATCATGGAACAATTATTAAAGACAATTTTTAAAGTAAAGAAAAAATAAATACACACGAACAGAACCACTCTACTCTCACGCAATTAAGATGTATGAATTTCTAAACACACACAGTTCCGAAAGAACGCATCCCTTGTTGCACAATATATCTACAATATCTTAACACTGTAGGACTTGCGGTATTCCCCAACAACATCCAAATTGAATGTTACCAGCTATAGTTACCACACAGCACAGGGGTGATAAACAAATCCAGTCCAATCCAATAATCAAATCTGAAAACCGTATTTTTCCTGGGCCAGTGAAGATATTTTAAAACTGCTGTTATGAAGGTTTTCTGCACTGCCTTGTCTCTAAGACTTGGAAGCTTGTTTTTTGTAAACTTGACCTTCAGGGTTGGTGGCTGGAAACTGACCTGTCTGCTTTCTGAGACTGCTGATGGTAACTGCCTCCGCCTGACCTCTCAGGGTCTGGGAAATTATGCATTTGTTGTTCTCTGATTATAGCTTCTGTGTATTCTGTTGTCTTCCCCGGTCACCTTCCTTGACTGTACATTAACAAATGAAATGAAATGAAAATGGCTTATTGTCACAAGTAGGCTTCAACGAAGTTACTGTGAAAAGCCCCTAGTCGCCACATTCCGACGCCTGTTCGGGGAGGCTGTTACAGGAATTGAACCGTGCTGCTGGCCTGCCTTGGTCTGCTTTCAAAGCCAGCGATTTAGCCCTGTGCTAAACAGCCCCTTGTATATCTTATGGATATGTATATCTTATGGATCTTCCCAATTGTCTATAATTAATTTTTCCTCCACAAACTATTCGCACTTGATTATTATTTAAACTCATTCTAAACTTGGCGAGCTCCGCAGGGGTCTGTGCTGAGGCCTCAACTTTTTAAAATTTGTATCAGTTGCTCAGAAGAGGGGAGTGAAGGCATGGTAGCTAAATTTGCAGATGGCAAAAAGATAGGTAGGAAGGTATGTTGTGAAGAAGGCATAAGGAAGCTGCAGACAGATATAGATAGGCTGAGTGAGTGGACCAAAATCTGGCAGATGGAGTAAATGTGGGACTATGTAAAGATGTTCACTTTGGCAAGAAGAATAAAAAAGGAGAATATTGCCAAGATGGAAAGCAACTGTAGAATTTTGAGGTGCAGAAGGATCTAGGTGTTCAAGTACATGAGTCACAATGCAGATACAGGAAGTAATTGAGAAGGCGACTGGAATGCTATCCTTTATTAAGAGAGAAATTGAACATAAAAGTAAGGATGTCATGCTTCAGTTATGCAGGGTATTGGTGAGGCAGCGCCTTGAATACCGTGTGTAGTTTTGGTCTCTTTATTGAAGGAAGAATGTAAATGCGTTGGAGGCGGTTTAGAGGGCGTTTACTGGACTGATAACTGGATCGAGCAGGTTATCATAGATTATCATAGAATTTACAGTGCAGAAGGAGGCCATTCAGCCCATCGAGTCTGCACCGGCTCTTGGAAAGAGCACCCTACCCAAAGACAACACCTCCACCCTATCCCCATAACCCAGTAACCCTACCCAACACTAAGGTTGTCTTAATAGGAAAGGTTCGCCAGACTGAGCTTGTTTCCACTGGAATTTTGAAGAGGGAGGGGTGACTTGATTGGAGTATAAGATCCTGGACAGTTTGATAAGTTAGACATATAAAATTATGAAGGGAATGGATAGGATAGATGCGGGCAGGTTGTTTCTACTGGTCGGGGAAAGCAGAACTAGGGGGCATAGCCTCAAAATAAGGGGAGGTAGATTTAGGACGGAGTGTAGGAGGAACTTCTTCACCCAACGGGTTGTGAATCTCTGGAATTCCTTGCCCAGTGAAGCAGTTGAGGCTCCTTCTTTAAACATTTTTAAGAAAAAGATAGATGCCTTTCTAAAGAATAAAGGGATTCGGGGATATGGTGTACGGGCCGGAGAGTGGAGCTGAGTCCACAAAGATCAGCCATGATCTCATTAAATGGCGGAGCAGGCTCGAGGGGCCAGATGGCCTACTCTTGTTCCTAGTTCTTATGTTCACACTCTTGTGGGTGATTCCACAACTAGGGGGCTGTTTTAAAATTAGGACTTGCCCTGTTAGGACAGAGATGAAGAGATTTTTTTCTCTCTCTCAGAGTGCTGTGTGACATTGGATCTCTCTGCTTCAGATGGTGGTGGAGGCCAGGGTCATTGAACATTTTTAAGACATGGTCAGCCATGATCTTATTAAATGGTGCAGCGGTGGGGAGGCGGCGGTGGGGAGGCGGCGGTGGGGAGGCGGCGGTGGGGAGGCGGCGGTGGGGAGGCGGCGGTGGGGAGGCGGCGGTGGGGAGGCGGCGGTGGGGAGGCGGCGGTGGTGGTCACTAGTCTAGTAGTCCAGAGACCCAGGGACCTGGGTTCAAATCCCACCAGGGCAGATGGTGAAATTTGAATTCATTAAAAATCTGGAATTAAAAGTCTAATTTTATCTAAAACTATTGTCGATTGTCATTAAAAAAAAAACATCTGGTTCACTAATGTCCTTCAGGGAAGAAAATCTGCCGTCCTTACCTGTGGCCTGCATATGACTCCAGACACATATAGCGATGTGATTGACTCGTAACTGCCCCTCCACTGAAATGGCTAGCGGGCCGCCCAGTGCAAGGGCAATTAGGGATGGGCAACAAGTGCTGCCCAGCCAGCGACGCCCATATCCCCCAGAACGAATTTTACAAAAGCATGCTCGAGGGGCTGAATGGGCTACATATGTGGTAAAACTTCCAGGAATATATTTCATCACAGTAAAAAGCAGCGCGGTGACACAGGGGTTAGCACTGCTGCCTCACAGCTGCCTCACCTGCACCAATGGACTTCTAATTTGTAAGTTTGTATGTTCATATGTTTGTATAAAAGCATCATTGACTAATAGCCATTGCTGCAGCCACCTTTATACTTTAGACCCCAAGCCACCACTCGCACATCCAAAAACACACTTCACAGACATATTTTACACTGTTTTAAGTAGACAAACTCTTCCTGAACCAGTCCAAGCTGATTTATCACTACCGAGGGTTTACTTCTGTTCCTTCCCTTTCTTGGCCTGGGGACTTTAAATCTCAGATCTGCAGATCCTTCCTCCAGCACAAGCTAGCCGAATATTTCAGCCTGGTTTTAACTCTTTGTGAATTGGGACTTTTGGTCCAATGCCAGCTCCCAGCTGCATTCCTGCATGGTGAATCACTGTATCTCGCCACCTCCAGCTGGTCTCCCTGTCCTGCATCCTGACAGACTAACATTGTCTGTGAGTTTTCAGGAATATCTTAGAGCACCCCCCCCAATCAAATCCAATTTCCTTGGCAACATGAATCACATGGGCCTTGATGCCAAGTAGGAATGCCGATGAGCCAACCTTGAGACCCTAACTCTTTTGCCTTGGGATAAATGGACAGTTTAAAACATAACTCTTTATTCACCGATAGTGCTGCGGAGACAAAATCTTGGCCCAAATTTTCCAACTCTTCCCGCCAGCGGGATCTTCCTGTGCCACCAACGGGGAATGCCCTCAGCGCGTTCCCCAGCAGCGGAGGGTGAGGGGCACTCGATACACCATAGGCAGCGGTGGGAATGGATGATCGCCCCGCCTGCCAATGGTGGGTTGCCTCCTCCGCTGCTGGAAGTACACCATGGATGGGTGGGGTTTTAGAAAATCCTGCCCCTTGGGACTGTCTCACTAACAGCGCTGTGGCTGTACCTGCACCACATGGACAAGCTGGCTCACCAACACCTTCTCAAGGGCAATTCAGGAGAGGCAATAAATACTGGCTTTGCCGAAGAAACTCACACCACATCAATAAATAAAAAAGGTCTTGTTTCACAAGCGGATTTGGGGCGAACTGGGATCATAGAGAAGGTGTGATTGAAATTCAACTCTATTTATTCGTTAGTGGTCAGGAGCAGAAACCTAACTGGTTATCATCACTCCACGTCCCCACCAAGCCCCACCTCCCCAAGCCACACCAAGCCCCACCTCCACCTCCCCACCAAAGACCATCCCCACAAAGCCCGTCCTCCCCATCCCCACCTCCACATCCCCACCAAGCCCCACCTCCCCATCCCCACCAAGCCCCTCCTCATCCCCACCAAGCCCATCTCCCCACGAAGCCCCTCCTCCCCATCCCCACCAAGCCCTCCTCCCCATCCCCACCAAGCCCCTACTCCCCATCCACACCAAGCCCCTCCTCCCCATCCCCACCAAGCCCCTCCTCATCCCCACCAAGCCCATCTCCCCACGAAGCCCCTCCTCCCCATCCCCACCAAGCCCTCCTCCCCATCCCCACCAAGCCCCTACTCCCCATCCACACCAAGCCCCTCCTCCCCATCCCCACGAAGCCCCTCCTTCCCATCCCCACCAAGCCCCTCCTCCCCATCGCCACCAAGCCCCACCTCCCCATCCCCACCAAGGCCCTCCTCCCCATCCCCACCAACCCCACCTCCCCACCAAGCCCCTCCTCCCCATCCCCACCAAGCCCCTCCTCCCCAACCCCACCATGCCCCTCCTCCCCATCCCCACCCAGCCCCTCCTCCCCATCCCCACCAAGCCCCAACTCCCCATCCCCACCAAGCCCCTCCTCTCCATCCCCACCCAGCCCCTCCACCCCATCCCCACCCAGCCCCTCCTGCCCATCCACACCAAGCCCCTCCTCCCCATTCCCTCCTCCCCATTCCCACCAAGCCCCACCTCGCCATCCCCACCAAGCCACTCCTCCCTATCACCACCAAGCCCCACCTCCCCATCCCCACCAAGCCCCTCCTCCCCATCCCCACCAAGCCCTTCCTCCCCATCCCCGCCAAGCCCCTCCTCACCATCCTCACCTCCCCACCAAGCCCCATTTCCCCCGCACCAAGCCCTTCCTCCCCATCCCCACCTCCACATCCCCACCAAGCCCCTCCTCCCCATCCCCTCCTCCCCATCCCCACCAATCCCCACCTCCCCAAACCCACTAAGCCCCTCCCCCATCCCCACAAAGCACCTGCTCCCCAACCACACCAAGCCTCTCCTCCCCATCCCCACCAAGCCCCTCCTCCCCAACCCACCAAGCCCCACCTCCATCTCCCCACCAAGCACCTCCTCCCCATCACCACCAAGCCACCCCTCCCAATCCCCACCAAGCCCCTCCTCCCCATCCCCACCAAGCCCCTCCTCCCCATCCCTACCAAGCCCCTCCCCATCCCCACCCCACCAAGCCCCATCTCCCCTGCACCAAGCCCCGCCTCCCCTTCCCCACCTCCCCATCCCCACCAAGCCCCACTTCCCCATCCCCACCAAGCCCCTCCTCCCCATCCCCACCTCCCCATCCCCACCAAGCCCCTCCTCCCCATCCCCACCAAGCCCCACTTCCCCATCCCCACCAAGCCCCTCCTCCCCATCCCCACCTCCCCATCCCCACCAAGCCCCTCCTCCCCATCCCCACCAAGCCATTCCTCCCCATCCCCACCAAGCCCCTCCTTCCCATCCCCACCAAGCCCCTCCTCCCATCCCCACCAACCCCACCTCCCCACCAAGCCCCTCCTCCCCATCCCACCAAGCCCCTCCTCCCCAACCCCACCAAGCCCCTCCTGCCCATCCCCACCCAGCCCCTCCTCCCCATCCCCACCAACCCCACCTCCCCACGAAGCCCCAACTCCCCATCCCCACCAAGCCCCTCCTCTCCATCCCCACCCAGCCCCTCCACCCAATCCCCATCAAGCCCCTCCTCCCCATCCACACCAAGCCCCTCCTCCCCATTCCCTCCTCCCCATCCCCACCAATCCCCACCTCCCCATCCCCACCAAGCCCCTCCTCCCCAACCCCACCGATCCCCTCCTCCCCATCCCCACCAAGTCCCATCTCCCCATCCCCACCAAGCCCCTCCACCCCATCGCCACCAAGCCCCTCCTCCCCATCCCCACCAAGCCCCTCCTCCCCAACCCTGCCAAGCCCCTCCTCCCATCCCCACCCCCCCACTCCACCAAGCCCCATTTCCCCCGCACCAAGCCCCTCCTCCCCATCCCCACCTCCACATCCCCACCAAGCCCCTCCTCCCCATCCCCTCCTCCCCATCCCCTCCTCCCCATCCCCACCAATCCCCACCTCCCCAAACCCATTAAGCCCCTCCCCCCATCCCCACAAAGCACCTGCTCCCCAACCACACCAAGCCTCTCCTCCCCATCCCCACCAAGCCCCTCCTCCCCAACCCACCAAGCCCCACCTCCATCTCCCCACCAAGCACCTCCTCCCCATCACCACCAAGCCCCCCCTCCCAATCCCCACCAAGCCCCTCCTCCCCATCCCCACCAAGCCCCTCCTCCCCATCCCCACCAAGCCCCTCCCCATCCCCACCCCACCAAGCACCATCTCCCCCGCACCAAGCCCCGCCTCCCATCCCCACCTCCCCATCCCCACCAAGCCCCACTTCCCCCA
Source organism: Scyliorhinus torazame (assembly GCF_047496885.1). Lineage (NCBI taxonomy): Eukaryota > Metazoa > Chordata > Chondrichthyes > Carcharhiniformes > Scyliorhinidae > Scyliorhinus > Scyliorhinus torazame. The sequence continues at coordinate 8,711,243 of NC_092721.1, forward strand.
TCCCACCAAGCCCCTCCTCCCCATCCCCACAAAGCACCTGCTCCCCAACCTCACCATGCCCCTCCTCCCCATCCACACCAAGCCCCTCCTCCCCATCCCCACCAAGCCCCACCTCCACCTCCCCACCAAGCACCTCCTCCCCATCCCCACAAAGCCCAACCTCCCCATCCCCACCAAGCCCCTCCTCCCCATCCCCACCAAGCCCCTCCTCCCCACCCCCACCAAGCCCTTCCTCCCCATCCCCACCAAGCCCCTCCTCCCCATCCCCACCAAACCCCTCCTCACCAAGCCCCTGCACCCCATCCCCACCTCCCCATCCCCAGCAAGCCCCTCCTCCCCATCCCCACCACCCCATCCCCACTAAGCCTCTCCTTCCCATCCCCAACACGCCCCACCTCCCCATCCACACCAAGCCCCTCCTCCTCATCCCCATCTCCCTATACCCACGAAGCCCCTACTCCCCATTCCCACCTCCCCATCCCCACCAAGCCACTCCTCCCCATCCCCACCAAGCCCCTCCTCCCCATCCCCACCAACCCCACCTCCCCACCAAGCCCCTCCTGCCCATCCCGACCACGCCACTCCTCCCCATCCCCACCAAGCCCCTCCTCTCTATCCCCACCAACCCTACCTCCCCACAAAGCCCCTCATCCCCATCCACACCAAGCCCCTCCTCCCCATCCCCACCAAGCCCCACCTCCCCATCCCCACCAAGCCCCACCTCCCCCCAACAAGCCCCTCCTCCCCATCCACACCAAGCCCCGGCTCCTCATCCCCACCAAGCCCCTCATCCCATCCCCACCAAGCCCCTCCTCCCCATCCCCTTGAAGCCCCACCTCCCCATCCCCACCAAGCCCCTCCTCCCCATCCCCACCAAGCCCCTCCTCCCATTCCTCACCAAGCCCCTCCTCCAAATCCCCACCTCCCCATCCCCACCAAGCCCCTCCTCCCCATCCCCACCGATCCCACCAAGCCCCTCCACCCATCCCCACCAAGCCCCACCTCCCCAACCCCACCGACCCCACCAAGCCCCACCTCCCCATCCCCACCAAGCCCCACCTCCCCATCCCCACCAAGCCCCACCTCCCCATCCCCACCAAGCCCCACCTCCCCATCCCCACCAAGCCCCACCTCCCCATCCCCACCAAGCCCCACCTCCCCATCCCACCAAGCCCCTCCTCCCCATCCCCACCAAGCCCCTCCTCCAAATCCCCACCTCCCCATCCCCACCAAGCCCCTCCTCCCCATCCCCACCAAGCCCCTCCTCCCCATCCCCACCAAGCCCCTCCTCCCCATCCCCACCGACCCCACCAAGCCCCACCTCCCCATCCCCACCAAGCCCCACCTCCCCATCCCCACCAAGCCCCACCTCCCCATCCCCACCAAGCCCCTCCTCCCCATCCCCACCAAGCCCCTCCTCCAAATCCCCACCTCCCCATCCCCACCAAGCCCCTCCTCCCCATCCCCACCAAGTCCCTCCTCCCCATCCCCATCAAGCCCCACCTCCCCATCCCCAACAAGCCCCTCCTCCCCATCCCCACCAAGTCCCTCCTCCCCATCCCCACCAAGCCCCTCCTCCCCATCCCCACCAAGCCCCTCCTCCCATCCCCACCAAGCCCCACCTCCCCATCCCCACCAAGCCCCTCCTCCCCATCCCCACCGACCCCACCAAGCCCCACCTCCCCATCCCCACCAAGCCCCACCTCCCCATCCCCACCAAGCCCCTCCTCCCCATCCTCACCAAGCCCCTCCTCCCCATCCCCACCAAGCCCCTCCTCCCCATCCTCACCAAGCCCCTCCTCCAAATCCCCACCTCCCCATCCCCACCAAGCCCCTCCTCCCCATCCCCACCAAGTCCCTCCTCCCCATCCCACCAAGCCCCACCTCCCCATCCCCAACAAGCCCCTCCTCCCCATCCCCACCAAGCCCCACCTCCCCATCCCCACCAAGCCCCTCCTCCCCATCCCCACCAAGCCCCACCTCTGCAGCCCCAACAAGCCCCTCCTCCCCATCCCCACCAAGCCCCTCCTCTGCACCCCCACCAAGCCCCTCCTCCCCATCCCCACCAAGCCCCACCTCTGCAGCCCCAACAAGCCCGTCCTCCCCATCCCTACCAAGCCCCTCCTTCCCATCCAAAGACGTGCAGGTTAGGTGGATTGGCCATGATAAATTGCCCTTAGTGACCAAAAAGGTTAGGAGGGTTATGGGGATAGGGTGGAGGTGAGGTATTAAATGGGTTTGTGCAGACTCGATGGGCCGAATGGCCTCCTTCTGCACTGTGTGTTCTGTTTTCTTTGTTCTATGCTGCGTTCCCCCAATTGGAAAGCAAAAAGATTCTTTACCCAGTTAGGAGACGCTTATCAAACAGCCTTTCCCCATTTGCAATACTTTCAAATGTGTTATGGAAAATGTCAACCCCCCCCCCCGCCCCCCCTTTCTAATGTCCCAGTGATTTGTGTCCAGGGTGTCAGCAGTGAGCTGGAGATTGGATCTTTAATTCCTGGAGACTCCGGGCCAATTGTGGAGGGTTGGAGACCCTCAGCTTTCCTCCAGGCCGCCCCCCCCCCACCCCAGGGGAGAGTGTAGCTCCCCCCCCCCCCCCGCGCCCCCTCCCGACAGGCTGCTCTCATTCCGGCGGGGTAGGGGGGACACGGGCAGCGCCGGGCGGGGAGGATTCGCTGCTGCAGCGCTCGGGCTGGGCAGCAGGGGGCAGCCTGGAGTCTGCTGGCGTTTCGAAGAGGGAGGGGGGGGACTGGGGCCGCCGGACCCCGGGGGGGGGGGGGGGCGGGGGGAGGTGCTGGGGAGTCCCCGGGAACCCCTCTTCCCCCCCCCGCCCCCCCCAGCTGTCGGTCCCGGAGCCGCTGCGGAATCTCCCGGATTGTTTCCCTGTCCCGGGACTGCGGAGAATCCGCGCCGGGGGGGGGGGGGGGGGGCGCTGTCGGCGGTGCTGCAACTTGACCCCCTCCCCCCCCCCAACACCCCATCCCCCCAAACACCCCCCTCCCCCAAACACCCCCACCCCATCCCCCCAAACACCCCCTCCCCCCAACACCCCTCCCCCAAACACCCCCACCCCATCCCCCCAAACACCCCCACCCCCAACACCCCCACCCCATCCCCCCAAACACCCCCTCCCCCCAACACCCCTCCCCCAAACACCCCCACCCCATCCCCCAAACACCCCCTCCCCCAAACACCCCCACCCCATCCCCCCAAACACCCCCTCCCCCAAACACCCCCTCCCCCAAACACCCCCTCCCCCAAACACCCCCTCCCCCCAAACACCCCTCCCCAAACACCACCTCCCCCCAAACACCACCTCCCCCCAAACACCCCCACCCCCCCAAACACCCCAACACCCCCACCCCCAAATACCCTCCCCCACCCCCCAAACACCCCCTCCCCCCAAACACCCCCACCCCCCCCAAACACCCCAACACCCCCACCCCCCAACACCCCCCACCCCCCCAAACACCCCCACCCCCCAAACACCCTTCCCCCAAACACACACCCCACCCCCCAAACACCCTCCCCAAACACCCCCTCACCCCAAACACCCCCAACCCCCAAACACCCCCTCCCCAAACACCCCCATCCCCCCACCCCCCCAAACACCCTCCTCCTCCACAAACACCCCCACCCCCCAAACACCCCCGCCCCCAAACACCCCCCCATCCCCAAACACCCCCCCCAAACACACCCCCCACCCCCAAACACACCCACCCCCCCAAACCACACCCCCACCCCCAAACACCCCCACCCAAACACCCCCTACCCCCAAACACCCCCTCCCCCCACAAACACCCCCTCCCCCGAAACACCCCCACCCCCCACAAACACCCCACCCCCCACAAACACCCCCACCCCCCCAAACACCCCTCCCCCCAAACACCCCCACCCCCCAAACACCCCCACCCCCCCAAACACTCCCACCCCATCCCCCCAAACACCCCACCCCCAAACACCCCCACCCCCTCCCCGCCAAACACCATCTCCCCCCCCCCCCAAACATCCCCCCAAACACGCCCTACCCCCTCAAAACACCCCCTACCCCC